>NC_135489.1:62337792-63060292 GCF_052094955.1 Ictidomys tridecemlineatus
AAGAATGCAATAATTAAGAGCAAAAATTAATGCTTTTTTAAAAAAGAGCAACATAATAGAGAAAACTCAATAAGATCAAATTCATCAGAGTATCTCCCTGTAACTTTCTAGTTTAAAAAATGTTCAAGGATTAAATTTTAATTGGGTTTAATTGGACTTTTGCAGGACAATTTTCATGTACTTTGGGATGGTAAATAAAAACATCAGGGGCTGGGGATGTGGCTCAAGCAGTAGAGCACTCACCCGGGTTTGATCCTCAGCACCACATACAAACAAAGATGTTGTGTCCACCAAAAACTAAAAAATAAATATTAAAAAATGTTCTCTCTCTCTCTCTTTTAAGAAAAAAAAATCAGTGGATCAGTGGTATATATATTGGTGGTATAGTGCCTAGCATGCACACGAGGCCCTGGAATCCTCTCCTCGAATGAGCACACACACACACACACACACACACACACTTATGTGCATGCACACACACACACAGTGTGTGTGTGTGTGTGTGTGTACCAAGGCTAATCTATCATCCCCAGAAATTCTAACTTTGTTGTTCTTGGGGCAAACACCATATCCTATTTTTTTTTCTAAAACGGTGAAGTTAAATATTATTTACCAGAATTAATTCCGCTCTGTGAGCTGAAGTTCTAAGAAATGTTCAGACGAACCCAAGTCTTCCTTCTCACCCATAAGGATTCAAGGTGTTAAGCATATTTTAAAGATCTGAAGTTGAAAAACAAATGCCATAAGTAGAGTTCTAAAGGGAGAGCAGCAGGTCTACACTATATATGATACTGTAAGGTTTTTCATCTTGAGAATGTAAACTTTTGTAAGTGAAAGTGTGAGTTGTTCTGTATGTGTAATGCACACTGTGCCAACACATCCTCCATGACTAATAATGTCATATATATGTGTATACGTACCAGGGATTAAACCCAGGGGCACTTAACCACTGAGCTACACCCCAGCTCTTTTTATTGTTTATTTTGAGACAGTATCTCACTAAATTGCAGAGGCTGGCCTTGAACTTGTGATCCTCCTGCCTCAGCCACCTGGGCCACTGGGATTACAATCATGTGCCATCATGCCCTGTAACGTCATTCTTTTCTAAAGTGAGACTATTTTATTCAAACATCGGTGATCTATTGCTCATTTTTCTAAGGTCATGGGAGTTGGCAGTATGACCAGGTAAAAGCATTCTAGATATTCCAGGCAGAAGGGGAGCATTTCAGTGCTTCTGTAATTGTTGATAGGTCTGGAAATGGGAATGCTCCTGCAGGCTGCCATCAGCGTTCAGGTCAGCCACATTTGGGGTGACCCAGGGAGCTGCTGCTGCTGTGGCCTAAGTGCCTTGGGTCTCCAGCTGCCTTGCATCAGAATGACAGGTGAGGTAGACAGTGCCAGAAAAGCACAGGGAGAAGAAGGAGAGGAATTCTCATTGCCAAGCAAGTAAACCAACTCAGACACACTGCAGCAAAGTGACAGTGGAAAGGTGGGCTTCAGAACCCAGTGTGTGAATTCCGTGGAATTGGAACAAAGTTTTCTGCTCAGTTAGGCTACCTTGATCAACAGGGTGGTCACAACTTGTATACTCCCCTACATTAATATGTGATTTTGTGAATTCCATTTGTTTTCCCTAGCATGTCAGAGAAGATTGTGTTTCTGATACTGGCATGGCACATACAGGGCTATTTTTATGTATTTCTGTTTGATGACTTTTCTTATGCATTGCTTTTGAAGAGGACTTTCAGCAAAATTTACCCAGTGTTGAGAGCCCCTGCAAAGCGATGCTGGAGATAGGAGTATCTTTTTGATCATAACCATCCTACCAATGCATGTGCTCTGGTAAGTAGTCTAGCACCTGAGCTAAGTCCAGGTCTTAGTAGCAGCTGGTTGTTTCACCTCTAAACCATGCGGGTTTACTTATTATTATTATTTTCTATGATTAACTGGAAAAGCAAATAAAAAATTAAACAATTTTCAATCTCCATCATTTGTTATAGAAACAGGATAGTTGACTAGCTAAATAAAGATGATGTGTAGCAGCAGAGATGGTTTACGGTGCCTGTCAGCTCCATGCCATCCTGTTGGCTCTGTGTCTCTGTGACATGCTGCCGGGTTCTGAACGGGGATCAGAAGGAGCCTGCGGTGCTGGTGGACTGAGAGCACAGGCACAGTCTCCGGCCAGGAGGAGTCCTTCAGAACTTGAGTTTGTTTAGTTCCTCAGTAGCTGCAAATGGGGGACTTCCATAACACTATTAGTTTCCTAAATGTTTGCAAGTAAAGATGGAATGGTCAAATCATCTCCTGGTTGGTTTTAATTCAATATGAAAGGGATGGGGTGCGTGGTTGCCATCTTCAAGTTCATCTGGTCTTGTAAGATGGCATCCAAAGAATGAAGACTGGATTGAGTTTAGGGAAACAAAGCATCCATGTTCTTAATCTTTTGGTAAAATAATTTCTCAGTGTAGTTATTTTGAAGGACACACCCAAAGCTGTCTTATAGAGGGAAAGACATCGGCACCAAGGTTTTGAAATGGGCACATAGTGAGAGGAGGGTATCATGATTGCTTATCATTTTTTCCTACTTCTGAACAAGTTCTTAAGGCTATGCTGTGTGGTCTATAAAAAGGAACTCCCACCAAGTGTTTCCATTCTTCTCGGTGGGAGGATTGGCTCTTGAGCTTATGGGCTCCCAAATACATCTCACTGAAAGTAATTGCCACCCATCAGCCGTGAGAAGGAGCTTGCCTTCCCATTCCTCTGAAGATTTACGAGCGCCTCATGATTGGATATTATGAGCAACAGCTGTACCTCATAAAGATGACTTTTAAAAATAAATTGTTACTGTTATGCCTTAGCTCCTGGCCAGAGAAACAGGACCTAAGTCTGACTGAGGGTACAAGCTGGTTTTCTATCATGAAACGGTAAATGGCCTCACTTTCTTGTTCTTCTTAGCTTGGATTAAAAAAATAAGAAAGACAAAAAAGATTATGAACTCGATAAATGACTAAGTCCTGCAGTGATATACATCGAATTGTTATTATAAAACCAAGAGTCCTTGATTGAACAGGGATCCTGCTGGTGTGAATTATTAAGTAACTCTTGTAACTGTCACCTCCTGAGCCTGTCATGAGGCTGAGCTCCCAGGCATGGGCTTTTCTGAAGATCTCAAGCAAAGATGAAACGGCAGAAGAGTTCCCCAGGAGCTAACTCCAGCCAGCATCCCAAGATAGGAACTAGAGAGAAACTAAGATATTAAAGAAGCAAGAGCCACGCACCCATGAAATCTTAACTCAGAGCTTTGTGCACGCAGCCGGTGTGCAATATGGAGGTGGCCATCTGCTTGTTAGAGACAAATACCCTCTCTCTTCTGCTTTCTCTGGTCATGGAACCCAAGTGCTAGTCAGGCACACAGCCACCCAGTTCCCAGCACTTCCAGGTCCCTTGCTCTTAGGGGCAGCCACATGACTAAATGCAGACAGAGGGGTAGGAACAGGCATGGCGGACCTTTTTGGTCCTACCTTCAGGCAGAAGAGGTGAACCCAAAGTCACTGCCTTTGGAGTGCAGATGTGAGCAGGACCCCAAGGCAGGAGCAGTACAGGACCAGCCTGGGGACCCCGGTCCCATCAGACTTGGCTTTCTTAGCTGGAGAACCATGGGTTTCTATTGTACTTAGGCTCTGGGGTTTGGGATCTTTGATAGCTGCTGAGCCTGTCTTGGCTAACATACTCGATATTATTACTTAGTTCATACAAGGAGAAACTGAGGCTTCGTATTGCTGAAGTTTGGATAACTAAAAAGTGAGTGTTTTACATCAAGCGATCTGTCTAATTTCTTTTACATTATGTGGCTTCTCCAATCAGTTGATAGGTACTTGGTGATTCTCACAGGAGTGCATGGCTACTTTTGACCTAGAAATAGTTCTTTTCTAAGTGGAAAGATTTTTCCCTTCAGATGGCATTTGGAGAGAGTAACCCCTGGGGTGAGGTGGGGGGGAAGCAGCATTCAAGGCTAAGGTAGGGCTATGCTAGGGTTGTGGGTTTATAGGAGATTTTAAAAATCAACTGCATTTAAATACTTGTATTTCTGCGTGTTTGCTAGTTTTTTCCCTCTAATATCCTTGAGTACCATTATGATGATTCAATTGATGTCTGTGTATATCTTGAGTTTAAAAAAATGTTTTATTCCTTTTCTGGTGACTATGACCTAGTACCACCAGAACAGCTATTTTTAAAAAATATTTTTCTAACTCATAATACAGATCATATATATATATATATATATATATATATATATATATTTCTATATTTCTATATTTGTCTGATAGCTATAGATATGGTGTGTTTTTTTCCTTTTTGCACCAGAGACAGGGATTGAACCCAGGAATGCTTCACCCAATCCTTGACTACATCCTCAATCCTTTTTTATTTCTTAATTTTTTTGTACCAGGGATTGGGCTCAGGGGCACATACTCGCTGAACCACTGAGCCACATACCCAAATATATATATATATATATATTTATATATTTATGTGTGTGTGTATATATATATTTTCAGTCTCCGTGAGTTGCTGGGCAGTGAACTCCTAATCCTTCTGCCTTGGCCTCTTGAGCTGCTGGAATTATAGGAGTGCACACTACAGCACCCAGCTTAATTTTTTATTTGGAGACAGGGTCTTGCTAAGTTTCTGAGGCTAGCCTTGAACTTGTGACCCTCCTGCCTCAGCCTCTCTAGTCACTGGGTTTACAGATTTGTACCACCATGCCCAGCTTCTAAATCTATACTAATCAAAATAATTCTATTGACAGTTCTACCAATTATGTAACTAGGATTTCTTATGAACACATCCACTTTCTCTCCCAGTGCAAATAATAATAAAAGAAAAATCAATGCAACATTATTATTTCTCTTGAATTAATAATTCTTCATTATTTACAGAGGCAAAATGTTTACCATGCAATAATAGTAATTCTTTACTATTATTAATACTAATAGTAATAGTAATAGAAATTGCATAATTTCTTTTTCCAGTGATGGACATAGCATGATAATAATAATGTGATGTTTACTTTTTGTTTTTTCCTCTAGACTCATTCGTCCTGTGAACTTAAGTCTTTTGATCTAATGGGGAAATTAATCCATGTCTGACTATGGATTCCCACTAACAAAGGGACAAGTTCTTGGGAGTCTCTTACATATAGTCCTTTGTTAAAAGCAATAATATATTGATTCAAGCTTATGCTGCCCTGTGAGATAGCAAGGTATTCTATTAGTCAAAAATCTAGGAATTACAGCTTCTTCTGTTCATTCATATTCATTCTCTCTCTCTCTCTCTCTCTCTCTCTCTCTCTCTCTCTCTCTCTCTCTCTCTCCAGGGATTGAACCTATGGGCACTTAACCAATGAGCCACATCCCACCCATTTTAATTTTTATTTTGGGACAGGGTCCTAAGTTGCTTAGGGCCTTGCTAAGTTGCTGAGGCTGGCCTCAGACTTGTCATCCTCCTGACTCAGCCTCTTGAGACACCAGGATTACAGGTGTGTGCCACCACGCCCAACTGTTCATTTTTAAAAATTGCTCTGTTTGAGTATGCTTCATCCCATTGCCTTTATTTCTGAGTGTATTTAGTCTCATGAGTAATTGGAAGATTTAAACATCTCCTCCCAAGTTTTTCTTGAAAATGATAAGAATTAGAAAACCCTAAGGCAATGAGTAAACTGACAAAGATGAAGCCCATTATTTTAATTAAAAATTCAAATAAAATCATTTATGTCCATGGATTACAGATACATAAATTGGTTGAAGGAAAGGATAAATTAATGGGGAAGAGCAGTGAACCGCAAGGACCAGCCGTTACCTACCGCCTTAGCTGGGCCAGCGTTTCAACAGCACATCCTCAGGAAAATTTTCACCTAGAGAAAATATCAATTAAGCTTCAATTATTTTGATTATAGAGGGTGATTATCATTTTATATCTTCCTGCTGGATAATGCTTCTAAAAGCTATGACTGAACATAATTCTTCTTTTTTATAAGCATATGAAAAATTAACTTTTGTAGACTCAATTGAATCCAGTAAGAAGATAATATGGATTATTAAAAAGTCCATCTAGGGTTTGGGGTGTAGCTCAGTGGTAAAGCTCTTGCCTAGGCCCTGGGTTTGATCTCTACCCCTGACGGAAAGAAAGAAAGAGAGAGAGAGAGAGAGAGAGAGAGAGAGAGAGAGAGAGAGAGAGAGAGAGAGAGAGAGAAAGAAGAAAGGAAGGAAGGAAGGAAGGAAGGAAGGAAGGAAGGAAGGAAGGAAGGAAGGAAGGAAGGAAGGAAGGAAGGAAGGAAAGCACTCTAATTACTGTTGAAAATCTGAAGTCACTACCAAGACACAAGTGGAAGAGACATGAGTTTTTACCATAGATTGAAAAGTAAGGAGCATTATTTCAAATCCTGGGGAGTGAAACTAAAGCATTCTAATTTAGGATGCATGTGAAAGCAGGAACAGGCTACAGTGCTTCATAGTCATAACTATGATCTCACCCAGGACACAACATAATTGTCAC
Source organism: Ictidomys tridecemlineatus (assembly GCF_052094955.1). Lineage (NCBI taxonomy): Eukaryota > Metazoa > Chordata > Mammalia > Rodentia > Sciuridae > Ictidomys > Ictidomys tridecemlineatus. The sequence continues at coordinate 62,344,348 of NC_135489.1, forward strand.
TTAGTGGTTTGCAGTGATTCAAGCTCCAGTCTGGAGCAGAGATGTCCTGCAGCTCTATTAGAGTTTGCCTGACAGGGCAGAGGCTGACCCCCTGAAGGACTTAGAGGCGAGAGCAGGTCATTTCTGCCCTGAATAGCAAGATTGCTGTTTACCCCGGGAGGAGACTTGCGATTTCTCATGGACAGAGCTGCCACACTGTAGTTTGAGAGAGGCCAAGGCTTATTGATTCATTCTGGGCAATGAATAGTGGTAGCAAAGGGGAACAAGAATCATCCCGTATGTTGTTCTGAAGCAGAGAAAAATTCCCTTGAAATCTCAGTGTCAGATGACGTCTGTGTACAGCTGCGTCTTGGGCATTTAGGAGGACATCAGAGGAGCACAGACAGACTTATCAGACATGGAGGAGACAGTGCCTCAGGAAACACTGGAGGGCAATGAATGTAAATTGTGAGACGGTGACCATGTTAGCCTTTCACCACTGTGACCAAAATACAATTCAAGAACGCTTTGGGGGAAAGTCTATCTTGGCTCATGGTTTCAGAGGATTCAGTCCTGGTCAGCCAGCGCCCCTGCTCTGGGCCCAAGGAGAAGCAGGACATATGGTGGAAGGGCCTGATGGAGGAGTGGCCAGGAAGCAGAGAGAGCATGGGAGGAACCAAGAGCAAAAGATGTCACCCCAAGGGGTCCCCCAGTGACCTACCTCCTCCAGCCATGCCCCAATGGCCTACTGAGGAGGAGGCACGTAGGAGTCCTTCCACATGATGAGTCCACCAAAGAGGTCCATCCACTGATTAAACCACAATGAGTACAATCTGATCATTTCACCTCCTGCGTTAACACAGGTGACTTTGGGGGACTCCTTATACCCAGACTATCACCCCTCCTCTACAGACAGGAGGAACCTGCAGTGGGGACAGGTGTGGGGCGAGGCTTAGAGCTAGAACCACGGAAAGCCCTGTTAGGCCTGCCCTCTGCTCACCACACCATCCAGGCCAGCTGACGTGCCCCACGCACAGGTCTAACTGGTGATTCATGTTACCTGATCTTCCAGAGCCAGCAGACTCCTTGAGATATCCCAGGTGAACATCCTCCAGAGGAGGCGGCTCTGGGGTGGAGGGTGCTCGGCAACGGGCTCAACTGAGGAAATCTGAGGAGACCTCAGGGCGAGTCAACCTGGGAGTGGGGTCAGGACTGGGGACATCTGCGTCCACTCTAGATGACACACTCCTCCTGCAGCATGGCCAGTGTTGGAGGTCATCTCAGTTCCTTGATGTGCATATTTCACAAAGGCGTTTGGGTCCCCCACCCTGGGGACCCAAGGAAGATGTGATATTCTCTAGCCAGTCACCGCTCAGGGCCTTTGCAATTCCTTCTGGTGGTGCCCTGACTGTTTTCTCCCTCTGTCAGACACCCCATCACACAGGGAGGCCTGGTGGGTCTTCATAGCACAAGGTCATTTCAAGGTCACAAGTCAGGGCTGTCCTGTCAGGTGCTGCTTACTCACTGGCTCCTCTCTGTGCCCGTGCAGACTTTGTTTCTTATCCTGGAGGAGGGAGAGGACATGACTAACCCTTCATGCCTGCTTGGGAGGGGAGACAAGGTGCTCTGACTCTGTGGAAACCGAGGCCTGGAAGTGCCCCCTGACCAAGTGGGTGGACAGAGGGTCCTGCTCTCAGCTGGTGATAGACAGACTGGCATTTGGAGAAGTGAGTTGCTGTGCTGGCTGAGAACAGGAAGCCAGGGAAAGGACTGCAGGTGGGGAGCAGGTGGGGGAGGGGAAGGCAGAGGAATCATAGAGACAAGTGGTCAGCTAGAGGCCAAAGCACAGCAGGTGTGGGCAGACACCAGGGACCAAACACAGTGGCTCAGGGACTCCCTGGGCCACTGGGAGGTGTGTGTTGACCAGGACATGCAACAGGGAGACTCTTGAGCCGTCCATTCAGCTGTCCTTGTTCCAGATGGGACCTTCCTTTGTCCTCTCCACCAGTGGCACTCGAGGGCCCAAGGTGCCATCCTTCCTGTTTGGAGGTCCAGATTTCCTCTCCATCCTGGTGGGTTCTTTTGGGCCACCAGATGCTCTGAGCTCTGCCCTCACCTTCTGTCCAGCACCTCATGCTCTAGGTCAGCTCAAGGTGCGTCCCCTCCTGAGTCCTTAGCACCTTCAGTCTTGGTGCATGGGGTCCCTCTGAATTCCAGGGTCAGCTCACGAGATCTATCATCCGTCCTGTCTCTGAGCCTCACATTCTACTTGGCCCCTTGGAGCCAGTAAATGCCACTGGAAAGGCTGCAGACCCCTTGCAAGATGTTTCTCTTTTTTCTAGTTTCTTGGTGCTATGACTCCTGGCCATCTCCATCACTCTCTAATACCTACAGAGAGCATAGCTCTTGGTATTTGATCTCACTTTGGGTGGTGGCTCTGGTAAGGGGTATACTTAATGCAGTAAAGATGCTTTTGACCTTGGAGAACCCTACAGGAGAATGAAGACCCACAGATCCAACTTCTCCCCCAACAGCCGAAGCCCTGTTATCTCTGAAAGGACAGTTTGACACTCATGGGGGCTTCTCTCCTTCCTACAGACCTGCCTCCACTATCAGGGTCACCCTTGCTGTACTTTTTTAAGTTAAGATCCGTTCACATGAAATTAACCATTTTCAACTGCACAACTCAGTGGCATTTACTAGAGCTACGATATCATCCCACCATCACCTTTAGTTAGGTAGTTACAAAACGTTTCATCCCTTGAGAAGGAAATCCTGTGCACATCAAGCAATCTCTCTTTATTCTGCTCCCAGTTTGGGGGAAACCATGAATCTGCTCTTTTCTCTGGGATTTCTTATAAATAGAATCATACAGTATGTGGCCTATTGCGTCTGGCTTCCTTCAAGTATCATGTTTTTCTTTCAGGTGTGACGTCATTCTTTTTTTGATGAACTAATGTTCCACCATGTGGATGTAATACATTTTTTTCCACTCATTGATGGACCTTGAGATTGCTCTCACCTTCAGACTGTTGTAAATAGTATCATCAGTATAACTTTCATATCCATATCTGTCCTGCTTTTATGTTAGCTGAATGTTAGTCTCTGAAACAACTGGATGGAGCTTATTTTTATATGCAATCTACTCTCCTTAAAAAGTTACCAATGGTGTGATCCCATTGCTCAGGGAGAGACAGGCTCAGGGCAGGATAAGTAGCAGGTAGGGCCACCTTAGGTCTGTGGTTCAATTCCAGACCCCAACCTCTTAGGCTTATGGAAGTAGAACAGTGGCCTGCCACACCCTCTGTCCCTGTGTGACCTGTCTCCATGTACTGCCTGGGAGCCCAGCCCCGTGACATTGAAGAAGCCCCTCAGTCTTCACAGTGGTGCTCAGTGCCCTTAGCTGTCATCTGAGACATGCAGTTGAATTAATTCTTGCAAGAAAAAATGAAGAGCAGTAGGAACTTGGACCAAATGTGGTAAAGACGGGAAGCTGTTCTGTCAAATACCTCCGTGCTACTACAGCCATTTGATTTCAAACATCACCTTAGAAATTTGAAACATCTATTTCATAGTAATTTGTAAAAACTTTGTCTTCATTTTTCAGAGGTGAGTATGGAGGACCACAATCAAAACACGTCCCGGGCTTGTGTGGTGTTATGTATGATCACTAAGGTCATCAAATGATTCATTTCATGTCACAGCAGCCCTGTGTGGTAGGTGCTGTCATGACCCTGATTTACAGGTGAGAACCAGAGGCACTGAGAATGACACAGATGGGGGCCCAGCGAGGACACAGCCGAGTGGGATTCGAAGACATCAGTCACTATGTGGGTTTTAGCACAAAAATCTGCATCTAATTTCCAATCCCCATTTAATATTTCTCCTATCTTGAAAAAAAATGACTTTGTGTTAATGTGATAAAAAATGGCTACTGTGACGTTCTGGAGCATTTTTCTTTCTTTTTTTCCCCCCATGTTTAACAGCTTTGGAACTTCACTTTCTCAGCACCTTGAAGGAATCTGTGTCAAGCTGGTTTTGGAATGATCGGCTTCTGCCTCTGCTGATGAATCAGGCTAATCACCAAGTGGGGGTATAATCTCACTTTTTTTTTTGAGTGGTTCACAGACTTTGCTTCCTAATTTCTACCCTAATTTACATTCTAACATTGTAATTCTAGAATGCCAATGGACAGCTGCATGAATCATTTTGTTCACAAACAAAGATGCAAAAACTGGAAGAGAAAATAAAGCTGTTGTGGCGTCTGTGTCACGAGTGCATGTGATTTTCTCTCCTCCAGATTTTCACCATGATCTTTTTAATTTGCTGCCTCTTCACTCATTCTAAAATAGACTTCTCTCATCTTTTTTTTTTATGGCTCTGATGGACCAAGATAATTAGCACAGAATGTAAGCATCTGAGAAACTCACATTTTAATCATGAGATAACTTAGAGTGTTGTTTCACGCAGGTCTACTTACATTTTCACGTTTGTTTCACATAACAGAAGCACTTTTAAACGTCAAGCAAAATATAGTTGTTTTGTTTTATTCCTTATTTAAGCAAAACAAATAGAAAGCTTAATGCTATTTGTTGGATTGCAAACACTAAATGACATTTAAGAAATATCACTCTTGTATATTACTCAGCCATAAAGAAGAATGAAATTATGGAATTTGCAGGTAAATGGATGGAGCTGAGAATATCATGCTAATTGAAATAAGTCAAACCACAATAAACCAAATACCAAATTTTTTCTCTAATAAGTGGATGCTGACCCATTATGGAGGCAGATGGGGGATGAAGGGACTTGGGATTGGGCAGAGGGGAGTGAGGGGAGGGGAGGTTGTGTGGGATGGGGAGTGAGATGGACATTACTACCCTATACACATGTATGATCACACACCTGGTGTGACTCTGCATCATGTTCAGCCAGAGGAAGGAGAAGTTGTGATCCATTTGTGTACAATGTGTCAAAATGCATTCCACTGACATGTGTAACTAATTAGAACAAATTAAAAATAAAAAAGAATAAGGAACCTGTTTCTGAGTGAAAAAACAAGGAGATGTGCATCGTGTAACTCATGGGAATAGGGAGAGTTATTAGAAATTTCATTAGAAAACTAATAAATTCTTATTCTCAAGGGAAGAAAAGAAATATCACTCTTGCAAAAAAAAAAAAAACATCATATGTAGAAACTGAAGAGAAAAAAGGAGAAGAGAAAGGTTTGGGAGGGGCATCTCATGAACATGAAAGGCAGCTTGGTAGAAAAAAGGAAAGGGACCCAGGGAGGAAGGGAGGGAGGGAGGGAGGGAGCAAAAGGGGAAGTACTGGGTGATGACATTGGTCAGATTATAGTTACAATGTGTGCATGTGGGAATATGTAACAATGGACCCCACCATTATGTATAATTATAATGCACCCATAAAAATATGCAAAAGAAAACCACAACAAATAAAAACAAAGCAAAACATGAATCACATTTCATATTTTCCTGAATCCATTTGTTCTTTTAACCATTAGGGAGTGCTAACCCTCATGGAGCACACAACCAGGCATATTAAAGACTTTACCTCTCATTATTACCACAAAAATGGTCTCATGTCACTATGTATCACATTTTATAATCAATCAACCTCCGTTTCAAAGAGGCAAAGTCCTGCCCCAGGCCTGGGGGTAGGGGGTGGCCCTTGGGGTGACATTTGCACCAGGCTGCTGGGGCTGTTGGCCTGGGCTTCCTCCCAAGGGCAAATCCCCTCACTGTTTAGCATCAATGAGCCATGGTCAACCTCAGTCTGACAAGATTAAGTGGAAAATTCCAGAAATATACAATACCTAAGTTTTAGCCGATGTTTACTCCATCATGTTGTTATACTTGTTCTATTTCATTACTGTTAATCTCTTTCTGTGACAATTTATAAATTAAGACTTATCATAGGTATGCATGCATAGAAAAAAAAGGGAGTATGTGTTGAGTTTGAGGCTAATCACGATTTCAGGCAGCCTTGGGGCATATGGGGAATCTTGGGACCCATCTCATACAGGTGAGTGTACTGCTGATCCATTTGTGAGATTTTTACTATGACAAGACAAAGAAGTGTAAAGTGTGATCCCTTCCTTCAAGGATCTCCCAGGCCAGTGGGGATTTGTAATGTACTAGAGAATCTGGTAAAATGGCAAGTGTTCTCCCTCTGAGCCACAATTCCAGCCCTGCCAAATTCTTTAGTATATCACAGACTATCTTCTGGCTTTTGGTGTAGAATGCCCCAGATTTGGAGACTTTAATGCAGGTGCGGCCTCTCAGGTTTGCAGGGCTCCATTCAGTTCTGTCAAGTTCCACCACAGGAGAGCTTTCAGCAATGTATGGCTTCACCCTCCCCCTGCATTTGGTATTATGAGCTAACATACAATAGCATGCCTTGCTCTTAGGTGCTTTTAAAGCTCTGATGTCATATTGAATTTCTCTCACTGTCTGACCCTCTTAGTCATTATCATCATCGGGTAGAATTTCTGCTTCTCACCAGGTACCCCCAAGTCTTCCACACTTGGAAGGGGTGTTAGTGAGGTTCAGCCATGGTGCGGCTCTAGATGGCTGGTGATAACCCCAGTTGGCAATGCCACCCCAATCAAGTCCCCTCCCATTCATACAAGATATGGTTACCTAAGTACAGAACCAGTGGATATTTCAACCATTAGGCCACACACCCACGTTCCCTGTCAACCCCGATTTTACCAGATGGGATACAAGCACAGTCTGCTCTTTCCAGACCTTCAAAATTTTGACATAGCATAAAAGCATAGTTACAGTCTTTGCTTAGACATTATCTCTGCTTCTGGTATTTAAGGTTGTACCCCTGGTCTTGGGACCACTGCAGCACTTAGGTAAAAAAAATAATAATAATTGAGGTGATGTGAGGAAGAAAAACACGTCTAGCCATGTTCACCCCATGGGAAGAATCCTACCAGTATCCTCCTTTAGAAACAGAGAAGTATCTCTCCAGTGGGGATTTTTCCCGTCACTCCTTTCATTTCAGATATAAACACAGACTTGAAAGGCACACACCAGCAATTCATGCCCAAATCTACCCCCATTTGGAAAACCAATGTTTCAACTGTCCATTCCAATTCCCTGTCACAACATTCCTCCCAGGACGTAAACTCCTTCTTGGTCTGAAGGATTGTGACTCATTGGGTCCAGTTGGCGCAGTTTCTTCTGTTCTGGTTCTTTGTCAAGTACTAGGAACATGGGCATCAACCCACAGATCAGCAAATCTGAGTCAGGAGAAAGCGGGTACTCCCATCTAGACCCCCCGGTTGCCACCCAAGGCTGCTGGCCTCCATCTCATGGAGACCCTCTTCCCAGGGAATCTGCTCCGTAGCCATCCGGAGTCTTTGTCCCTCCTGTTGACAAACAGAGCCATCTGTAGTGGCATTTTGTGCTCAGCAGAGACTGAAGGCATGAGTCTGATTTAGTTCCTGGCTGCTGTGTGGCGGCTCCTCAAAGTCCACTCATTTCCTGGAGCTGGGTGAGGACTCAAGAGAGCCCACGGAGATATCCAACTTCCTCTGGTCTTGGAGAGGTGGTTTTCTGACAGGAATCGATGTGTCCGACTGTAATGCCCTCCTCCAGTTCCTACAGTGATTGTCATGGGCCGTGCCCTCTTGGCATCCCTTCATCAGGTCCCTTGTCCATTGCTCTTCTGGCTTGGCCACCTCAGGTCAAGGGCCAGCTGTGGGGGAGAAGAGGCTACTCAGTGGTGAAGGGACTGAGTAACTCCTCACACTCTCCTCGGCATGGGATCAAGATTGTGATGAAGTCCCGAGAGCCCAGTCAGCATGCAGAGTGTCTTATGAAAGGTTTGGTGAGGGCCAGATCAGCCCCCTTTGCCCTTCCACCTTCTGCCATGTGAGGACACCCAGCTTGCACCATCTCTGAGGAATGGGCCCTCACCAGACACCAAAACTGCTGGTTCCTGGATCTTGGACTTTCCAACCTCTAGAACTCTGAGGAATGCATTTCTGTTCTTTATAAACCACCCAGTCTCAGGCATTTTGTCATATCACATGAAAAGACTAAGACTCCCTGAACCTTGTGTACTAACTATTTCCAATTTTTTTAGAAGATTCTTCTAGTCACTGTCCTTTGGTTGGAGCATTTATCTCTCCAACATCAACCAAATCATGGTAATAATTTGTGTTTCAATATTATTTTATGTCTGTCAGTCACAGGAGACATTTCGATTAATTTTTGATCATAAGCCAATAATTGTCCTTCAAATGGAATCTTTCTGTTCCAAAGTCCCAGTAGTTGCTTCTGGGAGATGCTTACAGGCTGTTGCCATAAGCCTCATCTACACTCCACACAGGGCTATTGTACCTCAGAGAAACCACCTCAACCAGCACCTCAATTCTTGTTCTTGAGTGCATAGGGCCAGGCAATTTATTGGTTCCCACTTACCATGTCCAATCCCTGAAGGGCAGATCTTACAAGCCTTCTGTTTTATGATGCTGAGTTGGAGCCATGTTTTCCAATCAGATACATGTCCTTTTCACAGGTAAAGAGACACAACGGTTCAGGGAAAGCCTATTTTAAACATCGCCATTGCCTTCCAAGCTTAACTCACGTCAATCCACCTTGCATCTCCATATTCTTATTGTGACCTTTGTTTTATGGCTTTCAAAATTCCTCCAAACTGGGGTAAGTAGAGTAGACTCATTTAAGGTCCTTTCATGGGATACCATCCAGAGGGTATCTAACCTCCCAAAGGACTACATTAAGACCTTTGTTTCTACCCCATTAACATTTGCTTTATTCATCCAATATTTTGGGTGTGGGAGGGTACTGGAGGATAGATCCCAGGGGCACTGAACCACTGAGCTACATCCCCAACCTTATTTTACATTTTATTTAGAGACAGGGTCTCACTGAGTTGCTTAATGCCTTAATTTTGCTGAGGCTCGCTTTGAACCCATGATCCTCCTGTCTCAGCCTCCTGAGCCACTGGGATTACAGGTGTGTGCCACCGTGCCTGGTTTATTAATCCCATTTTTAATGACTACCTAAACTTTTCTACCTTACTGAAATGAGTCCCTTGATTTTCCTCTCTGTCTTTCTCCATTTTTTGTAAGAAATCCAATTTTGGGGGGCTGGGGATGTGGCTCAAGTGGTAGCACGCTTGCCTGGCATGCGTGCGGCCCGGGTTCAATCCTCAGCACCACATACAAACAAAAATGTTGTGTCCGCCAAAAACTAAAAAATAAATTTTAAAAATTCTCTCTCTCTCTCTCTCTCTCTCTCTCTCTCTCTCTCTCTCTCTCTCTTTTAAAAAAATATTTAAAAAAAGAAATCCAATTTTTTTTTGTTTTTGTTCATTCATAAGAGATCAGAGGGGAAATGGATTCAGCCAATCCACAAAGGCTCCTTGGACTGTTGCTTGACTTTGTAAGAGTAGTAAAGATACTTGGGGTGTCCATGCAAAAGGGGCCCACTTAATCATGCTGGATGAGTATCCTGATCATCATGAAGTTTGGCTTGTGTACAAAGAATATCCAACTGCTTCCTCTGTGGGGTTCCAATTCACATTCATGGTGGGGAGTCAGACAGCCCCCATCTCAGGGCCAAAAACTACACACAGTGCCTTTCAGTCTGCTTACCAGGCTAGCTGGGCCCTAAAAATAACCTGCCACAGGCCTGATTTGTGTGTGGTGATGTGTGGTTATTTCCATAGTGAGTTATGGCTTATATATCAAGAGAAATATAACATATTCTGTGAATTTAAGTCAGGCAGAGCTGCAGATAAATTGCTTTAGAGAGAGAAAGAAAGAAAGAAAGAAAGAAAGAAAGAAAGAAAGAAAGAAAGAAAGAAAGAAAGAAAGAAAGAAAGAAAGACTGACTTGTGGGGGTCAGCACAGTGGGCCCCTTAAACTCAAGTTCCCACACTTGTGCCAGTCTGTTCCCTATCAACAGCACAGGTGCAATTTCATACCATAGGTGACCCTATAATCCCCCAGGGGATTAAAATTCCCTCAAAATCAAAGTTCCTTCACTTTCTACTCTTCATCCTTTCTCTTCCCAAACTCTTGCTGGCATCTGAGGCCAGAGGTCTGACTCTAGGGGTTTCAACAAACCTGATCCAGCCACTTGCTCCAAACATGCAGCAGAAAAGTCATGGTGAAGAGCAAGAAAGGAAACTTTGATCGAAGTATCTATATTGGGAAGGCCATGCCAGACCCAGCATCTCTGTTCTGTCTTCAGGTACTGACAGGAGATTTGGGTTTCAATAGAGGAAGGACAGGCAGAGGCCAGAGATCTGCCTCTCTAAGCAACCTTGGTCAGACTGAGGTCTGTTGACCACTCAGTGCTGGTTCAAATCTTGCCTCAGTCTTCAAGGGGGACAGGATAGGTTAGGTCAATAAAGGGCTAATAGACTTTGTATTACTAGTCTGCAGATGAATACTCCTTAGATGACTGGCATACCTCTGTGCAGAGCTGAGCAGGAATGTGACCCACAGTTTAAGGTAACAAAGGAGCCAGGTACAAAATGAAGTCAGAGATGGTGAGCTAAGAGTCACTGCTTCTAGAAAGGCACCTAATCTAAATCCCTGCTATAAAATGTTTCAGTGAGGTTGATGTCGTTCTAGAGAGTCTCAAATTTTTGGCACCCAAAGTGAAGAAAACCGAATTTTGTTCTGAGGAGAATCTCCAGGGAGGAGTTGGAGCTGACTTCCTGGAGAAGTAGAATTTAATCTGGGATTTGTAGTATCACAGCTGCAGGGATGGAAGGGCAGGTCAGTCTAGGGCCTAAATGGGAGGAAAGGTTGGTTCAGGCAGCTCAAGGGGATCAGGGCAGGAACATCAGGGGCACGTGTGGAAAACTATGAGCAGAGAGAGGCTTGGAGGGGGCTGGAGCAGGTGGGGCAGGTGTAAGCAGAAGGAGGTAGGGAGCCATATTGGAGGTGGCATTGAAGGCAAAAGTAAGGCATTTAAAAAGTTATGCAAAGCAAAATGAGGAGTTCTGGAGAGATTTTATCTTGGGAGAAGTGTGATAGAAAAATGTCTTTTAAAATTAAAAAAAAAGTACTAACCCACTGCTGATCTCCCCCAGCTGTCAAGGTTCCCCTGTGAACACCTGCCCCTCTGGAATTCCTCAGGGTCCTGGGCATTTCAACCCTTCTCTGATATACTCTGGCCACCAGTTTCCTTGCCTGTGTCCTTTCCTAGACATGAAGGTCATGAGATATGATGTGAATTCAGGATCTGTGTCCTCCGTGATTTGTATTATCCATATACTAGACATCTATTTTTCTCATGACCACAGTGAGTGGAGATCAAGACTCTAACTCAGTCCTAACCCTGAGGTTCTCAGTTTGGATAAACAGTGTCCAAAGAGACCACTAGCTATCCTGAGATAGTGCAGGAGTAAAAATAGAAAATATCAAAGAAATAAGACACATTGAGGGACAAAAACAGGAAAGAGGAAAATTAGAAAGAATAAAAAGTAAAAACACGGATTCAAGTGGATAGGTTGAGTCCTTAGCCAGGGAAGATGAGAAGTGACAGGAAGTGACAGATATTGTACAATGTTCCATATGCCATGTCTGTCTCCATGCCACCAAGCACTATATCAGAGTATCTAACAGGAAGCCTCACCTGATTGAAGGCTGGGTGATCAACATCCCTGTCCTCAGCATGGCAGGAGAATTAGAATAGAATATAAAAAGACATGAGCCAGGCGCAGTGGTACAAATTTGTAATCCCAGCAGCTTGGGAGGCCGAGGCAAGAGGATTGCAAATTCAGAGCCAGCCTCAGCAGCTTAATGAGGCTGTAAGCAGCTCAGCAAGACCTTGGCATAAAAAAAATGGCTGAAGATGTGACTCAGTGGTTAAACACTTGGGGTTCAATCCCTGGTACCCAAAACAAAAAGATGGGCTGGGAACAGTGGTGTACACACTTCTGGGAGGCAAGAAGATCATATGTTCAAGGCCAGGCAGAGCAACTTAGCAAGACCCTGTACCAAAATATCATAAAAAGGGATGCAGCTAAGTGTGCTAGGGCCTGGGTTCAATCCCTAGTACTGAAAGGAAAGAAGAAAAAAAAAGAAAGAAAAGAAGGAAAGACATTGGAGAAAAGTTGATCATTGATCATTTAATCAAGTGTCAATCCTCAAATTTTTATCGTATTTCTTAAGCAATAATACTCTTATTTATGATACTCATGAATGCCAATTAAATATTAAAGCAAGTAATTCTTTGCTAACTCAAAAGAAACCCTGATTTAACTTATTTATATCTTTCTTGGAGTTTTATTAATGGTAGTAAATCATCCAGTGATCTATTACATTACAATGACAGTTGACATTTACAGGGTGTCAATGAGGATATATTTATACACAAATTAATTACTGAACACCTAAAGGCATTCAGCTGATCCTGAGTAGGAGGGACAGGACAGTCCCCTTCCCACCGCTGACTTGACACTCCTTGGTTCTAATTGACACCAGAGACCTCAAAGCCAGCTTACAGCACACCACTTACAAGTAAGAACAGAATTGACCCTGGAGCAGCTGAATAACTGACTCAAGTCCTGGCGGCTAAGATGTGACCACGCAGCTCTGGCTTCTGTGGCAGAAGTTAGAGGTTCACAATGTAAACGAATTTTATTAATGGAAAATATTAGGAAGTTAATATCCTGATAAGTCCTAAAGACGACAGTCCCATGTTCCCTGTTTAATTACCCACCTCCTTTCCTAGTGACTTGAAACCACAGCCAAGAAAACCAAGGGTGACTGCGACTGTCATTAGGGAGCCAGCCTTCACTGTCACCAAGTCTTAGGGTGAGAAGTGACTGAATCAATCACAGCCCTTCCCTTTTGCCCGCCCTAATTCTAAAATCAGCCAATCATGGAGGTCGTAATCCAGAACTCCTCCAATCAGAATGAAGGGCAGCTCTGCCTCGGTTCCGTATCTAAGCAGGTGCCTGCTAACTGTGCAGCGCACCCTTCTGCTAGCAGTAGAGGTTGGCGGGGCTCATCCACTTTCAAGCACCTATTTGGTTCTCGGGGGGCACCTGGTTATTTCTAATCATAGGAAAGAAAGATTTGAAACTGGGCTCTCACAGTTGTGACACTTAAACCATGCCTTTGCATGTTAATGACAGTACATCAGAGTTCACGACATGCTAAATGCCTGGTGGCTGCAGGCGCTCTGCCACACCTACAGCCATTCGCTGTATCTGCAGATCCCACATCTGCAGTCCAACAACTGCAGACCAAAAGGATTGCTTGTAAGTTTGCCTGACCTGGACATGCACAGCCCCTTTTCACCTCCTTGGTCCCTAAACAATATAACAACTATTTATATAATACTTGCACTGCATGAGGGATAAGTAATTAAGAGTTGACTTTAAATATAAGGGAGGATACATGTACGTTCTATGCAATACTGTACCCTTTTATGTAAAGGGACTTGAGCATCTGCAGATTTTGGCATCCAAAGGGCATCCTGGAACCAACCCCACAGATACCGGGGGATGATGAGGCATCTTTTCCTGCAGATCCAAACAATTGTCCTGTACAGCACTAGTCAAGAATATTTGTCGGGTGGGCATGGCCGTGTTCATCTGTAATCCCAGAGGTTCAGGAAGCAGAGGCAGGAGGATCAGAGTACAAAGACAGCCTCAGCAACTAAGCAAGACCATAAGAAATTTAGTAAGTCCCTGTCTCAAAATAAAAATTATAAAAGGGCTGGGGATGTGGCTCAGCGGTTAAGCACCTCTTGATACCAAAACCAAAACAAAACTTGTCATCATGAAGGATTTTATAGCAAACTGCACTGTGGTGGCAAGCTTCCAGTCCAGAAAGAAGAAACAACTCTTAGAAAAAGGAGCCCTAGGGAAGAGAAAGCCAAGGAGCCTCTTGTTTCTATTAATCCACTACAATGACCAAGATAACTGTTTGAATGTCATGTTTATAAACTAGAAGCTTCTGGCCCAATAGCATCAAGCTTAAGCTCAGTTCACCACTTTTTCCTCAAGGAAAAGTGGCCTCTGTATTTTGTGTGTTGGAGGAGTCACAGAGTATTTTTATGTCAGAAATAACCTAGGATTGAGGTTGGGTAAGGAAACCAGGAATCTGCACCATGCTGTTCTGGTTGAATACTACACACAAAAGTCACTTGAGATAAAAGCTTGAGAGTCAGGAGTGTTTAAATTAGCTCACAGGCTGTGGCTTGGTGAGAAACACGGAGTGATTCTGACAGCCAAAGCAAATGTCCTGGGAAGATCAGAGCCATGGACTTCAGGGCTGAAGTGAGGTGAGAGAACACAAGAGAATCCTGGGGGCTCAGGAATCCCTAACTCAGATGAAGCCGTGTCCTGGTCTCTCCCGTGACCTGCACAGACTGGGTTCAAAAGAGCTGGCTGCTACATTAAGCTAAGAAAATGGAGAAAAAGCACAAGACACAGAAGTAATTTTCATATTGAGGGTAGGATGGCTCCAGCCTGGGTCTTTCTGCTAATGTGCAGTGTAAGAACAACTTAGAGAAGTGCAGTTGGCTTTGGCTCCCAGGATCAGAGGTCTCCGTCCGTGGTTGGCTGACCATTCCTCTGGGTCAGAGGAGAGACAGAAGAGCGTGGTGGAAGGGCGTGGCCAAGGGAAGCAGCTCAGAACAGGGCCACCAGGAAGCACTGGGGTGGGGAGGAAGAGGAGGACAGAGCCCGTGGCCACACCCCCATGATCTACGTCCTCTAACTACTTCTCCCTCCCAGGAGTCCACGTGGCTATCAATGGAAGAAGCTATTTACTGGATAGATGGACTGATTCCCTGGTGAGGTCAGAGCCCTAGTCGTCGTCGCTCAGTGCCCCACCTCTGATCCTTGCTGCCTTGAGCGCCAGGCTTCTAACACATAAAATTTTAGGGACATTCCAGACCCACCCGAACCACAGCATATGTTCTGTCTCACAACACCCCACATCTTGATGATATCTGTTGCAGGATCTTTAACTCAAGAGGATAAATCTGCATAGAGTGTTGAAAAGGATGAATTATTTTTCAGCCTCCCTCTCCTGAAGAATTGACCATTTTATCATTTGGTTGCTACCCATCCTGATTACAATCATTGGGAGGTAAAAAGACAAGTTGGAAATTCACTATAGCTTTCTAATTTATGCTTTACAGCTGCCAAATAGAAAAAGAAGAGAGAAGAAAAAGAATAAAAGAAAAAGAAAGAACCAGAAGAAAAAAAGAAAGAAAAAGAGAGGAAAAAAAGGCTGAATTCAGGCTCTCAGTATGATTTATCTCTATTTTAATCATGAGACTTGGGCCATGGTTTTTCACTTTAAATACACAGGCACACAAACACAAAATCTTCCTGGAAAAGTGGCAGTGTCTTTTACAGATCATCTGTTTATTTGTTACAGTGTTTAACTCGATATGCCTTTCTCTGTATGCCTTCCAGATGGGAAGACATCTGAGTAGATGACTTGGAACAAGGTGGTGGTTATATCATTTTAAGAAAAGGGAAGAATTCAACCGACACTAGTATGGCAGTATGTAAAAACGTGGATGTGTAACCGATGTGATGCTGCAATCTGTATATGGGGTAAAAATAGGGGTTCATAACCCACTTGAATCAAATGTATGAAATATGATATGTCCAGAGCTTTGTAATGTTTTGAAAAACTAATAAAAATAATTAAAAAAGAAAAGAAAAGGAAAAGTGATGACCCTGAGATTGCTACACAGGAAAACGGACAGACCTCTGCAGTATGGAGGCTGGCTCTGTTCCAAGGTTTCTAAACTTGATGTTGCTAGTTGAAGTGCAGCAGTTTGACTCATAAGGTTTTAGCCCTGCTTTGATTAGTTGATGTGAGGTAACTGCTAGTGGGATGTGGAAGGTGTGTGTGTGGGGGGGTAGATGGAGGCCCAGGAGTTCTGAGGGGATGGTGGGACGTCATGGTGGAAGAGTGTGGTGTCCTGCTAAGTTCCTGGCAGCCAGGAAGGGCAGGAGGAGAGAGAGAGGGAGAGAGGGAGAGTGAGAGAGAGGGAGAGAGAGAGAGAGAGAGAGAGAGAGAGAGAGAGAGAGAGAGAGAGTCAGTCAGTTCATGGCAGCCAGGGATTTGGGGGTGAGCTGGGGGGGGTTGCACACACATCTATGAAATGAGCTGCTTCAATCCTTCACAAAGTTAATCCTTTTGGAAAACCAGAAACTTCTCCAAAATTTATGCTGAGATAATGTGCCAAGGTCAAAGTGTCCTCAAGTTAAATAAAAGAAATGAATGTTGGACACTTGACTCCTGGGATACCAGCATTAATGCCCACACTTAAAATGTCCATTGTAGTGAAGATTTAGAATAAAAAGAAAAAAAAGCCTTGAGCATTTTGGGTAATTCGATAGCAGATTCCTATTCGTGGATATGGTCTCAATATAAAAATTGTGTGGGGGGGGAAACTTGAGAGAAGTCCACTCCCACCCCTGGTCCTCCCTTCCTATTCTCACCCAGGCTTTGTTGTGTACTGGTGGACTGTGTTCAGGATGCGTTGTGTGGCATCAGGGGAGTAGGCAGTGCTGCCAGCTACTGGCGTAGGCCTCTCTGTGCAGGGCGCACAGTGCAAACACCCCCCTAGATAAAGGTAGGCATGATGGCTTTCCCATGGCCTGCTCAGTAGAGTGTGTCAATCTCTCTCTCTCTTTTTAATTGGTTGTTCAAAATATTACAAGGCTTTTGACATATCATATTTCATACATTAGATTCAAGTGGTTTATGAACTCATTTTTACCCCAAATACAGATTGCAGAATCACATCGGTTACACATCCACAGTTTTACATAATGCCCTATTAGTAACTGTTGTACTCTGCTACCTTTCCTTCAATCTCTCAAATGAATCCCTGCGAATGTCTTTCCCTCTTAAAGGCACGAATGAATGTGGCTGTCATTTACATGCAGGAACCACGACTTAGTTGTCACTGCATCCAGGAGCTGTTGAAGTGATCTAATTTCAAGTCATTTTTAATTCAGAGATGATCTCTAACTAGGGGAAATGCCATAATCACTCCTTTTCCTGGCCACTTTGCCTTTCACGTGAAAGCAATGTTTGGATGTTTCTTCTCCTGAGATCCTAGTGCGTGAGCTGAGGGTAGCTGCTTGATAAAGAAGCAAGTCTACATTGCTGTGTGAGATCTGTAGGAATTCAGCAAAGACAAGAGAGCAAGAGAGAGATGAAAAGGAGTTCAAGTGCAATCACCTACTGGCTTTATGAAGAAAAAGTTAATCTACCAACCTGCCGGGGTCAGCTCTTAAACCTGGTTTATGCAAGGCTGCTTGATCACCTCTCTCTTTCCTTTTCTGTCTCATGCACACACATGCATGCACGCAGATACATGCTTATGTGGACTTTTATGTGAGTTAATCAACATCTAATCATTCTTAGTGTTTTATTTGCAAGTAAACAAAATTCTTTACGTACACAGACTCGTCAGGGGCCAGAATATTTTCCACTGGCAAGTCATCGTCTTACATACAGAGATTTCATCATTCCATTTATCAAAAAACTCAAGCTTCTAGATTTTCCTTTTTATTTAGGAACTATGCTCTGAGCACTTGTCAGAAATAGTGGATCAAAGTCAGAGGCAGGTTTTCCACCCCAGGTGTGGCGCATCCAGCGCGCTCTCAGGTACGCCTCCCGTGGCCGCACTGTCCTGGCAGCTCTGCCTTCCAACATGGCTCCCTCCTCTGCCCTGCCAACAAGATCTTTCTGGGAATGCAAATGTTTTTTTTTCTTTGTATGTATGAAATATGAACTGCTCCTAGCAGCAGCCACATACATGGAAAATTATACTTTTGACCTGCTGAAACACTATATCAGGTAAGAAAATGTCAGGTAATTAGAAATACGGGGAGAGCTCATGAAATTTTATATGTCTACCTGATGCAATTTCCTTTGAAAACCAATGCTTGAATTTGAAAGTGTGTTAAAAATCAAAGCCTGCCTTTCTCTTTCCGGGTATGCCTCATGCTGAGCACTGCCACTTATCTGTCAAATTTTAAACACTTTAGAGCTTTTCAAATGAACAAACTCTTATTTATCAATAACTTCATTATTTTTAGTCTATACTAGTGAAATAATTCATTTTAACCACAAAGCTATTCGCTGTCTGAGGGTAGATTACTGCTGGCGGTGACAGATGACTAAATCCCACATCTGGGGATCCTGCCACCTGTAAACACCGCCTTTGATCAGCCGGGGCTCTGCTAGATCTGGTTCCACCTCCTGCAGTGACATCTCTAAACCCACATCTAGAATTATTTGGCACTTTAGATCCACATAGTTTCACACAACAATCCACATCCTAAAGGAAAATGAGACAATTTCCCTTCCAAGAATAATGGCATGCAAATGAACTACAGAAAGTTTTAAATGAGAAGACTTCAGAGACCAGTAAGAGGGTGAATGGGATGATCAAGCTGGAACTTTAAAAATGAGTGGACTGTTCTGTGACACAGATGTCTTGTGCCAACGGATCATGGTGCCCTGTGATGGAAAAATCAGACCAGGCTATAAAATGAAATTATAAGAAAATAACAATGAAGAACCAAGCCCTGGGGAGAGGGTTAACTCAGCTCCTCTGCTCTCAGCCTGATTCACCAGGGTTGGATTGTAAGTAGCCTCTCCAGGAGACTGACTACTCACTGTTGAAATGTAAACACTCATGCCAGGCTCTTAAGGCCAGAGATTCAACAGCTGCCTGTGAAAAGAGTCCTTTCTTCTTAGACTTTGTAATTTTCTGAATCTGTAAGAATGTAGCTGCATCACTTAGTTGCTAGGCCAATTAACTGCTATCCGAACCATAATCTCCTAGGCTATGGTTCTTAGAACTACAGCTTGCTCGTAGGGAGGTCAACTCAAGTCACCTTGAGTCACTGCTGCCTGTGGTGAAAGCCACTTCCTGGTGACATTGCAAATGTGAGCTACTTATCATGAAATTCCTGTACATGGTCCTTGGTTCTGTAGGCCAAGAATCCCATCCCCAGAATGTTGTTAAGAGAAATGATGTCAAATATACTGCAAAAGCTCCATGTGACCTCAGCTCTGGGACCTGGAACTTCAGAGCACTAGCTCCCCTGGGTCAGGGTTAGCGGAGCCTGGTATCTTGTTGAGCACGATTTCCATAACATTTACAGCCTATAACTCAAGAGGAGCCAAGGAAACAACCCTGACAGCTTCAGAATCTACCTAAGACAGAGATTAGGTATTTGGCCAAATCTTCCATAATTGTACTGCTTTCACCCATGGCCTGATTGCTCAGAATACAAAGTTAAATTGTCAATAATTCAATAATTTGAAGCTAGGTTTTCCCCATGCTACAGGACATGCACATTTGCCTGTATGTATTAAGCTTTCCTTTCAGGATTCTGTGAGCACTGACTGTCATGCCTGTGAATCATCTGCATGTGACAGTCATCGCACACAGCCCATAGTGAAGGCAGCCACATGTAAACTAATATTCTTCATTTAATTATGTCCTGGGGGTGTGAGACAATGGGCATCTCCTGAACATGTTTCAGAAACACCTGGTGGACTTGTTAACCCTAGGGCTGAGTTTCTCACTCAGTAGGCCTCAGGGAGAGCTCGAGAATCTGCATTGGTAACAGATTCCCAGCAGATGCAGACGCAGGAAGTCCAGGGACCACACTTTGAAAAGCCAAGGCATAGGAATAAGGCTTAGTGGCTGCCATTGATGCTACAAGAGATAAAACCAGGGGGGAGCAAAGAAAGTGTTCATCTCCACACATGGGCTGACAGTTCTGCAAACTCACTGAGGGGTTCACGCTGGCTCTTTCACCCCCTAGGCCTAAATTATATGGAAAATATAAAGCCCATGTCTACAATGGATTAGCTGATCAAGGAACTAACTTATGAGCCTTTCATTGACTTTAAAAATAATCATAATTGTGATGAGTCCCATTTAACACCGTGTGAACAAAAGTTTGGAACAATAAAAGTTTCACATATTTACCGTGTGAAGTGACCTGAATGCCCACTCTTGACGAGCTAGGGGTATCACCTGGAGTCATCCTGACAGTCATCCTCATTCATAGTGTGAGGGACCAGATGGTGGGTCATTTCTAAAACTAGGGTGGATAATGGGACCCTGTGGAGTGGGATGTAAGCTCCTCAGTTAAAAATTACCTTGATCATTTCGCCCAGAGTATGCCAGACAAGTAGGTTGGCTTAATTAATTAATTAATTTAGGTAACCCAGGGAAACTTAAACTGACCCATATACCCAGCCCTTTTTAAATTTTATTTAGAGACAGAATCTCACAAAGTTGCTTTGCACCTTGCTACACTGCTGAGGCTGGATTTGAACTCATGATCCCCCTGCCTCATCCTCCAGAGCCGCTGGGATGACAGGAGACATGTAGGTTTATTCAATGAAAATCAGAGGCACAGATCACCAGAGACAAAGACTTGTAGTGAATGTGTAGGGGCTGATGATAGTGTCCCAAGCCACTGTGTCCCCAAAGTGCTTCAGGATGTGTGGAGCCCGTCATTGCTTCTGTGGATCAACCCCATCAAACAACTTGTGCAATTTCATGGATATATCATGTACTCAATGGCGACATCAGTAATTATTATGTGCATTCAGTTGTATTTCCAGGCTTTACTGAGGTTTCATTATCCTCTCCCTCAAAGGGCAAGATGTGGCCAACTCTGTCCTTTCAAACACAGGGACACCACATCATTCTCCTCAAAGGCCCAGCCCATCCAGGAAATACTCCTGGACACATCTCAAGGACAAAAGATGTCCTCATCTTGCCTCACAGAGATTCAAACTTTGGATAAGTGCAGTCTGAACATGTTACCACGCTACATAGTCAAAAACAAACAGTCTTGCATGGTGGCACATGCCTGTAATCCCAGTGGCTAGGGAAGCTGCTGAGACAAGAGATCAAGAGATTGAGAGTCCAAAGGCAGCCTTAGCAATGGTGAGGTGCTAAGCAACTCAGTGAGACCTTGTCATTAAATTATATACAGAATAGGGCTGGGGATGTGGCTCAGTGATGGAGTACCTCTAAGTTCAATCCCTGCCCCAATAAAACAAAAACAAACAGATGCTTCCTAAGATTTGACTTTGTAAATATTTCATCCCTCCTTGGAAAAGCAAGCTAGATAATCCATGCAACGTGTTGATTGCAATACTTCTTGGTTTATGGTAAGCAATCAAGAAAGCATAGCTATCATGACTTTAGTCAGATTTGAGTATCCTAAGGCATAGATCAGCACTCCATACTTCTGATCGAGTACCTGGAAGGCAGTGAGTGCCTAGCTGGGAGTGTTAATTATTTATTTTTCCGTGTACAACCTACCAGGGGTTGTCAACCTGATTCCTATCCTGATTGGACTGAAAAAATAAATTTTTTTCTACCATTTTCCATTGGTGATTCTCTTAGGGTTGTAAAGAAGAGCTAACTATTCCCCATCCTGTTATTGCATCACCACCTCGACACTGTGTAATTCCTCTAGCTTAATGTAAATTCCCCCATGAAATCTTAATCCAGCTTCAGGAGCAGGGTTGAGTCTACGCAGAATGATCAAGAAGCAGATGGAATTCACTGTCACTCCCCTCTCCCACCCCCGGGACTCAGCCCTCTCTCTCCACCCGACTCTTCCATTTGTTCTGAACTCTCGATGTCTTTTTCTCTCTTCATTTCCATCCCATCCATTCCATAACTATTGATTGGGCGTCTCCACGGCATTACCCAGGGCACTCTGCTAGACACTGCAATTAAAAAATAAACATGGCTTCATCCATCCTCCCAGTTAAAGGCTTTCCTTAAGCAGTTACGAAGATATCACAGGCAGGGACACCACCCCCATAGCACAGTAGTGACAGGAATTCAGCTCAGCGAGTTAAATGCTGTTAACAATATCCTCTTTTGTATCTTATTTTGACTCTTTGTTCAGAAAAATATGTTTTATGAACTATGTAATAAAAACGTCCTGAGAGACTGCCTTGTTAGCAAATTCTCTGAAAAGCTCTTCCTATGCATTTACTAAATTAGTCTGTTTTCTGCCATCCTTTGTTCCCATCGGATACATTTTAAAAACTCTTTCCTCCTGAAATTACCATAATTAAGTTTAAGCTTACTGTATTATCTTTTCACATGTTGTGAATAAGTGTGCACAATTAGTCTACTGTATTCATGGCTACTTTCTTTTTTTCTTTTTTTGTCTTGATTTGTTTTTCTCTCCTCAGAGTTATATTGCTAGAACAGGAGTCAGGAGCCAGGAGCAAGGGTTCTGCTGAGATTGCTGTCCCCAGGAAGAAAGCTTCTTAGCATTTGGGTCTCTATGTTGCAATTTTAATCATACAGTACAATGTTGCTAGCCACAGCAATTGGATCCCCATAATTGATTCATCTTGCAGAACTGAAATGTTGTATCTTTCTGCCCTCATCTGCTGGGTTTTCCCTTCTTCCAGCCCCTGGTGACCACCATCAGAATGTTTCTGTATGACTCTTTTAGATTCCACAACTAGGTGAGGTCATGTAGCATTTGTCTTTCTGTGTCTGGCTTATTTCACTTGGCAGGATGCTCGCCAGCTCCATTCAGGTTGCTGGAAATGGCAGGGTTTTCTTCTTTTTTAAGGCTGGATAATTTCATATTGTATGTGCATACCATGATTTCTTATCCAGGCATCTGTTTTAATAAACATTTATCTTGTTTATTTGTCTTAACTTGTGAATAATGCCATAATAAACATGGGGATGCAAATAACACATCAGGATTCTGATTTCTATTCTTTTGGGTATGTAGACCAAAAAGAGGAATTGTTGGATATTCTTGTTCTACTTTAAGTTTTTTTTTTTAAATTGAAGCAGCCAGGGGTGCTCATCCACTGAGCCACATCCCCAGCCATTTTTCTCTTTTATTTTGAGATGGGGGTCTCATAAATTTCTTAGAGCCTTGTTAAATTACTGAGGCTGGCCTTGAACCTAGGATCCTCTTGTCTCAGCCTTCCAAGCCACTGGGATTATAGGAGTGCACCACCACACCTGGTTCACATTGTTTTCCATAAAAGAGATATCAGTTTACATTGTAAGCATCAGTGTATAAAGCTTCCTTTTCCCTCACCAACACTTGGTACACTTTCAATAACAGACATCCTGAGAAGCATGCGTGATATGTCATTGTGGTTTTGATTTACATTTCCTGGTGGTCAGTGATGTTGACCAATTTTTTATATGCCTGTTGTACTTTTGTTTGTCTTCTTTTGAGAACGTGTATTTGGGTCCCTTGTTCATTTTTAAAGAGGCTATTTCCTTTGTGGCTTTTCCTTCTATATTTTGAATAGTAACTCCTTATTGGATACATGGTTTGCAAAAGATTGAAATTGGGCTCTCATCTTATGCCATACTCAAAAATCAACTTAAAATACACTAAAACCTATATATAAGACCTGAAACCATAGAACTCCTGGAAGAAAACCTCAGGACAAAGCTCCAAAGGAGCTCAGCAGTGATGTTTTGGATTCGATACTGAAAAGCAAGTGCCAAAGTCTGGCTGGGCACAAATCACGAGCCACTTAAGAGGAACAAACTTTATTTCTGAACTCCACCGGCACACTCCACACACGCTCCCCAGGAACTCTCCCAAACACCACACTGCTCATCCAGGAACCACCAACCGGAAATCCCTCCTCCAGGCTTCCCCAACCAATGGGAACTCTTCAGGAATCCCCGCTAGAGCTCAACCGGAACTCAACGGGAACTCCACAAGAACTCAAAAGTCATCATCTTAATGGCTCGCTGGCTTCACCTCTCAACCACTACTTCTGGCAAAAATGTCATGTGTCATCCAGACTCGGCTGTGGCCCTCAACAGGTAAAAGTAATAAAAACCCATATATAAGCAGGTGGGAGAATAAGGCAATAAAAAAACCTCTGCACAGCAAAGGAAGCAACCAATAAAATCAAAAGGCAACCTATGGAATGGGAGAGGACATCAGCAGAGATATTGTGGATGGGCCGAATCTGTTGAGCTACATAGTAAAGGCTTGGAGCCACAGTGAACTTAATACTGTACCTAAGGAACAGGTCCACAGCAGTCGTTCAACAACTGCAGCTTAACAGTATTTAAAGAAAACCCCAAACAAAATCAGTTGACTACAAAGGTGGCAAAGAAACCCATGAAAATACAAACCTACCCAATAACTTTATCTTCTAAACAAGATGGGAAAGGTTATCATTTAAAATTCCTTCACTAATTCATCCCAACACATCTATTTGCTCCTTGTAGGAACATAAACTGTAAAATTAAATAGTCACCATGTGATCATATGAACTACTCTAAACTGCTTTTACTTCTGCATACCAGTTTTAGAATGGAAGAAGATCTTCAGAGGACGCATCAGGAACCAGGCATCTGGCATTTAGCCAAGAGCTTCCTTAAGCTGAGCTATTGCCTTCAATCCTGCCTGGCCAACCAGACCTGCTGGAAGTTGTGAGCTAGACCATAACTAGAAGGTTCCAGCTTCTCTCCTTCTCCAGAGTGAACAGCCATGACTGACAGGAGGGGGACGAGCATGGAATGGCTGACCCTTGACTGTCGAGCTTTTCTCTGATGGAGTTTTAGACTTTCCATATGAATACACATCTGGATAGAAATGCAAGGTAGAGAAGGAAGGCATGAGGTATAATTAGACAATGATTAATTCCCTTGGGTCCTTTGGCTTCCTAGAGAACTGATTACTCATAGAGATGGGGACCCAGACCATAAAGCTGGGGACAGGTGAGTATCACCTTGGGACATTGCTAAGCGACAGACCCGGCCAAGAACAGGAACCACTGAGGTTGGAGGAGGGAAGAAGAAAATATGTGGAATTGAGGAAGGAGTAGCAAAACCCAGCCTGCCCTCCTGCCACGTGGAGGCAAGGGTACACCTGCTGCTGTGGAGTTACTGGCACCACAGCAGGAGACACAGACACGTGTCACCTTGCCACCTCCTCCACCTCCTGAGTGAGGGACTCTTTGCAGAAGGGCGTTTGCTTAGGAGCTGGGGAAGGATAAAGTGTCTGGTTTGACAAGGATCTCCCTTACTGCCAAGTAATTTTGCAGAAATGACACCTTAGGCTCAGAGGGCTTTGCAAAGATTTCTAAATCTGGCTCCGTGAAAGAATCATCATTTGTATGACTGTCACACAAAGATTGGGTTATAATCTAATCATTTATAATATAAATTATTGGGTTATAACCTAATAGGTGTATTGATTTACTGATATAAATTACCTGGGTGGTAATTATAAACAGTGGGGTGTGACTGGAGGAAGTGGGCCAAGGGGAGTGTGGCCTGGGGGTTTGTGTTTTGTCCCTGTTGAGTGAAGCTCTCTGTTCCTTGGTTGTCAGGTCCTGAGCTGCTCTCCTCCGCCAAGCCCTCCCACCATGATGTTCTGCCTCACCTCAGGCCAGAGCTGTGGAGTTGGCCAACCATGAACTGAATCTCTGAGACCATGAGCCCAAATAAACTTTTCCTCCTCTATATTCTTCTTGTCCCTTCTTTTGGTCACAATAACAAAAAAAAAATCGGAGTCAAACAACATTCATTTTTCAATTGTGCTACACATGGCAGGGTCCCCCTTCTCTCTTCCATGTTAGAAAAACAATATTCAAGGACACCATAAGGGAGGCTTTATTCAAGAGTGAGGGGAGGGACACTATTGAGATGGGTATGAGGACTTGCCACAATGGAATTTGCTGTGAAAGAGAAAGTCTGAGCTCTAAGTCCAGCATGGGCCAGTGGGAATTCAGAGACAAAATCCTTGTGGGGGTTGGTGCATGGAAAATGAACATACAATTCAGGGGTGTCTCAGTCCTTTGCTTTAACTAAATACCTCAAATTAGGTAATAAAAACAAACAAACAAATAAACAACAACAAAAAAAAAAAACCAGGGACTTATTAGCTTACAGTTCTGGAGGCCAGGAAGTCCCAGAGTATGATGTCTGTCAGGTCTTGTGTGGCTTCAGTACACAGCAGAATGCATAAGGGCCAGCCGACTCCTGTGGAAGAGAGAAGCACAAGAGGCAGCCCTGCTTTTTGATGACGGATGCTTGCCATAGCTCTACCCTGCCCTCCTGCAGGAAGTCCATGCATCCCTCTCTCAAAGGCCCCCCAGTCCTCCACCTGCTTTCAACAGTGTTACATTGGGTATCAAATTTCCACCTGAGTTTGGGTGAGGACAAATCCCATGCTAAACCAGCCTAACAGGACCGTTGCTGAACACAGGTTAGGGGGACAAGGCCTCACCTGGGGGTTGGTGGAGGGAGAGGAACCAGATGGGAAGTGACAGGGGACTAGACTTTGAGAGCCAGGAGTTCCTGGTAACCTGACTTAGTAGGGTTCTGGCTAAACTGGATTTTATAAGGAAGAAGCAGGTGGGCTGAGCAAAGAACCAGGAGCCTGACTCAAGTTTGGTGGAGGCAAAAATCTGTCAGTGATCAGGAGAATCTGTTTCAACAGGGTGGAGAGAGCCCAGGGCTCTCCCCTGGCTGGTCGAGGGTTGGTGGACATTGTCATGGCCTGTGCTCCTCAGTGCACATGGAGTGGGTCTACCCACGCTCTGCCTCCAGATGATTCCTCTTTCCCTTCCTCCAAGCTGACACTTACTGGCTGGGCTCAGCTGGGCTCTGAGGCTAGGCAATCACTGCTGCGTCATCTGCTGCCTCAGCCCTGGCCCTGCCCCAACCCTGAGTGCTTTCTGCCAGGTCATTTCCAGTCTAGAAGCCAAATCACCATAACACCCTGATGATCCTTTATCTTGGGTTGGTTTAGTGGGGAGCTGGCACCAAATTCTGGTCCCTGAGCCATGAGGAAACCTAGGAGAAAGTTCCTCACTGACTGAAAAAAAAATTGAGAGTAGATGTTCACTCCTGTCTTGCCAGTGGTCAGTGGTGCTGTCCCCCTGGTGATGTTCAGATTGCCGCCGCTACCTTAGGACAAGAGGGGAGAGCAGCAGGACAAGGCACACATTGAGAGTGTCAGGACCAGGGGAGAGAGAGATGGTCAGTGCTTGATGACATAACAGGTCCACACCAGACCCTACGCTGCCCTCTATTCTAGACTCTTACTTGTGAAATTAAACTATATAAATCAGTTGAATTCGTTTTCATAACTTGCACAGAAAGATTTCTTCCTGGAGGGTTCCAGTGGCTGGACAAGCTCCCCAGGGCCAGGGGGTCAGCAGGTGTGGACTTTGGGAAGGGCCATGAAGTGGGCATCGTGCCCCTGCTTTAGCTGCTATCTTAAACAGCCAAGGATAATGCATCCTGCTGTGCCTTTGAAAAGAAGGTCCCTTTTTCTTCTCTGGTTTTACACTTAAGAAAAACCCATTAACACTTCTTCTTTCTATTCTTTCTAGGAGAAAGGGCAGGTGGCTGGGGCTGGGGTGGGTCAAGTAGAATTTTAATGAAGAGTGAACTGACAACCTGTTGCTAAAGCCACAACTTGTCCTAAAGCTTGGAGGCTCTTGCACTTTGCCCTTGACCACCTCACTCACCTCGCCCTCTCTCTATTCAGCATCACTTAAATCCCAGTCACAGCTAGTGTCTCTGTGGTTTCCTCCACTACATTGTCTCCTCCAGGCTTCAGGCTGACCTCATCTGGATGCCACCTCAAACTGAAAACATCCAAAAACAACCCAGGCACAGTGGTGCACACCTGTCATCCCAGGGGCTCAGGAGGCTGAGGCAGGAAGACTGCAAGTTCAAAGCCAGCCTCAGCAACTGCAAGGAGTTAAGCAACTCAGTGAGACCCTGTCTCTAAATAAAATACAAAATAAGGCTGGGGATGGGGTTCAGGGGTCGAGTGCCCCTGAGGTCAATTCCAGGTACAAAAAATAAAAATAAAAACAAACTCTGGTCTTTATTTCCAGGATTTCTTTTCCTTTAAGCATGTCTGGTTTAAGAAGCAGCAGTTCCAGCAACTCATCCATGTGGGCCACAGTGTTAGGGTCCTTCTAGGTTCTGCTCTTTCTCTGGCATTTACTTGAAACTCATCAGTAAAAAAGTCTCCTTCCCAAATCTTACCACATGTGACCCTAATTGAATGTCCATCTCCTCCAAAATTCCTGTGTTGAACGCCTCATGGCCAGTGCTGCAGGACTGGGGGCGAGTTCTAAGGGGAGGCGCTTAGGGCAGAAAGGCTGAGGTTCCCAGACAGATCAATGCCACAGTGAAAGGGGGTTAGGAGCAGGCTCTCTCCTTCTGCTCTTCCATGTCAGGGACTGTCTTCCTCCCTCTACAGGATGCAGCATCCAAGGTACCATTTTGGAAGTGGAGAGCAGCCCTCCCCACACCCCAGACTTGCCACCACCTTGAACTTGAACTTCAAGCCTTCAGAACCAAAAGAAGTGAATTTTAGTTCTTTATGAATTATCCAGTCTCAGATGCTCTGTCATAACCACACACACACACACACACACACACACACACACACACACACACACACACACACTAGGGGGCGGGGAGAGGGATGAAGACACCCTCTTCTCTAACTCAAGCTGTTGTCATTGTCACCCACCTTGTGTCCCCACCTCTGCCCTTGGTAGCTGCCCAGTTTAACTTTCTAACCCACCACCCATAATAAACTTTCCCAGGGTATTTGTATTGCATTGAGAACAAACACAAAATCCCTTTCTTTCCTGGGCTGTTCTGAGATGTACTCTAAATGTCACATGGCGTTGACCCTAGGGAGCCTGGAGAAAATTGTCTGAGTAGGTGTGTGGGCTTCCTCACTTGGCCATTGGCGTATCAATCCCTGGTGGGCAAGGTCAGAGTCCTCTGGGAGATTGATGCAGCCAGAGATACAGTGAGGGAGTGATCCACGCTCTGGTCACCCAGGGGTTGACTAAGAATAGTCTTTCATCAGCTAACCTATTGATTCCATTAAGAATTAAGAACCTGTTATGGTCTTACAGTATGGCAGCGAGCCCTGCCCAACCACTTGTACATTATTTATGGGGAAAAAAAACCAACTCTGCTAATTGACTGCTTTGTGAGTAATGTAATGCCAATTAAATCAGAGTTATTGGAAATGCTTTTTGTAGTTAAACTTTCACAATCACTGAATATTTTCCGTGGTATCTGTCCACATGGCAAAAAACACTCCTCATCCAAACGAGAAATGGGATGTGCCACTAAAATCAAATAAAGTTTTGGGAAAGTTTTCCAAATGTCTGAAAAGGCAATTCTGCTGTCTCTCTCTCTAAATGTAATTGAAATGCAGCGAGCGGGAGCCCACGGGGTCTCTGCTGGTGTCCAGATGGACAGTTCTGCTTCTTCTGATGATGAGCTGTACTATTGAAAATTAATTGGTATTTTCAGCTGCGCTGGGTTGTCAGCCAGCTTACAAATAGAGCTGATGCTTTAGTATTCACAAAACATTCATCCTCAAGCTCTAACTCCAAATTAATAATTTGTTTCAACTCATGCCTCAACGTTTAAACTTTTAAAAAAATCACATGAAGTGTAAAAAGTTGACCAAATAGTAACGAAGCCATATTTAAATAAATAATTGCTGATATTTCTGACCTATGCAAAATGCTGTATTGGGGAAAATGCTGAGAACATAGGAAATTCCAGCTAAATATTAAGCTGAAATGTCTACAAATTCAAAATATTTTATGTTTGTCTATCTTTGGAAGATTAATAGAGGAAAAATAAAATCAAGACATTTTAAAAACCAAATTGGACAATTCATGCTCATTATGTTGTTATATAAAAGTTATTCAGATTTTATGAATATTACTTAGTATCTATGCCAACTTTA
Organism: Ictidomys tridecemlineatus; assembly: GCF_052094955.1. Lineage (NCBI taxonomy): Eukaryota > Metazoa > Chordata > Mammalia > Rodentia > Sciuridae > Ictidomys > Ictidomys tridecemlineatus. Next base: position 62,374,153 of record NC_135489.1, read on the forward strand.
TATGCTATATCCCTAAACAATCTGTTTAGGTTTGCATATTTGCACATTTAAGCATCTTATATAAATGGAAACTTTGTGGTCACATATTCTTGTGCAGAAATACTTCTTTTATCTAATATTATATTTCAGGTTTTCATGGACATTGCTTCTTATAGCTGCAATTTGTTCTTTTTCATTACTGTATATTATTCTATTGCACACATAGCCACACATATCTCTTCCACCTAACTGGTGATGTGCACTTCATTCTTTCCATTAATTTGATTAAAGCAAATAATGTTGCAGCAAACATCCATATACATATCTCCTGACACTACAAGTTTCCCTTGAGGATACAAATCTTTGAAAGATTTCTGTGGTAGGGTTTATACAACTTTTGGCTTGTAAAAGTTCTTGTATCCCTGGATACTCCTGTAGAATGTGCATCCAGGTTGCTCCACATCTTCCTCAAGACTTGATGCTGCCCAACTCTCCACTACTTGGGGATCTGATTGGTGTCTGATTGGAAAATTAACAATTAATTGTCAGAATCCACCTTCATACACTAAACCAATAGTTACAAAGTTTCATAGTCTAGGAGAGAGATTGTTCAAAACTTTCAGAGATGCAATTCATTTTAACTTTTCAAAAAAATATTTAGCCCATTTAATGAGTAAGTCACTTTCTCTCTCCACACCTCAGCTTCTATGTCTTTAAAGCAGCGGTACAGGTTGAGTATCCACAATGTTCGAGACCACAAATGTTTCAAGTTTTGATTTTTTAAAATTTTGGATTATGTGCATGTACAAAGATATCTTGGGGATAGGACACAAGCCCAAACAAAATTTCATTAACTTTTTATATACACATTGTAGAGAATCAGAGGTAACTGTGTTACTATTACTGTTCTTAATGGAGTCTGCCTGCAAATAGGATATTCTGTCAAGGTATAGATAGGTAACAGCAGACATGCTTGAAAACGAGGTGTCTGCTGTCCTTGGGAGGACTTGCCTGCAAACGGGATGTTCTGCCAAGTGGGCTAGGAGGGCACTGAGAAAAAAATTTTTATCTGTTCTAAACAAAGAGCAGAGCTCAGCATACTCTAGGTCAAGAGTAGATTAGTCATGAGAAGCGGGTCACTTCTGATTAGAAAGTAAAACTTCTGTATGCTATGTTTAATTAACTGAAAGACCTGATTCATTGATGTTGGAAGGCTGCCTTCTTTGTTCACAATACTAGAAAAAGATTGCTTATACACAATAAAGGACTTTTTTTCTGCTGCTGCTTTGCTTGCTCTGCTTCTTCTTCTTCTTTCTTTTCCCATGATAACCTGCAAGTGAATTACTACAACACACATAACCAGGGGATAATTTTATACAATATGTTTAGGGTGCCTGCATTTTGACTATAAGGCATCACATGAGGTGTGGGGTTTTCCATTTGGGAACTATGTCAATGCTTAAAAAATTTCAAATTCTGCATTTCAGATTTTCTTTTACTTCCTACCTAGGGATCCTGAGATAGCCCAACTTGAATGTGAATATGGAGCATAGGGATAGGCATGATAAATCACGTTATTGCTATTAAGTGAGGCCTTAGAGTACAATTTCAGGTGCAGGAAGAATCCCCAAATGTGAAAGCTTTCAGAGCTCACCATGACTTGACCACATGCAGCCTGTCAGTTCTGCTTACTCCCTAGGACCTGGTAAGGTGCCAGGCGCAGAAGTGGTCTCAGCTTCCCCCTGGCGGGCTCTGGTACACTGTGCCAGATGAAAGAATATTCTCTATGGCTCTGAGATCCTTTCCAGATGTTTTAAGGTATACATTTGTATTAATGGGGGGGGGGTCATGGGATGACAGATCAGCAGATGGCTGCATTGAACACACAGTCTAGGGCTGGGCTGGGGCTCAGTGGCAGAGCCTTGCCTGGCATGTGTGAGGCACTGGGTTCAGTTCTCAGCACCACATATAAATAAATAAAATAAAGTCCATCAACAACTGAAAAAGAGAGAAAGAATGAAAATATAGTCTAAAGCTCTCAGTTCCCAAGAGGAGGGTCGCACCATGCCACACAAGCCCTCATTGGGAATCACTACGTTGATCAGGAGCAAAAGAGGAGAAAAATGTGGGCAAGGACCTTCATGATGGTTTCCGGGGGAAGCAGTGGGTGAGGAAGGGTGAGCAGGTGTTGTCCTGGCTGGTTTGGGTCATCAGTGAGCGTTGGGGCATGGGGACTGTCCGCAGTTGTCTGGTAACCTGACTCCGGGATGATTTAGGATGGGGGAATAGTGACTTGAGGTGTGATGGTTTGATAGGGAGATGGTTACAGGGGCTGTGGGCTCTGGATTGGCTGGTTTGCATATGTAGGGCTTCTGAGTGAGCGCTAGCCGTCTCTGCGAAGGGGGAGTCTGACCCAGGGCCACAGCATCAGGAAGATTGACTTTCACCTTGACCCTCTGTCTGCTGAGTACTGTGTTTTCCTACTCTAACCTTTGCTTTCAATAAGTCTTTGCCAACAGGTTTTGGAACCATAACCTTTGGGGCTGCTGGGTCAAGGAGTCCCAGAAATCATGCTTCTTCACTCTCTGGCCATCTTATCCGCTCCTCTTCATATGGACTTAGGTCTGCAGCCAGGGGTGAGGCTGAAGGACCCAGGTCTGTTCAATTGTATTGTAAGACACCCTGCTCCCCAGGGTGAAGGGACGTCAGTTTCCTCATTGGAATCTCGCCTTATGGTTTTTAAATTCCCTTGAACAGAATGAATAGGGCCCCCACCCTTGGGCAAGGGGCTGATCTTTCTAGCACAGAGAGCCCCACCCTAAGATCACACCGGCCAGCCAGGCTGCCCTAAGTAATTTTATTAAGACTGTCCAGCAATGCTTCACACAAAGACATTCCTACAGGCATGACGTCTCAGAGGTGGACACGATTTTTCTCTTTCTCAGTTAATCTTTTAATTTATTGACATATATGCTGTGCAATTCTCCATCTGACAAAGGTGATCTCAGACTCCAGGGAAGGGGGCAGAGGTCTATGGCTGACATGTTGAAGCAGTGCTAATGGATTTTGGAATGAAAAAGACCCAGCCAAAGGCTGACGACAGACTTAGATATTGCAATACACTCAATCTGAGTGCTGTATTTGCCTGCACGCACACTGTGAGCTACACTGAGACAGATTACCAATAGAATACGGGGAAGTCCTATGAAAAAGAAGCTGAGATTTACTCACTGACACTAAATGAAATATGACATGATCACATAATCTAGATAGGGTCTTGATACACAAGAAGAATTTGAAAAATTGGTGGGAAAACTAAAATTGAAACATACACATGTGTTCTGTGGGCAAAACCATCAAGGTTGTAGGATTAAGGAAGATTGAGCCACACTGCCAGATATTCCCAATTCCATAGTCTCCTTTCTTAGGAAGTTTATGGAGAGTGGTTAAATAACATTTAAATCTTGATTCTTCCCATGAATCAAATCCATTTTTAAAAGATGGAAGCATATACTAACTTTGAAATATCTTATGGAGCTTGCTATTCTTAACATCTATCACAATGCCCAATATATAATAGAGTCTCTGTAAATGTTTATAGAGTATGAATGGATGGATGGATGGATGGAAGTTGGATAACTTAATATTTTTTTTACTCATCTATTTCTCCTTTAGCTCTAAATACTTCTTCCTTTTATATAAGTTTCTATTAAGTTAAATGGACCAAAAATGATTTCAATAAAAACTTTACCTGAAATGATGTATTAAACTTGTCCCTAACCTCCCAAGTAAGATGGCGGAGACTTCAACTCCTGCAGGTTGCGCAGGGATAATATCTAGTGACTATTGACTCTTTCTGTGTTCTTCAACAGCCGCTTCCTTTGGAGAAAAGCTCTCCCTCCTTTTAATGTTATGGAGAAGAAATCACTTTTTAATTTCATTCTACAGATAAAAATGAAAATATTAACCACAGGAGAGATCCACCTGAGTTTCCTAGACATTCTTGGAGCACTTCCAAGTTTTGTCTTCTGAGGATTGGGGATAGAGGACACTTAGGAAGAGGTCATAGAACCATTCAGAGATGCTGTTGTTCATTCCAATGGATATGCAGGTGTCCTGCTTTGTCGCTTTTGTGCCTATGTTTAAGGTCAGGGTACCACTCTTTCTCATCTTAGCTTGTTATTTTTAAAGATTCCACATCACAGGGTGATTAATTGTTCAAGAACCTGGCTGTCAAGCAGAGCTGCCCAAAGTGAATTGGAAAAATTAGAGCTGCACTCTGCATAAGCTGGGCTCCAAGCCTCATTTTTATTATAAAATAATGAGACTGTGAATGTGTCGTGTTACTCTAGAACACACAAATTCATATTTTACGTTGGCTCTGTGTTTCTCATTATGTTGAAATCAGGTTCCCTTTTTGAAAGCATGTAAGAAAATAACAATCAAAAATAATATCAAAATGTAATAAGAGAACAGGGAGGGGAAAAGCTCTTCCCCAAGGATGTGAGGTAGGTGGCCACAGGATGGATGAGAGATTAGAGAGAATGTTGACTAAGGATGGCTGTAAGGGAGCTGGTAAGATAATTGCAAAGTTAAGAGGCCCAAGCCCAGCAAGAGAGCAGAAAGGAAGAGCATTATCTAGGAGAGATGTCAGAACTCAGTGAAGGCTCGGATTCCTTCTCTGGAGGGGACTTGCATGTGATCTTGTTAAAGTGAATTTTTTTCCTGTTGTTGGTGGTCAAAAGTGCAGAAAAAGATCTTTTCCTCACCTATGCCAGATGTTTAAATGTGTTTAATAATTTGTATTTGCCAGTGAGACTTTTCCTCACTCATGTACAGTCATGCCTGACACTCCGATGACCAAATACAGTCCGAGGAGAGAAATGACAAATTTAAAATAATTGCTTTGGGGCTGGGAATGTGGGAAGAGTCCGATGATCTAGTCTCACACAAGGTCTTGGTACTGAATGAGGCCCGTTTTGCCCGCCTTGTGGTATGCCCATCACCAAAAAGAGATGAGTTTTGCAAAAGAAAGAGTTTTCTCACAAGGTGGCCCAAAGCTGAGGAGGCAAGAGCACCAGGCATCAGATCCCCCTCCCCAGGGCAGGGTTTAAGAGAACTTAGGGAAGGAAAAGGGGAGAGAGGTGAGGGAAGATGGGGAATGCAGCAATGAGTGGGCTGTGAGTGCTCATCAAGCTTCATGGCTCTTCCTGCTTAGATGGTGGTGTTGGCGGGCTCTGAGGGTGGAGGTCAAAGGTCACCCATGGGTCACTTGCATGGCCCAGGAGAAAATGGGTGTTCCAGCTGGTTTGAGCTGCCCCAGGTTTCTGAACAACAGCTTGGACACCTATTACCTTCCTGACCCAGGCATCAGATGTCATCTAGAGCAAAGCTCCGTGGGAGAGTGCTACATGGTGAGGTGACCCCCGAGATTGGCAATCAAGGCAGTAATAGGAAAAATGTGAAATTAAGGGGTTCATTCAGATTTCTCTTCAGTTTCACAAGGTGCCATATCTGCAGGTAGAGTGTTCTGAGGGCTAGGCATCCGTTATCCCTACAGCCTGGGATTCAAATGCAGATATCTGAGCGCAGCAGAGCACAGAAGAGAAGGCAGGTGCTGGGTTCTGGGGACAGGTGGCTCTGTGTCTGAAACTTGGTTCATTCATCTTGCATGGGAAATGAGGATGTGAGTAGTTCAGTCTTGCAGTAAAAGGGAATCTGCAGTTCAGGCTCCCCGAGTACTTGGTACAGATGAGCATTATGTTGGACACAATTTCCAAGACACACACTCCACTGGCAAACACACTCAGGCTTCCAGCTCACTTATAGAAAGAATTTTGTGAATCACGACTTAAGAGGGGAATTGGCATCGTACCCACAGGGTGGTTTATCAAAGAGAATTCCTAAAGAACACAAATGATACATATCCCTCCCGTCAAAAAGGTTCATTTTTCTTTCTTTTGACTAGGAAGAGAAATTCTCCACAATAGGAGTGGATTTGGAAAAAAGTAATATACTTTCAAATTTATGGTGGGATCAGAGAACGTTGCTGGTCTTCTTGAAGGTGAGAAGCATACCTAATTGCTTTTTCTCTCTTGTTTTTAAAGAGCACAGAGTTTACTAGAAAAAAATTCTAATGGTGACAAGTGTCATGCTTGAAAGGTATCTTTTATGGCCCAAAGGAAACTTTAACTGAAAGTCATTTTCAAGGATTCCAAAATGCCCTCTGAGAGGAGCCAGCAAATATTCTGGAACAGTTTCTGAGAAGGGGTGAAGTGGCACCCCCTTTCTCCACAGAAAAGTCTTAACTGGGCTTCTCCAGAAATCTTCACCATGGCTGATTTTAGGACTGTCAGAAAAAGAGTCTCTACAAAAGAGTTCAATGTAGATTAACTTCCTATTTTTGTGTTTTAGTTGGCCACCAGCCAGGAAGAAATCAGCACTCCAGCTGCTGGACACCCCCTTACTAGTTTTTCACAAACACGTATCTAGTACAGTAGTTTGTAGAAATGTGTAAACAAGGCTTCTGGCCTTGAGCCGGGCTTCACAGAGATGTCTACATTTCTAAGATAAGAGAAATTACCAACTGGGCTCCATGGTAACAGCTGGCAGGGGAGAAAAGAAAGGGGAGGAGAAGCTCTCCCCTTCTCAGGGGTTGTCCTTGAAGGGTTAACTTGCCCAGAACAGCGAAAGGAAGAGCTGCTTTTGTGTGAAATTTTGCAGACTGTGAACTTCTGAGCCCCTCCCCTTACATGCTGGATATAAAGTTCTGAAACTCCCTGAACTCGGGGTTCAGGGGGTTGATTGATTATAGCAAAAGCTGTGCCCTCTGAACCTGGCTGCAGCCAAGTAAAACTGTTTCCTGCTGTCTTTGGTCCCCTGCATCCTCTGTCCCCTACAACAGGGGGAGACTCCTGGCACTCGCTCTCCATGGTGGCACTAGTCTGCGCATGCTCTAACATAAAGCTACAGATGTGTGTGTGTGTGTGTGTCTACCTGTTCTTTAAATCAATTTTCTCAATTATATACAACATACTCTAAAAATGCACGTGGGTTTCTATAAATAATTGATAAAAATACCACTTACCAGTTACCTAATCATCAAATCAGACAGTCAGGGCCAAAGGATATATGCAGCATCTGGGAGGCCACTGTTAGGAATTCAGACGTCGTTCTAAATGCCAGGGTGATGGTGCTTTGAAATCCAGGAGTTTTAAGCCTGGGAGGGATGTGGTCTGATCTGATCTATGTTTTTAAAAGATCACTCCTACCTGTAAGAGGAAGGGGAAGCAGTGAGGGTGTGGGGTGGGACTGGCTAGCGGGACATCACAGAGGCTCAGCAGGCAAGAATGCTGGGTCAGAGCCCGAACACTGGTCTTGAGCTAGTGATCAGTGGGTTGAACTGGGGAGGCAGAGTGGATGTGAGGGGCAGGAGAGGGCAGCGGGTGGTGACAGGCTTTTGGTTGGTGGATTGGAGAAGAAGGCAGGTTCGTTACCTGAGAACAGGAGGATGGCCAGTTAGGATTGGGCCAGGCTAACTTTGCATCTCTGGGTCCAGCAGGGAAAGAAGCATCAGTGTCACCAGCACCAACCACACCTGCCAAAGGTCACTGAACGTACATTAGGGAACATCCTCTTGGACTTAATGCTGGTCCTTTTTTGGAGCTTCTTGAGATCAAACGTGTTCAAATATTCAAAGATGCTCTTTGCAGGGCAAGCAGTACCTGGGATTGAACTCAGGGGCATGTGACCACTGAGCCACCTCCCCAGTCCTGTTTTGTATTTTATTTAGAGACAGGGTCTCACTGAGTTGCTTAGTGCCTCGCCGTTGCTGAGGCTGGCCTTGAACTTGTGATCCTCCTGCCTCAGCCTCCAGAGCCGCTGGGATTACAGGTGTGCATGACTGCACCTGGCTCAAAGATGCTCTTTGAATATGCTAAGATGACAGCACGGATGTCAGACATCCTTCTTGTCATGCCAGATTTCCTTTAGCTTCTGCTAGGCTAAGTGGTGTGTCCAAGCTGGCAGGATTGTGCCTATTTGGCATTAACCAAGGACCTAAATAACATCATGGCCAGACATGCGTGGGCTTCGGTGGCCCGGGTTACCATTCTCTGAAATGACCGCACTCTGCTTTCTCCCTGACCTTGTGACAGTTTTGCACCCTGGGGTAGAGGATAGGTTGGAAAAAAGCTTTGTCTCCTCTGCTTCTGCAATCACAACAACACTGTGAAAAACAGAACCAGGTTTTTAAACTTGAAACTTGGAGCTATTGAAGATTGTTCTGGTGGCTTTTGTGTTTATAATGGTTGGTGGCTCCTGAAAGAAAACAGACCTGAGGGCTAGTGGATCTGAGTGGCCACCTTGGCCAGGGTTCAGAGGGGAGCTCTGTGTGGTCAAGGTAGCCTGAAGGTTATGGGGTTTTCTCTATGGCTTCTTAGCTTTCAGTGCTCTTTATCTAGAACACCCATGTACAAGCCAGAAAAATATTCCTAATTTTCTCTTTGTTCTTTAATGTCTTCAGTTTTGTTTGTTTGTGTGATACGCAGGATTGAACCCACCAGTGTGCTTAACCACTGAGCCACGTCCCCAGCCCTCAGTTCCTTAGGGCCTTTTTAAGTTGCTGAGGCTGGCTTTGAACTTGTGATCCTCCTGCCTCAGCCTCCTGAGCTGCTGGGATTACAGGCATGCACCACCATGCCTGGCTGATGTTTCAGTTTTTACATTAACATTTTTATACTTCCAGGATTGTTTTAGTGTGAGATGCGACACCGGAATCCAAACATTGCAGTTTTTTCTATGTGGTAAACAATTTATTTCAACCTATGGTGTCTCCCCACATTGCCTGAACGAGGCATGCACCTGGACAACGGTTTACTAAAGGACTAGGGTGAGGTGAGTGAGATGACCAGCTCTTTTGAGTATTGTGCTAAGTACCTCAACATATGCCAGATTAAACCAGATGAAATGGCTGAGTTTTGAATAGAAAAAAAATGACCATATATATATAGTTTTTGTATGACTGAAGCTAAACATTTTCTTATTGAAATATATTTAATCTTTGCAAAGACTCTGTATCTGAGAAATCATTTGATTTTGAGAAATCATTTTATTATCAAACAATAACTGCTTTAACTGAATTATGCTGAATATGAGGTGGGGCCCACCTTAATATCCCGAGACGACACTCGTCATAGACTGAAGGTGGAGAAGAGCCACGTAGTTGACTTCCAATGTAGAGAATTCTAGGCTCATGCAAAGTGCTCATTAGTAGAAAAGGAATTTCCTCCCCCCCCTGCACCATGGGTCTGTGGATCCTATGATTTCTAAAACATAAAATATGATCTACAATGACACAAAATTATTACAAACTGAATAGCTTGTGAAAAATGTTTGCAATCTGAGACATGGAGATCTGAAATTTAGCGCTTGCTTTGTGAACTTGATACTTTTCATTATACAGTTTTCTCTTCTGCAAAGTAAGGTTAACAGCATTTACCTTTTGGAGAAGCTGAGTTTTAATGAGTTAATGTCTGCAATGTGTCTGAATGATCCCTGGCAAAGAAGAGACATTGAATTAATGTTTGTCCTTTTTCAACTCTTCCCTAAGGTAGTGTCTAAAAACCACCCCCTTCTCTCAAGACTTGACAGCTTGAAACTTAAAAAAAATTGTATTTCTTGTATGAATATTTATATGTGGGCAATTTTCCATCACTGGCACTTTGACAGCTTTTTAATACAAAAGGACTGGGAGATTGCAATCCAGTTATTTTCCATGAATAATTTCACTAATGCAATGAGCAACTCTACCACCAGCGAGCTAATTGTGAGTCTTGGACTGGGGCCAGGACTGGGGGAAGCAAGTGCTTCTGTGAACCTGGGGGGAAAAAAACTCATGGGCCACCCAAAATCTCAGTAATAAGAAAAATAAAACCTCAGTGCAATGTTAAAAATAAAAATTAAAGCAAAAAATCCCTGATGAAATAAAATATCAGCATTTTAGATGAAGGCAGGGTCTTTCAGGGTCAGGACTAAGGTGAAATTAGTGAGATGACTGTCTTTTTTAAGTACTGTGTTAAATATTTCAACACATGCCAGATTAAATCAGATGAAATAGCTGGGTTTTTTTAAATAGGTAAAAATGACCATATGTCTGTAATTTCATATGACTCAAGATAGACATTTTCTTATTGAAATATATTTAATATTTGCAAAGACTCTGCATCTTATCATTCATTGAATTATTAAACAATAACCACTTTCACGGAATTACAATAAAAAAGGAAATGAATTTAATACTAAAGATATTGGGGAAATCTGACCATGAGACTCCTAAGTGTTTGGCACAGAGGATTCAGGCTCAGGAGCTCAAGGTAAGGTCAATCAGTTCAAACTCAGAATCTACAAAAGTAAATAGGACTTTATTCAGAACCTTAAGAATTGCAACTTGGAAAACACAGACTCAATTACTTTTAAATCAATGTTCCAAGAAAGGTCGAAAGGGGGGCACTAATATTAGTATGAAGTATTGGTTTATTGCCAGACAATAATAATATTCTCTCTCCCCCCCCCTCTCTCATATCAGGAACTAAAGCCAGAGTCACTTAACCACTGAGCCACATCCCCAGTCCTTTTTATTTCTTATTTTGAGACAGGGTCTTGCTGAGCTGCTTAGGGCCTCACTTAGTTTCTGAGACTGGCTTTGAGCTTGCGATCCTCCTGCCTCAGCCTCCTGAGCTGCTGAGTTATAATCCTTTTATGATGAGGTTTCTGTTGGAGTTGAGGATAAGTGCTGTGTCACAGGACCTGTGTGACCATTACAGAATGCATCTGCTTAGTAAAAATGTTCTTAAAACAAAATTCTGAAAACCTCTTTTGTCAGGTAGTTTTTTGTTACTGTGTCAAATTGCGTGAGAAGAACAACTTTAAGGAGCAAAGTTTGTTTTTTTTTTTTTGGCTCACAGGTTTGGAGGTCTCTGTCTGTGGCTGGCTGGCTCCATTGCTTCCAGAAGCAAATCCTAGCAGAAAGGAGTGGAGAAGGAAAGCATCTCACTTCATGGCAGCTGGGAAGCAGAGACAGAGAGAAGGAAAGGGTAGTCTTGGAGAGGCTGTTCCCTTCTCTTGAGTGTCTGTCTCAGCAGATGGGCTTTTCAGGTCACTCATCTGCATGGGTCCCATCAGGATTCCTAAAAGGCTACCTTGGACCCAGGTGTCCTCTTCAGGCCCTAGTTCAGGTGCCTCACACTGACCAGCACACTGTGGATCTCAGGCTCAACTTCTGGAAAGGGGCTGTGAGCAGCCAGCTTGCACACTGCCTCTCGTGGCCTCGGGGTCAGGACCAGAGAGGGGTTTCATGTCAAAAGGAGGAAACCAGAAGCCCTGACTTTTCCAGTAAGTACTTATGGGTAGAAATGAGCCTGGCCAGGCAGACAGGTGCATTCTCACTTAATATTTGAGGAAACAGAGAAGACCAGTACTCGGACGCAACTCTGGTATCTATGTTGTGTGACCTTTAGTGAGTTAATTAATGTCTTCAGCTTCTATGAAATGTAAAACTGTAAAATGAGATAAAAATCCTTCCTACTGCACTTGCTGTGGCGCATGCCTGTAATCCCGGTAGCTTGGGAGGCTGAGGCAGGAGGGTCCCAAGTTCAGAGCAAGCAGTAAAGCACCCCTGGGTTCAATCCCTGGTACCAAAAAAAAAAAGAAATCTTTCCTGAATCCACATGGATATGGAAAACCGATTTTTGACCAAAGTTCCGGGGCCATGCTGTGGGGAAGGGATTTTTTTTTTTTTTTTTTTGCAAAGAAGGGCCCTGGAACTGCTGGACACATGAAAAATTGAACTTTGCTTCATGCCTCGCAGCACACACAACTACAAACTCTAAATGGTTCAGAGTCCTAAAGGTAAATGCAGAAACTGTAAAACTTCTAGGATGAAACAGAAGAACATCTACGGGACCTAAGAGTAGTCAAAGTTTTCTTGGATAAGTTACCCAAAGAGGCAAAAATCCCCAAGAGAACAATCTGAAAAGTTGGGTTTCAAAAGACACTGAAACAAAAGTGAGAAGACTGGTGACGAAGTTGGAGAAAAGATTTGAGAAACACAGACTCAGGCAGAAGGGGCTTTCTTGCTATCTGAGCTTGATGTCCAGCCTGTAATTTTATGTATGGTTTCCTCACCCGTACTTTGAAAAAGTACTCTTTAAAAAGCCTTTGACTTGTTTCTCAAAGTATTAAAAACAAATGAAAAAGCCTTGTCCTAAAATTGCTTTGGGGACATTCCCACTGGGAATGATAATACAAAAAAAATGCTTGTGCCTTGAGATGAGAACACTGTTGTTTGGTGTTTGCGTTTATTGCTTTTTCGCAGCCTGAAAACTACAGAGTGCAATTGGAATGCAATTAACAAATGGATCTTCTCTACTAGACCAAAGCAGTCGAGAAACTGGGTTTCACGTAATTCAACCGAGATTATTGTATTGTAAGCCTTAAGCTCTGAATCTTCACCGATTTTCATGAAAAAGATTCAGAATGCAATTCCATTCTGATCTCCGACTTCATACACAGTAAAACAGACATGATTACAATATGTTTGAGATGGTTCTGACCTACAGAATGTAAAGGATGCTGGACTAAGGAAATGCCTCCCGTCAAGGACAAGTGTAAAGGTCATCTATATGATTCATATTTACAAGTGAAGCTCTTTAATAGGAGTTATAGATTCTAGCGTGTTCTCTGCTGTGTGGGCAGAGACTCAGGCTGGTTTGACCCTCACAGGCACATGGACACTGAATGGTGAGGAGAGTGTGGCTAAAATCATGAGGGGTGCATTTATCAGTAATTATCTAGAAGCTCTGGATGCCCAAGAGAGCATCGTGGTGGAGGGTTATGGGATGGTGAGGGAAATGTTAAGTGGTTGGCTTTGGGTGCACTTTAAAGGTGCATTTGCTTTCCCTGTGGGGGTACTTACTTCCCCACACAGGTCCCTCCACGTTCAGTAGGAACACCTCTGTGTTGGGATGAGCATGAGTTGTGGAAGTTGATCTAAGAACAGAGAGGCCACAGGAAAGAGAAATCAAGGGACGAGTTAGGAGCTCCTTGCAATTATGTTTGTCCCTGGAGAATCCTGGCAAGGATATCCAGCCTGCAGTGCCCCTGGGAAGCTGAAGGAGAGGGAGGGTGAGGCACACTCCAAGCCTTTATCAGCCAACAAGCTGTGAGTTAAGGTGCAAGAGCCAGAAAGAAACCTTACACCACCTTTTAATGCCTGCAGGCCCAGGAGCACCTGTGCCCTCTGCCCCTGTGGTGGTCGCTAACTGACTCACTGTGAGAATCCAGTAGTTTTTCAAGGTTCTTGAGTCCTTGGGGGTCTCTGTCTCCTTTATGTCTCAAGTAGGTTGTTGAGAAGCTGGTGTCAGTGGTGGCGTCAGAGCATGGCCTGCTTGGGAAAGAGGAGCCTGGTGCCAACAGTGTAGGGTTTAGAATTGCCTTTGGATGCTCAGTTCTGGAGGTTAGTGGGCCTTTGATTGATCTTATGCAACCCCAACATTCGCACGGTGTGTCCCATCAACATGCACCTTCCGTGCTGCACTCAGAAGCCTGAACTTGCCTGGCATGGTGGCACAGGCCTTTCATCCCAGAGACTCAGGAGGCTGAGGCAGGAGGATGGCAGGTTCAAGGCCAGCCTCATCAATTTAGCAGGCCCTAAGCAACTTAATGAGACTCTGTCTCAGAATAAAAAGGGCTGCAGATGTGGCTCAATGGTAGAGCACCCCTAAGTAAAATCCCCAGCACCAAAAACACAAATTTTGACAAATTTAAAATCTTTCAGTAAAGATGACAGGGTTGGATTTTAACATTAAAAGGTGTCAGAGGGAAGTTAGAGCAGAAGCATAAAGAACAGGTGGTGGTCGTGTGAACTCAGAATGAAACCTCATGAAAGGAATTCCTAGAAGGTGGTGACGGGTTAGTTGTAGCAGGACAGGGTAGGTCTGTGGATGGTGACCAGGAAACATCAGGAGGATTGGATGAGGGCTAGCCATTGACAGAGAGTTAGAGTTAGGGTGGGAGGGGGATTCAGGGGCAGGAAGAGGATTTAGAAGAAACAACGAACTAATCGAGGACAAGATGAATCTTAGGTCTCTGAGAAAGATCCATCTGCAGGTTTGTGGCTTGGCAGAAACATCTGCATTAGGAGTCTATATTTAAAAGTCAGCAGGATATGAGAGACAAAGACAGGCCTGTGGATTGGTTTTAAGCTATTCAACAGCTATCTCAAGGTCCCAAGAAAAATAGGAGTGAAATTTATGTTTTGGGGGATTTTAATGACAATGTTGAATACAAGTTGAAAATTTCATCTGAAATCCAAGGTGCTCCAAATCCTGAATATTTAGTGTGCCAATATGATGCCCAGAGTAGGAAATCCTGCACCTGACCTTCAGTAATGGGTCACAGTTAAAACTTAATGCTAGCTGGGCATGGTGGTGAAATTGTTAACTCACAAAAAGTCTCTTTTCAGTTTCATGATCCTAATTTCACACTATCCCAGTGGCTCTGGAGGCTGAGGCAGGACGATTGTGAGTTCAAAGTCAGCCTCAGCAAAGTCGAGGTGCTGAGCAATTCAGAGAGACCCTGTCTCTAAATAAAATACAAAAAATAGGGCTGGGGATGTGGCTCAGTGGTTGAGTGCCTGAGTTTAATCCCCGGTACCAAACAAATAAACAAACAAAAAACAACTTAGTGCTGTATGCATGAAGTATACATGAAACAAATTAATTAATAAATTCCATGTTTAGATTTAGGTTCCACCCCCCCAAATTTCATTATGTATATACATATATCCCCAAATTTGAAAAAAAATACCAAATCAGAATAATTTCAGATAAAGGATACTCTACTATGTTATATTTTTAGGCATAATGGGGAAAAAGAATTTTTTTTTTCAGGAAGCTGCTTTGATGTTTCCAGTTCTGGATATAATATGTGAAATTGCCGTGGCTTGGATAGTTTGAAATTGTTAACTCACAAATAGCCTCTTTTCAGTTTCATGAATCCTAATTTCCCACTATCCCTGTGTTTGTAGGTTGTCTTTCATTGTTTTGGTGCAGTAATAGATGTTTAGATCTCAGAACTAACTACAAGACAGTGGGGTTGGGCTGTCTTTGTGGCTCAGGACAGTGTTTGAAACAATCTTGGATTGGTGGGGCTAGATGGGTGTGGGCAGAATTGGACAAAACCTTTCCTGGCTCCTGGTGAGGATCACACCTGAAACAAAGACAAGGGGAAAGCATGTCAGGTTTATTTAATTTGAGTTTTGTACATCACAGGGACCCTTGGAGCAAAAGACCCAAATATGGCAGGGATCTATACATTTTTTATGCTTAGGTTTGATGACGATGTAGACCTGTGCTTAGACGGTGAGCTATGGTCTAGAGGGGGAATAAACAGACTCGTCTGCTGGATTCTTCTTGGCCTCTGTGAGCACTGCTCCCCCAGGGTTCAGCAGGACGTCTCTGGAACCAGAGTCTTGCCACCTTCTTTCGGGCCAGTAGGTCAGAGAAGTTCTTTCAGGCCAGGTCCTTCACAGGACAGCAGGGAAAGTCAGAGTGGCCCTCTTGCTTCTGAAGTTCTCCCACTCTCCTTCAGTGCAAAACACCAGAGTTTTCTGAATCCTGATCGGTGGAATGTGAAAAATGGAACAGAGTCTTGACCTTTTCACTTGAATGTGGCACCTTGGCCACTGTAGAACTGAAAGCATTTGCAAACACGAAATTCAGCGGAATTGGTGTGTGGCAGACTGGATACTCTACTGCCAGTGATAGTTACACCAGCGGTGCCTGGTGTCTGCAGGAAGTGCTTCGTGGTCATCAGCAGAAACCCAGATTCACCAAAAGGCAGCCATTGAGCAAAAATCATATGTTGTATGAGTTTTCAGTGAGACAGTTTTAAACACTTAGGGCGTGGGCCTAAAATATCCTAGAGCTCCATCGGATGAAAGAACCTATTTCCATTTATTAAAGAAGAATTTAAATGACCACCAATTGTTAGTACTGATAGCTCTGCACTTTCTTCCTCTACCCATTTGCAGCGTGTACATTTACTACTGAAACATTCTGAGGGGAATTCCGCCTTTACACTTACATACTAACATTCTAGTAAATCCTCATGCCCCTGTGACATGGCATCTGATGTAATTTTGCAAAAGAAATTATCAATAAACTTTTATATGTAATTAAAAATAAAGAGCAGACTTAATAACCAAAATCTTTCATCTTGACATTTTTATTCTTGTACATTTTTTAAAGCCCTTAATTGTGCTTTTCTCTAACCAACTAAAGATTTTAAATTATTTTGAGATAGCTTGACTTTCCATGTGAGTGGAGTTGATTTTTATCATTTTTATCTATGGAGTTGGAATCTGCCTTGTTAACAAGACCCCAGGGAGCCAGGCAGGTGGTGCTCCCTGTAATCCCAGTGGCTCAGGAGGCTGAGGCAGGAGGATCATTAGTTCAAGGCCAATATTAGCAACTCAAAAAGCCCCTAAGCAACTTAGCAAGACCTTGTCTCAAAATTTAGAAAAAGGACTAGGGAACTGGGCACGGTGATGCACACCTGTCATCCCAGCAACTCAGGAGGCTGAGGCAGAGGATGGCAAGCTCAAAGCCAGCTTCCAAAACTTAGTGAGGCCTAAGCAACTCAAGGAGACCCACCTTGTCTCTAATAAAATGCCCAAAAGGGCTGGGAATGTGACTTGGTGGTTAAGCGCCCCTGGGTTCAACCCCTGATACCAAAAGAAGAAAAGTCTCAGGGAACCATATGTGCATTAAAGTTTGAGGATAGAGCCCCTGACGGTGAGCCCAAGAGTAGGAGCTTGACCTGCTGTGCTGACCCAGGCCACCTTCACGTGGCTTTGGTCTCAGGGGAAGCCCAGCATGAGAGCAAGAACAGAGTAGGGCAAGCAGGTCTTTGCTGCTCTGGGGTGGGGAACAGCCCATTCATGACAGGTCAGTGGGGACACATTTCCCCTTCTGTTGACACACAGCAATGTCCTGTTAGTGGCACTCCTCCCTCCAAATTCACTGAAGACTGTGCCGCGCAGGGTGCAGAGCTCAGCAGGGTGCAGAACGGGGCCCCTGGCCACACAGACCTTGCAACAGCCCGGTCAGCAGCCGAGGTCCTGGGCCGTGTCCTTAGTTGCTCTGGGCGCACAGGTAGGCACGGAGAGCTGGGGTTCAAGTTCCACGCTCTGGATTCTGCAGGGCTGCATCTCAACAGCTGCTCTCCCCTCCCTTCCAGCTGCACTCCACCTCGGCTGCCGGGTCCCTCCTGCAGACTTTGCCACGAGAATCAAGAAGCAGGCACCTCCTCCTCTCTGACCACTAGGAGACCCCCAACTGCAGTGGTGTGCCAGCCAGAACGCAGGGGCCCCCTGTGTCGCCCCAGCAGCCCCCCCTCCCCGGCTGGCCAGAGTGAACATTCTCTGAAGGGTCTTTTTCTCAGGGCACAGAGCCCCGCTGACTCCAGGTAGGAGTGAATTCTTCTTCCTTGGGTCTCTGCATCTATTCCAGAGAAACAGATTTTACTCTGGGTGGAAAAAAAAAAAGAATAATTTATTTCCAGGTCCTTTTCCTCTCAGGCCTTTGTGCTTGAGAGCGGGGACCCTGTGAGAGGCTGAGGGGGTAAAGCACTCTGGGCTCGGGAGAGGCTGCGGCTCTAGTCTCCAGGGCTGTTTGCCCTGGGGCAAGATGATGAACCTCTCTGTGCCTTGGTTTCTCCTAATGCACAGCAGAGATGATGAGAGGATCCACTTCTTCCGGGTTTTGTGAGCATTAAGTGAGTTTATATTTGTAAACTGCTGAGAACATGCCGGCCACACCAGGTCTTATTACGTCTTTGTTAAATAATATCCTTCTCTTGTCTTCACATCTTGGTCACCAACACGTAAGCGTCCAGTAAGTGACTTTCAATTGAAGGAGGGAGGGAGGGAGGGAGCCGGGTCTCAGGAGACATCTTCTTTGGCTCTTTCTCTGTGGCCAGGGGACTGGCACTAAAACTTCAAGGATGGCAAAGCATTTGCCCGATGACCCTGCAGCCCCTGGGTATTTCCCATCTCGTTCCCGGGCTCTTCTGGCTGTTGGGTGACAACAGGATGGGTCATTCCCTACCCTGACCCTGCGGTCCCCCAGGCTGGGCACAAACATGCCACCCAAAAAGCTCCTCCTCCTTCAGGCCAATGTCAGTGGGGCTGCCTGTGGGGGGTGCACCTGGGGTTCCCGAAATAACAGGGCCCTGCACCCACGGTAGGTCCTCGCTGGGCCAAGCAGCTGGCTTTCTGTCTGTCTGCGACCCCTTTTCATCTTGAAGGAGAGACAGCCTGTCAAAGTGGCCCCGTGGCTGGCTGCCTGCGAGGCTTCCAAAGGGCAGAGATTTTATTTTTTTTTTTTGCTCCTTGTGGTTTCCTGAAGAGACGCTGCACCCTGTGAGCGTTTGGAGGAGGAGCAGCGGAGGGTGCGCACGGCACCCCTGCTGGAAACCAGGTCCCTGCCCAGGAGCTGCTCAGCGCATGGCAGGGTGGCGCCAGCACCTCTTAAGCCCATGGGTTGGGCTGCCTCCTTATCAAGCGCTTCTGATAAGGGAGAGTTTGCAGAGTGTTCAGAATCTCCTAGATGGTTCATTCAAAGTCATCATGTCTTACCCACAGTGGGAACTCAATCTATTATATGCATACACACACGCATACACACACAATAAATAAATGAATAAATGTTCAATACCAATCCTTTCAATCAATTCTCTTTCATTTAAATTTTTTTTGTAGGGCCATGGGGTACTCAGTGGTAAAGCTCTTGTCTTTCATGTACAAGGCCCTTGGTTCAATCCCTAGCATTAGAAAGAAAGAAAAGGAAGAAGGAAAGAAAGCCCCTTTGTGTACATGAATATATATATCAGTCAGGTTGAGATGAGTTATGCTGTAGTAATAAACAACCCCATATCTCTGTGGCTTAAAAAATGTTCCTCAGGGTCAGCAGGGGGAGGGAGGGTTCTCTCTCCTGGACCCAGGCATCTGGAGAATCCAGTCAGAATGTCGCCAGCATCATGGCAGAAAAGAAGAAATGCATGGAAAGAATCTTGAGCATTAAATAAGCTAATACATTTGAGTTAATATATGAGTTAATATACGTAGAATATGTGTTAATAAATGTAATATATGTTACTTCTCTAACTCTTGAAGTTCCATTCCTGCCTACATTTTATTGGATAAAACCAGTCACATGCCTTAGTGCCCTTGTGAAGAATGGGTCACATTCAATGGATGGTGACATCTGATGGGCCCATTTGTTACACTGTTGTACCCGTGATTCCTCACACCTACTTCTTCTGTAGGTTTAATGATATGTTATAGATAAATTTTTTTTGAATTTGTTTTTGAAGCCCCGTGTGATTTTAAGGATCACTATTGGAAAGGGCGCGATAAAGCTGTAATGCCCATCAATTGCTCTAGGATTTCTCGGCATGGAGGCATCAATAACACAATAATACAGAAAATACCCCGCCTCTGTTTCCCTGTACAGCGAGGAGCTGTTTATAGCGCTGATTTCAAAGAAGAACATTTAGCTCCTCTACCCAAGCACAGTCACCAGCCCTGAGTCCCACAGAAGAGTGTTCATTCTGCAGGAAGAATTCACTTCTGCCGTCCCTGTCTATCACAAAGCACGGAGCACACACAAACACACAAGCCTTGGCAGACGCTATGGGTGTGTGAGAAACGCAAAGACAGACACTAAATGTCACTCCTGCACAGTGCCCTGGGGTGGGCCCCCATCTCGATTGTCACAGTTTCCTAACCAGGTTTTCTGGGGGAGTTCCAACTTAAAATAGCCCTTTTGCTGTCCCCAGAGACACCGATTTTTTGCAGATTGCACGCCCAATTTCTGGTTTAGGAACACTAACACTTTACCAACATGTACCCTTGGATGTGCTCTGGGGGTGCCCTCATGCCAGCTGGCCACTTCTGCAGCGAGAGGCCTTCTTGTCTGAAATTGTATGAGGATAAATTAAATAACTGAAAGGAGGAGAGACGGGTGAAGGGAAGAAGAGAAAGGTTAGGTGAGGGCACCCCACCTCATTTTAATGATCTCCCAATTCCTAAGAATAGTCACTCCGCGGTGACTGCCCCATATAATGGTTCCCTAAAGACTCTGAAATTGCCACCTGATTAATGCCTCATATTTCCAGCCAGAGACATCGCTGAAAAGACATTCAGTTAATGGTGTTCACGGTGGCTGGAATCATTAGGTAGTGCAGCATGATGTGTTCTCAGAGCTTCTCGGGGCTTGGCACATAATAGATGCTAATTTAAGGGATGGAAAGTATAGAATCCGATCTTTGAGTTGAAAAGGCCAATCCCAAGGATGAGCACATTCTTCTCTTACCTTTCTCTGCTCAAGTGTGGTCAGCCTTGGTTTGGCTGCTGCTTATCTAGGGTGCTTGGCCAACTCTGCAGCAGGAGGGCTGTCGTGAATCTTCCTATCACAATGATTTCTGTGAGACCACGCCATGTGCCTCCGCCCAGCGGCCCTGGGCAGAATCCAGTCGAGCGTCTTTTGAAAGCCTCTCAGGTCTGGCGTTTGGAAATCCATCCAGGTTCACCGTCACAGGCAAGCAGAGCCCACACTAAACCTGTCACAGGGAGCAACCAGAGACCCACTTAGAGGTTTCATCCTAAGGAAACGCTGTTCATTTCTCTTTGCTCCCTCCTGGGCTCTGGGCTTCCTTCCCAGTTGCTAAAGGTCAGTCTTGTCTTTTGTTCAGTAACTGGGAAGTCCTGTATGGGATCTAGCCTCCTTTGGTTGTGCTGTATATTGTATTTTTGTGTCTCCTTTTTGACTCTTCGTTTTTTTTTAAAGAATAAGATGATGGCTTTAGACCTTCTTTTTAGAGTGACTAACATCTTGATTTGCTTGGGCTTTCCCAGTTTTACCACTGAAAGTGACACACAGTGGACCCCTGGGAAACCAGGTTCTGAGCCTCCCCTTCCTCCTTCCTCCTCTCAATTTTAATCCTTTCTACCTGCTCTGTCCCTCACGCCCCATCCCGACCTGGCTGAGGCCCCTCCCCAGGAGTGGGTGCTTCCTTGCTCGAGGCAGGCAGGGGCTGGACCCGTCCCTGGCCTCTCTCAGTGCTCTTAGGTCTCCGGGACTACTGGCCATGGCTCTTTGGGGTCCTGAGTTTAATAAAAATAAGTTCAAGGTGATTGTGGCTGAAGCTGCATTCCAGGGACAGAGACCCGCTAGTTAGACCTGTGTGGCCTCCGGTGCTGTGTGAGAGAACAGGTCCTGCCAAGACACGCATGGTGACTTCTCCAAGGCCTTCTTCCCTGGAGTCCCCCCTCCACCCACTGCCATCACTGAAAAGCAGGTGGGAGCACTGAACCTCTGTCCCTGTGTCCACCACCTCTCCTGTGCTAGGTTGGCTCACCAGCCCAAGGGCACACGCGTCCCAGGAGCGTCACATTATTTCAGCTTTAAGATAAGATCATTCCCAACAAGAGGCTCAGGCGGTCTCCCCAGGCAACCTCAGCACAGTGTCACCCAAACCTCCACCATACCCACACATGCCACCATCAGTCACCCGTGACATTTCTGCAATCCGTAGCTATTAGGATTAAACAAATCAACTTTTTGATTTTTAAAAAAAATACATTTGTTTTCAAAGAAAGCTTTGTGCAAAGTCTGTGCTTCATTTTGACAAGAATGTTGTTATTTTTTTTTAAGAAAGGGAACTTCTTTTCAAGACTCCAAATGTCACATCTGTGTCACCTGCCATTAATACGAGAGTGGAAATAAACATCATGCTGTTTTCCACTTGTACACATTCTAACTGAATGGAATGAATCTTTAGAAGAAGCATTTTCTCTCCCTGTCTTTGGATGCCCAGGGGTTCTTCTTCATTCCAAGCTCAGATACATACATGTGAAATATAAATACATACAACACATCTTCATAGCTCTTGCCATGTGTCCTGTGTCACTTGAATGGTTTTATAAATACGATATAGTTGATTCTTTTTATCAATCTTTCAGGGTGAAGTGGGTTGTTGTTCTCCCCATTCTACAGAGGAGAACACTGAGACCCAGCACAGGCAGTGACTGCCAAGACCTCACAGCTCACAGGTGGCAGAGCTAGAATTTAGTCCTGTGCTTCTGGGGAGCAAAATATATGCTTATCCCAACTGGAGCTCAGATTGTGGCTTAGGAGAACCACTCACCACCGAAAGAAACCATGTTTCTTGGAGAAATGGTTGATTCCAGGTCTGGGACAGGAAGTTTAAGGTGACCTTGGGCCTCTAGCAGCTCCGTAAAGCAAGGAAAGGAGTCCTGAATCCAGCCTCATGGGGCTCGTAGTAGATAAATCTAGGAAGATTTTAGCATGAGCAAATGACAATTTGATTGCAATACTTTGACTAAAATTCCATGAACCCGTAGGGACGCTGGAGGCAGAGAAAGGGAAGAAGAGAGAGAGAGAGAGAGAGAGAGAGAGAGAGAGAGAGAGAGAGAGAGAACGAACAAAGAAAAAACTTATTTAAGAAGAAGAATCATATCAAATAACATAGAAGGTGTTGGGAAGGAGAGTTAGACAAAGTACTGTTTAAACTTGCGATTGAGTGCTCCTGTGGGGCCTGAGTTAGTGAGTGAGTGGTGGATGCTGTAATTGTTTGGAGAAACCGTCTGGAGCTGGCACGTCGCTGTGGACACCTTCCTAAAGCACAGGGGGTAGAAGGTGTCTTTACCAGGGGGATCTGGTGTCATCCCCTTGACGGAATGACAGGTTCTCTCTGTTGACATTACGTACGTCCCAGGGTGGTGCAGTATGAGGCACAGAGCACCATCTGTCAGGAATCCTTGCTAAGCTGCAAATCACGAACATGTTAGAGTTAACTAAACCGAATCTGACGTAGACCCACGTCTACTTTATCGAAAATACGGGGGACAGAGGAAAACGTCAAATGATGACATGGAAAGGCCATCAGACAAATGGCAGACGTGGGACATTCTCTAGGACAACAAGACCCTTCAAAAGCCAATGTTGCAAAGACATTTGTGTGTTTTGTTCTGGGCTAACAGCTGCGTCGGTGACATAAAGAATGTCTTGTGGTGCCTGGGTTTTGATTGGATGGTGGTTTTAAAAAAGTTTTGAAATGCATTCTTGGAAAACATGAGGAAATTTGAACTTGGAGGTTAGATATCACGGGGCCTTTGGTGGCCATCTTCTGTGTGATAATGATGCTGTGGTTGTGTAAGAAAGTTCTTAGGAGACTGAAGTAGTTAGGGGTAGAGTCATGATGTCTCCGACTTTAAATAGTTTAGAAAATAAACACAGAGAGCTGTGTGAGAGCTGGCTTCATGGGTAGATAGGAAACACACGGGAACAGCGCAGGCGCTGGCCCAGCAGAGTGACCGTAGTGTTGAATTGAGGTGGGATTGGTGCTCTACTTTTGTGCCTTTTCTGAATATTTGAGCATTTTCATAACATCAACTTGGGGCCTCTAAAACAGAATTTGCACTTTTGCTAACCCTGCCATGCGGCCCGGTTAAAGGACAGCTGGAGTCCCCTGCAAATCTGACCTCTAAAGTCACCTGGTTGGGCAGCAGGACAGGAAGGTGAGGCACTCGGTCATCTCACAGGCCAGGGATCACGATGGCGCTGTGGGGCTGTGCTGTGACCCTGTCCACTGGAGCAGGGGTCTTTCCAGGGTGGAAACACTGAGTCTTGCTGCCTGGCCTCCCCTGACCTGCAGGGCTCTGTCCTCTGTACCCAGTGCTGCAGGGTCTCCTGGCCCTCGCCCACCCTCTGCTTCCAGTCCGTCTACACCACAGGTTGGGGGCTCTGAGTCACCTGGGTCCTGCATCCACCAGCCAGGAGCCACCATCCTCTCCACTCTGAAACTCAAAGCTCTGTCGCGACATGCATTCATTAATACGTCCATAAATCTGCCTGACCAGGGAGACCGCGGGCAATCCCGCCCGGCAGGTGAGGCAGTGGTGGGACTCCTGGAATTGGAAGTTAAGGGCTGGTGTCTGCAGCCAGGAAGGCTGTTGTGGATCTTCCTATCACAATGATTTCTCTGAGACCAGGCTATGTGCCACCAAGCATATGCCTCTGCCCAGCGGCCCTGTTCCTCATGGCTAGGTTAGGTAGCTAGTAGGGCTGGCTGGGAAATGAGCCCATATTTGGAGAGTAGCATGAGGGCAGGATCATCAGAGGAAATGCCTCCCAGGAGGCATCACCTGGTTTGAGACTGGAAAGATCCCGTCTGCTCACTGGAGTCACCTCAGTCGGGTCTGCCAACTGCAAGGGCTGGCCCCACCCACAGCATCCAAATCCCCACCTCCTGGGGACCCCGGGCCTCCACATTTTAAAACATCCCAGGAGAGTCACAGGTGCAGCCAAGGTTGAGAAGGGCTGATCTAGAGGTTGGCACTGCACGGACCAAGGGTCCTCATGTGTTCCTGGAGCAAGGGTCCCCTGCCCCACCGCCACGCCTCCTGTTCCTGCCCAGATGAGGCCAGGGGAGGGGAGCTCAGGAGAGCTGTGCTCAGGGGGAGGGTGAGGGGCAGCCTTGGCCTCCGGGTTCCAGGGAAGCCAGGAGGGGGCTGAGCAATGCTGCCCTTCAGCCCCCGGTGACAAATGACATTCCGACCAGGATCTCCTTAGATACTTCTAAGCTGACCCCTGCAGATAGCTATCAAAAGACCAACTAGTCCTCCAAGATTAATGACTCTGGAGAGAGGAAGAAGCCAAAGCCCCGGCTGGGAGCAGCTCTGGAGCCCTCCTGCCCAGCCTGCCCTCTGGGGGATGTGAGGGGCCCAGGGAGCTGCCCTCTCCCCATGCCCTGCACAGGGGGCCTGGGTGGCTCCTGGCAAGGTGGCCTTCCCTGTGCCTGCCCACTGTCCCCAGCTCCCTTCCTCCCCAGCTGATCAGCTTCTCTTTCGATGGCTCTTGCTGAGCTGGGGCCTCCATGGGCATCCTCCTGCTCTTTCCTCCTGCTGTCCTCTTCCTCCTCTGTCTCTCCTGGGTCTCTCTGCCTAGCTTTCTGCTGTGCACCTGGGACTGCTGCTCCTGTCTGCCTGGCCCACCTCTGGGACTCCTCTGTCTCCATCTGTCTCTACCATGTACCTGTCTCAAGTCTCTGCCCTACCTCTGTCTCTACCTGGTCCCTGCATCTCTGTTTCTCCCTCTGAGTCTCCACCATCTCTGTCTCTGTGTCTCTCTGTCTCTGTGGCCTGACTTCCTGTGTCTCTCTGTCCTCTGCCCTCTCTGGCACTGTCTGGAAACCTCAGTGGGGGGCTTCCGGGAGGGTAAGACAGCATGTTCAATACTTCTAGCATTTCTTCACCCTCACGTAGTACTGAGAATTGACAACTCAGGAGGCCGAGACAGGAGGATTGCAAGTTCAAGGCCAACTCAGCAACTTACAGAGACCCTGTTTCAAAACAAAAATATGTCTCTCTGCTTTTCACACCCCTGCTTTGATGTACACCTCCCTCCTGTCTTCCACCCCATGTTCCAGTATGTGCTCTCACCTCCCATCACCTCCCGCTCACTGCCCCCCTCCTTTCCTTCCTGTCTCCCTCCTCCTCCTCCTCCTCCTCCTCCTCCTCTTCCTCCTCCTCCTCCTCTCCCTTGTCTCTGCAGTGCTTCTGGAGGGAGGAGCTCCATGACTCTTGCAGCTGGGCAGGTCCCCAGTGTGACCCTGGCCTGCTGCTGCCTGGCCCCCTGCCACCTCCCATCACTTCCTGCTCTTTGCTTTAAACAAAACAAAAACAAAAGAGAATAAAAGGAAGGGAGAGGAGAGGAGAGACGTGCTTCACCCTCAACCCACCTTGCCAGTCAGTGCCCGCAAGTGCCCATGCCCACAGTGGAGGGAAGCTCACAGGGAAACTCAGGCCAGTCACGAAGCTGCTGGGTGTGTTTGCGGCCCGTTGGCCACAGCTCAAATTTAATAACTACACATGGCCTGCTGTGTGGTCTGTATTTATAACTCGTTTCCACCAAATTCCTACAGCGTAGGTATCATTATCCCCCTTATTCAGGCAGGTTTCAGAGACAGGTGTCAGAGACATTAAGACACCTGCACAGGGCCACATAGCTACCCAATGGGACAGGTGGAGTTCAAGTCCATTCTAGGTGGCCTGGAGATCCTGCCCTTTCCACTGAATCCTTCAGAGCCATGCTGCCCAGGGAGGTCACCAGCTCTTTAATGAATGTAAATGAAGTGAAATTTAGAATTGAGTTTCACTGGTGCCACCAGCCCCAGTAACCACATGTGATAGTGGCCGCCATGGTGGACAGGACAGACAGAGGACATTTCTATCAACGTGGTGAGCTCTGTTGTACATAAACACAGGGGAGATTTGCATGGTCTCTATGAGAATAGAAAAGAACACAGAAGGATATTGAAAAGGCCTTGGGTCACCCTTAGTCCCAGTTTTGGCTGGGTGTGGGGTTGCGGGGAAGACCCCACAGCGCAGCAGCCAGCCTGGTTTTCTACCTCGCAGTACCGCGCACCCTGTTTTCACCACTGTGTGTGTCTGCATTTCCAAGGAGCACAGGGCTGACGTGGGGCGCGGGGTGTCCATCCCTCTGCAAGGCAAGAAGAACAATCTTATGCCAGAAGTTTAATGTCCTTATTTCAGCTGGCGTGCAGGACTTTGAAACCTTGTGCAACACGAGCAGCTTATATTGTTCCACTCGATCAAAAACATTTCATAATGCCATTGCCTTCCTTGGTCACCTTGAAATAAGGTCACCTTGAAATCTCTCCCTTGCTCGAAGCATCCTGAATCTTTCTTAGCCTAATAGAAACATTCTGGATATCTGAGTAGACTGGCCTTGCTAAGCCTTGTTCCCTCTCTAAGAAAATTGCATCTCGCCTCTCTGTAGCAAGACTCCATGTAAAAGGAGTGATTCCCCTTTCTTGCTCGCTCACCATCTGGGCAGTGGTCACACCCCAGCAACCCCTGGCCTCACTGGCTCACCCCGGAAGTCCTGGCTCCTGTAGATGTCTCTGCAGGGAGATGGATTCTCAGTGGTCATTGAGGATTGCCTAAGGGGTTTTGCCGTAGCTTTCCAGTGCCCTGGCTGTTCTGCTGGGCACTGATCACCCCTGAACTCAGCTCTTCTCAGCTGGTGGCTCTGTGGCCCCCTGGGCTCAGAGGCTCCCTACTTTGGTGGCCACCATCGTAAGTCTTCCAATGCTCCAGGTAACTTACGGTCCAGGGCGGCATGGAGACCTGCCCTCTACCCTCTCTTAGCTTGATGCCCTGCTGGAAGTGACCCAGGGCAATGCTGTGTGGGGTCACAGTGTGGGGCAGCTGTCCTGAAGCTGCTGTGCCGGGTGTGATCTTCGTCTCGTACGGAGCACTGTGTAGTGGTCGGCTGTGTTAAAGAAATTGGTGATACTTGTTCTGGGGATATTGCAGTAAGAGAGCAAGCTCAACTTCAAGTTCAATAAGGAGAAGTGGGAATTTAGAACTGAGGGCCAGAGAGAGGCAGAAATGGGCTAAGAGGGAAAGAGATTCTTTGACCAACTGACCTAACAAGAATTTTTCTGAAGACGGACCAGGTGAGCAAATCCTGAGCTCAGGTATCTTCCCTAAATGGACTCAGTAGGATTCTTGTGGAAACTGGAATAGAGGGGTCTGGAGGGAGGACAGAGACAAAGGTCAAGGTCTAGTCAGAGGACTCTGAGGAGCCAGAGAGGAGTCAGGTCAAGGAGGGTGTCTGTCCATAGCACGTGACCTTGTGACACTGGTTTGAACCCTCGCTGTGCTGGCTGTGTGACCTGAGGGAGGTCACTTAGCCCTCTGCGTTCTCCTCTGTCCAGTGGGGAGCAGCACTGACCTCCCAAGTGCGAAGGCTGAATTGGTTGTCCCCACTGCTCTGAGCATGCTCTTTGGGCTTAGAGACCGACCGCTCCTGGGTTCAGCCGGGACTGCCACAGGCTCATCTTCTCCCCTGCCTCAGAGGGCTTCGTCCCTGGTCCTCTGCTTTACGACAACATCCCTGCCCCCAGGTCACCTCCCATCCAGCCCTCCCCCAGGTCTGCAGCAGAGCTCAGGTTCATCTGTGGTCACTGGGGGCTTGAGAAGGTTATGCTCAGGGGTAGAGAACTTCTCTTCTCAGCCCCATGTCACCTTCACGTTTTGGAGAGGAGCAGGAAGAGGCTCAGCGTGAAGCCACTTGCTCAAGCAGACACAGGACTTGGATCAGAGGACACAGTCCAAGCCCAGGTCTGTTTGGGGCTCCTGTGTCCTCTCTTCACCAGCCCACCGGGCATCCCAACATGGCAGCTTGACACACGTGAGTCTTGGGTGGACGTGTAGACACGGCGCTGCTGCCTCAGTAGACTATCCTTCTGTGGTGTCTGTCCTCTTGGCCAGATCCTCCCAATCCCAGCCCTCTCTGTGTATGCCGTTCACGTCCCCTGTGTGAAGTGGTGCTGTGTTTGCATTCACAGATCCTCACCTGCAATCCCTGCCTGCCTCCCCTTCCTCCCCGGGTCTCCAGCCCACCCCCCCTGACCCTTTACTCTGAGGACCTGGAGCTCATCTCACATCCTCCACCACCTCCCGTTGGACTGTCCGTAGCACAGAGACAGCTCGTCCCTGTCGTCCCTCCTCAGCAACTTGCTTTGGACACAGGATTGGAATTCCACACCACCAATACCTCCGCTCAGAAAGGGGCTCCTGCTCCCAGCCTGGCCCTGACAGCTCCCATGGGTGGTGAGGACGGCATGCGCTGACCCAGCAGCCCGACTCCCGAGTCAGCTCTGGCCGTACCAGGAGCTTTAAACTTCAAGGTTGCTTTTTATTTTTTTAAACAGTAACCTCTAAATCCCTTTGCAGGCTGCAGGGACTCATGAGTTTTTATTTAGGATAAATAAAAACCTGGCTTTTGGTTCATTGCCTTCAGACTTATTATCTCAAATTTGTCTGCATTACACTGCCTCTGACTGGCTGAGTCACCTGCAGTAACCCAGGCAACTTCCTCCCAATCCATGCCTCTCTGCTCCCATCAGAGCAGTTTCTGGGGCAGAGCCGGTGAGGGAGATTGCCTTCGCCCAGGACAGGCTGTGGGGACTGAGACAGGGGTTCTTCAGGGCCTCTTTCTGCTTGTTTGCTGGTATATGAAATGGAAATGCCGGTTAACTGGTGGAGTGATTGTAGGAACCAAATAAGTAGAGTTGCCTCTTAGCATCTATTTATGGGAGGATTGGTTGCAGGTCCCCCCTGCATACCAAAATCTGTGGATGCTCAAGTCCCCTGCATAAAAGTGGTGCCGTGTTTGCACTCACAGATCCTGGTTTTGTACTTTAAATCATCTCTAGGTTACTTGCAATACTGAACACAATGCAAATGCTCAGAAATGGTTTTTATTCTGTTTCCTTTAGGGACTAATGATAAAAAAAAATCGTATACATGTTCACTACAGATGGACTATTTCTGGATATTTTCAACCTGCAGCTGGTTGAATCCACACACTTTTCAGCACATAATAAATGTTACTTAAGTACTTGCTAGCTCTCTTTCTTGCTATAACAACTGGCCAAGAAGCTATAGCCAAGAAAAATCCAAGAGTCACAGAAATATAAAATAATGGTCACCATTACCATACAACCACAGAGTCCTAAGTACTGTGTGCTAAGTATCTCATTTTTCAACAGGAAAAGCTTCTATTTTCCCCACGCTGACTTTTTTAATTTTTTTAAAAAGATGCATACCAATTGCCAGTGAAAAGACCCAGAACAAAATACTGTATACAACAGGAAGCTAAGAGTGTCTAGAGGGTGTCTCTAATATAGGATAAAAAGTTAATAAATCTATCCCACAGTGGCACAGCTGAGTGAAGGATCAAATCATGTCTGTATCCCACCCAGAAAACCACCCTTCAAATCTCAATGTGTGTCTCTCCAGACATTATTTCTGTGCATGTGATTATAGTCCTTCTCATTCTTGTTCAGAAGTACAATCACATTGTACGTGATGACTTGTGAATCACTCTTTATTCCCCTTACCACTTATGGTTATCCTATTTCTATGTTTGTGACTCAGGTAGGAAAAGTATATAGTGGGCAGACTAGACCAGAAGGAGAGGCATTTTTTTAAGTTAGAGTTATTAACTGTCTAGTTAAAATGGAAATATAGAATTTTAGTTTTAAAAACAGAGGCATATGCTATACCAGAGATCACTGTGCTATTTGAATAAGTTCCTGCTCGATCTCGCTCTCTCTCTCTCTCCCCCCCTCTCTCACTCACACACACACACACACACACACACACACACACACACACACACTGGGTGTTAACACCCTTGATCCCCTGCAGGCTATTCCATTAAATGGATGAACTACGTTGAAGAATAGAATGGTTGCTTCCCTGTGAAGCTGTGCCCAAACGGTACATTTTATTCCTGTTCATAATAAAATGGTACTCCCAGGGTCCACTTAGAAGAAGGTGTCCAGAATGGCAGTTATCAAGAATGCAATTAGCAATAAATGTAGGTGAGAGTGTGGGGAACAGGGCACACTCATCCATTACTGGTGTGACTGCAAATTGGTGAAACCACTCTGCAAAGCAGTATGAAAATTACTCAAAAAACTAGAAATAGAACCACTATATGACCCAGTGATCCCAATCTTTGGTGAATACCCAAAAGACTTAAAATCGCCATACTACAGGGACACAGCCACATCAATGTTTATAGAAACATAATTCACAGTAGCCAAGCTATAGAACCAATCAAGGTGTTCTCCAACAGAGAGATAAAAAAATGTGATATATATATATACACACACACACATACATAATTGAATATTACTTAGCTATAAAGATGAATGAAATTATGGCATTTGCTGCTAAATGGATGCAACCAGAGACTACCATGCTAAATGAAATAAGCAAGTCCTAAAAAGTCTAAAGTCAACTGTTTTCTCTGATATTTGGAAGCTAATTGACAATGGAGGTGGATAAGATTTAAAAAAAAAGAATAGAAGAAAGATTAGTGGAGTAGACAAGGGGAATGAGGGAAGGGTGCAAGATGAAATAAGGAAAGACAGTGGAATGGATCTGACTTTACTTACTGTATGTTCACATGTAAATATACCACAATTAATCTCATCACCCTTGGATATCCACAACACACTGATTTAAGAAATCTATAAATAGCAAAAAGATTAGTAGAAGGAAGAAAATCTGGGGCAATTCCTTTTAAAATGTCCTCTTTGTTCACAATTGTAGCATGTTTTTGGCCTGGCATCTAAAACCTGTTGTACTGCAGCTGCCACAACTTGCCCTTGTTCATTAATGTCTCTACATAATTTAATATATGTGTTTAAATCTTCATGTTTCCATGGTCTAATGACTTCTCTGCACCAATGATTCACTTGCTCATAAGCCAGTTTTTTTTTATTAATGGCATTGCT
Source organism: Ictidomys tridecemlineatus (assembly GCF_052094955.1). NCBI lineage: Eukaryota > Metazoa > Chordata > Mammalia > Rodentia > Sciuridae > Ictidomys > Ictidomys tridecemlineatus. The sequence goes on from NC_135489.1 coordinate 62,405,617, forward strand.
TATTCTGTATTCCCAAAAACTCTGGTAGCTGTTTGAATAAGCCTATCCACAAATTCAGTGTAAGCTTCATTAGCTCCTTGTATTACGTTAGATAATTGACCTTGTAAATCTCCCTGTCCTTGTAAAGTCTTCCATGCCCTAACTGCATCTGCAGCAATTTGTGAGTATAAAGCAGGATCATATGCAATTTGTTGCAGCTGACCCTCATAAGGTCCTTTTCCTAACAACATATCTAGATTTCTCTAAGGATAACCAGCTGCTGCATTTTGCCTAGCTGTCTCCATGCAAAATTCCTCATTTGCAACACTCCATAACAGGTATTGTCCTCCATATAGCACAGCTTTACACATACTAGTCCAATCTGCTTTCGTCATGTTCAAGTTGGTAATGGATTTGACCAAGCTTATAGTGAAGGGTGCTTGAGGACCATAGGTTGTTACAGCCTCTTTTAGCGCTTCACTGTTTTGAAATCTAAAACATGGTGATTCCGCTGCCCTCCTGCCACCTCAAATACAGGGCATGCTAATCTTTGAGGTACTGTCTCAGAATTCCATCTATCAACTACGGGCGTTGAGGGCCCCATAGGTGGAGCTGTTGGTTGGACACTTACGCCCTCTGGTGATAAAAAGGTGTTAGTAGCAGCCTCCTGTTGTAACTTTTCCCCTGATGGCTTTTTCTGCTCTAAACTTTCTCCCCCTTTCTGACTATCTCAAGAGGCCTCCTCTTTTTTTTTTTCTAATCTAATATGTCTTCTATCATAATCTAAACTGAAAGCTTTGGACTAGGCAAACAAAATCGTATCATCATCCACAATGGCAATGTGCCAACTGGTAGAGTTCCTGGGTTTTCTTTTCCCTGTCCCTTAAATCTTCACCATGATGGTCCCATTGTGATATATTCAATAACTCCTCCTTAAAAAGCCATGGCTACATTTTTGTATTGTATCAACATATGCCTTGACTGTTTTTGGTTTTACTGGGGTGCCTCCTTCCTCTAACAATTTACTTAACATTCTTTTGGTTTGTTTTTTACTAATTTCTGACCCCATATTTCTGCTACAAGGGTAACACAACTCAAACAGATAACTCAAAACAAAACCGAAGCAAAACAAAACAAAAACTGAAAAAAAAAATTGTATCAATTTTCCTATTTTTTTGAAATGTATATTTGTGGTCTATCTCTATCTCTTCCTCAGGGTCGGACAACTTCAAACCTTGAGCCAAACATTTTTCCAAGTTTGCCTGAGAAAGTTCTAGGGATAGGCAGCTTGAAACAAAAACAAAACAAATCAAAACAAGAACACATTGTTTTTTGAAATGGTCACCCATTCTCTCGCCTTCCCTCAAGGGCAAGCAATTTCACTTACCTCCAAGCTTCAAGCATTCCCCGCACAGGCCATCAAATGCCACAGTCTAGCTGGGTACAAATCACAAGTCACTGATGCAGGAACAAACTTTATTTCCCAACTCCTGCGAATGCCACGCACGTGGCCTTTTCCCGGGTCACACCACACACAAACCAGAAAATTCCTCCTCCGGCACTTCCCCAACCAACTCGAACTCCCCAGGAATCCCTGCGAGAACTCCAAAGTAGCCAGAGCCTGAAGTGGACAGCAGGGGTCTAATATACAATTGAATACACAGCTTAACATGACCATCATTATCTCAATGGCTTGCTGGTGTCACCTCTCAACCACTCAGTTCTGGCAAAAATGCCACGTGTCATTCTGACTTGGCTATGGCTCTCAGAAATCAATAACATTGGAAAATAAAAAATAACAATTTCTTTATTTTCCCTTAAAAATAAATTGTTATCCAAATAAATCATATTAAGAAAAAATTGAATTCAAGGTCCAGTATGAAATGTTATTTTGGACCTGTGTAGCCTCAGAAAGCATAATTATATCCACTCTCTGAGGATAGTATGAAGAAAATACTTTAATTGAGCTTGTGATGGTGAGGAGTTCTGTCTCTACTGGGAGGCATGAACTTGGCCCTGTAGATGTGATGTCCAAGTTTATCACTGATAACAGACAGCAAATGTCTGAATGTTGGCTAAGGGTTCTTGACACAGAACATTCTGAAAGGGAAAGCATAATGTTTTCTACTATTTAAAATCTTTTTTTTTTTTATTTTTTAGTTTTCGGTGGACACAACATCTTTATTTGTACGTGGTGCTGAGGATCAAACCTAGGGCCGCACGCATGCCAGATGAGCGCACTAGTGCTTGAGCCACATCCCCAGCCCCAATTTAAAATCTTTAAACATCTCAGCAAAACCCAGTAGGGCTCTACTGTTGTGTGTTGTGGTAGGAAGAAAAACTAAGGGTTGGTGAGCGGGTTTCAGGTAACCCCAGGCAGAGTGACAAGGCCTCTGAGAACTGGCATGTTGACATGGGGGAGGATGGGTGGGTAAATACCTTTGTGGGAGAGTAGAGTTGTTATCAGTCCATGCTGATGTAATGATAGATAAGGAGAGGGTTGATAGTTGATTTTAGGGGTCCACTTGCATGGGCTAATAGGAGCCCAGATATTTGGTGAAACATTATTCTGGGTGCCTGTGAGGATGATTTTTGAATGACATTTTGATTAACATTTCAAGGGTATATTGAGTGAAACATAGGACTCTCTCCAAGATGGGTGGTTCTTGTCCAATCAGTTGAAGGCCAGAATAAAACTAAGGGGTTGACCTTCCCATGAGTGAAAGGAAATTCCTCCTGGCAGGCTGTCTTCAAGTTGGGACATTGGTGTTTTTCATTTTTTTTTAATTTGAACGGAAACATCAGTTCTTCCTGAGTCTAGGGCCTGTTGGTCTTCAGACTGAATTGTGACATTGAACTGGGTCCAGTTCTCAACTTTCACATATGGTCTGGGGTACATAATTGACTATCTGGTCTCCTGCATGCTGACTCATCCTGCAGATTGTGGGGCTGGCCCACCTCCAAATTATGTGAGTCAATTTTTTCAAATGATCACATTCTATAGCTTCTGTTTCTCTGGAGAACCCTGAAAAATTCTGAGTTTAATTATATGTGAACAATGATGACATGTGATTTCTTAGATGAGTCTACAAAAGAAATTTCAGTCTCCAGCTTGGTCTCTCTCTTGGATTTCTTGCTCTTTGCAAGGCCAGCTGCTGTATTGTGGGGACACACTCATGCAACCCTACACAGAGGCCCACAGAGCATAAATTGTTTTTCAAGTTTACATGAATATTAGCTAACACAATATCATATCACACCTAAAACATGAATTAAAGAAAAGCTGAAAGCTTTTAACCTTTTGTAGAAAAGTAGCAAAGTACTTTTGTGTTTTGCAATAAAACCTTTACACAGATTAGGCTCTCATTAACTTAAAAATACATTTAAATTGTATCTCAGTGTAAAAAGTAACATGGAACTTTACATACTTGGATAACAAGTCCAGCTATAGAACACAAATGATAAATAAATTTCCAACATATTTTTCTTTTAAGCCTAAAATTACCATACAACTTTAGAGCACAGCTTGATATAATGCTCTTTCTAAAGCTTCTACCTTACAGACTTGTATACCTGGAAGATATGAACACATTAATAGCACCAATTACATTGATGTTTTTATATTAACCAAGTTTAGCTTTTAAAGAAATAACATAGAACAATTCTCTAAAACAACAGCACTTGTTTAACCAGCTGTTTAATTTCTTTAAGATTACTTGCTCAAAAACTTACACAGACCTTCTTTATATCACTTACTTAAACCCTCTTAATTACTTAATCATATAGACTCTTATCCAGAAACACATTTTCCCTCTATTAAATCCATACCTAGAACCTTCTAGTTTTTCTTTTTCATCTGTTAACCTCCTTCTGTTCACATTTTGAAACAATACTTGTAAACTTTTGAATTTAAGCAGATTATTTCATAGACATCAACATTTTATTAGGTTTAATTTTTGAACACCTAGAAAAACTTTTAAGCTTAATTTTAAAGACATATTTCTTATCTATTTATCAAATTTAAATTGAGCCATTTGAATCACGTGAATCAAAGATATTTGGATCCATTGTTTTTTTTTTAATTTCTCATGAGTGTTCCTCATATATCTATCAATTGTCATATCACTGCATGATATATGGACATACACACATACAGACATACCGACATACAACACATAACACAAGTGTAACTCAACACAATAGTAAAGGCCTTGTAGCTTTCTCAGGTAAAATCTCATTGCAATGTTAAAAAAAAAAAAAAAAAACAAACAAACAAAAAAACTCCACAGTTGATCAAAAATAGAACTGATCAGAAAACATTATCTTGTCTGTAGGATCAAAATCATGAGCTCAAAAAAAAAATATACAGAATCTAAGAAAAAGCAAGAGTCCTAAAAAATGATGACTGGCCAGTAATTAGTAAATAGCATACAATTTACTTTTTGGTTTAATCTAGTTTGAGCTCAGGTCAAAGACACCTTTACTTTTTTTTTCCTTAGGCCTCAGCTCTGTCTCCTACTGAGCTCCAGGCATCTTCTATTTGCATATCAACTTAAGTCCTGGCTGAGGTCTGGAAGGAACTGGGAAAACTGAAATTCTGAGCAGAAACCTCATGCCTAAGGCATTTTAACCATAAGTCACAATTTTCAGGTTTGGATGGTAAAAATTATGATATAAGTTCAAGATACAATTTATAAAATTTCAGACCTTTATATTTTCCTACACTAGAAAAACTTGCTCACACGAAACTGAAAATAGGATCTCTACCATCAGAAGAAATTTCTTTAGGGTCATTAAGTCACTTCCTTTGTTCTGAAGTTTCTAAAGTAGTATTAAGTTACATTAAATCGCCTGAAAAAAATCTTAAAAGAGAACCACACACTGCCATGTATATCCAAAATTAAGCTTTAAAAATTTAAGACTGTTGCTATTCAATGTTATTTCAATAAACCAGACCAATGTTCCAATTCAACATTTTTTTCCTAAATCTTACACACTGAGGGGAACAGATATCATGTAATTTACTATCCTTGCCCAAGTTAATGCACTGGTATACCTAGTGAAATCTTCTCAGGCTACCCAGTTCAAAATTGATGAAAAAAAAATAAAACTAAATGATTGGGAGTTACTTGCCAACTTGGAATACACTGAAGTACATGTTACAAAGACTGCCCTGGCAATAGTGTGGAAGAAAAGCTGACCTGGACAGAGAGAAATCAGCCAAGTGACTTTTTCTAAAATGTATGTTAAAAAAAAAAAACACCCAGGGCTTACTCCAAAATTAAGTCATTAGTGGTGGCAACTGAGAGCAGCAAGGAAACAATTAGGAGGCAGAACTAGAGCAGATAAATGGGCAGACATACACAGCAGGTATCCAGTGGTCACCAGGGATCTGAGCATGCAGCCTATTCACAGGGACATGGAGCTCTGGAAGGCAACTCCATGGAAGGAGGCTGGGATGAGTCCAGTTTGGAGGCATCCAGGTTGGAAGAAATTTGTGCAGCCAGTGGGGAGGCAGAAAGCCCTGGAGGGAGAATAAGAACTCCACTGAAACTTGGTAGGAGGGAAGTTAGAGGCGTAGATTCTGACCCAGGAATATCTGAAGAAAGGGATCTGGAGGCAAAAATCACAGAAGAATAGGAATGTGAGAAGGTCAGATAAGGAGTAGCTAAGAATAAGCAAAATCAGAGGCCAAAAGTACATGAGTTCTGGGAGAAGGGAGTATAGGAAGAGGCCAAATATGCATCTGGCTATGAAATCCCGGAGGTCACTTATGCAGAACAGTTTCAAGCAACAGAGGGAATACAGGCCAGAATGCAGAGATTGGGGGTGGAAAACGTTAGAAATATCAAGAGAAAATACAATCTAAATGTTCAGCAAGTTAGACTGGGCTAAAAAGATGAATTAGAGAGAAAAATGCAGAACCCAGGGTAATATTTGTTCTTAAACATGGGATGACTTAGGCAAATTTGTAGACTAAAGGGAAAAGTACAGAAAACAGAAATGTAAACTCACATATGAGTCATAAGATAACTGATGCAGTAAGAGCTCTAGAAAAGCATTTAATGAATGGGACCTAGAGCACAGGTAAAGGTGGACAGATGGTGAGGAAGGATACTTCCTCCACTCCAGTGGGGGAGAGTAGTAAGAACAACTGTGCAGGAAGTTGAAGGTGGCACCATATCCATTTCAGGAAGTATGGTTTCTGGTGGGAGTGAGGGAAGAGGCTAGAGAGTTCAGAATAACCTTTCTAGGAATAGGGACAATGAGACCAATGACACAGGAGGATGGCTAGGCAAAGTTCACCATGCTAAGGCTGAAAATTTGCCATGCACCAACCCTCAAGGTCTTGTGGTTCTTATCCAGTAGTGTATGGTGCCCATGGTAAACACAACTCATCCAGAATGGGACTGGGCAACATGTGTGGGAGAAAATGACAGGGGGTTCAGGAACCCAGCTGAGAATGGCTAAACTGGAGGACCTAGGGCACCAAGACTGGCCAGGGGAAATATGAAGCCAAAAGAGAGAAAATAAAGGAACTACAGGTTTAAAAGAAAACCTGCTGCTGTGAAAATATGAAAGAGAAGTCTGGGAAGACAGTGGATGGACCCTAATACTACAAGGGTTCAACTGTGACTTACGCAAACATGGTTACAGAAGAGACGGACAGAACTTAAAAGGGGTAAAAGTCCCCAGGTGGAGGCTTTCAAGGGACCAAGAGTTGTCACTTAGCAAAGGAATGTCCCAGCATGTCTCAGGATGGGTACAGCCTGGGAGAGATGAGAGATCAGAGGAGGGTATGCAAGGAGCTGAGTGATAGAAGAACAGAAACAGAGAAAGACTTTCTCTAATGAAGCAACGTGAGTGGAAACAGCAGCAGTTAGAAGGCATAACCACAAAGGAGAAGAAGAGAAGGTTGGGTATTTTAGGGCAGATGTAAGAAAGGAGCTGGCAGAGAGCTAGCAAATACTAGGCCTTCCCACTCCCCTGTGATAAAGGGGACAGTGCTCACTCAGGAAAAAGAAGCACCCACAGGATGCAGGTATGCATCTGGCCACAAAGAGGAGGCAACAACAATTTGAGCTACCAAGGAAGTTTTGTCATTTGTTCAACACAGACCACAGGCAGAGCTTGCAGAGATCAGATCAAAATTATTTGGGAGGGAGGTGACCCATGAAAAGTCATTCAGTCCGGGAGCAGAGACAGTCTAAGAACAGCAATGGAACAGGAGGGCACCTGTTGTCAGCAATAATGGTCCCCAAATTTATGACTATTGCTAATCCCAGAAACACTGACTATGCTTCCTTACATGGCAGACAGGACTTGGCAAATGTGATTAAGTGAAGTATCCTGAGAAGTGGAGATCACCCTGGATTATCAGGGTTAGCCTAATGTCACCCCAAGGTTCTGAATGGAGAAAGGCAGAGGAGAAGATCAGAGGTTGGAGTGCTGTGGAGCACAAGCCAAGGAATGAGAAAAGGCGAGAACAAATTCTCCCCTGGAACTGGTAGAAGGAAAGCAGCAGGGCCCATTTCAGATGGTGACCTTCAGAACTTTAAGATAATAAATCCATGTTGTTTTAAGCCACTACATTTGTGGTAACTTGTTACAGCAGCAACAGGAATTTATGCAGCACCCTAGCTATATGGAATTAAAATTAAACCTATATTACTAAACTATGAAAGGTATAAAAAAACATCTGAAAGAATTTTAACTGTCTCATAATGTCTTTTCTTTTGCTCTGAAACACTGGTATTTTAAAAATGTAGACATGTTTCTGCCTTGCCCCAGGCCTAATTCTGTATTCAACCTATCAATCCCACACTGGCTGGTAAGAGAGGAATTCCTGCCTAGGGATAAAAGACAGAACTGGCCTTCAAGCCAATAACTGAGGGTGACTAGAATGGATGGTATGATAAACCTGAGATTCACTATCACAGCAGTGAGAGCTAGGTCAGGCTGTGCTCCAGGTCAGAGGCCTGCAGAGCACTGGTCTAAAGGACTGGGGACTGCTCAGAGCCAGACACACAGATGCCGGCATCTGGTCTCTCTGCTGTTCCTGCAGAAGTGTGAGGATATCACCCCAACTCTCATTCCCACCAATTGGCTACGGTGAGTAGGCTGTCTGGGATAGCTCCATCAAAGGAAATCTCAGGGAAAACATGGACCTATGAGGTTTAGAGAGCAAGAAAAGACACAAACTTGGATAAAGTTTGAACAGCAGGAGCCAGCACATGGAGCAGCCTTACAGGCTGGAAGGACAGCCTGACACAGCTCTGTGTGCATGCATACATCTGCAGCTGGGGTCTAAGTGCAAAGAGTGCTTTAGGAGGTGCGTGTGAGATGAGCAGCAGTGCCAGATGACTGACTGGCAGAGAGCCATAAGATAAACCTCAAAACAAAAGGAAAAACAGTATTTTAAATTTCAAATCAAATCAAGATAGGCAAACCTTACCAGTAAAGAAGAGAAGATATTTTTACATCTGCTCTGTCAACAGAAGGTATTTATATGCTCCTATACTCATTACCCCAGATGGTAAAATATATGATAAAATGTGAAACATGAAGTTTAAAATAGACCTATAGATATGTAAAAACATTGTGCACAAATACAATAGGCATACTCTCCTTAAAAGAATAAGAACATATTGTTTTGGTAGAATATGTATCTTATTTGCATGATGGAATTATGTGTATGCATGGATGTATTAGGATGGAAACTACATATTGAAGTACAGCATTAGTTCAATGTCTTTAGTTTTCCACTTTTAAATTTTATTTTCATACTTCAGTGTCAAACATTTCAGAGTTCCATCCTAGTGGCTGACCTGAACAACATCTTTATAATATTTGCATGATGAAAATGAGCATTAATAGTCAAGGGCACAATGTCAACGTCAAATTGAGTTCAGTCTGATGCTTTTTCTTGGAAGGTTGATATGAAACATCTGCCTTTCTGACTGCACTGAAATCTACTTTCAATTATAACCATTGCTGATTTCATCTTAAAATACAAATGTCAAGTTGGAGTAACACTGTATCTTGACCACAGATGTCTTCTTCAGTCACCAGGACAGTTCAGCCCTAATAACTGAATTCTTCTCCTCATTCAGGGTCAGATGAGATTTCATTTAGTAAACTCATTACTTCTAAATTCCATGGCCAACTAGCATCTTGTCTTGTACTACTATTGTGTTTTATGGGCATACCTTATATCCCAACTAGATGTCAAGATTCTACAAAACCTTGTCTTAAAGCCCTTGGTGTTTTGGTCTACCTATACATCATTTGGCACACACAAAGCCTTAATAACAAGAACAGCGTCCTGTCAGATTAGAGGGGAAGAGAAAAGTGGCCAAAATGTCAAATGGTTCTGCTTTTTTGTTTATTAACACTATGCTAAAATATTTAGAGTTCACAAATATTTAATTTTAATTCTCTTTTACTGCCATATTATTAGCCTGAGAATCATAAAAGAGAACTTGCCCTGCCCACCACCCAGCTCTATTCAACAGTCTCTCAGATCTCTCCACCCTCCCTGGGGAACCCTTGCCTGCCCTTACGTGCCTGAGATCCTCCTTCCCTCACTGAGTGCTTTCCAGCACATCTTTGCACTTTCTCTCAAAGTCAAGGAGAAAAAGTTCTATAGCCAACAATCTATTACACACTTTCTAACATCACCATCACATGAGGATTTATCTCAGGAGCAGAAATCCCATATTTGCCCCCTTGGTGGATTTTTAATTTAACACCAAGTCATACCAAAATCTGGAGGATAAGTTCTCAGTTCTGTAACTGTTCTTGCACTGGTTGATAGACCTTAAAGGAACTAATCAAAGAAATGCAGAATAATATTAATATACTGACTGGTTGGGATGAGGGAATGCAGGAGCTAGACAGAGAACAAAGCTTTGCTGCCATCAGTCAAACTTGCCTTGTTCAGCAAATCAGCCTTCATTTCACTTCTAATGTAATCCTTGGTGAAAATAAAAGAGGACCCTTGCCCAGGGACCCTAATCTAAGGACAAAGATCTGGTTACAAAGACACGGTATCTTTCTTGGCCAATTTAGTTACATGTAAGTTCTACTTCAATCACTACTCCCTCGTCGTTTTGACTTCTGACTGCCTTGAGACCTTGATGATGACATCACCATGCCAGCTTTGCCTGTGGTCCTTTGCTGAAGCTCAAATCCTGGGTCTCATATGAGCTGCATCTGCCCTCAGTTGTGGACGCTGCTAGGTGCTCATCAGCTGCTATTTGGCCCTCTGTACCTCCTGACCTGCACTAAAGGTACAGGATGGGCACAGGGCTCAAGGAAAAGGTCACTGTAAGTTACAAAGAAGTGCCCTGACCCAAGCCAACCATCTTTAAAGGCCTTCTGAACTCAGAAGTAAGAATTGTTTTCCAAATTCATTCAACCCTGACTGATCACACAAACACATCCAACACAGATGGCCCTGTGAGAAAGGGAAGGGGAGAACCCTCACCCTGATGGACACACACTTTGGGTAAAATAAACAGCCCAAGTCTCATCAGGTGACAGCAACTTGGGGTTGCAGCAACCTGACCTATAAGCAGGAACTGCATAGTTCTTATACCTTCTACAGAGTGAACCTTAAAACTGAACAAAAAACATCCTGAGGAGGTTCCCAAGCTACTCACTTCCAGGCTCCATGCCCGGAGGTTCTGACTTGCAGGTCTCTCGAAAATCAAAGCAGTTAGCTGTACTTTCAAAGCTCCACAGAAGCATCTTATTTTAAAGGCTTGGTTAAGAACTTCTGCTCTAGATGTTTTCATTTCCCATATTAGGGAAGACACTGATCCAGATGACAGAAGAACATTTAATATTTCTTGAACATGAGATACTAGGATTTGGTCTTAAGCTCTTCCTCTCTGCAACACCTCTTCTCCCCTATCTATTGTCATACCCAGTATTACAAACACTGGCCCTTTCACACAATAACAAATGTTAGAGGTAGTAGCATTTGAATAGATAATATGAAAAGTAGAGCATGCTCTAACTTTAATTTAAATGGTTGTGTCCTGACCTGCTTTTCTCTGCCACATTTTTCCACCTCAAGCCCTAAGGAGTGGAGCTAGCCATCTATAAACTGAGACCTTTGAAACAGAGTTTTTCAAGATGGTAGAATTTAGAAGGTCACTTTTCTAGCTGTCCCATTGCATGAAACCAAGAAAGCAGATAGGCAGCTTCTCAGCAAGGTCAGTGAAAAAAGGATGGGGGAGCTCTTTACTGGGATTTAATATTGGACACTAAAAACTGAGATTAAAAATAGGAAGACAGCAAGCAATTTTACATCTCGGATATAGATGATCCCTGTGGCTACAAGACCCTGGTGTCAGTAGTCACTTGGTTACACAAGTACACCTTTCTAGTTGTATGTCTTATTTCAGGAGTTCCATTACCTTCTCCAACACCTTATTAGACCCACCACTGCCATGCACCACATTAAAACAAATCCCTGTAATGCAGCCCTCGAATGCGTATATGCAAATAACATCAGCTGAGAAAGATAAAGATTAATACTTATTGAGCATTATATGCAATAGTATCTCATGTCCTTTATGTATGTGACTGATATAGTCCTCCAACAACATACCAAGGTAGGTAGCATGCTATTTCTACTTTACAGTGACATTCCCAATGTCACAGAGCTGGTTGGCTTGTGAGTGTATATTTTTCCATTTTTCTTGTTTGTTTGAAATGGAGTCTTGATGTGTTTCCCAGGGTAACCTCAAACTCCCAGGCTCAAGTAATCCTCCTACCTCATTCTCTGGAGCAGTTAAGTCTACCAATGCACATCACTGTGCCCAGCTTCCATTTATTCTTTAACACATTGAATATTATATTAAAAATTGGAAGCTCTCAGAGTTTACAACTGGAAAGGTCTGGAATTAAACAAAATTCCTAGCCCAGTCATACCCACATTAGTGCACACAGCCTAGATGTAACAGAAATGCTTATGAAATTGGTAACTTTTAAGGTAAAAGCACCATAAAATTAAGTCTTCAGGGAAACTAATATGCTCACTCATTGATGCTGGCTTTGTAAATTTAAGCTGAAAATACATATTTATAACTAGAAAATAAGGTGTTAATATTCGTGGATCTATTCATCCCAATTTTAATATTTAATGTAAGAAACGCAAAGGAAATAAATATAGCCTTAACTATAGTACAAATATCCAACAACAGAAGTCAAATAAATTATAGTTATAAAGATCACATAATAGTACTTTGTAAATATTAATTAAGCACATTTGAGTAGTTTGTATGTATATTAGCATTAGAACTGTAGATGTTTTCATATGAATAAAAATTATAAGAAAAAAATGGAGATCAAATGTTAAGGTGATGCAAACTGTCAAACGATGCTGGACAAAGGCTGACAGATCTGGCTGGTGAAGAAGGAGCTCTTTTTTATATTCAGATAGTTTACTTCTTACTCGAAGGGCTAAAGGTATCAGTGTCCCATGTCCCTGGCACAGAAACAAGAGCAGGTAGATAATGTAACTGACAGACATCCTGTGCCCCATTGCCAAGAAACCAAAGTCATGCTGCAGCAAGTTACTTCAGAGTCTGAAGCTGTACTCTGAAGAGGGGAATGCAACAAAGCTCCAACCTCATCAGAAGGGGCATCACAATGGCCTCCTCCAAGGCATGGAACAGTATAAAGTGGCCTTGAAGCAGCTCCTGGGCAGCCCCCATGTTCTCATGTTTAGGAGACTCATAGGGCATTCTGTAGTGAAAGATGACCTGCAATTAAACCTTGTCTCCCTGACCATTTGGATGCTATGTGTGGTCACCAGGGCTCCATGGTGCAGTCCGTCCCCTATGAAGGGTAGATTTCACTTTTTAAAAATAATAGAAATATAACACTTCTCTTATGTGAAAGTGTGCAGGGCCATGTCTTTCTTCCTCCAGCAGTGTTAGGTGGGGTGTGCATATGTGTTTCCTTTCTTCTAAAACCAAAGAAGATTCCCTGAGTTTTACCTGTAAGCCAGAGGTGTTTGGCTTACTTGGCTTCAGCCATATTTACAGATCAAAATCACAAAAATTCCTTTCACAAAAAGTGACAACTAATACCTGCAGAGGTGACACACTCACATTTACCAGTCAGTAAATATTGTTTTGTTCTGCACACACCTTGAGGTTTGGTGGCTTCTTCATCAGATTGGCTAGACCAAAGGAAAGAAATTACAAGCAAAGAATACATTAAAAGATATAAGAAAGTCTATGGAAAATGTCAGGAAAACAAGATGGCAGCAGCAGAGCTCACTGACTAAAGCAATATGATGAATGATGTAAAATTGCTTTAAGTACTTAACATCTCCATATGTTACTACTTCTGCAGGAGTTGAGGTAGCTATGAATTTCTCCCATTCTGCAGCCCATTATACAAAGCAAAACAAAAATATGGCCTTAAATCAGTGTCTTCCACTGATCACAACTACCTCTTGCCTGCAATCTGTGATAGAGGCCCATAGACTGTCAACAAAGGAGTGGGAAAGAGGAGCCACATTAGACCATTCACAGTGGGATCAACTACAGAAATAATGGTCCAAGTGAGGGAAGTGCTAGGAAACAGTTCAACTCTAGACCATGCAGTGGAGTAGGTGGGTCAACTGCTTAAAAAAACACACCTAATGGTGTAGCAAAATACATAAGCCTAGTAAAACATAAGTTAAGAAAGGGAAGGCTTGATGCTCAGATGGGTTGAACGATGGTGCAATAACCAATTTTCTTAATTATATGTCCACAAAGCCTTACTTTATGAGCCAAAAGGCACATTTACAGACAGGCAAACATTGAGAGCTTTTGTTCTAAGATGTATTGCTTTTACAAAGTGCCCACATGTCTAACAGGCTTGAGCACAGTATCACACTTACTAAAGGGGCTCACATACTATGAACAACATATTCCAGACTAGATAACTCCTTTACCTTTAGGGACATTTTAGATTATTTAAAGCTATCAAGGTGCACTACTATTTTTCTTTTCAGTTCTTCTTAGCAAAATTCATATCATGAATTTAAACATGAATTTAAACAGCATGCTGTTTAAATATGGAGAGAAGCCCTAGCTGGATGACATCTTGCCATACTAATTTTTCAAACCTTAAATTTCTTTCTACCATGCTGCATTTTTTCTTACAAAATATCCTATCAGAACAGCTCTGGGAGCTCCAAGCCCTCACACTCAGCCTTCCACTGACACACCTCAAAGAGTAGAGATTGAAAAATCAACGAGACAAACCTCTCTCTCTCGAGCAATCCCAGCCCTAAATTACAACTCAGTTCTAGGAAGCTGCACAACATTTATTAGTAATTTTCTGAACTGAAATTTAAAATGACAGGGAGTAAAGAGTGAATAAATTATCACTCTTTTTTAACACAATTCCTTTATTTTTTTATGTGGTGCTGAGAATCGAACCCAGGTCCCGCCCAAGTTAGGGGAGTGCTCTACCACTGAGCCACAATCCCAGCTCTAAATTATAACTCTTAAGGACAGAACTTTGTTGGGGGTATAGCTCAGTGGTAGGGCACTTACCTATCATGCACAATGCCCTGGGTTCCATTCCCAGTACTGAAAGGAAAAAAAAAGTAGACATGGAAATCTTAAGTCCTGTCTCAGAGCAGCTCCTTCCACTTCCTTTAATCACAAACATAACCCTTCACACAATACTTTGACCCCATTTATTTTTACCCCATTTTATTGATGCATTATAGTTGTACATATTCATGGATTTGCTTTTACATATTTGTTCATGCATGCAATATAACAACATAATTTGGCCAATATCACTCTTCAACACTTTCCCTTTCCTCTCCTGCCTCTAATACCTCTTAGTCTCTTCTCCCTTTCTTCTATTGATCTCCCTTTGATATTTAGGAGATCCACCCTCACCCTTGTTTTCTGTTTCCTCTCTAGGTTTTGCATATGAGAGAAAACATGTGAGTTCAATTTATTTCATTTAACATGATTGTCTCTAGTTCCATCCATTTCCTGCAAATGCTATAATTTCTGTTTTATTTATGGCTGAATAAAACTATGGTGTGTGTGTGTGTGTGTGTGTGTGTGTGTGTGTGTGTGTGTGTATGGTACTAATTTACAGTTCCACCATCAAAGTAAAAGTGTTCCTTTTTCTCCACATCCTCTCCAGCATTTATTATTATTTGTATTCTTGATGACTGCTGTTCTGACTGGTGTGATATAAAATCTCACAAAAAAGTCTTTGTTTCCATTTCCCTAATTGCTAATGATGTTGAAATTTTTTTCATGTATTTGTTGGCCATTTGAATTTCTTCTTTTCTGAAGTGTTTGACTCCATTTCTAAAGTTGTGCTGAGTAAAGCTCTATCAGACAACATGTGAGAAACAATTGTCAGTAGCAACCAACCAATTTTATAACACATTGTTATAACAATGCCTTCTTTTGGAAGTATTCCTCTTACAAAGCACCCACAATTGGAAGTGATACAATCTTCCTAATGTTAAGGACTTATCACTGCTGGGTAATAACCCCCTGAAACAGCAGCTCCCTAAGTACAGCTGTGCTTTCCAAACTCATGTTTTAATAACTGTCATGTTTCCACAGCAAGGATTTCTCCATGCTCCACCTACAATATTTTTCATTTGAACATTCAGACTGCTTTTCATTTCAGTCCAAATGAATTTAAAAATCATTTATTACTCATTTCTCCAAGCAAAGCAGGTACTGCATGCTGTGAGATGCTCAGACAACTTGACTCCTGTCCACACACAGCATTTGTTCCAAGTGGGGAGACACGAGTAGACAAACTGATGTCACCCATACCCTTACACAGGGCAGGACTGGATGGCTTGGTGAGTTCACAAGCAGACTCAAATGCTAATTTGCACTAATTAAGAACCATAAACAATGAGTCTGGGAACAAAATGAAGGAGGATTAACTCTGAAGAGAGAAAGCTTCCAGGAGGCCATTGCTTTTTGACACAAACAGAAGTTTAAAAGGTAATGGAGGGGGAAGCAGAGTGCAGTATGAGCAAAACCAGAGAGGCTGGAAAAACAGAGCTGCCTCAGCAAAAACCAGAGTCTGGGAAGCACTGAGCATAAACCCCATGGGGATTCACAGCACAGAGGCCAGATGGCTGGATTGGGAGGAGGCAGAGTAAGAACATGAAAGTTCTTGAAAGCCAGCCTAAGGAGTTTGATCTTCACTCTTGTGGCTTAGAGAACCATTAGAGAGTTCTTAGTGGCAGAGGACATCATCAGAACTTGCTTCACGGATCAGCTCTAGGATGAAGGATGAAGTGGATGGGAAAACGAAGACTAAAGACTAAGAATGACAATGGGGTAGGTTATGCAAGGGCTTGCAGAGCAGTCCTGAGGAAAGGCAGGAAGGAAACTGAGGGAAAACAGAAATTCAAATAAAAGGCCAAGGCCTACAACTGCCTATGGGGTGGGGAGGTAGAAGGAGAAGGCAAAGATGATCCTGAGACTTGATCCTGGGAGACAGTAAGAGAGAGAATGAATTTCAAAAGCAGAATGTTGGAGGAAAATGAAAAGGAATATTTTCAGAAGTGTTGAGTTTTAGGTATGTATAATAATATATAATAAATATGTATCCAATAAAAGGGCATTCTGAAAAATTTTTGAAAGTAAAAACTATGAAGAAAATAAATACTAAGACAAACCAAGGAGAGAAGGCAATGGCCTCTCTGGAGGTAAGTTGGGAGAAGAGGTCTGAGATCCCAGGAAACACACAGAGGCCTGGAAGCCACAGAGGCAGAGGGCTCCCAGAGGGCTCCCAGAGGCTGGGAGATCAGTAGCATCAACATACTAGAATAGTCAAGTAAGACCAACATCAGAGAAGCAGATGTTGAGTGTGAAATCTTGGCATCAATGTAACCACAGTGGAGAGAATTCAGTGGAGGGAGAAGATCAGACATCAGGCTAAGAAGCAAAATAGCGAAATGGAAAGTGGCAAGAACAAACTAACTTCAAGAGGTCTGCAACACAGAGGAAGAGGCAGGTGTCAAACGCACGTGAGGGGAAAAACAATCAAGAGAAAGAAATTTTTCTTTCCTTTTTATTAAAAAAAAATTACAGGAAGTAGAGAGCATTTCAGTTGAGGGAAATGAACAGAGAAACAAATGAGGTTCTTAGAAGAAATGGAACAATCCTAGGAGGACAGGCAGACCCCATGGAAGGGTTAAGAAGGTTTGGACCTTGAATGTCCCTCAAGGTCTCAGCTGATGAAGGCTTGGTCCCCGTCGATGGCGTGTTGGGAGGTGGCAGGAACTTTAGACGGTGAGGCCTAGAGGAAGGGAATTAGGGGGCATGCCATGGCAGATGATACTGAGACTCTGGCCCCTTCCCCCAACTCCCCTCACAGCTTTCTGGCCTCCACAAGGTAAACAGCCTCCCTCACCATATCCTCCTGCTGCCATGATATTCTTCCTCATCACAGACCCAAAGCAACAAGGCCAAGTGACCATGGAATGAAATCTCTGAAATAATGAGTCAAAATAAACCTTTTCTCCCTTTCAGTTGTTTATCTCAGGTATTTTATCACAGCAACAGAAATCTACTGACACAAGTCCAGAAATAAAAGGGCAGATTGTTCATGAGATGAAGAATACAAGTTTTAGGTCCTAGAGAAGAAGGCAGAAGGGGTCATACCAAATAATCTTGATCTCCTTCAAGATGCCGTCTGCTAAGCGTGAGCCTATCATGGTACCCTTGGGAGCATGAAGAAAGGGGGAGTTACGAACTCAACCAGCACTGAAAAACAGGAGTACAAAGCAGTCCTGAGAGCCACCCTCATTAAACTGGTGGCTCTGCAGAGGAGGCAACTGTGCCAAGTGACTTTCTTCAGAAGCTCTTGGCAGTCTGGAAGTGGGAGCAGATGGTGAGGTTTGTAGACAGCTGGGAACTGATGAGAAGAGGACTAGGGACAGGAGCTTTGAAGCTGGAGAACAGCAAAAAGAATGAGAAGCCCTAACTGGCTCCAGGCAAATGAAACCAAGAAATAATTAACAGAGAACAAGAAAGGGAAAAGCCAAAATATAGGATATGGTTGTTTTGCTTCATTTTTTATGAGTCCACAGGACTGAAGGAGAAAGAAGAACTGGAGGTTATGGGAGTGTGATCAAAAAAAGGATTTCAGAACTCAAGATGAGGTCAATCAACAGCTTATTCAACACAGTGTGGCTGAGCTTTATTCAGTGTCCCAACAAGTCCACAGAAGAACAACCTCTAGGGCAATGTGAGCAGAAGCGGGTATGAAGTTATGGGAGTAAGCAGATTTCAAAGTATGGCCATCCCCTGGGAATTTTATGAAAATGTAAATGTGGGCCACACCCCAGAATTAAGGAATCAGAAACTGTGAATAGGACCAGCAATCTGTCTGAATAATCTCTCCTGGTGATATTTTTAACTGTTGGAAAATGGTTAAAAGTACAAAATTTTGGAGTATCAGTAAACATTTGGATATCTACCAAATCAGAAACTCTAGAAGTGGGGTGCAGCAGTCTGTTTTCACAAGCATATGTCTGAGAACCACTTCCCCAAAGGGAGGCCAGAGTCCTGAAGGTGCTTGAAGCAGGATCAGACTCTAAGCACAGTCTCTCCCTTACTTCTCCATGAGTCTCCATTCTCCCAACATTTTTTTTAGTACAGCCCATTACTTGGGCAAACTTAAGTGATCTCTCTTCCTGCAAGAAGAATCTAATTAAACACCACACTAACAATGATGAAGCTAGTGGATATGCTTAAGCAGAGAAATACCATTTTATGTTTTGAACTCCTTTCTCTACTGTCTTGTCACTGCTGTTTTGATTTTCTTAAAAAAGATATTACTATGGTAGGTCTAGATATGATGGCATAGAATTAGAAAGGAAGAATAATTATAGAAATATCAGAAGAGCATTGCAACAGGCAGGCATGAAACTATGTGGTGCTGATTTGAGATAACTGCTGTAGGACTGAGAGGAACAGAAAGAATTCAGAGAGCTATCTGAATGTGACTTGACAAAACTGAACAATCAATGACATGAAGAAGACAGGGCAGTAAATGGATGGAAATGAAGAACATCACTCCAGGTGAAATAAGCCAGACTCTGAAAGTCAAGAGTTCAATGTTTTCTCCCATGAGCAAAAATTAGAACAAAATAACAGGGGAAAAAAGCAGGGAGAATCCCATGTAAATAGAAGGGAGATTAGTGGAGCAGAGGCAAGATATTGAGGAAGAAGGAGAAAGGATAAGAAAAGGGAGAAATGGTGGAATGAAAGTAGCCAAATTATGCTATATACATATATAGATACAGCACAGTGAATTCCATAAATATAATTTAAATAAATAAACAGAAAGAATACCAATAGAGAAAGGAGAACAGAGTAGAGAAGAAAGAAGGAAAAGAGGAAGTTCTGGAGGCTGAAATGGAGTGAATTACATTCCATGCATGCATAATTATATCAAAATGAACTCGATTATTATATAAAACTATAATGAACTAATAAAAACACTTTTAATAAAGTACAAAATTTCTCTATTAAATTTGATTTTGAAAAAGTAAAAGAACATGGGAACTGAACAGAGACCACTGATTTTAGTAACTTGAATGATATGAATGGCCTTTACCTGAGACTTCTGAGTAGAGACTAACTGAAAGTAGTCCCTATGTGATATATCTTGCCATAAAAAACAGGCATCTGAAGCTGGAGAAAGAGGTGCAACCAAAAGAATGTGCTATTTCTACTGAGAGGAAAGAAGTGAAAAGGAATGAGTGCTGGGACAAAGAGGTCTGGAGTGAAGAGGGAAAAGGCTGAAAGAAGAAAACACAGATCTGACATGGAAATTTATACAGGACCAAATTCGGTAGGAATTCAAAGAGCCCAGAGACTTTACTGGAAGAATCATCTATGTTTCTAGTCATAATATGACAAGACAAAGAGAAAACTGGCCGAGTCCAGGTCCCCACAAATTCAACAAACATTTATTCAATACTCACTATGAGACAGACCCCATGTTAGTGCTAATGATTCAAAGGAAAATAGAGCTCTTGCCCTTACAAAGATGTTGTGTCCGCCAAAAACTAGAAAATAAACATTAAAAAAATTAAAAAATAAATAAATAAATAAATAAAAGAGGGGGAAATCAACTGCAGAGACATGAGCAAAGGGCTAAGAATACAAAGAACAGAGTAATCCAATGAATAAAGACAGTAAAACAAGATAAGTGAAATACACAGTATGTTGATCAGCAGTAACTGGTAAGGAGAATACAAGGCAGAGAAGAAGAATGGCATCTTTAAAGCATTGAAACCCATAAAACTGTAAGAACTATGTAG
Source organism: Ictidomys tridecemlineatus (assembly GCF_052094955.1). Taxonomy (NCBI): domain Eukaryota; kingdom Metazoa; phylum Chordata; class Mammalia; order Rodentia; family Sciuridae; genus Ictidomys; species Ictidomys tridecemlineatus. Next base: position 62,425,949 of record NC_135489.1, read on the forward strand.
CCAATAAAAACAGCTTTCATTTTTTCTCATATATCATCTTTTCTACGTTTTCCAAATTATTTATTTATTTATAACAGCGGGATGCATTACGACTCTTATTACCTATATAGAGCTCAATTTTTCATATCTCTGGTAGTAAACATAGTATACTTACACCAATTCATGTTCTCATACATGTACTTTGAATATTCCTACTGTTAGAAGGAAAGCCCTTTTTTATTGGTGCTTCATAGTTTTTCTAGCCGTCAGGATAATGAGTGATTTGGAGTCATGTTTCCTGGGTCAACCAGGAGGTGTTGTAGAATAATATTTTTGAAGTACTAATATATTTTAAATAGACTTGATGTCTTAATAAATATAATATAGTTTAAATTAAAAAGAATCTTACAATGATAAAAATAAGCACAGTGAGATAGTGGAATTATTATATACTTAAGAGCTAAGTTTAAGAATGGACATGGAATGGGGTTAGAAATGATTTTGGAAAGTGATGATCATTATTATCCAAAGTATATATATAAGACATGAATTGGTGTGAATATACTTTGTATACAACCAGAGACATAAAAAAACTGTGCTCTATATGTTTAGTAAGGATTATAATGCATTCTGCTGTAATATATCAAATAAAAAATTTAAACAAAACAGCTTTCAAAATGAGAATGAAATAAAAAATTTTCAGATTAAATAAAACTGATTTTGATATATATGTCATTTATTTTTATAAGGTACAAGTTTCCAGTTTTGATTGGGTTTCTGCTTCACTTCTATAGTTCATTTATTTTCCTAAAATATTGTTATAAAACCTATTTTTCCTTTCAAACATTTAAGTCTTTAATCTAGTTAAAAGTCATTTTTGTGTACAGCTGGGCAAGTACGACCCATTAAATAACCTATAATTTGTTCCCCATTGATTTACCATTTTCTCATATTACATTTTCATGCATCTCTTTCTCCTTCTCTATTTTGTTCTGTAGACTAATAGTCTATTACCAAACCACCATAATGTTGGGAATTTCAGTACAAAATTATTTCATCCCATTTAAATTAAAACTAGTTGGGATTCTATTTTAGAATCAAGTTAAATATTCATCTGGAGATAATTAACATTTTTGTGATATCTTTCCATTTATTCATATATTAATTTATATCCTTCAATAGAATTTTCTACTTTTCTTCATATAAGGTCTTTCACATTTCATGTTCAATTTATTCTACATATTTTACACCTTATTGTTATTGTAAATGGTATTTTTGTTCCTTTTCCATTTCTAAGTACAAATGGCTGAAACACAGAAAAGTTAATGGGATTTTTAAAACTTATCCTATGTATGATCACATTCAACATTCTCATATTAATTGTAATATTTTGTAATTAGATTCTTCTGATTTTTCCAGGTATAAAATCATATTATTTGCAAATGTGTGTGCATTCATGTAAGGGGATGCAGTTCTGGGCCTTCTTTCCAAAGTTTATACTCATTTGACTTTGTTGCTTATTTTATTCACTAAAAATTAAAAGAATTAATATTAATCTGATAATAGACACTCCTAATTCCTTACTTCAAGGTTTTGATAATTTGCTATTACATTTTAGAATAACTTTTACCATATTCAATTCTTTATACAAACACAATTTAGCTAGGAATAGCAGTTAAATTTTATCAAAAGCTTTTTCAGTGTCTATAGAACATTACATTGCTTTCCCTTCTAATTTATTAATATATGAATTACACTGGTAGATTCTATAATACTTAACCCTATTTCATTATTGAACATTACATTAATGAACAATATGCCATCTTTAGTAAAAGGGTATGATTTTTCCAATACATGGCTGGATTATATTTGCCAATATTTATTTAGGATTTATATCTGTGTTCAGATGTGATTTCTAGTCTAAAATTTTATTTTATTTTTTGTACTTAGGTTTCATTTGCTAATCCATAAAGGAACTTTCAACTTTTTCTATGGCCTGGAAGAGTTTATCACTGAAATTATAAAGATGAACAGTTCAGCTGGACCTCCAAGTCTCTTCGACTGTATATTCAAAGCTTCAACTCTTTTCTTGGGTTAAACTTTGTCTACATACTCTCTGGTTTATTGGAAATAATCCATTCCTCGAAGTTCTCAAATATGTTTCTATAGAGGTGAATATATTATTCTTTCTCACATTTGCTTTTGTAAAAACTTATTCCATATCTTTATTTTTCTATTTTTATTTAGTAATTAAGGCCATATATTACATGTGATTTCTGACTTAAGAAAACAGATAAATGGTGACAGCATTAAAAGTAACCAGGAACTCAGAGAAAGGGAAAATTTCAGCAGGGCATTGAATTGAAATGGGTAAAGTATAACTAGGTAGAGTCCACTTCCACCAGAGTTAAGGCATGATTCTGCCACCAGGTAGAAATTACCAGTGTAGCAACAAGATGATAAGAGAGGTTACCCAGAGAAAAAGTACAAAATGATAAGAGAATCATTGTTGGAACTCTGGGGAATCCCAACACTTTAATGGAAGGTGGACAGAAGAACTGATCAGAAAACACTGACTTAAAAACCAAGACTGATGTTCCAAAACACAAGAAAGAAAAAGTGATAAATGAGGAGGTGAGGGTAAGGAGAGGGGGAGAAGAAAAGGAAAAGGAGAAGGAGTAGAAATAGTCATCGTTTCAGTTGAAATCAGAAAGATAAATATGGAATTCAAGGTTGAAGATGAGAAGAAAATGCAAAGTCGACAAAGGGTCACCTCAACAACAGGGGGACCAGTTCTGTCACTAGAGGAGAACAAGGAGCTCAAGAATTTAACATTGTTACTGAAATACTCAGGGGAAGGTGAAGTTGGCAATAAAGAGCACCCTTGCACATAGATTTCCACTATTAACTGATTTTCCCCCTGGACATGTAGTACAGTTGGAGTAGGTCTATAAAAATAATTCTCATCACAGAGACTCCATAAGAAAATACTTCATATAATTAGGAGGTTGATATTAAAATACTCTCCCATAAATACCACCCAATAAGTCATCAAATTAACAACTATCTGTATGAGATGGCAATATTCTTCTCATAACATGATTAACTACATATTTCCCTTTAACTTTTTCTTCGATGTATCCTAGAGACACCCAATGTAATCTATTAGATACAATAAAGTTCTAATTGTTGTTGCTACTTTCATTAATTTAATTAATTCTGTCAATCAGAATTTAGACTTTTCTCTGTTCCAGATATCGCCTGGTCGGCTTCAATTAATGGACATGCTTAAAATATTATTCAAGATTATTCTTCCTTATAATGCTTTAAAATAAATTCTTTTTAAATCATATCTCAACTTCACAGCTTGTTAACCTTTTGAAACACTAGTCATTCTCAATGAATGTAAATTTAAAATCCATGAAGAAACATTGAATTTCAGATCACCAGCAAAGCAGCGTACTTTTATTACTTGGGAAATAAATTAGAACTATTTAAATGAAAATTTTATTGTAAAAACTTCTAAAGCAGTATTGTAAAACTTAATTTCTATAAAGTACATGTAAAGCAACCATGAAGAGTTCTGTTAGTCCATACTGGTGTTTTCCCCTCTAAAGTTTTTATGACCCTTAAGCCTGCTTGAGTTAGTGTTGCTTACATATAATGAGGAAATGCAATTGCTGTTAGGCTTAATGATTAAAATCCATACACCACATGCTAAAAAGTTCAATTATAGTACTCTTCCCTTAGCAACATGTACTAAATAATTCCCATTTTCTATAAGAAAGCCCAAAATGATTTTGCAACTTGGAACTTGAGGTAGGTAGATTAACGACCTCCCAAATATGTCCACTTCTGTATCCCTAGAAATTATGAAGACCTATGGCAAAAGAAATTTTGCAGATGTGGTTCAGGTTTTTGAAGTGGGTGTGTAGTAAAGAGGTGGGCCCAGTGTAATCACAGGGGTCCTTAAATGGAGCTTTCCCAGCTATGCCCAGAGCATGATATGACCATGACTCAACAGCCAGAGAGACACAACCTTGCTGACTTTGAAGGAGTGCAGATGACTTCTAGAAGCTGAAAAAGACAAGGACTCAGTCTCCCCAGAGCCTTCAGAAGGAATGCAGTCTTGCCCACACTGGGACTTTAGCCCCATAAGACCCATGTTAGAATTCAAACCTACAGAATTCTAGGATAACTAAATTCTGCTGTTGGAATTCTGCAGCAGTTATAACAGTAACAAGAAACTAAAAGAACCACAGAGCAGGAGTAACAAGCATTGATACTTAGTAAACTGTTCAAACTCACAACAACAAAGTTTATAAATGCTGAATAACTGTGAAATTTTACAAATTATCATATTGCATGTGTCTGAAAATAAGAAAAAATCCATAAATACTGGATAAGCATGGGACAATAGTTATCAAATAATGGGTCTTATATTCTGATTTGAACTGAGGTTCACTGTACTGAATACAGAACAGCTTAAGAGACCTGTCTCTGAGCACAGATTCTCAGACAACTAAATTATAATAGACCAGGTAGATGGCACCAAAGACCCATTCAGTATTCTATTGTTTTTGTACATAAATTCTATGAAGTTAATTCTCTAAAGTAATTTTAAATATCGTCATAAAGATTCAGAGCTCAAATGTATCTAACAAATCAGCTAATCACTTTAAAAGTGAAAAATTATTTCCCCCAAGGCTCAGTTGTGGCATAAATGTCTTATTTCATGGACCAATTACTCTGATGAGCAATAAATGAAGACTAATTTGAGTAATTGGTTTCAATTCCCAGGTATCTTTTTTGTTTTAAAAATCATCAATAAAATAGTTTCCTTGTCAAGTCAAATCTTAAACTACTAAATTCAGATGTGCTGTTACAAAAATTAATTATGATAATAACTATCTGAGAAGAATAATTACTTCTAAAATACTACGCACTGTGAAGACAACTACAGATAGATAATTAAAAATACAACGAAGGGCTGGAGTTGTAGCTCAGTGGTAGAGTGCTTGCCTTGCATATGTGAGGCACTGGGTTCAATCCTCAGCACCAGATAAAATAAATAAGCTAAAGGTATTGTGTCAATCTACAACTTAAAAAATATTTTTAAAAATACAAAGAAAAGGGTAGACTCAATTTAGACTACTTATTAACATACAGCAAAATTAAAATAGTACTGCCAGAAACATCTAAAACTTAATTTTGTATAGATTGATACTTACTTAGGAAATAAAAAACTACTTTAAAATCAGTACCACACAGATTCATTCTGGGAACCAACTAACCTACAAAGTACATACCGAGACCTGGGGCATGTGAAGCTCTACACAGGGTGCCTAGCTCCCTCCAGCTGTCCAGTGCTCCTCCTTCCTGACTCTGAGAGCCCCACCTCTGTGCCCTGCTGCCCTTTTTTCCTCTCCTCACATCTGCAGCCTTTTATTTTCAGTTCAACATGCTCCCTCGCAGAAGTCCCCTGTACTCTTCACCAACTCTCTACACAACCCCCCAAAATCCAAACTTGCATGTTGCTCACTAGCCTCTGATTCAGACCTGACCCCTTGAATGTTCCATAAGCCTCAGTCTCCAAATAAATATAACCCTAGTGTTGGCCTTCAAGTGTGATCTCAGTTAAGTCTATCTACGCTAGATCCAGTGACCCCTGCTCCTAAATCTCTTGGGAAATCTGTCTCCCCAGTCAACGTATACCCTGTAACAGCTGAGCAAGCCCATCTCGTCAACTTTTGGCAGTACACTGAAATCTCAGTTCCTCTTCTACTATACCCTTGCCAATAGTTATTTCTCCACAAAGAGCTATCCCTCTGCTGCACTAAGCTTCATCTATTAACCATGGGACAGTGTTCAGCCAGCTGAGCACAGCACACAGGGTACTTGTCCTAGAAGCCCAATCCAGCTTTCCACCTCATCTGCTACTCTCTATTCACTAGTTCAACAACTATGTAGAGAGGACCTACTAGGCTCCGTAGATACAACAAACTCTACAGACAAATATAGACATAACACCTCCCTTATGAGCTTTAATATCCAGTGGGGAGCAATCAACTAATACAAAATATGATTACAAACTCTATAAAGTGCTTTCACAGAATATAAGGCCCTGAGACCCAGATCCAGGAGATCAGGGATCTTTACAAACAAGTGGCACTGAAGCCAAAATCTTCAGCAAAACCTATGTTGAAAACTGGGCAAAAGAAAGGCCTGGTGAGAATAAAGGGCATTCTAGGCAGAAAGGACAGCTGTTTCAAGGGCCCTAGGGCAGTCTCACACAAGGCCAGTGAAATCAGCAGGAGGGAAGGATGGTCACATCCCAATCTTGGAGTGGCAAGTGTGAAGAGACAGGGAACAACCAGATTTTGCAGGGATTTGAGGCCTTACTCATGATTTTGCCTAAATTATATTATTCAGGTAATGGAAAGCATCTGACAGGTTTTAAGCAAAGAAAATGTAGTGAAAATAACAGGATCAGGCTTATGTTCTGAAAAGAATTATCTGACTGGTTTGTACAGCCTGGAAGAGGTGGTACCCAGAACAGGTCTACAAAGATGGGTTGAGAAGTTCAGGAAAGGGATGACACCTGGAACCTACAGTGGTACAGGAAAGATAAAAAGAAGTGGACAGACATGACAAATATCTGATGCAATGGGCCTTGATGACAGACAGCCCAAGGGAAGGGAAAAAAGAAAGAAGGTTTCAAGAGGGTCACAAAGGCCCCAGCCATGCACTGACAGGCAGGCCTTTACTGAACTCAGAGCATCTTCACCCACCTAGAACCTCAGGGACACAACAGTGATTTTAAATCCAGCATGTAAGATCCCTGTGAGCTCAAAAGAATTCACATTTCTCAAGTTTTTCAAAAGTCTATGATTTTTGTAATCTTATAATTATATATCTTTTAAATCTGTTCAACCTACTGAAGAGCAGATCCATGCCAAGATCATCTTCCTGTGCTCTTCATTTTCAACACAACAGCCACAATCTACTGGCAGCAATCTCCAATTTTCACATAAAGTACTTTTCCAAAAAGTTATTTTCTACATACAGCTACATCCCAGAGAGGCTGTTCAAGAATGCCTTATGAGAAACAAACTATGTAGCTTCCAGTTACGTAATAAAGAAAAATCAAATGGGTCTTTAAAGGTTTAAACCTCATATCAATCTGTTCCACAGAGAAATATAAGACAAAAATCACTAAGAAAATGTTTTACCTAATGCTAATTATCTTGAGCAAACAGTTTTTAAAACAGACCTCTAGGACTCTCCTGAGCAAAGTTACAGCACTTAAAAAGAGTCTGATTTATTAAAATCAAAAATATAAATTCCCTATTAAAGGTGTTCAAGGAAAATGGTATTTATTTAGTATCTAGCCAGAGTCCAATGGACATAGTCTCATTTAATCCTGACAGTTTTATAGGGTAAGTGATATTTTCTATTATTACCATCACAAGAAAAGAACCCTAGGTTTAAGAAAGCAAATAATTTATTGGAAGTAACACTGCCAATTCAAAATTTAAATAAGGTCTGTTTGATTCTAAGCACAATATACATTTCCTGACAAATATAAAAATAAATCATTCTTCAGAATAAATAACTAAAGTTTGGACTTCTAAAGGTAACATTTACCCAGGGCTAAAGACAAAGCCCTGGCTTCTGAACACTCAAGGTTTAGGCTATCCACCTAGTATGCATATCTATCTATCTATCTATCTATCTATCTATCTATCTATCTATCTATCTCCCCCAACTCCCAACTTCTTTCTCTCTCCCCCCACCATTTTTAAATCTTAGATGACACTATTGAAGTCTGTAGGACAGTATATAACACAGTCAATGTATGGGAGATAATATTATTAAATATTTAATAAAACAACTAAAGCAATCTAATAAAAATTTCACTTAAGGTTACTCATTGTAAACTAAAACTACCAGATACTCATGTTTCTCACTATTAGAAACTGTGATTCAAAGATATAACATATAGAGGTAGATACTAAAATGGTGATATAAATTATCAATACATATGTGTATAAATTTGATTGAACATACATATGGTGTATAAGCACACAAACAGATAATTCTACAGCTCTGTTCATTGAGAGGTCCTGGGAGTAATGACACCCTAGTAACAATGAACACACTCTGCCCCAGCCATGGAAAGGAATCAGAGCTCCCTGCAGAAATGGCTGGTTCAAAGACTGGAGCTGGGAGACAACAAGATGAGCCTAAACTATATCATACCCAAGTTTTAGTCAGCTTTTTTACTGCTTGACTAAAAGATCTGACAAGAACAGTTAGAGGAGAAAAAGTTTATTTGGGGGCTCATGGTTTTTATTTATGGTCTCAGTCCATAGATGGCTGACCTCATTGCTCAGGGCCCAAGGTGAGGCAGAACATCCTGGCAGATGAATGTGACAGAGGAGGATGGCTCAGGACATGGCAGCAGAAAAGAGAGAGAGAGAGAGAGAGAGAGAGAGAGAGAGAGAGAGAGAGAGAGAGAGAGAGAGACTTCATTCCCAAGGGAAATACTATAAATTTCAAAGGCATGCCCCAATGACCAACTTCCTCCAGCCACACCCTACCTGTGTCTACAATCACTATTCCTAATCCCTATCAGGGGATTAATTCACTAATTGAGTTAAGGCTCTCACAACCAAATTATTTCACTTCTAAACCTTCTTGCATTGTCTCACACATGAGGTTTGGGGGAGCCCTCATATGTAAACCATAACAACCAGTAAATTCAGAAGTGGTCAGAGAATAATACAAATACATCAAAAAAAAAAGACACCAAAACTACTTTCTAAGGGCCCTGCTAACCAAACTGGAGAGAATCTGAGCATCAAAATAATGACAGAAATGAAAAAAAAAATCGGGATAAAATTAGGAGCCATGAATCCATAAGAAATAAATGAAATAAATAAGAAAATAGTCATCCAGGAGATACCGATTTAAAAAAAATCTATAATTAAATAGCAGAAAGATCAGTAGAGGGAAGGAAAAAAGGGAGGGAGGAAGAAGGAAATACACAAAGTACTGGGGATGAGTAAAAACCAATTATATTCCATGCTTTTATAATTATGTCAAAATAAACGCTAACAAGTCAATAAATAGGGGTAGGGTTGTGGCTCAGTGGTAGAGGGCTTGCCTAGCATGTGTGAGGCACTGGATTCAATTCTCAGCACCACATATAAATAAATAAAGTCCACTGGCTTATAAATAAATAAACTCTAAAAAGTCAATAAAATTTTTTTAAATAATTAAAAACAAGAAAAAAAATAGTAAGTTTGGTAGAAAATATTATACTCACAATTTTAATTACCTGTCTTTAAAATACATATTAAATCCAAAGGGGAAAAATGAAACTTCACAGTGGGAAAAAATCTAACAAGATACCAACTGAAGCAAGAGATCAAACTTATCATCCAAAACAAGACAAATCAAAACTATGTGCCACTTGACAGAATGCAATAAGGACCCTAAAAAAGCATCACTTCTGTGATATTTCCCCCAAAGGTAGATGATGACCTGAATGTAATATCTTTAGCAAGAGAATGAGCAAGATCTGCAAAAGGAAGATGGGGGGCTGACTCAGGCAAGAGAAAGAGGCTGTCACAAGGCCCTGCCTGCAACTCAAAGGCCTCAAAAGTGTCTCCACTAGAACATTCCCTTCATTGCACTGTGACATTCCCTTCTGCTAAATCACACCAAGCATCAAGGATTCAGTCCTTTTCTAGAGTTCAATACCTTTATCCATGAGGGACCTCTAATCACACATGTGGCAGAGTCTTAGTGCTGCCTTTGGAAGGGTTGCTCTGTAGGATGGCTTATAATTATGAATAATCGGAAAGCTTCACAGAATTTCTTCAGTGAGGGAAAAATTCTAACATGATTTTAACTTTCATGTATTAAAGAATTCTATGTAGCCAATAAAAGCTGCCTTCATAAAACAAGTGTTATAAATACAGTCCCTAACCCTATGTGCCTTATCCAGTTTTACGCATTGATCACTTTTAACTTCAAGAGGAAAACAGATGTGTTCCTTCCCTTTGTCAGGTTCTGAATTCATAGTGCCACCAGTTCACCAAGAAGTAGCAGGATGCCATAAGGGAGATCAATTAGGTTCAAAGATGAACCATTTATATAAGCTAGAATCGAAAGCAAACAAATGACTTAAAAATATGCCCTGGAGACTATTTATTACAGTAGCGTTTTCATTAAGTGCACACGAATGTTTCAATTATTACAATGCCCCCACAAGAAGTTCATTATTTAGAAAGTATTCCCTGTTTAACCTCCCATGACAGCTTCATGGACTAGTGAACATGGAATTCTTTAGGTTCAAAGTAGCCAAGTGCCTAAATATTTAATTGTTTATTTAATAATGGGGCCATCTATATTACTAGAAATTGAGTGAAGTGAAATGGATTTGGTTTTCCTTTTTGGTTTTCCTTTTTCCTTAAATTTACTTTTAAGAAATTTACTCTAAATTTACTTTTAGGAAAGCAACTGCCTTAGTGGAAGAAAACAGACCTCTCACAAAGCTTAGAAAATGCAGGCATTAGTTCCACTGGGATATAATTATTTTGTAAGAACAGTACCTCTGCTGTTACACCTAGGAAGTAAGCTGGCTACCAGAACAAAAGACTCTAGGATAATATTCAAAGGTCAGTCCATCTCTGAAGCTTTTAGAATCATGTAATGAGCCACATCCCCCAGCACTAGCCACTCTCTGAAAGTAAGTTAAGCACTTCTGGAAGCTGTGCTAATTCTTCTCCAGGACATTTAGCTAATTAATTCTTCAGAGTTCTAGTAAATTATTACCTCAGTGTACAAAATAATAGGTTCTTTTGGCTTGATTGGCCTGAACAGATATACTTAACTTAAGTAGAAGATATGAAAAATTAGGTAACTGATTTTTTTTGGAAAACAAGTGCCCCGAGATATGCTAAGAAAAAAAAATAGAGTAGAGAAAAATATATACAATAAGAAAAGTAGAGAATATAATGAGGTTTTGAAGGAGCCAGTCTGAAGAAAGACCCTTAGAGCAGAAAAGTGTTTCTTCAAAAGTAAGTTCTACATTGCATGTTCTGGAAGACTGGAACAGAGCAAAGGATGCTAGGTAGCATGTAAGGAAACACTGTAGCTTTCCAGAAACTCAGATGCTACTGGCAACTTCTGGCCAGGAGAGAAGATAAGAACACAGTAAAAGAAACCATGTACAATAAGTCAAAGTGATATTCTAGACTGAATCCTGGAACAGAAAGTAGGTATCAGTTGAAAAACTGGTGACATCTGAATAAAGTCTGCAGTTTAGTGAAGAGTGATACACTGATATTAATTCTTAGTTCTGACAAAAATTCCAGGGTCATATAAGTTGTTAAATGTAGGGAGAAAAGAGCTGAGGAGTACACAGTAATTACCGCTGAACTATCTTTGCAACTTTTCTGTAAATCTAAAATTATTCCAAAACAAAACACTTATTTAAAAAAGATAAATCAAACAATAGATTTTCCAACAATATACTCAATTCCAGAAATTAAAATTTTTAGTGTTCAGGAGTCTCTAAATTTACTTTTAAGAGTATTTGTCTGATTGTAACATGATTACAAACTAATTGCAAAAAAAAAAACCCTCAGGAAATATATATAATTTTTTTCTCACTACTTAAAATAGCTATTGTTAACATCTTTTACATTTCTCCTATGAATATGTGTTAATTTTGGCCATCATTCTGACTAATATCATGGGAATTTTTCCCTCAATATTTTATTATAATCTTTTCCTCTCATGTAATTTAAATTTCTTCAAAGGCATTTAGATGACATATTTTTCTATATAAAATTGTGCCACAGTGTTTTACCTATATTTTAAATATGTTTAACCTTTAGATTATTTACAACTTTTCACCATTTATAAATAGTGCCAATATACTTATTTTTTTAATTATTGTAAATCTAGAAGGTCCAAAATATCATCACTACTTTTGAATTTGTATTTTTTTACATTTCAGTGAAACTGAGTACTTTGCCTGGTTTTGATTAAGATCTTGGTGAATCTGATTACCTTATCTGATTCCTTTAATCCATTATGGACTAATCTGCAATAAAAGAACAGGAAAAAGTAGCTTCTACTAAAATGAAACACTAAGATAAACATATGTCAGGATAGAGTGAAATTATAAATATTAAAGACTCTTCATTTGGTAACTGAACATTATTGACCTAAGTCTGATCATTTTTTTTCTACAGTGAATGCTTCAACCACAAAATAAAAGAACCCAAAACAACTTACAATAATGTTAAAATACAGATGCATGGGAGACAACAACATCATAAATCACCACCTTTTTCTGAGAAGAAAAAAATTATTTAAAAAAGCCCCTACCATTAGGGCAAGGTACAGTCCAAATTTATTTCTAAAATTCCAGTGTTGCATAACTGATGTATATTTCAAAAGAGCTAATCATCAAGTTACATAATTATTGAACTACTGCATCCTATTTTGCTTTTTCAGCAAAGAACATGAGAGGCCTGGGGTGGCAGCCAGAGAAGACAAGAAATTTAAAATAGCATACAGTATTTGGTTGTAATAGAAAACAACTTTATTTTAAGTATCATTTAGGTGGTAGGTCACAAATTCTTAATATGTTCCAGGGATAAGAAATATAAGGTGGTCTTTTAAAATTTAAATTACTGTTTGTCATTTTTCAAAGTAGTTTCAGATGTTTTCAATATTTAAAAACAAATAAAATGGAAGGCTTATTACTCAACAAATGTTTAAGGTACTTCTAAAAGTTTATTAGAGGAGCATTATCAAATTTATCTGTCTCCTTCCCACTGAGAATAGCACAAATATTGCTGGACATTCAACTACATTTACAGAAAATTTAATACCAATTCTCTGCTTGTATGCAAAAAATTACAAAATAATGTGGAATATATATATTCCAGTGAAGTAGCATCTTCATTTATTGATTTAAAGTTTCAGAGAATCTGTCAAATGCTAAAAGGCTATTGTCTGAAACCCACTGATATATTAATAACTATAATGAGGAATATTCATTTTAGAGTAAAAGTACATCTCCTCTAAAGCATGGCTTTCATCAAAGAGTACAAATGTAATCATTTTAAGAGTAAACAAAGGTGAGGAAACTTTCAGCCAAGAGTTGCAAATATACTAAATAGCATCTCTTATTTTCTTGTTCAGAGAGAGTTTACAAACTAGAAATTTTCTTTAAAGTTTTTTTTTTAAAGCTAAGTAAATGAGATACCACTAATTCCCCTTGCTTGAGGGCTGAGGAAGACAGGCTTTTGCTTCACTGCTACAAGGAACAGAATTCGGTCTTATTGTTTTGGAAGACTTTTGGTGATATTTACCAACGTTTTAAACTTATCCTTCAACTAAAGAATCCCTCTTCTTGAAATTTCTCTCAATGAAATAAGAATGTACATTTAATTTGAGTATATCTTGGTCCTTGTGGTATTATTTATATGTGGTGAAAAGTTGGAAATAATATATGCTCTCTTTGTGTATATATTTGAAAATAACAAATGGCATTGATGAATTCTGCAGAACAATACGTGACATGTTGTAATAAATGTGATAAAGACTATTATATATATATATATATATATATATATATATATATATATATAAATTAATAAGACTAAAATAACTAAAGCAACCTAATAAAAATTTCATTGTGCACTAAAACTGTAACCAATGGTGATAATAACCATGACTCAAAAGCGTTGTGCCATTCCCCCGCTTCTCCTGGAAAACAGAAAACATGGGTTAGATCATATTTTTAGATAACTGCTTGAAACTAAGGATTCTGTTTTCAGGAAGCAAAGCCATGAAGATCTCTGTTAGTGAGGGGACAATACACAGTAGCCAGTACTTTCTGGGTGAAGGGTCGTATGCAACAATCCACAGGGTCATGGGAGGAATCCTTTACTACTGTCTTAATTGTTCATTGGCTAAAATACAAGAGAAAGTTTACCTCAACAGCAGCTAATATGGAGGTGAACAAACTGGGTCCCTGGACCTGACAGCCACACTGGAGGTAAATGACAGAAGAGGCTTGTTCTCAGCCCAAGTCAAGCTCTCCATCCTTCTTTGCTTTTTACCCTATCAGAGCCTACTGCACATTTGTAGTGCTCTGTTATGATTATAATATCTATGACAATGTCCTTTGCAGAAAGGAAAAGTGACTTCAAAGTTTCCTGCAAAGAAGCCACAGTTCAGGTATGGCAAACAGGATAAGCATAAGCAATAAGCATGTCATAGAACCCATCTCTAGGTCAAGTGCCCCACCAAGCAGAACACACTGACTACAGCTCCTGAAGCTTATTTTTCTAATTTATTTTACTAATTTATTTCATTTTTCGAGTTCATGTGGTTCAAGATATAGTTATAAATATGTACACAGATAATACTATACATACAGAAGATATAGTGAAAATGTTCCCCCCCGCCCTCCCACATCTGACCAATTCTTAATATTACTACTCTCATAATCATTGTGATTGGTTTATAATATATCATTGGTAAGTTTTCTTCATAAAAATAAAATGAAACATGAATATGTATCCTCATTTTCTTGCCATAATACACAGAAGATAACATTTCATAGTATTGTTTTCTACCTGTCTTTTTACTTAAAATACCTGAGTGATATTTCCCTCCCAGGCACACTTATAAAGGGTGTTTTCATTCTTGTCTAATACCTGCATGGTATAAATAGATATGCCAGGGTTTACTTTAGATGTAACCAGATTAGGGTGTAACCAGTCATTTTTTTTTCTTTTTCAATTATACACTATTGCGGTGGAAAATCTGAATATGTGCAGTTTTGTGCACATGCCAGGTTATCTGTAGAGTGACTGCAGAGTGGCACTGCCATGTCAAAGGAGACACGCATCTCTATGTTGCTAGACACTATCAAGTCAAACCACACCTCGGAAGCTCCACTTCATGGGTGACAAGCTTGATCGGTGTCTATTTCCCCACAGTCATGTAAATAGGGTGTGTTATCAAAGTCTGGGATTTTTTAACAAGATGACAGGTCAAAACTGAAATTTTATTATAGCTGTCATTTGCATTTGCTTCATTATGCAGAGGTTGAAGATCACATTATATATTTAAAAGCATTTGTATTTCCTTTTCTATACAATATCTCTTTTTATCATTGTTCTATGTTTCTGTTGAAATGATTACCCAACTTCTGGTCTTGATAAATCAGAAAGATGAGTCCTTTGTCTATGATATGATATAAATTACTTATTTTCCTAGTATGTAAGTTCTTTTTTTTCATTTTCCTTGTGGTATTTTTTAATATCAATGCAGAATATTTGTTGTTTGTTTTAAGAAATTATCAAACTTTTCTTTCATGGCTTGTAGATTTGAGTAAAAGTAAAACAAGCCTTTCCACGCCAAGATTATAAAATTTTTCCCCTTTTGTTTATGACCACTACACTGTGGTTCATGTCTTATAGTTAAATATTTGATAGGTAGAGTCAGGATAAAGACAACAGACTTTAGCATAGATAGCTCCCCACTTGACCCAACACCACTTACTTAATATTTTCCTTCTGCCATCAGTCTAAGATCTGTGCATTTCACACTGAACTCCCAAGTACATTCAATGCTATTTCTGGCTTTCTGACTTGTCTCTTCAGACTGTCAGTCAATTCATGTTTCAGTACTATAGTATTTTAATTGCCAAAGTCTTATATTTTCATATGCTTCTTAGGCTACCTAATACTTTGTACAGAATAAGAGAGTTCTTTTTCTGTACAAATTTTTGGGTCTGACAGCCAAAGGTTCAAATACCAACTCCAGCCCTTACTAGCTAGATGATGTTGAGCAAAATATTTATTTAGCCTCCATAGTTTCCTAATCTGTGACTTGGAGATTAATAACATCTCCTTTACAAGACTGTTTAAGGATTAATGACCCAAGTAAAGTCCTTCTAACAATACATGGACATGGCAGACTCTCAATTAATGGTAACCATCACAGTTATTTTACCAGTTTTCAAATTGCAAAGAATGTATCAGGGACTTCATAAAAACTAAACCAGCCTAGCCTGGCTACTTTTGTTTACCACCTAAAAAAGCACAGCACAAATTACAAAATCTCTCATGAAAGAAGCATTCTGAGGGGAAAGTAAACAAGATCTTGAAATTCTAACTGAATCAATTACTCATTTCAAAAAATATTTCTGGGAAATTACTATATGCAAAGAACTGCAGTGGTCTTTGAAAGTGTGAATAAACCACAATGTCCAGTGTTGATCAGGGTCTCCCTGTATTGAATGACTGGCAACAGAGTGACAGAATGTGCTTATCTGGCTGCCCCTCCTCCCTAGATGGACATGTCACTGCACTCTCCCATCCTCCCTGCACACCCTAGACCCTCCTTTGAGTGCCCTACTTGTGTCTCTCCATGCCATGTGCAGCCTTCACTGCCACCTCCCTGAAGTTCCTAACCACCACTGCCTACTTCATTCTACAAACTCCACACCAGCTGGGCCACTCTCAGACTCACCAATACAACCATCAGTGAATTTCTATTTTCTTCCATCAAATTCCTGTGATACAAGCCCACTATGCTATTAGAGGGTCTCTGAGAACTGTGGTAGCCTCTAGAATATGACAGACAGTGGCCTCTGCTTAACATTTAGAAAGGAAACAGGGATCTGAGTACTAGAGTCACAAGAAATGGAATCGACCAACAAGCACAGGAGCCTAGATGTGGATACTGAGCCCCAAACTGGAAGTCAGCCCCACTACCACTGATTTCACCCTCAGACTCTGAGCAAGATAAGCTATGCCTGGACTTCCCAGAAACTGGAAAAAAATAAATGAGTGTTTCAAGCTGCTAAGTTTATGACAACTCATTATTCAACAATAGAAAATTCAAACTCTCCTACTTAATCTTTAGGATTCCACCCAGCAAGCTTTATGTGATCCTCCCTCCTCCCCATCTGCCCAGAGTAAGCTGGGAACATGTGGAAGCATAGAAATACCTTATAGAAATCTATTGTTGGGCCTACCACACTGCACTATAATCATTAATTTTACTCATCTCTCTCATTTGGTGAGCAGGCAGTATGTCTTAAATATCTTTCATCCCTTAAACAGAGCTTGACACCTAGTGTAGTTCAGCAATATTTGCTAAATGAAAGCACAAAGGCAATATTTGAGAACAGTACTTTTCTGCCTGACAGATTTCAAAACCAAAGTTAATGATGGGTACCTCTATGCAATCAATAAAGCAGGCCTCTCACATTCTAATATGCACGTGAATCACCTGGGGATCCTGTTAAAATGCAGATCTTGACTAGTAGGTCTTAGATTATGGATTTCCACAAGATCCCTGCAGATGCCATTGCCACATATCAGTGGCAAGCCTTTCTGCTTTCTTCCAGGACAGAGTGGGAGTGAGGATGGTAGTCACTCAATCACATCTACCCTTATTCTGCTGTGTGGGATGAACTCTTGAATCAGGGCTAATTTTCTATGGTAGCTCTTTACATCAAATTCATCCATCTTTATTCAGTCAACACATGGGAAATCCACATAATTCAAAACAACGAAACTCTACAGCAAAACTGAAACGGTAACAAGAAACAGCATTCAAGAGTTGATTATGCTCACACAACAGCCACTGAAGCACTTTTATAATCACTGTTTCATTGAAAAATAAAAAGAAATATGTAATATGCTATCTGTCACTCAGCTAATGGATTATGATACTTGATTCATACTTCCTTATTTGCTATTGATATTCTGACTAGAAAGTGGAAAAAAAACACTCCCCACCAAAATAACTTTTCCCTTCACTTCAGATTTAAATTACCCAGGTTTCCTGTGTCTGTATGTTCATTAGGTGGATCAATGTTATGGATATGCAGACACACACATATACATACAAAAGATTATAATTCTGAATATCTATATAAGTATATATTTTCTCTTATGATATATTGACTTCATTGGGGATGGGTAATGAATATTTAACCAAGGGGTATTCTACCACTGAGCTATGCCCCCAGGCTTTTTAAATTTTTATTTTGAGATAGGTCTTGCTAAGTTGCCCAGCCTGGCCTGGAACTTGTAGTCCTCCTGCTTCAGCTTCTGGAGTAGCTAGGATTACAGGTGTATGCCACTTCATACAGCTTTACGCTTTAAACAATTTTTCAAACAGAAAACTATTTAATATCACATGAAATAGTAGGAAAAATGTTGAATTTTGTGCCAGGACGAATCCTGAGGTAAAATCTTAGCACCACCTATAAAGAGCTATTTAAGTCTGAACATATGATACAAATGCTCTTAACCTAATTTTTCTGATTTGTTAAAACAAAGACATTGGACTAAATGTTCTCCAAAGTTCCTACTAGCATTATATGCTTCTGTCTGAACTAATTAATTATTTCATAAAGGTAATAATCTATAATGCTACTAATTAATAAAGAATGAATTTTCAAAAACAGAAGGAAAAATGATCATTTTACTTTATTTTCCCAGACAGAAGACATAAGGAAATCAATATGAACTGAGAAAAATAAAACCATCATTGTGATTTCCCAGGTTTCAAACCTTAGTTCCAAAATCTGAAAATAAAGCTTTAGGAAAGAAAATAAGAATGTTCTCAAAAGGGGGTGATAATGGTTGAAGGTACATAAAATAAGTCTTTGCAATTGTGCAATCCCACTCATCAACTTCAAACCTGTCCCACAGGAAGAAAGGATCAGAGGTAGGAAAACAACCAAAAAGGCTGGACATGCTGTCCCTCCTAATTAGTCCAATGTCTTTATTTTAACTTAGCATATTCACTTTCACATAGGAGTCCCTGGAGCTTTACAGGATCCGTGAGAACCCTTCTGTCCCTACCCCAGAAGAACCTGAAAACTGCCCCAAAGGCGACACAGAGCAGTGTCATAAACTAGGAAATGCCAGAATCCTATTTAATAACTTAAGTAACACACTACTATTTTAATTTAACCTGTTGCTTTGTGAGTTTTTTAATTATTTGGCTGTAATCCAATATCCAATGTGAAATATGATAAATGAAATTAGCCTTTCAGATAAAAATGTAGGAATTTATGGGATTTTTTTCCCATTGCTCTACTCGAATAGTCAGAAGAAAATGCTTCCATTTGTTCCAATATTTGATAATATACCTATATCTCTGATTGAAATCTCCCTTAGTATTTGCTAAGGCACATACAATGCTAAAGTAGCCTTATAAATATCACCTTCCAGTGGTTCCTCTGACTATAAAAGAATTCTATGGGCTGTTGCAAAATTACATCAGTCTCATGTATAGAAACAATATGATGAAAATGTAAGTACTGCTGAAAAATAAGAAATGAAAACAATGCTCTCCTAAACATTTTATCAATATCTTATTTTAAAATGTTATGAAGGAGATTTTATTACACTCTATCAAAACTATGGTCAACCATGATTACCTGCTGTCTTTTATCAAGGTCAATAGTCACCATACCAAGTACAATTCTCTCTGCTCTGTCACCAACACCCGCTAAGTATGCACCCAGATCTATGCCAGTCATCTTACAATCTCATTACTCACCAAACTTTAAACTTACTGAAATAGAAAGACCCTTAAAAATCTTCTGCAAACAAAGTGGGGCCCTGTGGTAAAAGGATTGTCCTTGGTTGCAAAGCAAATAAGCAACAGAGACTAAGATAAACTCCATGCTTCTAACCCCCATCCTATGTTCATTTTAAAACACTGCCAATAGCAACATCTGCTGCAGTCAGACAAGGCATTAGAATCTTGCCATAGTCACATGTCATAGTCACTTCCAACCTCACACCTTTGCTCATGCTGTCTCTTTGGCCTGTAATCTCCCTGTTCTGACCCCCTCAACTTTCTTATCTTTCAAAGTTAGGAAGCACCTAGAAGTTACTATGTAAATGCAATTGCCAGGATGGATTTAAAGCCAGAGGAAGAATGTGTTACATATGGACATCCAAGGTACTCTACATACTTCAAGATCAGACCAAGGCCGAAGTGACCTATCTTTTTCTGAAAGGTAACCATACCTTAGAGCACAAATGTGCTCCATAATTTTTTAGTCACACTGTATTTGTCTACAGAAGTTAGCTCTCTTTTATTTAGCTAGATATTAAAATTCTTTAGAGAAAAAAATCTCATATCTCTATCTTCCAAAATTTATAACTCAATATTTAAACATTAATTTGCTGATTTTAGAAGGTTCAGAGAGAGAATGAGAACTAACATTTCTTTTATGTCAGATATTGCATACACACAATAGGAAGCCATATATTTTATTCCTGTACAGTGAAATAAAACATCCTTTTTATTTGTTAAACTTGCACTTTTATGAAGGAAATTTGAAATTTTAAAGCCTACATAATGTTTGGGGGTTTTGTGCCCAGAACACCCACATACACACTAAACATCTATAAAATTACTATAAAAAATGTTGTTTCCCCAATTACTATCTGCCTACACTATGCTAGTCAATTCTAATAGAGGTGGGTGGAAAAAGCTAGGAAAGGGCACCCAAAATGACACTGATCTTTGTGCTGGATGCTGCACAAAGGCATAATATGTCAAGGAGTTTCAAATAATACCTTCTTCAAGGGTATTCTTTCCTGCCATAGGACAGCATTAAGGAGACCAGTACCAGAAACAAAAGTTCACATGCACAGAAGAAATGAGTAAGCAAAGATATGAGTCAAGTAATAAAACCCAGGGAAAAGCAGCACTCTGGCAGATACTGTTAGGGAAAAGATAAACTAAAAAGATAAACCTCTCTGCAGGATGATCTTGATTGGTTAATCCATATTTTCAATTTTAAATCCACTGATAAGGTTTTATCTGTGAATCAACTGCAAAGGTATTCCCAGATCAAAAAGAAATATGAATATGAAAACTAGTTGTAATGTGGTGTTTAACCACAAAAATAAAAATAACCCAAATCCTCATAGTAAAGAACTATTTAAAAATTATGGTATATTCACAGAATGAACACTGTGTACAATCAAAACTAATAAGAAGGTACGCATCTCCAAGATACATGTAATAATAGCAAAAAAGGCAATACAGAACAATGTGTAGAATATGAGCCCACTTGGGATATGCATTGTGTGATGTGTATGTTTATGTGCACAGCAGGTGTGGGTTTTTAACTTTTTCTTTTGTTTTTGTGTGCTATAGATATAAAATAAATGATCAACAGTGGTCCTATGGTCCCACTTTCACAAAAATCCTTGGCAGGTTAGTACACATTTGATTGGGTATGGTGGAGAATTTACATCTCATTTCAGTACCTGAATGTACTATTTGATTTTTTTAACCAAATGATTTGTTTGTTTGTTTTTGTTTTGTTTTGTTTTGGTTTGGTTTTTGGTACCAGGAATTGAACTGAGGGGTGCTTAACCATTGAACCACCTCCCTATCTCTTCTTATTTTTTAATTTTGAGGCAGGGTCTCCTGAGGTTGTTTACAGACTCATTAAGTTGTTGAGGCTGGCTTCAAACCTAAAACCCCCCTGCTTCAGCCTCCCAAGCCACTGGGATTACAGGCACGTGACACTGCACTGGCATACTAGCATATAACTGTACTTTGAAGAGTATAAATAAATATTTTAAAAATTCTATACAGAGATACTTAGAAAATAGTAATCCAGGAAAACATTCACTGACAGATACTATTAGTATCTTGAAATTATTGGATATTGAAAAAAATAAATTACTGTCTCAGAAGCAGATGTTTAGGAATGTCCAACTGTGCATTTGCTTGATGCTTTATACATTTAATCTGCCAGTGGGCTTTTACTTGGTTGAAAGGAAATGTTACTTATAAAATCCGAAGTGAACACAAAAGCAAAGGATTTTATTTATATTTTAAGGAACCTAGAAATATCCAAGCATGACTGGCTCCTCTCTCCATAGTGAATATAGATAAGCTCTGATGTGAGCTAGATCTACTGTTGAATTTAACTGATGAAAATGGGTACTGTAACTAGCAATGAGCCTCAAAGTGACTGTGCAATGAGAAACTCATTTTCAATGTGCACCTTTTAATTATCCCATGAGAATATCTGTTAAAATAACAATGTGATCCAAACACCTTAAAATTTAAATTGTGATATGGTCTTTTGAAAAATAATTTTCATGCTATTAATCCAAGAAATCCATTTGCCTAAAAATCCCATTAGACACCAAGAACATTACTTAACAGATACTATCAGAAATCCAGCTATTCAGGGCCCCACACTGAAGCACACTTGTCAGCACTTTTTAAATTCAAAAAATGGGAAAATCCCACTTTAGGGCAAAAATAATGGTAAATATATCAGGATTAAGTTAGAAACTGAGTTGGAATTTAAGAGAAAATAGGGATTTGTACTAAAGCTAATAGACAGAAAGTTAAAAGCAAGGTTATAGAACAAGAATACTGAGAGAAAGTGATAATCTTAGCAGTTTAAAGACAAATGACACTGATTTAAACACCTAAATATTTTTGAAAGAGAGGCGGTGTCCTCAAATGTTAAACTAAAATAATATAAAATAATGAAGGAGCCAGAATTGATAATTGCATTTCATCATTCAACTGTTAATCATCACACCCTGTTTTTTCAGTCCAGAAACTGGTTGATGACCTTTCATCATGAAATAGTTGCATGGTATAGTTCTGTTGCTCATGTCACTAAAAAGGTCAAAATAACAGCAATGTATTCACCAGTGGCATATGAATACCCATTGTTTTTCCTCCAGCATTGCAAGCACTGAGCCCAGAATTCTCAGTGAATGTGAACTGTCAGTCAATTTGTACGGTTTGTTTAGAGTGCTGCAGTACTAAAAGTGTTGTCACTCAACCAAATGAAGAGCCACAGGCTCAAGGAGAACACATGGGTAAGTAAAGGTGCCTCGAGTAAGTCACATGATATAATAAGACTCACATCTTCCCATCACAACTAAGCTGTACAGTTCATCTGCTGATAACACATTAATATATGAAGCATTTCTTTATGATTATGGATAAATATAAAACTATTCTGCAGGCTTCAAGCTGAAAATGATTATGTTCACTGTAGAGCATGGAAATAGAACTTTGAGTGAAAAGGTTTTTTGGCGTTTTTTAAAAGCTTCACATAATGATTGCATCCCACTTCTTTTTGGTCAAAAAAGGCATACAATCTGCAATTATTATGCAGTGAAATGTATTTCACTATAATACTCTTAGAAGATGCATGATGCATGATGCATGATGCACAATGCAGAGCTATACCCTAGGACAATAGTTCTCAAAAAACAGCAGGTATGGGCTGGGGATGTGGCTCCAGTGGTACCGTGATCTCCTGGCATGCATGTGGCCTGGGTTCGATCCTCAGCACCACATACAAACAAAGATGTTGTGTCCGCCAATAACTAAAAAAAAAAAAAAAAAAAAAAAAACATTAAAAAAAATCTCTCTATCTCTCTCTGTATCTCTCTCTCTCTCTCTTAAAAACAAACAAACAAACAAACAAACAAAAAACAGCAGGTACCAGAATCGCTCAATTGTTAAAATATAGATTGCTGGGCCTCACCCAGAGGATCTGAATCAGCAGTTCTGGATTAAGGCCAATGAATTTGCATTTCTAACAAACCCCCAGGATATGCTGGTGCTGCTGTGTGGGGACCACAGAAGTACTGAACACATCAACTCCTCATATTCTGTCTCTTCAGAGGGCACACAACACAGCAAACCAAAGGCACTGAAAAAAAAATGGCATCCTTACAAAGCATCAGAAAGGCAAAAATGCTGAGTAGGTCTGGTCCAAGTGACCTCTTAAACAGCCAGTGTTCTCTGCAGTTCATCTGGAGCACTAACTTTCCTGGCATTGATCTAAAGATGCAACCACCGAGGGAGCTGGGCTCAGCTCTATCCTGATCATCCTACCTCATGGCAAGGCTGATCCCAAGGAAACAGCTCTTAAGCTTGTTACCAAATTATAATTAACATCTTGAAACTAAGCTCACACCAAACCAGTACTTATGTCTAGGGTTCATCCAACCACACCAAACCTGGCACTGAACCACAAAATGTCCTCCTTTACGTCACTTCACCAAGCATAATGTCTAAATATACAACCACAGACCACATGAAGACCCCAAACCCAAATAAATGATGAGAGCCCATGAAGAAACACAACTGAGGATGCTGTTAATTGTCTACTATCCCAAAAATAGCCACTAGAGATGTCTCTGGGCCATACTGCCAACTTTTAAATTCCCAGAAATAGATAAAGATGTCTCAAGGAAACAGCACAGGGAAGGGAACTAGATACATGATGAACATTATACCTTCTAGGTGTCTATAAGTTGCTGTGAAGGTTTTTTTAGGTGAGATTAGCATCTAATTAAGTAGACTTTGAGAAAAGCAAACAACCCTCCATAGTGTGGGTCAGCCTCATTCAACCAGCGGGAAGCCATAAGAAAAAACATTGAGGCCCTAGAGAAAGAAAAAAACTCTACCCCCAGACTGATATGGGACTCAAGTCCACAATGCCACCTCTTCTCTGAGCCTCCAGCCTGCCCTGCAGATTTTGTTGGCCCCCAAAACTGCATGAGCCAATTCCTTAAAATAATTCTACATACAGGTGATAGAAGACAGACAGACAGATATTCTATTAGTTTTATTTCATTGAAGAACCCTAATAAAACCACCTACAGTTAATAGTCTCCATTCCCCTATTTGATAATGATCTTCTTTCACCTTTAAAATTAAGATTACCTTTTTAAATGTACCAAACTTTAATGATACTATGGAGTTACATGAAAACTCAACTGCGGCAAGTAGTTTTAAGTGACTGAAAATACTGCTCAATTATGGTTATATGAGCTGCACCATTCCACAGTGCTTTTCAACCATGACTGCAGACTGTGAGGAAGGGCCAGGAGCCAACATCTCACCAAGCATCCATCCTGATCCAAGTCCTCTTTGGAATCCATGCCAAGCTTTCTCTTCCTGTTGGGCTGTTTTATTGCCACTTCAGCACTTCTTAGCAGTGTTCTTCTACAAAAGAAGGCCATATGAAAAGTTAGGGGAATACCACCCCTTCAGAATTACAAAGCAAATAAAAAAATATGCCGCTATACTTCTGATATGGTGTGACTATCCCCAAGGGTTCATGTGTTGAAGCTTGGTCCCCAGTGTGGCAATGTTGAGAGGTGATGGGACCTTCAAAAGGGAGACCTAGTGGAGTCACTGCCTTTGAAAAGGATCAACATATTTCTCCTGCGACCCCAGTTAGTTCCCAACAGAGTACTTATTTTATACATATAAAACCAAGCTGGGTGGAGATGCACACCTGTAATCCGAGCAATTTAGGAGGTTTGGGGCAATGGGATCACAAGTTTAAGTCCAGCTTCAGCAATTGAATGAAATCCTAAGCAACTTAGCAAGATCTTGTCTCAAAATTTTATAAAATGTGGCTCTGTGGTTAAGCACCACTGGATTCAATTCCCAGTACAAAAAAAAAAAAAAGAAAGAAAAGAAAAAAGAAAAGAAAACAAGCCTGGCCATTCCAGCTTCTGGACTTAAGTCTCTTTCCTCACATGTGTCTTCCCACAATTGTGATTCCATCTGCCATGAGGTCTTCAACAGAACCAAGGTGATGCAGTCATCATGCCCTTGAACCTCCAAAACTATGAGCTAAATAAACCTCTTTTAAAAAATAAATACACTTTTTCAGGTATTTTGTTATAGTAACAAAACTGACTAATGCACATATTTCCAATTATACTTCTTATAATTGGTTATTATAAGTAACCTGAAATGAATGGAAATGAAGGGAGACCCTCATTGCTATACAAAATTACATATAAGAGGTTGTGAGGGGAATGGGAAAATAAACAAGGAGAGTAATGAATTACAGTAGATGGGGTAGAGAGAGAAGAAAGGAGGGGAGGGGAGGGGAGGGGGGATAGTAGGGGATAGGAAAGTTAGCAGAATACAACAATTACTAATTGGGCATTATGTAAAATTGTGGATGTATAACCAATGTGATTCTGCAATCTGCATTTGGGGTAAAATTGGGAGTTCATAACCCACTTCAATCTAATGTATGAAATATGATATGTCAAGAGCTTTGTAATGTTGTGAACAACCAATAAAAAAAAAAATTAAGATCTTAAAAAAAAAAAAAAAAAAAGTAACCTGATTATGAGCTGACAAAATTTCATTATTTGTTTTATAATAATAAAATCATGTGACAGAGATGGGTTTCCTATCTCATCTAGAATAAATATAACAAGGAAACTAGATATTAAAGCCTTGGGTTTTATCTGTGATAAGAATTTTGGAGGGGGTCATATTGGGTTTTTCGGTTTGTTTGTTTTGCTGATGATCAGTAAGGATTCACTGCAATCTGTAGAGTCTCTGTACTCACATAGTCTGTCATTCAGGAATGGTAAGACGTCTTAGTCATGCAAAGCATAGCACAGCAATCTGAAACAGATAAAATAAGATTAAAAAGTTACCAATTTGATTTATAATTACAATTTATAATTACTGCTCCTCACAATATTACTAAAGAGCTGTCCAAGTTCTTTGAATAGTTATTGGAATAAGATTTTTATAAAGCAGGCTGATCATTTTGAAGAACCAATGAGTAGTACTATGAGTACTGACATTTAAAACCCATTCATTTTGAATAATTCTAACAATGTGTATATATATCATACACACACACACACAAACCTTAAATTATAAATGTCCCTCATGTCTGGCAACCAGTAATACTGTGAACATCTACACAAATCAACAGCTTAGGCTTGGTGCCTTTAGTAAAGTATTCTTGCATGAGGATACACAAGCCTAGCCCAGCCTGGCTTGAATTTCACAATAAATAACACCCCATAGCTTGTCAAAAAGAAATCATGTCTACTGATGTTTTTCTCCTCACAATCAAGGTGATCTGCCTTGCTAATACCAAGTAATTATCTCAATAACCCTGGTTTGTTTAATATAAGTAAGCCTGAATTTATCATATATCATAAAAAACTACTATTATATCAAGAAGTAGTTTCAAAATACAATTTGGTAACAACAGAATTCCCATTAGATTTAGAAATAATAAACCAAAAACATAAAAGTGCCTAACAATCCATATAACATATTGTTGCTAAACAATAAAAGAATCCAATACAAAATGCAAATCAAAATCAAACAAAGGAGATGAATAATACCTTGGTAAATAGTCTGAAACAAACAACAACAAAAAAACCTTACACAGAGGTTTGCTATAAACCCTTAGGATAACAATCCACAGAATGTATTCTTTTTTATAAATTTATTCTACTTAGTTATACATGATAGCAGAATGCATTTCAATTCAATGTACACAAATGGAGCACAACTTTTTGATTCTCTGGTTGCACATGATGTAGAGTCACACCATTTGTGCAATCATCATTATCTAGGGTAATGATGTCCATCTCGTTCCACCATCTTTCCTAGCCCCATTCCCTCTCCCCACAGGAACCTCCCTCCCCCCTTGGCCAATTCAAAGTTCCTCCATTCTTCCCATGCACCCAGCATTAAGGATCAGCATCCACTAATCAGAGAAAACATTCTGCCTTTACTGTTTTGGGATTGGCTTATTCCATCCATTTACCAGCAAGTGCCATAATTTAATAATGCTCTTTTAATGCTGAGCAATATTCCATTATGTATATAGATCAAAGTTTTTTATATCTATTGATGGGCATCTAGATAGGTTCCACAGTTTAACTATTGTGAATTGTGCTACCATAAACACTGGTGTCCCTGCATCACTTTAGTATGCTGTTTTTAAGTCCTTTAAGTATAGAACAAGGAGTGGGATAGCTGGGTCAAATGAGGGGGTTCCATTTCAAGTTTTCTTAAGGAATCTCCATACTGCTTTCCAGAGTGCTTGCACCAATTTGCAGTCCCACCAGCGATGTATGAGTGTATCTTTTCCCCCACACCCTCAACCAACACTTATTGTTGCTTTTATTCTTGATAACTGCAATTCCTACTGGAGTTAAATGAATCTTGGAGTAGTTCTGATTTCCATTTTTCTAATTACTAGAGATATTTTTTCATATATTTGTTGATCAATTGTATTTCTTCTTCTGAGAATTGTCTGTTCAGTTCCTTAGTCATTTGTTTTGGGGTTATTTGGGGGTTCTTGGTGTTAAGTTTTTTAATATATATATATATATCCTGGAGATTAGTGCTCTATCTGATGTGTATGTGGTAAAGATATTCTCCAACTCTGTAAGCTCTCTCTTTACATCATCAATTATTTCTTTTGCTCAGAAGAAAAGTTTTAGTTTGAATTAATCCAATTTATTAATTCTTAATTTTCTTTCTTGCACTTTAGGCAACTTGTTAAGGAAATTGAGGCCTAATCTGACATGAGGAAGATTTGGGCCTACTTTTTTTTCTATTAGGTGCAGGGTCTCTGGTCTAATTCCTAGGTTCTTGATCCACTTTGAGTTTTGTGCATGGTGGGAGATAGGGATTTAATTTCATTTTGCTACATATGGATTTCCAATTTTCCCAGCACCATTTGTTGAAAAAGCTATCTTTTCTCCAATGTATGTTTTTGGTGCCTTTGTCTAGTATGAGGTAACTGTATTTATGTGGGTTTGTCTCTATGTCTTCTATTTTGTACCACTGGTCTACATGTCTATTTTGGTGCCAATACCATGTCGTTTTTGTTACTATGGCTCGGAAGAATATGGTGATGCCTCCTGCTTCACTTTTCTTGTTAAGGATTGCTTTGGCTATTCTGTGTCTCTTATTTTTCCAAATAAATTTCATGATTGCTTTTTTCTGGTCCTTTGAAGAATGTCATTGGAATTTTAATTAGTAATACAATTAAATCTGTATAGCACTTCTGATAGTGTGGCCATTTTGACAATATTAATTCTGCCTAACCAGGAGCATGGAGATCTTTCTATTTCCTAAGGTCTTCTTCAATTTCTTTCTTTACTGTTCTGTAGTTTTCCTTGTAGAGGTCTTTCATCTCTTTTGTTAGATTGATTCCCAAGTATTTTATCTTTTTTGAGGCTATTTTGAATGGGGTACTTTTCTTAATTTCTCTTTCAGTGTATTCATCACTGATGTGTAGAAATGCTTGATTTATGAGTATTGATTTTATATCCCGCTACTTTGCTGAATTCATTTATTAAATCTAGAAGTTTTCTGGTGGAATTTTTTGGATCTTCAAAATACAGAATCATGTCATCTCAAATAGTGATAGTTTTGAGTCTTCTTCTCCTATATGAATCCCTTTAATTTCTTTTGCTGGATTGCTCTGGCTAGAGTTTCAAGGAACATGTTGAATCAAAGTGGTGAAAGAGGGTATCCCTGTTTTGTTCCAGTTTTTAGAGGGAATGCTTCTAATTTTTCTCTATTTAGAATGATGTTGGCCTTGGGATTAGCGTAGATTTTACAATGTTGAAGAATGTTCCTACTATTCCTAGTTTTTCTAGTGTTTTGAACATGAAGAGATGCTGTATTTGGTCAAGTGCTTTTTCAGCATCTATTGAGATAATCGTATGATTTTTGTCTTTATGTCTATTGATGTATTACATTTGTTGATTTCTATATGTTGAACCAACCTTGCATCCCTGGGTTGAACCCACCTTGCATCCCTGGTTGAACCCCACTTGATTGTGGTGCATGATCTTTTTGATGTGTTCTTGTATGTGATTTGCCAGAATTTTACTGAGAATTTTTGCATCTATGTCCATCAGAGATTTTGTTCTGAAGTTTTCTTTCCTTGCCATGTCTTTGCCTGGTTTTGGTATCAAGGTGATGCCAGTCTCATAGAATGAGTTTGAAAGAGTTCCCTCCTTTTATATTTCATGAAATAATATGAGGAGTATTAATATTATTTCTTCTTTTAAAGTCTTGTAGAATTCGGCTGAGAATTCTTCTGGTCTTGGGCTTTTCTTGGTTGGCAGGCTTTGATGGCATCTTGCTTGAAATTGATCTGTTTAAATTGTGTATGTCCTCCTAATTCAGTCTAGGTAGATCACATGTTTCTAAAAATTTGTCAATGTCTTTGAGCTTTTTTATTCTATTGGAGTATAAATTTTCAAAATAGTTTCTAATTATCTTCTGTATTTCAGTAGTGTCTATCATGATATTTCCTTTTACATCATGAATTTTAGAAATTTGAGTTTTCTCTCTCCTTCTTTTTTGTTAGTATGACTAAGGGTTTATCAATTTTATTTCTTTTTTCCAAAGCACCAACATTCCTTTGGTCAATTTTTTTAACTGTTTCTTTTGTTTCTATTTCTAGGGCTTTGAGATTTAGTTCTGAGATGGTCATCTCAGAATGTATTCTAATCAACAAAATGGAATATGTCTTTTGATAGAAATTTAACTTAATATCCTTGGCAGAGTATCATTGAAAGACATGGATTATTGTTAGTATCCGTAATATATGGGACCCTAAGAATTGTACCAGCCACATTCCTCCTTGATGGGTTTAAAGATAGATAAAGATTTTATAATCAAGAAAATTAATGTCAATTTATAAAACACACTAATGAAGCATATTAGACAGAGAAAAAGGCAAACAATGACTGAGTAAAGCTTTGCCCAGTGGGTTTTGGCTTTGAAAGAACACCCAGGCATTAACTACAATAGATCAGATGATTTTTAAATGAGCATAATTAGAGAATATTCTAAATAATGTTTCATATTTTTAAAAAATGAGACAGATGAGTATACATAAATTATTTGTATTTCTGAACAAAATTTGGAAACAGTACTGACTTTTCAAGTTAATCATCTTAATCAGTTTGACTTCCCGTTCCAGTGGAACTCTCCATCTGCACATTGTCAAATACATGTCTTCCTGACACTCCCAGTGAAGACATATTCGACATATTTTTATTTAGAAGGCATATGGACATTTTCAATTCTTCATATTAAAGGAATGTATAAATAAAAAAATAATTCACTATGTGCTGTCATCCAGATGCAAAATGATAATTTTTTCAAAAATATTTATTGATAATCTGTTATCACCAACACAAGCACAGAGGCTTCATGATATAGTAAGGATGCTTTATCTAGAAAGGGAGCTAAATTTAAAATGAATTTAACAACAAAAATGAACAAAAAAAATGAATTTAACAACAAAACATTGAACACAAATAGCTGGTTAATTATATTGATTTCCCACTATTTCAAAGATGTTACCAGACTAAAATTCATTTCTCTAGTTGATACTCAATATTAATAATACCAAGTGGTTGATGTTTGAATAAATTAATACAAACTGAATGCATGTTGACAAGTTATGTAGCAATTACTGATTCCTCTTCATGGTATTCATAATGACAGCTAACATTACTTGAGTATACTTACCAGGCACAGCTACCAGTTCTGTAATATACATTTGCAATTAACACACAGGACAACCCACAACCATAATCACACCTATTCTGGGGCCAAGGAAACACAGAGGAATTAAGTAACTTGTCAAGGTTTCACAATAGGCAAGTACCAGAGTCCCTCTATAAACAATATATGATGCAATAGCTTTTAGATCTGTAGTGTAAATTTAGTTATCTGAAACTATGGCATTCAGTAAACTTGCCAAGCTCCTGGTGTATGTAAGAATGTAAATCAGAAACTGACACTAAACTTCCTGTGAGATCCTTAACCTTCACACACCACTCATCGGCATAGCTGCTCTGGTTACATCAAGTTAGCCCCTTACTCTTGTAACTACTTTTTTGCCTTTATTATCAATTTTTAAATCTTTAAAAATCAATAGTTAATCCTATGTTAGGTGTGCACTAATAACATCTTATGAGAATGACACAGGAAGTCCCAAAATTCAGGGTCCAAGGGTATTACACAGGATTGTGTGAAACTGAGAATGTTCTGAAAGTTACTTACCTAGATACACCTTTAAATCCAGTCCTTTCTGTCACCAGTAGAACTTTTGTAAAAATCAGATTATGAGAAACATAATCTCTCTCTCTCTTTCTCATACACACACACACACACACACACACACACACACACACACACACATCTTTGGTAGTGCTTCCTAGTTTGGAGACAGTAACATCAGCATGAATTTGCTCTAAACAAAGAGCAAAATTAAAGTATAAGCACCAAAGAACACTCTCTGTATACTCTCTGTACAGCAAAGCAGAAACAGAGTGGTAAATGAGGCTAAGATCCTGAGTCCAGAGGTTTCCAGAGCAAGAAAGAGGCAAAGGAAGTTAATAATTTAGCATCCATGAGGAATGAGAACCAAAGTGGTCAATACAGTTTGGAGTGTGGAGTCAGTATTGCCCCTTAAAGCCAAGAGGTGGAAGGAGGATCCTCAGATGACCACTGAAAGTCATATAAACTGCCACAAAAATGCATGGAGTATTGGCTATAGCTATGAATCTAAGAAGGTAGAAAGACATAAACATAAACTCTTGACAGGAAGTAGTCTCCAGCAACCAGTGAAACTAATCAAAAAAACTCAAAAGGCCTGGGCAAAGTGGGCACATGCACACTGAAAGAACACAAACTTCCATTCCAAGTGTACTCACAAACCAAAATATTAAATTATATAAACCAGACTCTAAGAGACAACTCACAACAGTACATACAGGATCCAGGATCTCAGTAGGCCCGGTTTACCCCTCCCCTGGGGGTGCAGACACTGCCACAGCCTAGCCTTTGGCACAGGACTATCCTTTCCTGCCAGCAGACTACTGCGAAAGGCCAAGCCCAGAGGCCCAGATCCACCCACTCCAACTTGTGCAGGATCCAGACAAAGATGCAGTAGCATTCATTGAGGGACACCATCAGGGTCTGGAAGCCCACAATCAAGGTGGGGTACAGACAATCTGCACAGGTACTAGAAGAATATAGGGAAGAAACTGTAGTATCTCAGATCCACACTGCAAGAAAGGAAGACACATAGACAACATGAAAAAACAAGGGAGGAAAGTGTCCCAAACTAACCAGGACACTATAGTAACAGAACCTATAGACAGTGAAGTTGATTAAAAGTAAGAGAAGGAGCTCAGAAGGTTTATAATTAAAATGATCTGTGAATTAAAGAATGACCTAAATGAGCAAATACAAGCAAAAATTCATCACTCCAACTATGAGATAAGAGAGCAAATATAGGTAGCAAAAGATCACTTCAAGAGAGAGAGACTCTGAAAGAAAAAAAAAACAACAGAAATCCTTGAAATGAAAAATACAGTGAATCAAATAAAAAACTCAATATAAAGCATAACCAACAGACTAGATCACTTGGAAGAAAGAATGTCAGATAATGAAGACAAAGCATACAATCTGGAAAACATACAACAGAACATCCTCAGTAAAATATTCCAAGAAGAGGAAATTAAAAACAATGATGAAAATCAGCAGAGAGAGGGATTACACTAAAGGAAAATCTAATCAGAGGAGAAACAAAGTCACATTAAAATACCAAAAATCAACAAAAATGGCTGGGAATACAAATCATGTCTCAATAATAACCCTGAATGTTAATGGCCTAAACTCACCAATCAAAAGACATAGACTAGCAAATTAGATAAAAAAGAAAAGACCCAAAAATATGCTT
Organism: Ictidomys tridecemlineatus; assembly: GCF_052094955.1. Taxonomy (NCBI): domain Eukaryota; kingdom Metazoa; phylum Chordata; class Mammalia; order Rodentia; family Sciuridae; genus Ictidomys; species Ictidomys tridecemlineatus. Next base: position 62,459,583 of record NC_135489.1, read on the forward strand.
TCTCCAAGAGACTCATCTCATAGAAAAAGACATTCACAGACTAAAGATGAAGGGTTGGGAAAAATCATACAACTCACATGGACTGCAGAAGTGAGCAGGGTTTCCATCCTCATATCAAATAAAGTAGACTTCAAACTAAAGTCACTCAAAAAGCATAAATAAGGACACTACATACTGCTCAAGGGAACCATACACCAACAAGAGTTTAACAATTATAAATATATATGCCCCAAACAACTGAGCAGCTGTGTTCATCAAACAAACTCTTCTCAAGTTCAAGAGTCAAATAGACAATAACACAATAATTATGGGGGACTTTAACTAGATACATTTTCCAAACAAAATCTGAACAAAGAAACTACAGAACTCAATAATACAATCAATAACTTAGACTTAACTGACATATATAGAATATTTTATCCTTCAACAAGAGAATACATTTTCTCTTCAGCAGCACATGGATCCTTTTCTAAAATAGACCATATACTATGCCACAAAGCAACTCTTAGCAAATATACAAAAGTATAGATGCTATTCTGCATTCTACCAGATCATAACGGAATGAAATTAGAAATCAATGATAAAATAAGAAATAAAATCCACTCTATCACCTGGAGACTAAATAATATGCTACTGAATGAGCAATGGGTTACAGAAGACACTGAGGAGGAGGTTAAAAATTTTTAGAGGTGAATGAGAACACAGATGTAACATGTTGAAATCTCTGGGACACTATAAAAGCAGTTCTAAGAGGAAACTTCATTGCATGGAGTTCATTCCTTAAAAGAAGACAAACTCAACAAAGAAATGACTTAACACTACATCTAAAAGCCCTAGAAAAAGAATAAATCAATACCAAAAGCAGCAGGAGACAGGAAATAATTAAAATCAGAGCTAAAATCAATGAAATTGAAACAAAAAAAAACAATTGAAAAAATTGAAAGAACAAATAGTTGGTTCTTTGAAAAAATAAATAAAATTGACAGACCCTTAGCCTTGCTAATGAAGAGAAGGAGAGAAAAAATTCAAATCACTAACATATGTGATAATAAAGGAAATATCACAACAGACACTACAGAAATACAGAAAATAATTAGAAATTACTTTGAAAACTTGAACTCCTATAAAATAGAAAATATTGAAGGCATCGACAAATTTCTAGAGTCATATAATATGCCCAAATTGAATCAGGATAACAAACACAATTTTAAAAGATCAATTTCAAGTGACTAAAGAGCAGCCTCTGCTTGCTTCTACAGTCCATAGAGATAGAAAAACCTGCACTATACAGATTTAATACAACCAAGAAAAGCCAACCAAGAAAAGCCCAGGACCAAAGGGATGCACAGTCGAGTTCTACAAGACCTTTAAAGAAGAACTAATACCAATTCTCTCCAATTTATTTCAGGAAATAGAAAAAGAGGCAGCACTTTGAAACTCATTCTATGAAGCTAGCATCACCTTGATACCAAAAGCAGGCAAAGACACATCAAAGACAGAAAATTTCAGACCAATATCTCTGATAAACACAGATGCAAAAATTCTCAATAAAATTCTGGCAAATCATATACAAGAACATATCAAAAAGATCGTGCACCATGATCAAGTGGGATTCATCCCAGGGATGCAAGGTTGGTTAAACATACGGAAATCAATAAATGGCCTAGCACTGTCTTCTTTATGAATCAAAAACAGAGCTCACTTCCACACTGCACTAGAATTTGCACACTATGTCTTTTTTTAAAAAAAAGAGAGAGAATTTTTAATATTTACTTTTTAGTTTTCGGAGGACACAACATCTTTGTTTGTATGTGGTGCTGATTATCGAACCTGGACCGCATGCATGCCAGGTGAGCGCGCTACCGCTTGAGCTACATCCCCAGCCCATGTCTTTCTTTTCTTAAAGATACCATTGTTTGGTATGCTTCCAAAGAGAGAGAGAGAGAGAGAGAGAGAGAGAGAGAGAGAGAGAGAGAGAGAGAGAGAAAGGAAGCCAAAGTCTTTAAGGATTTAAGTGCTCTCTGTAACAACAAAATAGTTTTCTTGTTAATATGTAAGAATTGTAGTTGAAAAAACATTACTTTAATTGCACTTCTTCAAGCCTTCTGTCTTTTTAGATTCAAATGTAATCTATAGTAACTATTTTGTCATATAAGCACTTTGCATATGTGTACATATTTATTTGCTGACATATTCCTTAAAGGATTTCAGATGATTCTATCATACCATGCAATAAATAGTCAAAAAATGTTATTAGTCAGCTTTGCCTTTATGTGACCAAATGCCTGACAAGAACAACTTAGAGGAGAAGAGATGTTTATTTTGGCTCACAGTTCCATAGATTTAGTCCATGGTCAGCTAAATCCTTTGCTCTGGGCTGAAAGTGAAACTGACCATCATGGTGGAAAAACATGGTCAAGCAAAGCTGCTCTATTCCTGGGGGTCAAGAAGTAGACTGGTGTTATGGGGGGTGCAAGTCAGATGAATGCTTCCAGGGCTTACCTCTGTGACCCACCTCCTCCAGCCATGCCCCACCTGCCTATAGTTACCCCCCACCATCAGTCCCTACTAGGATGGACTGATTAGGTTGTCACTCTCACAATCTGATTATTTTACTTCTAAACATTTCCATATCAAATACAGGAGCTTTGAGGGGGGCACTTCATATCCAAACCGTAACATATACCATCCCCAGAAGATGAACATGTGAAGTTGAATCATTGATGTGGTTCCAAATAAGCTCAACTCTAAACTTCATTTGGCTTAAGGAGATAGACATTTAAGCTAACCCCTTAAAGTTGTATTATTATAAAGATAACGGGCTCTTTAGGTACAGTCATAAATTCTTCTAAGTGACCAGTTTTCATTCCAATACAACTCAAGTAGGAGAGCACTCCGACGGAGGTGTCTGCACTGAATGTTATCAGATGCTTCTAATATGAGTGTACAGTCATATATGTGCTTCTTTTTTCCCCTGATGAATTCCATGGATAAATTATTTTTCCACATAAGAAAGTAAATTTCTGTTGATTGTAAGGATGAAATAAAAACAGGGGAGAGATGGAAATAAAACACATTGTTTTATCCTAAGGTAAACATCTTCAACTCAACATGGGGTAGCTCTACCTTGGCAGCGATGCTCATAGCCATGTGAACAGCTCTACAAATGTGTGTATTAAGTTTGGTTTCCATTATGTGGAAATCACTGCCGGAGAAGCAGAGCATTTTCACCCTGAGACACTGTTCTGTAAAGTTAAGAACAGCTTTATCCCCAGGAAGCTTTTAACAATGTTTAAATCCTTGGAATTTTACAAAGCAATCTATTTGTGAAGTCTAAAAATGCCATACAGAATAGCAAACACAGCCAATATGTTACATTCACTTGCAATTTTTGTTTTGGGGATAAGGTTCCTTATACAGCAGCCCTAGACAAAGACAGCTGAGGGGCTGTGCCTGTGACATTGCTCAATTTAGTATGTCTGTTGAAAGAATTATTTATCCCTGATATTTTATAGATTTCTCAAGGATATGTTTGTTTGTTTAGGGTTTTGTTTTGTTTCTCATTGATTTTAAAAGTGACAAATTAATTTTAATGAAGAGTAATCTACCATCCTAACTATGATGAGACAAAAATGTTTATGGTAAGCTTTTTATTAAGACCTAATGTAGGGCCAGGGTTGTGGCTCAGTGGTAAAGCACTTGCTGAGCATGTGTGAGACACTGGATTCAATCCTGGAACCACATAAAAATAATAAAATAAAGGTATTGTGTCCATCTACAATTAAAAAACAATTTTTTTAAAGACTTAAAGGATGGAGTTGTAGAATATCATGCTAAGCAAAGTAAGCCAATCCCAAATAAAACAAAGGCTGAATGTTTTCTCTACTATGTGGATGCTAATTCTCAATAAGAGGGGGACGGGCACTAGGGAAGAATAGAGTTACCTTAGACTAAGCAGAGGGGAGTGAAGGGAAGGGAGGGGAGAAGAGGGAATACGGGAATAGGAAGATAGTAGGATGAAACAGACATTATTACTTTATGTGTATATATGACTGCTTGACCGATGTGATTCTACAACACGTACAATCAGAAAAATAAGAAATTACATTCATCTATGTATGATATATCAAAATGCATAAATGCATTCTATTATTATGTATAATAATCAAAACAAATAAAAAATTAAAAAATAAAGACTTAATGGAACACATTAGTCTGAATAATGGATAATTTCAGGCCAAATCTTCTACTTATTCAGGTATATAAATGAATAGACATTTGCCCTACATAACACAACAGTCCTCTAAAAATCTTGGAATAGCAATTATTATTGAAAAGGCCTTTGTCTCCCAGAATGAGATGTTCTCATCTTGTTAATAACTCATGGAATGCCATTGTTTTCCACCAGATCAAATAATTCTTGACAGGCTAATGCACAGTACAAAATCACAGAAGTAATACTCAATCAGGATTTCAACTCACCTGTTACTGCTCTCCCTGGGCAGATGTGAGTCTATTTAGAAGATAATTCTGAACAGAGAAAACTTTTGGCTTCCATATGTCCAACAATCACATCATCTATCCTTATTTTACAGTTGAACTCTATTACCATGGAACCCTTAAACATGAGTACTTGTAAATTGGTTGGGAAATGCAAAAACAATCATCCCTGTCTCGTGGGGTCATTGTGAGGATTATTTGGTCTTGTTAGTGTCACTAGAAGAGCACTGCACCAGTCCTTCTGCCAAGAACAACTGCGTGTTTTGCATAAAATATGGAAATGCATGTTTTAAAGTGTACTGATGAGCTGGCAAGAGGGAAGACATCTTGAGCCAAAGACTGACTCAGAGTGAGAACTCAGAGAGGTAAGCAGAAAACAGAGGTGGGCTTTTGTGTTGAAATCATGGTGTCCTTTTGTGTGTGTGTGTGTGTGTGTGTGTGTGTGTGTGTGTGTGTGTGTGTGAGAGTGAGTGATTTTAAGTGCACAGGACAAAGCCCAGGACTTTTCCTGGAGTGGGGAGAGGATTTATGGAAGAATATAAGGACAAACTTGTTGCCTAAATCTTGAGTCCTGAATGGCCAACTCTTCAATGTAAAGGCCAACAAGAATGACAACTTATCTCCTAACCCCACTAAAGAAATTTGCCTATCTCAAATCTTGATACACTTCTACGTCTTATTACTACAAACTAGACACCACATGTTTTTTTAGTCTACATTCATATTGCTGGGTTTGTTCAATCAACTTCAAACCAGGAACTTGAATTCAAATGATCCAGGATCGAGCAGGAATTCAGTCAACTGGCAAATTCAAGCATGAGGCCTCCAGAGGAGTCCACTTCAAGCCAGTGTTCACAGAACTTTCACAGTTGAAGGTCCAAAAAATACACACTCACATTTTTAAGTAATCACTGCGTGAACACAGACGCAGACACACAGAGACATGCATGAAGCTATGGCAAGGAGGGAGAGTCACAGACATCACAAACACAACCAGATATGCAAAGCTTTTGAGCATAATTTACATATACAGGATATTAAATATGTGTGTTTAATATGATAAAAAGGATTTAAGATGTAAAGAGTACACTGATATTTCTATATCTATCATCTATGTATATAAGAAACATGAGTTCATACTGATACTTGGGACCTCAGTGTGACCATCTACCACGCATCCTAGCCTGTCACCTGTTTTCTTATTTCTAATTCCTCTCTCTGACAGTGAGAAAACTGGATCTCATAATACGCTTTATATTTGTTGACTTTCTTGATCCAAATATACACATAAAATTGTTTTAGCATCTCTAATGAATACTCCTGTGCAAACAAATGCATTATCTCCAGGACAAGTTTGGGTACAAATCTTTAGACTTACAGAGCACACTCAAGTTACAACTGTCTAAAGGTATTAGATCACTTCTTTGTTACCCACTTCCCTTAATACCATTATGTATTCACTTGTATCACTGTTATGCTCAATTGTTGATTTGTATTTCATTTTAGTTCGCCCCACGATCTGATTAATTTTAATTCTTCATTTCTGAGATATGTGAAATATTATCAATAGTTAAAATCCCAAACAAGAGCTGGGTGTGTAGCTCAGTGGTAGAGCATTTCCTAGCACACATAAGGATCTGAGTTGAGTCCCCATTACTGCAAAAAAAACTAAATCCACAAACAAGATAAGATTGCCTGTGATCGTTATTTTATTTAACATTGTATTAGGAAATCTAGCTGATACAGTGAAGTCAGAGAATGAAAATTTACAACTATTGTAAAAGAGTAAAAATTCTCATTACTTGAAAATGATATTATTGTCTACATAAAGAAGTAAAAAGAATAGACAGATATATTTTTATAATTTAACAGGATTATTGGCACACAATCAACATAAAACCAATTGTATGTATATACTTTATTGGCAAATGTAAAATACAACAAAAATACCATTTAAAACCATTAAAACATGCTATGTACATATAAATCTAACAAGAGATGTGAAATAACTTAATGGAAACAGCATACAACATTATTAAAAGATGATAAAAATAAATGGAGTCATATGTCATGTTCAAAAGTTGCTTTATTTAATAGCATAAGCTGATCAATTCTTCTCAATAAAACATTCCAAGCAAAATTACAACAGTTTTCTGTTGTTCAATTTGGTTTCTTTTTGGTGGATCTTGGTAAGATGATTCTAAAGGAAGAATAAGCATAATTATACTCTCAAGATAGAATAACGTGGAGGATTTCCCCTACTAAATATCAAGGTTGAAATCTGTAACAATTAAGACTGATGGTATCTGAACAGTAAAAAAAAAAATCATCCAATAGGACAAAATATGAAAGCCCAGGAACACACCCACGTGCATGGGAAGAGTTGAGTTATGGCAGAACTGGCTTTTCAAATTAATGGAAAAATAATGGCCTTTACAATAAATAGAATAGTGTCAAGTGATTATCCACACGGAAACAATGCAAATTCAATCTTATTTTTCATCAGACAAAAAAGACTCTAAGAAGATTAAAAGCCTAAATGTGAAAGGCAAAACCATAAATTTATAGAAGGCAAAAGTACACTCCTTTCATAACTAAGGGAAAGAAAACCCATTCTTATAACAGATAAAATATGCTAAATTTTAAAGGAAAATACTGATATATTTGAATACATTCAAATTAGGAACTGTTTACCAAAAGATGACAAAATAAAGTGAAAAGATACACAAAAACTTGAAGAAGTTATTTACAACTTGTATAACCAGCAAGAAAATAATGTGGTGGTTGTATAAACAGATCCTGCCATACCCTTGTTCCCAATAGGCAGATAATCATCTAGAAAAATGCATCCCAAATTTGAACAGGCTTTTCACAGAAGAAGAAAAGATGATCAACTAGGGGCTTGGGTTGTGGCTCAGTGGAAGAGTGCTCACCTAGTATGTATGAGGACCTGGGTTCAATCCTCAGCACCACATAAAAACAAATAAATAAAATACATAAAAAAATGATCAACCATATTATCAATTAGGAAATAAAGACTAAAGCAATGAGCTGTTCTGAGATAGCTACCTGATTGCCAAAAAAATTAAAAGCTGATAATGTCTGAGTATTGTGCAGGACATGGAGCAACTAAATACTTCATGCAGTTCTTATAGATGAGTGTCAACTGGTAGAGACACCCTGGAACACAATCTAGCATTATCTGTTAAGTTGAACATGTGCATACCTATCAGCCAGTCAAATTCAGAATATATGACCGAGAGTAGCTTCAGTATCCATATCAAATGACACTAACAAGAATATATTTAGCAAAAAATTAGAAGTAATTACACCAACAATAGAATGTGTACATTAGTAGTGGTCTAAATACATACTGGACTATCAATAAACAGTGAAAACAAATGGATTGCAGCTACCCACTCAATCCACACACACTCAGATTTGATCTTCTTTCCATAAAGTGTAAAAATATGAAAAACTGTATGACATATCCTTTAGGAATGAAAAAGAAATAGAAAAACTATAAAGAAAAGTTATGGAATGAATGATAAGTACAAAATTTATGTAAAAAAAAGAGAGAAGGGAACAGGATTAAAGAACTAAAGAGCTTTCACATCAAGAGTCAGATGGTATTTCTTAATCAAGCTGTTGGACGATGAGGTGTTTGTTGTTTGTTTATTGTATACATTTTACATACCTTGGATTATTTTTTATCTATTGGAGATCTAATAAGATATCTTAACAAGCAAATTTCAGAATAATATGTGCAGTAGAGCACCTTGAAATTTTAACACATTTGCACGCAACAACTCCATCTATTTGTGAGTTTGTAGTTGCATTTAAAGGTCTGTTGGGTTATTCACCCATTGAACATAGTGATTACTTCCAAGGAGAGACCATGGCATTGTAGACAGGTGTCTTAAACCACTTTGTGTTGCTATAACAGAATCCCACTGACTAGAAAATTAATGAAGAAAAGAAGTTTATTTCTCACAGTTCTGGATACTAGGAGATCAATATAAAAGAGCAAGCATCTGGCCAGGGCTTTCTTGTTTCATCATCCTAAGGCTAAAGGTGAGAGAGCGATAGAGAAGATGAGGTGGGGAAGAGATTGAGATTGAACTAGAAATCTCAAATAATCTGTGTTAATCCACTCGTGAAGGTGGAGTTTTCATGGTCTTCATTATCTCTCAAAATTCCCACTCTGAACGCTGTTGCATGGGGATTAAGTTTTCAACACAAGCTCTTTGGCAGACACATTCAAATCACAGCCATAGGGCTCAAGAAAAACATGAGTATAGTTTTAAGTTTTTCTGTGATGAGGACACATTTTTTGTATTAGTTGTATAATTAGAATAGATATAAAATTAAAGAAATTTGTAGAAAGATTGGGAGGAAGGAAGGAGGGAAGAATAAAAGGGAGAAGGAAGGAAGGGAGGAAAGAAAAATGAAAAGAGAGAAGGAAAGGAGAGGAAGGAAAGGGGAGAGGGGAGGGAGGAAGAAAGAAATCCCAAGGAAGAAGGAAAGGAGGAAGGGAGAGATGGGAGGCAGGGAAAAATGCAGGCCTCTGAGTGCTCAGGAGGTGGTGCTAGAGAGAGGCTGCGAGTGCAGGAAAGCCACCCTGCTCCCTCTGCCGGCAGGGCTGATGAACTGCAAAACTGCCTGTCAGTTCACTTGGGACTTCTCAGAGGGAGGGAGGAAGCCAAAGTGGCTTCTTGGAGCTGTTGACCTTTTCTGCTTATGAGGGGGATGGTAGGAATGAGTGACTCAGATGCCTGTGAGTCAGCAGGTCCCTGGAAAGCAAATCAACCTGCTTGGGGGTTCTCAGTGGATCCTCCTTTGCTTTGGGGAATTTCTTCCAAAAGCATGCTAATAAACTGCCATAGTTACGAGAAAATGTGCGAACTTCACCTTCTATCATTAATTATTCATAACATATTTTTTTCCCAGAACACTAAGTCCTTAAAAAAATGAACTCTGTTTTTCTAAAACAGGTTAAAATTTTATCTAATATTTTCCTATGACAAGACTTCACTTCTGTCTGAACACAAGGTTCTTTCTCTTCTCCATTCCTCTCCTTGACTGGTAAATATTTCTCCCTCGAGACAATAATTAAATTCACAAATGAAATTATTTGTAAAAGCACTGTATTTAAATATGCAACAGTGTAAGCCAGTCATTCATGCACAGTTTTGGTTTTGAAGCAGGCAGAACATTAATGAAGGTAGAAAGCTAATCTGTAACTCAAACACTTTAATAAATAAAAAGAACAGCTTTAAAAGAGCAGAGAAAATGTGCTGACCTTTTCCAACTCTATTTGTAAAATGCATCATAATTTATGGCGCACAGAACTGTAACTACAATAGCAAGTTCCTAACCTTGCAGGCCATCTATCCTAGAGCCATGTTCCATTTGGCTGATTTTAAGACAGTGAGTTGAAGGGCAAGAAAGAGCCATCTTGTCTCGTGGTTTGGGACAGCCCATCACATCTGTTAGGAAATTTTGGCAACCAATACATTACTGCATAAATTCGGTTCATATTTTTTTTGTAATTTATGCATTTTAAGTGCTTTATAATAAAAGTGATATATGGTAGGCATTTTCAGAATGGAATGGAGAAATAGTGGGGAATAGGGAACTAAAAGGGAGGGGAAAGAAAAACAGATATTGGGAAGAGAGAAGATTCTGATTAAACTTAAAACTGAAACCTAGATGTTAAAAATGATAAATGATTTTCACTTATTGGTGCATCACTGTGAAGCACCTCCGATTTTTAAAATTCCCTACTGTCCTCCAACTTGAATTTTACCCAGTAAAAACAGAGTAATTCGCATTATGAAAATCTGCCTTATCCTTACCCACCATTGCACCTGTCATTTGCTTTCCTGTTGACTCATTCATTCACTCCTTCCCCAACTATTTACTGCTTATCTATGACATGCCTCTGTCACTAGGTGCATAGTGGAGAGTGCACTGCATCATGAAGCAGAGTCTAGAATGTTTCCCTCCTTCTCACTTTTCCTCTTCTCCATCCCCAGCTCAGTTTCTCCAAGACCTTATCAAATGCAACATCCTTGTCCTCCCTGACCTCTGTTCTGACCTCCACCCCCATTCACCAACCCACAAACCTGTGGTCTCTCTCATCCCTGAAAACCTAAATCTTAGGTACAGCTCTCATATCACAATCTATCGGACACCAAGCCCAAAGCAAATTCACAGTAGTACCCCGAGCTACCATTGCTTGGGATATATTTAGAGGCATGAACACAATAAAATCATAAGTCCATTCTCTTCAGCAAGGCACAAAAGGAGGGATATATGTTCAATGCTAACTCCAAGTTTAAAGCAGTTCTTCCTCCAGGGACTTCAAGATTTTTTTTTGTGTGGTCACAACAGGGAGAAAACAAAGCTTTTAGGATGTCCAAGTGTGCATTTCCAGGTGGAACAGAGGAGTGGCTGATGGAACTCACCGTGTGCTCAGGGTAGAGACAGAACTGCAGTATACATCAGGGCAACCATTCTGAGTTAAAAAGCAAGGGTTGAAACCATCAGTGGTCAACCTTAAGTGCCCTGGAATAAGTTGCAGACATCCCAGCATCTGGACCACAGAAGAGGGTGTAAGCTGGTAGTCAGCACCCTGGAGAAGGGTTTCCATCAGTTTTAGTCACAGTGGTCTGTAGATGGGTGCCAGCATAGCTTTTGTTCCTATGCATAAGGGCATGTGGATCTCATTACAGGGCATAAGTTTATTCATTTTAAGCAACTTCATTTTCCATTCCCATAAAGTTCTAAGTTTAAAGAATATTCTTAGCTGTTTGACTTTGAACCCAGATGCACCTTTTGACCATTGGAATCCAAGTTCTGACACTCAGAGTGAGTGATCCCAGATGAGCCATCTCCCTGACATGCTTTTGTCTTAATGAACCTGGGCTCCACCTGAGTGTGCTGTGGTTCCTACCAAGGGAACTTCCACTTGCCATTTTGTGTTATACTTACTGTTGTATTCATGCTATCTCCCCAGAAGAATGGCATGCTGATAGCTAACACACACAGTGCTCACCGTTTTCTGGGCATTGTTCTGAGTGTTTACACTTATTAAATCCCATAATGTTCATGCCAGACTTATGAGGTTGGTACCACAATCATCCTCATTTTATAGGAAACTGAGGCATGGAGAAGTTACAGTATTCAGTAAGTTTTTGGAAAATATTTGCTACATTCAATTTTACCTTTTTGAAAGAGTCTGGGTGATATGAGTCTCTATCTCATTATCTTGATATAAGCAAGAAAGATATTCCTATTTTGACTCTTTTAACTTGCTCAAGATATTAATTTAAGGTGTTTTTAACATTGTTTATCTGAAGGCTGGTATGTGATGGCTTCAAAACAATAAGAAATAGAAATCTTGTGCTATGCATTGACTCTTTCGAATGATTCTGGGTGTTTTTAATGATTTTGTTTCATCATGATGAATAATGAAATTTCACTTTTGTTTTTGCATGTTCTAAGCATATTTCGTCCTGAGTTAGGTGGTCATTGTATTTTAACAAAAAAATCATAAGTCCTTTCTTTGTAGTCTCTGTTTTCTTTTCTTCTCTTCAGGGACTAAAATTTTCAACTCACTGTTCTTAAAATTGTCTGCTTCACAGTTAGATAGGATAAGTAAGTTCCAGTGTTCTGCAGCACCAGGGGTGACCACTGTTCACAATAATCTATCACATATTTTATGAAGTGCTAGGAGAATAGAGCTCAGAGTTTTTAAAAAAACAAAGAAACGATGAGATGAAAATGGTAATTACTATGATTTGATCATTACACGTTGTGTGCTCATACTGAAATATCACACTGTACCCCATAAATATGCACAATTATTATGTGTTGATGAAAAAGAAAAGAAAAAGGAAAAACAAAGAAATTATCTTTTTCTGTGACCTTCAAGTGAATATCCATGAAACAGGCTCTTGGGATCACCCGTGAAAACAGAAGCCAGTCTGGGTACTGCAGAAATTGAAGGATGGCAAGTAAGTGGCTATTGTAGATTAACTGATCTTTGGTGAGATGACAAAGAAATGTGCTGCTTGTTGATAGATACATCTAAGAAACTGTGAGACCAGGTGAGGTGTCGAGATGTCGATGTGTGTATGTGTGTATGTATAATTATCTTTGTGTATAATTATCATTATGCTTTCTCTGGTTTATCAAATTCTTATAGGACAAGGCATTTTGCCACATATAGTTAGCTGATTTTTGTAAAGTTTCGTGTTATGGTTAGAGCTATTTTTTAAAAAGCACTTTTTCCCACTGTCCCTTGCATAAAATGCAAAAATAGGGTATCAGCAGACTTTTTATGCGGCTAGGTTATGAATCAACAGTTCAAATGTCCTGACTTCACACTGGCCTGGGGGAAGTCTGGCTAAAATCAAGACTTTGGGGAGACATGTAATATGACACTAAGCAAATTCTGAAGCTCTTTGTTTATCTTTTTTTCGGTATTGGATCCCCATATGTGTACTTTTTTCTAGGCTGTCTGGAACCACGCTGAAGGCTTTTTGCCTTCAAGGATGCTCTGCAAGTAAAGAGCATGGTGAAAAGAGCCATTGGAGCAAGGGTTAGGTTGGCAGGAATGAGGGATGAGCAAAGCCAGCCCAATAGGGCTTGTTAACCCAGCTTTCTCCACCATGGCTGGAGGTGTGCTTTGACCTTTATGCTAGTGAATTCCCTACAGTTCTAAGCACTGAGCAAAAGTAACCAGACTCCATTTTGAGAAATTAAAATATAAAGACAACTTCTTAATAAAAATTTCAATCGATTTTCCCTCCCCCCCCCCCTCTCTCTCTCTCTTTCATATTTGTATTTATGGCATCCACAGATGGATTTTATCGCTTTCAAAAAAAGATCATTTTTTGGTTGACACCTTATTTGGCACATATATATGGCAAACAGGTTTTCTAGACCAGAACATGTGCCATCATAGAGCAGTGGATGGAATTTTTAAAACTGAAAGTCTCTGGGGAAAAAAAATCAATATCATATGGTTCTTTGGTTTGTACTCCCTCAGAAGAAGACCCTGAGACAAGGATTTGAGTACAAAGAGTTTATCTGGGAAGGGAATCTAGGAAACACTGGTAAGAGAGTGGGGGAAGTGAGCAAGGGAAGGGAGTAAAGCCCACAGAGCCCTCCAGCCCCTGGGAGCCTGCAGTTAGTTACCTCAGCCAAGGAGGGGGACAGCAGAGGTATTGATCCACCAGCTGCTCATCTATCATTGTCTGTTGGCTGCTTCCAGAAGTCTATCTTCCCAGAACTTCCTGCTTGCCCTGTGAGAGAAGAACCAAGAGTACCCTGGTAATCAGAGAGAGAAAAAAAATCACTCAGTCTTCGTCAAGATGTCCACAGTAAGTGGCCTACAGGCGTAGAGGTTAGGGGAAGGGGAATGAGCCAAGGCTCAGATTGTGAAACTACCTGCCTATTATAGTTTGGGTCTGGACTGTACCACAAAGGCTCAGGATTGGAAGTCTTGATCCCCAGTGAAACCATGTCCAGAGGTGGGGCTTTGGAGAAGAGATTGGATCATGAGGACTCTAACCTCATCTGTGGATTAGTCCATTGAGGTACTCCTAGTTCAATGGACTATTGGGAGGTGGTGTAAACTGTAAGAGTGGGACCTGGTTGATGTAGGTCCTTGGGAGTGTGATCCTGGGAACTATATCTTATCCATGGCTCCTCCTCTTCCTCCTCCTCTTCCTCCTCCTCCTTCTCCTCCTCTTCCTCCTCCTCCTTCTTCTTCTCTTCCTCATTCTTCTTCTCACTCTTTCCAGTCACCATAATCTGAGCATCACCTTGCTCTTCTTCCATGTTCTGCCTCACCTTAGGCCCAAAGCAATGGATCCAGTCAACCACAGACTGAAACCTCTGAAACTGTGAGTCAACATTAATCTTTCCTATTTTAAGTTGTTTTTCTCAGGTATTCTGTCACAGTGACAAAAATCTAACATATTGCCTTATTGTACACAAAATGGAAGTTGTTGACCACGTAATGAGATTGTGCTTCCTCAAGACTTTTCCCTCCCCTTCACTCAACTATGTAGGTTTTGCCATTACCACATAACCCCATGCCTAGGCTATGCCATGCCTGACACTTAGGAGATCAAACTGAGTTGTTGACAAAATGAAAAGAAAAAAAGAATTGACTTTTATGAGGACTGAGATACTCAATTTCATTTCCCCCCTTCTTCCCCTTGTACAACACAGAGACAACACTGTGACTCGCTTCAGTTGGCCCAACTGCTGTCATAATAGATATTTCAAAGCTCTCTAGTTTCCTGGATGAATAGTACCTTCTCATTCCATAATTGTGGACATCACACTTCAATGCACAGGCAAGTGGCCAGGGCCTTTATTCTCTGGGGTCTTGGAAAACCCGTGTAACAACAGGATGTCCTTGGATGAAGACAAATTAGCCTTTCATGCCAAAATTGTTATACTCAGGTGTTTATGAGGAGCAGATGTGGAGTATAGAGAAATGCTCCTACAGATTTCATCTGTACCTTCACTGAGAACTCACTGTGTGCTGAGCAGTGTCCAAATGGCTGTCCATGGATTATAGCATTTAACCTGTGAGGTTTCACTGGGATGTCTGTTAATGAGGAAGACAGCCATTTTCAAGGGCTGCTCCTTGCTGGCTGTTAAGAGGGAGTTACAGAGACTGATCAAAGTCTGCAGATGAGGCAGGGCATGCAAGCTTCAGTTGGTATCATTGCTTCCTGCCTTACTGGGGCAGGAACTCAGTACTTTCCCTGCTGAGTGAGGCTTCTTGCCTGACCCTGAGGCAACTGGCATCAGACCCTTGGAACAATAGATTCTAGCAGTATGTGTTCCTGGCAGTCTATGGAAGAACAAGCATCATGTTGGCCACTCTCTTAACTCTTATCACAAATCATTTTCAGTGCTGGAATGAAGTTGCTGGAGACATTGTAGATGTCACCATCACCCCACACCAAATGTGCCTCTCAGCCTCTCAGTCTTGAAACTCTCCCCTTTTCTTTGTCCTAAATTTTAAAACTCCCCTTTTATTTTGTTTCCAGTAGCAAACAAACCTTCTTCCCACCCTGCTCTCTACCCTCTGAGCTGCAACCTTACAATCACAGGCAGGAGTGCACTGGAGATATATTTAAAATTAGATTTATGGCCAATTGAGTTGAGGCATCAGTTCTGCTCCTAACTGTACTGGAAAAGGTTGGGCTTCCTGGATCAGAAGTGGGCTGACTAGGGGCCACTCACCTGAGGGATGCTGGTGGGGCCCCAGGTGCCCTTCTTGTCTATGGAATAAGACCTATAGCTTGTGCCTTGGTTTCAGGATTTTAATATCTGCTAACTAAAGCATAACTGGTTGTGGAGCTGAGAAGTGAAAGGCAGCTGTCACTTTTGTAGGGGCAATAACTAGAAGATCAACTATATTTTGGTCTGATTTCAGTGGAGTGGGATATAAAGATATGTAAATGATGAATATGCAGAACAAAGAATATAAGATGAAAATATTTTGTAAGTATCATCTTGAAGTAGCGGAAAGCCACACAAAACTGTGGTGACTACATCCTAAACTGGGAGTGTTATATTTGCTTTTGCCACGAAGAAGAGTTTACTTCAACAAAGGAAACTTTCTTACCAGCCCAAGTTCATCCAAAAATGTGCCTCAGCAGCATTTTCTTTGAAAGGGCACAAAATCCCCAGGCTGGTATCACTAGGAAAGTGAAGATATTGAAATCCAAATCCCTGTGGAGGACCTTGCATAATTGGGGAAAGTAATCCAAATGGCACATGCTGGTGCCTGAACAAATTACCAGAAATTGACTGCTCTTAGTGCCAGTTAATTTAACCTCCTTAGAATCTAGCCATCTTGGCAAAGCTGTCCTTCCCTGGAGGAGGAAAAGTGAATTAAACAGCAGTTTATACCAGGTACTCCAGCCTCTCCTCTGCAGGAAAAAGTCTACAAGGCTAATCAGTGGAAATAAAGGGATTCGTTTTATATATTTGACAAAAGGCTTACTGTTTGCATTGGCTTCCTTAACGCAGCTGTTAGCAGCAGGCAGATTTATAGTGATGGTTACTGCAGAGAAAAATGACAACCAGCTGCCGGTTGTCACCCACCTCTGACAAGCTAGATTGTTCTGGAAACACTTATTGTGTACCTCTGGACTTCTGGCAGCTCAGGGTCTCCTGAGGCCTTGTGTAAATAGTCACCTGACCTGAGGGGAGTCCTGATGCTACTTGCGATCCCTCCCAGGTAACATCTGCTTTTGTTTTCTTTATGCTCACAAAGACATCTGGAATCAACATTATGCCTTTTCATCTTCTCCCAGAAATTGACACAAAAACATGAAGTGGCTGTTGGCTGGGGGCTGATTGTGAAAATTAGTAGATATTTTAGTATCATGGCTTGGATCTGGAATGTTCCCCAAAGGTTCATACGTTCAGAGGTGGAGCCTTGCGGGAGGTGATTGGATCATGGGCGCTCTGACATCAACCATGAATGAACCCACTGGATGCAGGCATAGCTGGATTATTGGGACGTGGCATAAACTGGCAAATTGGGCATTGTTGGAGGAAGTGGGTCATTGGGGCAGGCCCTTGGAGACTATATGTTGTCCCTGGCCCCGATTTCTCTCTCCTTCTTTCTTTCTCTCTCTCTTTGGCCTGGCTGTCTTGAGCTGAGCCGCTTTCCTCTGCCACACCCTTCCACCATGAAGCCCTTCTTCACCTCACCCAGAGCAATAGAGCTGGCTGAATGTGAACTGAAACCTCTGACACTGTGAGCCAGAATACATCTTTCCTCCTTTAAGCTGTTCATGTTAGGTATTTTTGTCACAATGAGGAAAAGCTAACTCCCACTTTGCAACTCCCGGAAAGGAAATGTAGGCACAGAGGAAAGGTGGTTGAAAAATCAGTAACTGATAAAGAAGATTTAAACATGCAGCTGTTTCAGAAAACAACTTTATTTTTTACCTGCTTTCAAAAAAGAATCTATAAAGCAATGTTAATTTGTTAAAGATACCTAGCTGCTTCTGGAATTTTTTCCTGTGATAATATAGATAACATTAGATTATATAAATGATATATATAACACATTAAATTTGTCATCTGAACTGTTTTCATGCACACAGTTCATCAGACTTAAATATAGTCATATTGTAAATCAGATCTCCAGAACTTTCTCAGCATTCAGAACTCAACTCCATACCCATTCAATGGTTCACCATTTCTTCTTCCTTTCTGCATCTGGCAACCACCATTCTACTTTCCATGAATTGGACCACTCTAGGTATGTAAGTCATGTGAAGGAAACCATGCAGTATGTTTTTTGGTGCCTGGCTCATTTCTTTGTATCATGTCCTGTAAGGTTCTTTCATGTTGTAGCATGTGTGAGAATTTCCTTCCTTTTTAGGAATATTTCATTGTGTGTTTAGGCCACAGTTTGAGTTTCCTTTCATCTGTCAATGAACATTTGGGTTGGTTCTTCCTCTTGGCTATTGTGAATAAAGCTGCAATGAAGATGGGAGTGAAATAGCTCTTCAAGTTAGAGAGTTTTCAAAATTTCCAATATGTATCCAGAAATGGATCACATGACATTTCTATTTTTAGTGTATTGGAGGGACCATCATAATGTTTTCTATGACTGTTGTACAATTACACACTGACATTACACAGAGGTTCCAAATACCCCACATCCTCACTGACGCTTGTGATTTTTCTGTCTTTTTAAGAAATTATATCCATCCTAGTGGGTGTAAAGTGGCACTTCTTGGTTCTTGTTTACATTTCTCTAATAATTAGTGACGTTGAGCTTATTTTCTTATACTCATTGGCCATATGTATGACATCTTTGGAAAAATGTCTATTCAAGTCTTTTGCCTATTTTTAATCAGGTTATTTGGTTATTTCATGGCCAAATTGCAGGATTTATTTATACATTCTGCTTATTATTTTCTCATGAGATATATTATTTTCAAATATTATCTCCCATACTTAAGTTGCTTTTCACCCTATGATTGTGCCTGTTGATGCACAAAAGTTTTAAAATTTGATATAATCCCATCTGTCTGTTTCTTCTTTTGTCACCTGTCCTTTTGAGATCATATCCAAAAAAAAAATTGCCACATTCATCATCAAAGAGTTTTTCCTTTATTTTTCTACTAGCAGTGTTAGAGTTTTATGTCTTACCTTTAAGTCTTTAGTGTATTTTAGTTTTGAACACACTATAAGGGTCAAACGTCATTCTTCTAAAGATGAAGATGCCCAGTCTTCCCCAATAGCACGTGTTGAAGAGATTCTTTTTTCCCCATTCAGCGGTTTTGGCAACCTTGTTGAGGAGGATTTGATCTTATATGTGAGGGTTTACTTCTGAGTTTTCTATTCCATGCCATTGGTCTATGTGTCTGTCTTTATGCCAGTAACATTCTGTTTTGATTATTGTAGTTTAGTTGTATGTTTTGAAACAGGATGTATGATTATTATTCCTCCAACTGTATTTTAACTTTTTGAAAAAAAAAATTACTATTATACATCATTTGGGATTCCAAATAAATTTTAGGATTAATTTTTTTTTTCTTGAAAAAGTGCCATTGGGTTTTTAAGGGGATTATGTTGAATTCATGACTCACTTTGAATAGTATGAACATATTAGGCCTTGTAAACCCATGACAGAAAGATGCCTATAGACTCATTTTTATTATCTTTAATTTATTTCAGAAATTTTTTTTGTACACTTTAGTGTACAAGTCTTTCACTATCTCAGTTAGGTTTATTCCTAAGTATTTTATTCCTGATGTTATTATAAATAGGAATTATTTTCTTAATTTCTCTTTTCTAGGTTGTTCATTTTTAGTGTATGGAAACACAACTGATTTCTATTTATTAATTTTATATCTTGCAACTTTACTGAGTTGGTTTACTCATTCTAAAAGTTCTTTTTGTGTATGGAATCCTTCGGGTTTCTGCATGTAAGACTGTGTTATTTTTTACTTCTTTCTTTCCTTGTATTGTTTTAATTTCTTTTTCTTGCTAATGACTCCAGCTGAGACTTCAATACTTCTTTTCACTGAAAAGCAGCATCAAGATTGAAATTATTGTCTTGTTACTGATCTTAGAAGAAATGTTTTCAGCATTTCACTATTAAGTTTGATATTGGCCATGATCTTTATTATGTTGAGGTAGTTTTCTTCTATTTCTGGATTATTGTACATTTTCATTATGAAAGGATGCTGAATTTTTTCAGCTTTTTCTGTTTCTATTGAGATGATGTGTTTTTTTCCTTTATTATATTAATGTGGCATATTACATTGATTCATTGTTATATATGAAGCCATACTTGCATTTCAGAAATAAATTCTATTTGGTCATGGGGCATAATCCTTTTCATATGCTCTTAAATTTAATCTGCTAGTATTTTGTTGTGAATTTTTGCATCAATATTCATCGGGGATATTGATCTATAGTTTTCTTTGATTTGATAACAGGGTAATGCTGGCTTTTAGAATGAGTTTGAGACTGTTACCCTTCTTCAATTTTTTTGGAAGAGTTTCAGGAGAATTGCTGTTAATTCTTCCTTAAATGTTTATAGAATTCCCCAGTGAAGTCATGTGTTCCTGGGCTTTTCTTTGTTGGGAAGTTTTTGATCCCTGACTCAATCTTATTAGTTATTGTTATGTTCAGGTTCTCTATTTATTTGTAATAGTTTCTATGAATGTATTATCTAGTTCTGAATTGTCCATTTTGGTGGTATGAAATTATTCATAGTACTCTCTTAAACTCTGTTTTATTTCTATAATATTGGTTGTAATGTTTCCTCTTTCATTTTTAATTTTAGCTACTATTTTTCCTTAATCTTGTTTGTTTTGATGATCTCAAAGAACCACTTTTAGTTTGTTTTTTAGTTTTTTTCTACTTCCTTTACCTCTGCTGTAGTATTTATTATTTCCTTCATTTTTAGTTTTGAGTTTACTTTGTTCTCCTTTTTATAGTTACTTGATATGTAAAGTTAGATTGATAATTTGAAGCCTTTTTAAAAATATAGGCACTTTATGAGTTTGGTGTGCTGTGTTTTTGTTTGTTTGTTTGTTTTCATTTATTTCAAGACATTTTTCTTTGGTGATTTTTTTTTTTAACCCACAGGTGTATTGTTTAATTTTAACCGATTTGGGGGACTTTCCAGGTTTCCTCGTGCTCTTTATTATTTCTCGTTTCATCTTATGGTTCCCAGGAAAGATGCTTCTTTATGGTACCATCCTTCTTGAATTTGAAAAACCTTGTTTTGTGGTCTAATATTTGACCTAAGCTGAAGGACATTCCATACACACATTCCACATACAGATAGAGAAGAGTGTGCATTCTTCTGTTGTTGGGTGAACTATCCCATTGATATGTTAGATCCAATTGCTCAATTGTGCTGTTCAAGCCCATTATTTCCTTATTGACCTTTGGTCTGGTTGCTCTCTATTATTGAAATCAAGGTATTAAGGACTTCCAGTGGTATTATGTTGCTCTGGGCTCCCCATTCTATAAAAACTTCCTCTACATATTTAGGGAGGTTTGGTGTGTACATATTTATACATATTTATTTTGTTGGTGAATTTGCCCTTGTATCATTATACTATGTCCTTCTTTGTTTCTCAGAGCAGTTTTGGACTGAAAGGCTACTCTGTTTGCTGAGAACCTTATTTTCATATGTTTCTGTGATTCTGTTCACATCCTTTTGTTTCAATTTTTGATTTTTATTGTTTGTTTTTATTACAGTCTGATTATTTGTCTGATTTTAATACAAATTGACCTTTTTGGTTATTATTTGCTTAATATATCCTTTTCTGTCTTTCTACTTCCAGACTATGTGTGTCTGTAAATCTAAAATGACTCTCTTACAGAGGGAGTATTTTTTTTTTGTCTATTTAGTGACTCAGCACCTTTTGATTGGGAAATTTAATTCTTTTACATTCAAGGTGATTACTGATAGTGAAGAACTTATTATTGCCATTTCATTCATCATCTTTTAAATGTTTTGAAGCTTTTTGGTTTCTCCTTTCTGCTTGTATTTGCCTTCCTTTGTGTTGCTTTTTTTTTTGTCATGGTATCCTTTGATTCTCCTTCTTCTTGTGTGTGTGTGTGTGTGTGTGTGTGTATCTTATACCCATCTTCTTGGGGGGTTACCATTTCAATTACATAAAACAAAAAGTTATAACATTCTATTAAATGCTATTAAATTTACAGCATGCAATTTTTAAAAATATTTCTTTTAGTTGTAGTTGTATTCAATACCCTTATTTTTATGTGGTACTGAGGATCGAACCCAGCATCTTGCACATGCTAGGCAAGTGCTCTATCACTGAGCCACAACCCCAGCCCACAGCAATCAATTTTGAAGTAATAGCCTAACTTCAATTCAATACCCAAACTCTATGCTTTTACAACTTAACCTCTCCCCTACTCCATGTTTTGATTAACAAATTGCTTCTCTATTTATTATATATCTGTTAATATAGATTAATAGTGAAAATTCTGTTGCAATTTAAATCATACACACCAAAATTATAATACAGGCTACTCTATTTGCTGAGAACCTTATTTTCACATGTCTCTGGGTTTCTGTTCACTTACTTTTGTTTCATTTTTTTTTAAAGAGAGAGTGAGAGAGAGGAGAGAGAGAGAGAGAGAGAGAGATATTTAATATTTATTTTTTAGTTCTCAGCGGACACAACATCTTTGTTGGTATGTGGTGCTGAGGATCGAACCCGGGCCGCACGCATGCCAGGCGAGCGCGCTACCGCTTGAGCCACATCCCCAGCCCTTACTTTTGTTTCAAATTTTGATTTTTATTGTTTTCCTTCTTTTTAGATGTACATGCAGTCGAGTATATTTGGGTATATTATACATGCGTGGATTATAACTAACCATTCTTGTGGTTGTACATGACGTGGACTTTTGTCTCAACTTGAAGGCCCCCTTTAGCATTCTTACAGAGTTTTATTCACCTAGGAAAACTTTAATTTCTCCTTCATTGTTGAAGGGCAATTTTGCCAGATACTACATTGTTGTTTGACACGGTTTCTTTCAGCACTTAGAATATATCATCTTGCTCCCTTCTGACCCCAAAGTTCCTCCTGGGAAATCTGCCAACAATCTTATGGAAGTTCTCTTGTTTGTTATGAGTTGCTTTTATTTTCTGCTTTCACTATTCTCCTTGACTTTGACTTTAGATGGTTTGGTTATAATGGAGGATCTAGGAGTAATTTTTCACTGGGTTTACCTGAGTTGAAGTTCTTGAAGCTTCTTGAATTTGTGTAAAAATTTCTTTCCTCAGATTTAGGTAGTTTCTTGCCATTTTTTCTTCAAATAGGTTCTCTGTGTCTTTCTCTCTTTGTAGATTCTGATGATGCATTGGCCCAGTTGGTGAGCTTACAAAAAATATTTTATAAGACATAAAGGAAGCCAATACTAGACAAGAGAAGTGACAAAATCTCCTTCAGCTGTTTTTATTTTTCTTCCTTCCTTTTTCTTTTTGTTTCTCTGACTGGATGATTTCAAATGACCCCTCTTCAAGATCACTGGTTGTTCTATCTGATCAAATCTCTGTTCAACCCCTCTAGCAAATTTTTTTTTAGTTCAGCTATTCCAATTTTTAGCTCCAGAAGTTGATTGGTTGTTTTTTTTTAATAATTTATCTCTTTGTTTACATTCTTGTTTTATTCATGAATTATTTCCCTGGTTTTGTTTAGTTGTCTGCCTGCATTCTTTTTTCAAAAGCTCCTTGAGCATATTTATGACAGCTATTTTAAATTCTGTGTCAAGCAGCGCATAGATCTGTATTTCCTTAGGGCCACTTTCTAGGGCTGTGTGTGTGTGTGTGTGAGAGAGAGAGAGAGAGAGAGAGACTTTGAATTGTGTTTCTCTGTTTCTTTGTATGCCTCTTGATCTTTCATTAAGATTTGGGCATCTAGGAAACAACAACAACAACAACAACAAAACAGAAAGCCTTTGCATACTATCCATATTGCCTTTGTACAGGGAAAGATCTTCACCAAAGAGAGGTGCTAGAGATTCTGACACCTCTCAAACCTCTTCTGATATCTTGCTCCCCGTCTTGGCCACTCCTGGAACTGCAGCTCCATTTTGTGGTTTGCCTCTATTTTCAGTGACTTCCTCTCTAGAACCCTGGGTCTCCAAGTCAGCAGAGGCAGAAACCGCTTTCTCTTTTCTTGGTTTTACCTTGACCTGCTATAACTTATTGGCTGACCTCTGGAGTTCTCACAAAGGTGTTCTAGTCTGCATGGTTGCTAATTCTGTGTCTTTGGCGGAGAAAAGGAGGCTCTGGAGCTTGCTAGTTTGCCATCTTACTGAAGTCATGTCTGGACTTTTTAAAAAAATCTTGTATTCCAGCTGAAATATGTTCTCCTCACCAAGACTGTCCCTTGTTTCACTGTAGAAAAGCCATCTGAAGAATTTTTCTGTAGGCCCACCTACCCCACAACAAATGGAGGAAGCAAACTCAGTGTTGAAGTCTACTTACCCAAACATGTCCTTCTTCCTTGTTACCTAAAATAACTAGTGTTATTTTAATAGACATGTATGAATGGGAAAAGAAACAAACTATTAGAGCCCATCACCAGCCAGATAGGAGGTGAGATGTGTATTCCATAATTATATTCACTTTAATTATAGTAAGTATTATTAATGAAATAAATGTTTATTTCCAGCTCCATGGCCTCTCATTGACAAACATTGAACACATCATTTTCTTTGATCTTCCCACTGGAACACAGCATGGTTTTGTCTTTCTTTCAGGATTTAGAAATCTTTTTTTTAGGTTTCAGGTATGGAGTTATGTGTCCTGAAACTTCTGCTCAGAACCAATACACAACGAATATTATACTTTCTCTAGTCTTGGAAAACACGGGCTCATAGCTCATCATGATTTGATGTAGAAACATGAATTATACCATTTATTGCTCCTAAAGAATTGTGAAGATATATACATACACACATATGGATTATTTTTTAGAAGTTGAACTATAATTGCTTTTCCATTTGATGATACCACATTAGGATTATCATTCCATGACATTGAGCATTCTTTCATAATTTTTAATGACTACTCTGTATTATAATGAACTGTTTTTTAAAGGAAGAATTAGATTATGTCATTTAAGGAGTAAGGATGGAGTGGGGAGGAGAAGAGACCTTTCTAGCCTGGGGAAGCTGCCTGGGCATATGCACATGGATATACTTAAAGTTTTTTGTGCTATATTTGAATGTAGGTTCATCTAGGCCCATAGCTCAAGCTGTTTTTATTGTACCAGAGATGTTTCAATAATGTGTTGAAAATATATTTACCTGGTTTATTCATTCATCCATTAATGCATTCAAGTTGAACAATATTTGTTGAGTGTTACAATGTACCATACTGCATTCTAGGAACAGAATTGAACAAAAGAGGAATTTATACTTTGGTGAGCAAGACCTAAAAAAAATAAATAAATAAAATAAACAACTCCAAAAATCCTAAAAGTAAAAAAGCAAATCTATACAGTATTTAGTTAGTAAAAAGTACTATTAGGCAAAAATATATGGAAGGCCATTGTTTGGAACTGAACTCTGACATTAGTCCCTAGCTGACCTGACCAAAACAGAATGGATTCACTTGTGCTAAGTGACATGATCAAACTGAACTTTGAAACAGTCCAGTTTCACTCACAGCAACCAACCTGAAGCAGTCCAGTTTGTCTGAATCAGCAGGGTGCTGAAGTCCCTTCTTTTATAGTTTCATAAGGCAAGTGATTTTGAAATTAGATTGCGCATCCAGGGAATGGTCTCATTGTTGGGGAATTTGAGTGAAGGAGCAAGTTAGGCATTTAATCTGGGGTAGAGTTTTCTAGGTAGAGGAATGGCAAGAGAAAGTTTCCTGCAAGAGATGTGTTATGGTTTAGATATCAGGTGTCCCTTGAAGCTTAAGTGTGAGACAATGCAAGAAGGTTTAGAGTGAAATGATTGGGTTATGAAAGGCTTAACCCAATCAGTGAATCAATCCCCTGATAAAGATTAACTGTATGGTAACTGTAGGATGGTAGGATGTGTTTGGAGGAGGTGGGTCCTTGGGGGTGTGCCTTTGGGTTATATATTGGGTAACCTGAGCTTAGTCTGTCTCTGCTTTCTTGTGTAACATATTGAGCCACTTCCCTCCACCACATCCTTCCACCATGATGTTCTGCCCTGAGGAATGGAGCCACTGTCTAGGAATGAGACCTCTGAAATCATAAACTCCAAATACACTTTTCTGCCTCTAAAATTCTTCCTGGCAAGCCTTTTAGTTACAGCAGCAAAAAAGCCAACCAATACAAGGTGTGTGCCTGGTGGTTTTGGGGAACAGGAAGATGCTCAGTGCAGCCAGAAATGGGAAAGTAGAATGCAGGATGAGAATAATGGGTTATGCGGTTAGGATGGAGAGCATCCTAATAATGTATAGCAGACAGTGAGTGACTCCTACAGATGTCGGCTTTAACCCCAAATTACATGGGAGTCAGTGGAGGTTTTTAATCAAATGAATGAGATACTTTAGCTGTCATACAGAGCAGAGATTATAGAAGAGAGAGTTGAGAATAGGGCAGAGTGTAGAAGCAGGAAGGCCAGTTAGAAGACCAGATCTGTACACAGGAGAGAGATGGAGTAGCAATCAGAGGGATGGGAAAAAGTGGTTCAAGGAAGAGACTGTGAATCACCACCTCCAGTGCTGCTGGTCAGCCAATCAAGATGAGGGCTGAGAATTTGAATTTGGAAACGTGGACATTGTGGGTGATGTTGATAAGAGCAGTTTTGCTGGAATGGTGGACTTAAAAGTCCAAGGGAAAGGCAGTCAAGAGAATGGAAGAATAGATATGAGAAAGTATGGTACTACTTTCAGAAAATTTTCTTTCAATTAATTGAAACAGCAGCAGGGGGGTTGGTGGAATCAACGGGTGGGGTAGTTTGATTTAAAATAAAATATTTTTTACAATAATGGAAGATTCAGGAGAGAGACAGAAACACTGACTGTGCAGGAAATTGTATGTTGAGGAATTTTTTTTGAAGTCTATACTTACCTTATGACGTGCCACACGATGCTTTCTATTCTTTTCCAGTCTGTTCTGTTCCATTCTGGGCTGATCATGCTATATTCAATTGATTTCACAACTCCAGATTTGAAAAAAAGCACTGTATCCTACTGTGCTGCCTAAATTTAAGTCCCCTCTTCTCACTTAGAATTGTCTCTGCAACAATACTCACTCGGGGAGAAGCTTTACTTGGAAAAGTCTGGGCAGCACAGTTGACAGACACTTGGAAAAACCCAAGAATATTTTGTTTTACAGACTGAATGGGTTGACAGCCTGAAGCTCAGGAGCCTAAGGGTTACTCAAACAGGACTCCTCAGTTAATTAAAGTGCTAACACTGTCTGCATCGAGTCCATGAGTCCAAAGCCATCCATATGCACAGACACCGGCCCCATCTAAAAGAGCAAGAAAGCAAATGAGAACTGATGAAATATTCATCCTCCTGATAATTTTGTTTGTTTTGTGGAGACTTGGTGTTTGCGTTTGCCCTACTAATATGAATCTTTGGCATTTTAACACACTAAATTGACATTTTAAAATGAGTGGGTGAATGAAGCTTGTTTTCCAAGGGAATGATATTTTCTTGATTTCATATATGAGGGATGATTAATTGTCCTTGATGATAAAACATCAAAAAAGAGAGCACACATAAGATGCAGATACACATTAATATAGATACATTAACAGTTAAAGTATTTTGGAGTATATTCTGCTCATCTACATACACATATGCACACACACACCTACTACATTATCTTGTAATTAAAATCATATGCATACTTTGGAGACACTCAACAAATAATAAATGAATGCATGAAGAAATGCATAGCCAGATAGGTACGTGCAGCCCAGTAACTTACCTAGCCTTGAGCTCTGACGTACCTTTGCTTTTCTTCCTTCCTATTCCCCCTTGAATGTATTTAGAGAAAAGAATATTTACCCTTCTTAAATGTGCTGTGATGTGAATATATATTATTGAAATTACCATGAACTTTAAAGAAGAAAGTGTTTTTGGAATGATTATGCCACTTAGCTACCTTTTTGCTTGGCCCCAAATCATCTAGTAAGGTTGGCTGGTGATAAGAACGGTGTGCATGAATTTTTATCTCAGAGTGGAAATAAAATATTCTTATTTAAGTGGGGTTTAATTTGGAAATGCAAAAATGTTAGACTTGAGGAAACTGGGTTATTCACATTTGCATCAACACCACCGGTCTCTCTGGTCTCCTTCCTTTTCTTATGGGGACACATCAAGATGACATTGCTTTAGATCTGGGTACACTGCTTCTCGCCTTCTCTCTCCCTCCTGACGAGCAAAGACTTTCATCTCAGGCTTTGTAACCTCACCATTGCCTGATGTTTGCTCTTACTTTACGTGACACATTCATGTCCCAGACAAGAAGAATAGGAAAGGAGCCAAAAGCCCATTAGAGATGAGCCAACCATTTTCATAAACCCTCTCTTGGAGAGAACCATAATATTGGCTGAATATATAGATTTTGGAACTTCTGAAATGGCATCTTATCTAGAAGGAGACTGCAATGAACCCCTTTCATATGTGAATGCTATCTGGGTTTTACTCTCCTGCATTGATGTTGATAGTTAAATAATAGTTTATGAATGTTTCTGGTACATGTTTTGAATCTTTAGATTAAGGAAAATCAAACAGGGTTGCCAGACTTACAAATAAAATACAAACACCTGTATAAATTTGGGTTTCAGATAAATAATAAATCTATTCTTAGTATGTCGCAAATATTATTGGATATAATTTCTTTTTTTTTTCTTTCTTTTTTTATGATACTGGGGATTGAAACCAGGGGAATTTTGCCACAGAGCTACATCGTCCCCAAACATTTTTGTAATTTTTTTTATTGAGATACCATCTCACTCAGTTTCTGAGGCTGGCCTCACCCCTGCAATCCTCCTGCCTCAACCTCTCGAGTCCCTGGGATGGCAAGCATGTACCACTACACCCAGGCATGGTACATTATTATATTTTATTAAACAAATATTCATTGTTTTTTCTGAAATTCAAGTTTAACCGAGTCTCCTTAATTTTATCTAGCCACCTTCTTAGACAGAAATCTCTACTGTGGGTCAGAGCTTTCAACCATGGGCTAACTCCCCAGAAGTGATATTATCATGCATCATAAAATACAAGGTGTATCATAAAATACAAATTTTAAAGTTATTGACATTGACGCCATGCATGAGAACTGTTTGTTAAAGAAGAAAAATAACTGTTAACTCTTTTAACACATAAATATTTGTCTTGTCATTTGAGGGACAATTTTGAGCCTATATAAGAAAACTTATTCTATGAAGAAGATGATTTATTCACCTATAACTTTTCAAGTAATGGCAGGCCATGCAGAAGGTATAGCTTATGTGTTCATAGACTGAACCCAGAGTGCTGTTGCTAAAGGTTCTAGGAATAGACCACTATAATTAATCAGTTCTAATTTGCAACATCTTTAAAAATCTCATCCTGGGAATTAGATTCCAACCTTCAGGATAAATAATTGTGTAGACAGGCAGGCAAGCTCACTGTAACTTGCCATCCCTGATCTTGGGACTTATTTTCTCTAAAATGCCTTATTGACATTCTTTGCCACCAAAGAATGACTTAAAGCCTGGCAGCAAAAACCTTTGCTAAGAAGTATGAACTAATTTTATCTACTCTGAGATTCATTTAGCAAATGAGCTACCCTACCTACTCTCCATTCCCGTAGGCTATTACAGAGAGATGCAAGAAAAATGGGGCAATCGATATCACTGGAAAGAAAAAACATACATAAAATGAGACAAGACTATCGTCTTACTAATTTGTGTGGTGCATCAGGAAAAGGAAGTAATAACTCTTTCTCATTGATTTTAGAAAGTGTATAACTGAGGACAATGTTGATTTGCTAGAAACCAAAGGAAAAAAATCTCTTGCCTTGAGACGGTACACAGGCAACTGTCAAAGCCAACAAGTCTCTGCACACTGATAAAGCCAGGAAGTAGGCATAAAGTCAGATAAGAAAATCAGTGATTTGATGCAAGCATGTCAAATCCAAAGGCAAAGATCATTTCGATTTCAAATGGTCCATGGAATTGGCAGTGATTAAAATAGACTTCTATATCTGCTTTGAAGTCTATATAAATTTAAATTTCAGAGACAATTTCAATAGTTGCACTTTTTTTTTTTTGATAGTGCAAATTGAGCCCAAGGATGCTTAACCACTGAGCAACATCCCCGGCCATTTTTATTTATTTTTTTTTATTTTAGTTTTTTTTAATTTTTAAGACAGGGTCTCATTGAGTTTCTAAGGCCTTGATACTTTGCTGAGGCTGGTTTTGAACTTATGATCCTCCTTCCTCATCCTCCCAAGCTGCTGGGAATTGGTACATATTTCTGCTTCCCCAAGAATTTTTTTTAATATTCTTATTAAATGTTTATATCACCAACGTAACACTCCCCAAATATCTTTACCAATGGGTTTGTTTTGGTTCAACCAAATAATGTCAGAGTAGAGGGATCCATCTGTCATTGCCACCGGGCAGAGCTTCCATGTCTGCCTGCTAAAGAGTAATTTGTCTTCTTTCCTACTGCAGTGACCACTGAAATCATCTGAAAACACTCCAGCTCCATAAACTTTGAATTTTTCCTAGCACAAGAAAGAAATGAGTAAAGAGCTTCAAATACAAGTACTTTAAAATAGACATTTAGCTATCAAGTGTAATTCACAAAGAATATCATCTACTCTAATAGAGGCCATCTTTTTTGTTCGTGCACATTTTTGTCAGTGATCATAGATTTTTTTTTCTGTCACATGAGACTACAATTTAATTTTCTTTCTGAGGACTTAGCCAGCAGGACTGGTCAATTAGAAGCCCATTGAATGTGCCATATTGAGTGAAAACTCATCCATCCTGCAGTCTTAAAATTCTCTGTAGGACAGTGTGTAGAATAAATGTTTTGTCTGAGCCATTTTCCTCCTCCTCTAACTTCTTGGGAAAGGTAACAGTGGAAAGGCAATTAATTATAAGCTTGGTTGGTTTTCAGCAGAAACAATTGTTGGAAAATAAGAGCAGAAATAATGAAGACCACCACTTCAATGGTGATTGCCTGATCTGAGAGGGGCTCTATCTCAGGGATTAGATGTATCAGGCACAAGAGACAGACAGATATGCTCTCACTATCTTGATTGTTTTGTTGCATGGTATGAAGAAGAAGGGATGGCAGGATATAGAAAGGAAAAGAAAGTTGGGAATGTTGAGGTGAATAATCAACCTATGTGTCAGAGAAGGCTTCTCATTACAGCAGCAACAATAGGGAGGTGGCTATGATTTATTAACTCTCTGTCATGGGTCAATTGTAGATAGGATCATTGAGCTGTGAGAGGTAGATTAATTTGCAAAAAGTCACACAGTCATTCAGTTTTTTTTTTTTTTTTTGGCTGTGACGCCAGATCAGTGTCAGGGGCATGTTTTCTAGTCTAAAATACTATCCCCACCATTTTTTAATGTTTCTGCTTTGCTGTCCTCTCTATCACCAAATACTACACATTCCATGTCACCTTATCATTCACATTTGAGAACTTTCCCAGTGGCTCAGTGGACATGTAGCTTGATTTCTCTATCACAGAGACTGTACCACACTCAGCAATGTTATAGAAATATTAATACTTTGGATTTTGGAGATCTGGGTTTGGGTCTTTAGTGTTGCTTATTTTTCCTTACTTTTGCCAACAATATTTTTGAATGGTAAAAGCTAATTTATTATGAAGTGAATGAAAACTTAACTTTCATGGGTCCTCACTCAGCATGGGCCCTTACTAAATTCTTGGGAAAGGCTCTATCAGTGTAGTCATTTGGTCAAATATTTTTGTAAAATTTGCAATAATGAGATTTTCACCATTATCAGTGAAGACCAGCCCATCCCTTTCACTCAGTTTTTATCTGGGAATGAAGGATGGCCAGGCATTTCTCTATTCTTGCTAAGGTAAGATCAATTGAGAATGCATTTAGTCTGTGCTTCATGGGCTCTCATATGTGGTTCTCAGTCACTGAATGTGGTCTGGCTATAGCTGAGCATCCTGATGTAGGAGGGCTTCCAGCAATGCTCCTGCTGTAGGCTACATCAGCCCACCCAGGGTTTGGTATGAAAGTTAGACTTGACACCATAAGCATGTGGGTAGTCAGGGAAAACTACCTAGAAGGAGACTTTGGAAAATTCTTCCAATTACTAGTGAAGTAAAACTGAAAGTGGAAATTTTGGTTCTTCTTGACTTGTGGTCAAAGAGAAGCAGAAGTTCTCTTCAGTTAGAAACATACTAAAAAAAATATAGCAGATACAACTATAAACCCACAAGGAATGGGTTTTGTTTTGATTTATTTTATGAGACACAGAAAATCTTTATTGTCACTGGAAGCCAGAGCTCTTGCCCCACTTCACCAACAGCTAATAGTAACAAAAATACAGACTTCACAAAATAAAACATAACACAAACATAGGGGAAAATAGTCCCTGGGATTACACTGGCTTTGATACTGAGGTAACCAATTGACTTTGTTCAGTAAAAATACAAAATACCATCTGACTTAATGAAAATACAATAATCAGTTACTTGCAACATTTAATTCATATATACAATGTAAATAAAATACACTCTTTGCTTGAATGTATACCATGTTTAATGTATTAATGTTTAGAAAAGAAAAACTCTATTCTACTTAAATTTTCCTTGTGCTTCTTACCTATCACTGTTTGAAAAACTCAGAAAGTATGATACCTAAGGAAACTTACTTATGGATTTAAAGATACAATATGCATGATCCCCAAAGATGGATAAGTATTAGATCTTTAAAAACCGTTGCTTTCTAAAATCTACAAACAAACTCTAGACACAACCATAAAACCCAAAACAAAACAAGGGCACACAATTTGTTCAAGTAGATTAGAATGCAGGAAAGTTTTCACAAAACTACTGAAATATTAAGTAGTGCTAAGCTACTATCAAAAACTGAACATTTAAATGGTACTCATACTAGTTACACACACTGTAAACAATTTTTATGGGAATTACAAGAACTACATTTTAACAGACTTCCTGTTTTTGTAGAGCACAAGTCCCATATAGTCATGTGTCACTTAACAACAGGGATAACTTCTGAGAAAGGTGTGAGAAGGTGATTTTTGTTGTTCGGTGAATGTCATGGAATACTTACACACACCTAAGCTCGATGGGGTAGCCTGTTGCTCCTAGGCTACTAAATTGCAAGGTATTTTACAGTATTGAATATACCAGAGGTAATTGTAACACATTAACAATCATTTGTGTATCTAAACATATCTAAGCATAGAAAAGGTACAGTAAAACTACAGTGTACAAAATATAAAAAAAATGGAACACTTGTAGAAAGCACTTACCATGCATGCAGCTTACAGGAGTGTAAATTGCTCTGGATGAATCTGTAAGAGATTAGTGAATGTGGACATTCTTATACACTATTGTAGACTTTATAAACACTGTATGCATATGTTATGCTAAATTTTCAAAACAAAAATCTACCATAATGTTAGTTTTAGCTTTCTATAACTATTTTACAAACCTTTAAATTAAAAATAACGTTGACTCTTACAATAATGCTTACCTTAAAACACACATTTGTACAGCTATACAAAATAATGTCTATCTTTATACCTTTATTTTACATATTTTTAATTTTTTGTTACTTTAAAATTTTTTGTTGTTGTTTAAAGTGAGACCAAACACAAACGTTAGCCCAGGATTGAGATCATCAATATCACTGTATTCCACTTCCTTGTCCCACGTAAGGTCTTTGGTTCTACCACTGGGACCACCATTGTATATGTATATTCCTGACTAAAATGTTCCTATGTGATGCATGACTACTAGAAAGTATTGAGTTAGTCTCTGAGATTGAGAGTTTTATCCCCATGACATATTGACACTATCCAAGGTAACATGGGCCATCACAATGAAGACATCAGTGACAAACTGTTGAGTGTCATCAGTATATTTGATTGATCACTGTGCCAGAAACTTGAAATGCCCTAAAATCCTATAGCTGTACGTGGAAGAAACTGGATAGATGTGTTTCCAATCAAAAGAATTCAGGTTACAATTGTAAAATTGAACTACTAGTACAAAATAAACAATGAGCAGATCAAACAATATAAAAAAATGAAATAAAACTTTAATCAACTATGATCTTTAGAAAATGATAATAGAAGATTATTATCATAGAAAGAAGTGATTAAAGAGAACACCTTAAACAATATGAAGGAAAAATATAGTAGACCTAAGCGGGTAGTTCATTCACAAAATATTTTGTCATTTTTCTGTATTTTATGTTCATTTTTATCATTAAAAATAATTTATTGTGCTGGGAGTGGTGGTATGCACCTGTAAACCCAGCAGCTTTGGAGGCTGAGGCAGGAGGATCATGAGTTCAAAGCCAGCCTCAGCAATTTAGCAAGGCTCTAAGCAACCCAGTAAGACCCTGTCACTAAATAAAATATTTTAAAAAGGGCTGGGGATATGGCTCAGTGATTAAGCACCCCTGGGTTCAATCCCTGGTATCAAATAATAATAATTAATTGTATTTCTAATTCTAAATAGTCCCTTTTCTATCTAGTTTTGCATTTGTAAATTTGTGTTGTTTTTAAGAGGGACCTTCAGATTGTACAGATTTCAGTCCCCATAAACCCTGTTGAACTATTGCTAGATGCCAGTGACAGAGCCCTTGGAATACAAAAACTCCTTACCTCCTGGGGCTTGACATTCTAACAGTGGGAGCTGTTAGATGACTAGTAAAACACGTGACAAATTAGATGGTGATAAACGCTCAGAAGAAAAGTGAGTTAGGGAAGGAGATAAGAGGGTATCGAGAGGGCAGGTTTCACAATTTTGTTTGCCACAGGGGAGACACAAACTGCAGAGACAGGAGGGAGGGAGCCCAGACGCATGTTGGGCAAAGGAGGAACCTGGTGTGTCCCAGGTCAGAGTCTCCAGAGTGGGCAGAGAGAGGAGAAAAGCAGGAGGGGTGAAGTCAGATAGCCAGAGGGGCAAGCACCCACCACAGTGTCCCCAACGTCTGACCCTCGAGAGGCCGTCGGCTGTTACTGAGTGGAAAGAGAAATCCTCAGAATGTTTGGAGCATCATCTTGATAGAATGTAACTGGATCCTTTCATTGAAGTTTTGAAAATAGAGTGAAGGGCAGCAAGTGAGAAAGCTAGAAGGCCAGTTGGAGAGAGGGCCACTGCTGGATGGCTGGATGGCTGGATTCTGGGTTGATTTGGAAAGCCGAGCTGACAGCATTCCCTGATATTCTGAGAGAGAGAGAGAAAGGAATCAAGGATGGTTCCAAAGCTCCATTCCTGAGCAACTGGAAGAATGAAGTGACCATTGATTACAATGGGTAAAATGTGACAATAGCAGTTCCGTCGCCAAGATGTGATACTTGACATGGTGCCACGTGAGCTGTGACTGTGTGAGTTCAGGAGAAATGTGGGCTGGAAATGCAAAATGGGACTTGTCAGGCAAGTGGGAGTGTGTGCATGAGAGTGCTTGTCCCCAAGGTTGAAAGGGACAACTAAGCAAGAAAAAGAAGAAAGGAAGAAAAAAAATCAGAGCAGAACACTGGGGCTTAGCCCTTATCACTTTTCTATCATTCCTCAAAGTTCTAAACATTTTACAAACATCAGCTCTGCCATCACATTCTCGATGTGACAATGACTCCACTGTTCATGGACTGTTCCAGGTTTCCAATAAACCAGGGAACTATTAGGAATGTCTCACACCTTGCTGATTTCATCATTTTAGAAGTTTTCTAATATTTACTGTGTATGGAACTTTATGGAAGCCAAAATCTGAAATTGTTTTTCTTTTAATTGAATTTCCATCCCTCCTTCTGTACCTACTGAAGGTGGGGAGATTTATTTTTATCACTGTTTTCTTCACACACTTGGTGAGTGCTGGCATTTAAACAATATTTTTAATAAAAGCAATTGAAAAGGTTGCACTGTATCCTGGGTGGGTTTATGCCCTAGTTCTTTAATACTTTTGCCATTTCTGGGAGCTCAGTGCTAAAATGACTATAGCCTAGTTATGGAAGAAACTCCAGTCAAGGAATTTTTCTGAAGGAAATGTATAATATTTGTCTTTTTAGATTTTCTAGCACTCATCTTGAAAAAAGCTCCTTCACCTGAAAATTATACATGTATGCACAGCCTCAGGTATGTGTCAAGAGTAAACATATTGTTTTTTACTCTGTTTTGTTTTGCTTTTGCAGTGCTGGGGGCTGAACCCAGGGCCTTGCATGCCAGGCAAGTGCTCTACCAGTCAGTTACATCTCCAGCCTGACATTGTGGAGTTTCAAAGCTCATCGAAAGTCTTGTTTTTTTAAAGGATCAGATGATGTTCGTGTATGTCTTAGAAACTGTGTAGATCAATCTGGTTAATTTTAAATAACCAGATTAATTTTCCAAACCAACAAAGGGAAAGCATCCCGTACTGGCCTTCCCTAATGAGAACCTCCTGTTTCTTGAATGAGGATTGGGATCCATTTCAAATAAGTCAAGGATGAAGTTGGTCTTCATTAAGAGCAGAGCTACTAGGTGCTTGCAGGTGGCCCTGGTGCTGTGCAGAGGGCCAAGGATGACTGCCTTGCCCTCTGCCCTCAGCCACCTCAGCCTCAGAGCAGAAATCAGGTCCCTTACAGTGTGACAAGTTCCCAGCTTCCTTGGGCAGGTGGTTGAGGTTTTCTGCTCTGGGCTGAGCCTTCTCCTTTATGTCACCGCTCTTAGTGAGCATCACATACCCAGAGGCACAAGTAGAGTGTTTTCATGTTCATTTGGATGGAATGAAATCAGTGGACAGGATCCCAGGAATAAACAGGAACCAAGGCAAGACTCTGTTACAATTCAAAACTAAGAGACTGAGCCTCCCCTCCCTGCTCCAGAGAAACAGGCCCAAGGGGAAAAGGCAGACAAGTGGCTGCTACTAGGTTGTGGTAAAGATTGTTAAGCTTCAGAAAGGAGAAAAGCTTAGACTCCCTGAGGATGGTGCTCAGTCTTTGCATCTTTACACTTAGGGCAAGTAGGCTATTATTTTTCAAGCCACATAATGTTAAAATGAAGTGAATATGGGGGATGTACATCATTTTAACAGCTTCAGTGTTTAAATTGCAGGAACGTGTAATAGAGGCTCACTTGATTCTGATATTGGCAAGCTATTCCTTCCAACACAGGCTGAAATTGATTGCCAAAGGTATACTTTTGTTTTGGCCCTGGACAGGGATACTGGGGATTGAATCCACCACTAAGCTGAGCTACATCCCCAGCTACTTGTTTTTTTTTTTTTTTTGGTTTTTTTTTTTTTTATTTTAATACAGAGTTTAAGTTGCCCAGGCTGGCCTCCAACTTAGGATCCTCCTGCCTTGGCCTCCAGAGTTGCTGAGATTACAGGTATAGGCCACTGCATGCCGCCCAAATGTATTCATTTTTTAAGAGGGAAGCCATTTTGACTTTCTTGGTAGTCCCTCACTTAAGAATGACCTCCATTTATCTGAGAGAACAGTTTGGTGTTGAGTAGTTCTGAGCTCCTGACATCTGATACCAGAAAGCTAGTGAGAATATTTAGAATTTTAATTCTGTACCATTGCAATTTCCAAATATATTGAATGGGCTGACTGGCATCAAATTATGTATTTCACCTTAATTATATATTTTCCTATTTCTCTTCTCTAGATGCTTAGTAACTTGAATCTAAGAAATGCCAGTCTATATTTGAATCTATCTCATGGCTTTCCACCTGTTCAATAAACATAACTCAACTGAAGCACACAAAATAAGTACTTACAATGCCAAAAACCCATTTGTTTTGATGAGCAATATTATAATTTCCTTTGTCCCAACTTTGAATTTATCAATCATAGTATTGTTACCAAGGATAAATGAAAGTTTGTCTCTCTTGGAGAGAAACATATGTAAATGAGGATATGAATGATTATTTCTAATTTCATAATGACAATGTACATTGTAATCAGCAATTTGCATTGTAAATATAATCCCTAGTGATCTTTGGGGAAAGGCTGGAGAAACCATTTTAGCGAAAGCCTTTATTTTCCTAAACAGCCTACATAGAGATTTAATCTGATTATGTAGGTCAGGTCTTACAGATGGAAGATTCATAAAGCCTGAATAAAATTATCTATCTTGCTGATGATCTTTTACCTGAAGAACATGAAGCATGAAGATATATTTTATTGGATAGATACTTGCTTAGATTAGTTATTTTTTAATGGAAAAACCTTATTTTTGCTTTCAAAGACCAAATCTCTGGCCTATTAGAAATGATGCTACGACATCGTAATATTTTATGCAAAACGGATATTAACATAACCACTAGATGGCAGTGAGTTGGCATAAAAATTTAGGTTGACAAGAAGATGTTCGCTCAGAGTTAAAAGGGACAACAAGAGAAGTGAGCTTTTCATGGATGCCCAACACCCTCCTTGCCTTCAGCCCTTGGCTCACCATTGGGGTGGTGGTTTTATGTGTCTGGTGATATGAGCACAATGATCAGGGAGCACTTGGAAAGCTCCAAATTGAAGAGAACTTTAGCTTTGGAATCAGACAGATCTGAGCCTGAATCTTTACTAGTGATGAAATCTTGGGCAAATTTCCTAACTGTGCCAGACCTCAGTTTCCCCAGCCCTGAGACGGCAGTAGTAATACCTCCATTGTATGGGGCTCTGAGTTTCACCCCAGACACTGTATGGGAGCACCTTGTCTATGGAAGGTACTTAGTAAATGATTCTTGCTGCATTCTTCTGAGTTATTCAGAATTTTTCAAAAATGTAACCATAAAGTGTAAATTATTGGTGCTCAAACATGTTTGTATTTCTGTAGCAAAATGTGTTCATACTAAATGGGATAAATAATACATCTAAAATTCAGTTCAGATCCAGTTTTGTTATCCAATGAGTGAAAAAAATTCTTGCCTCTCAGAGTTTTGGAGTTTGAAATTGCAAACAAGAGACAGTGGGTGTTAACTACCCATTTTTAATCCATTTCCACAGGATCCTGTATGCACACTGCAGAGCCTCTTGGTGTGAATGCCCTGAGTGAGATACTGAGTTGCTACCTTTTATTCCCAGTCACCCTGGCAAGTGGTTATGCTGACTGTTCTATCAGACTTTGTTTTCAGAACTTGCACCTGGCAAAATTACTGCATAAAAAGCAGAGAGAATGGAGAATAGCTAATTTTCTGTACCCAAGATGAGATATTTTTTAATTAAAAAGAATTTTTTTTGTATCAGGGATTGAACACAGGGGCATTTAACGACTGAGCCACATGCCCAGCCCTTGTTATTTTCTTTTTTCTTTTTTTTTTTTTTTGAGAAAGGGTCTCACTAGATTGCTTACAGCATCAATAAGTTTCTGAGGTTGGCTTTGAACCTGCCATCCTCCTGCCTCAGCCTCTCAAGCTTCTAGGGCTTCAGGAGTGTGCCACCAAACCCAGCCAAGCATGAGATGTTGTTGAAGAAAAGGCTTATATTAGAGAAGGCATTGAGAGCTCAAAATCAGAATGATTACATTTACCAAATAATTTGATATTTACAAATTTTCTTTTCCTTAAAACTTTTTCTTAAAACAATCGATAGACATACAATGGCGTATTCCGGGAAAGCTATCACCAAAAGGAGAATGAAATGTTGTTCTGAGTGATGATTCTAAGTACGCCAAGTTCCAATTTCTCCTTAATGTTTTTAGGAAAGTTATTTTTCAATCATTTCATTTGTGATTGTGCAGCTGGTTCTCCAGGGTTGTCAAACCCTCTGGGACAGAAACCAGCTTCTCTCCTGTTTTTCTTTGCTTGTAATCTCCAGGAAACATGTAACTTGTACAGTTCTGTGTTTGAAGATGTTAGATAAATGCTGGCCTTCTTAGCTCAAAATTGGAAAAATCCTTCCACGATAGTTCAGATATTCTCAGAGAATAAGTTAAATACATTTGGGAGTTACATGAATTCTATCAGAAAACAAAGACATCATATGTGACCCAGGAAAAGCAATTTACCTTAAAATCTTGAAAGAGCTAATGGCAGAGCTCCTACAATGAGTGGGTCTGTCTAAACATAATTTGGAGGATTTCTCCTGCATTTTGGGTACATGAGATCTAAAGTAAAAACCCATCTAAATAGTCATAGGATAAAGTAAAAGTAATTTCTATTATGGTTTTTTATCAAAATTAGCATAACAGGAGAACTGTGCCCACAGGGCTACGGAGAATACCACTGTGAGATTTCTGAATGAGAAAAATCCTGTTAGGTTGGCCCAGTGACAGATGATCAGTCAAAAAAGGTCAGTCAACCAATCCGTCAAGTAAATAAAACAACAGACTTCTCATAAACTTCCCTTGATGAAAACTCTCTGATGGTTTTCAAGAGTCCGTAGGACAAAGCCCACCCAGTTCTTGAGCAGGGCAGTGGTGGCCCTCTGCAATCTCCTTTGCAACCTACTGTTTTCAGTCTCTTCTTCCTATTTGTCAATTGCCTGGAGATGTTTGTTTAATGTCCTTGGATTTTCTTAAACTCTGTCTCTAAGCCTTGAATGTCCTTTCTGCCCATCTCACTTGTCTTCTCCCTTGTCTGCTAGTGACAGTTGTCCACTCACTTCAAAACCCAGCAGAAAATAAACACTGCCCTCAGGAGTAGAGCTGTTGTAGCACACTCTGAAAACACTAAAATTCACAAAAGCATTCTAATTCTTCTGCTTCTCATATCTGCTCATTAGTAAACCCTGATGGGTTTGAGGGAACCCACTGACCTTTTACATCCTACTACTAAATACCACACTTGGAAACTCCTGGGCTTAGAACTGTTTGCTCTTATTGATGGAAAGTTGGAGGCAGTCAGGATCCAGCTCTCCAGTGTAAAACCTGCAGTGAATGTTTAAAGGGAAGTAACGTGACCTCTTTTGTGACTTTCTTTTTCCACTCCTGGAGTCCTCATTGACAGATGAAGAAAAGTGGACCAGCTCTAGGTTGCATAACTGAGAGGCAGGAGTCTCTTGGAACTAAATGGAGCATCACATACCAGTGCGTTTTCCTGCTTCCTACAAACCAATAGGCATAAAGGCTACTTTGCTTCTGGGAGGCAGCATCCCCAGGTGTTACCATTTAATGATTTTCCAAGTGACTATGTGTATAAATGTAAAATACAGTATGCTTTTTCTTTCTTCTTCCTTATAACTGGGTAAGTTAATATTCAAGGGGGAATTATTAGGCATATGGAAAAAATATTAATGGAAGTTTAGTTTGCTAAATCTCAGTGGGGGTGGGGGTGGGGGAGGACTCCTTCAGGTTTTGCTATGTAAAGCTTCATGTGGTCCCATTGATCATTTTTCAGGAGATGAGCAGGCTGAGAGAGGATGGGTAAATCAATGACTGCCTTGTATCAGTGGAAACACAATAGTTTCCCTTGACTATGGGAACACATTTATGTCAGGGGTTCATGTTTAAGTTTTTTTGTGTTTTCCTCATTAATTTCAAAGGAAACCAGTATAAATGAATGTATCTGTTGGAAAAATGTCTGACTGAACAAATATAACACAAGATGTCACATTTTTTATCCATTCAAGGGACTAGGTTAATTTTCTAACATGAACCTGGCTACAACAAAGATTACATATCTTATTTAGTCATGTCTAACTTGGTCAAAGTCCAACTTTATCGTTTGTCACAATTTTTGGAATGCTCAATCCCCCAGTTACTTTGCGAGGATTTTTCTAAATTCTAACGTCAGCCAACAGACACACAGTTGATATGAACAAAAGCCTCATTGTTTTTCTTATTTTATTCACCATGTGGTTTATCATTCTCAAAACTACTATCCTGAAAATCCATAATATTTTCTTATGGCTATTCTAGGGTCTCTTATCATTTAGTTAGCTCTTAGTGATGGTTTCTTTTTGGAATGCTTTATTTATAATATGCTTGCTTTGATAGTTAATTTTTATTTATAATGGAAAATTCCAAGTATGTTCAGTAGTTGAGACAATAAAACCAATGCACTCATCTCCTGGCTCCAATAATTATCAGCCCATGGCCAATCTTTCCTCTGTATTCCTCCCTACTACCTGCCACCTCTCTGGATTATTTTTAAACACATTTCAGATACCATCTGTGAATATTAACAAAATATCTATGCATCATATGTGTATTTATAATATCTTTTAAAGAAACAAGGACATTCCTTTTAATAAACATAACCACAGTGTTATCAATAACTATCTCCCCCAAAAGTAACTCCACAATATTGTCAAATGTGCAGTGAGTATTCACATAAATCTTTTATCATTTGTTTGTTTAAATCAGGATCCAAACAAGCTCATAAACTGGGCAATTGGTCCTTCACACCTTCTCACAGTGACATTTGCTAAATACATACCATACTGTCATTTACAGGTCTTTCCCTCCATTGCCTGTACTTCCTGTGAAATGGTAGTTATATCTAGAAGTTGGATTAGATTCCAGTTCTATATTTTTGCCCCCCCCAAGAATTCTTCTTAGTGCTCTTTACTTCCATTTGGAGGTAAATGATGTCTGGCTGACTCTTTATATGACCTTAGCCACACTGGTGATCATTGCCTGGATTCATTAGTTTATTGGGGTTTGTGAAATTATGACACGCTATCATTCCATCTTCATTTGGTGGCTAGTTCTATAAAAATAAGTTCCCCTTAGCCCTTGTGTGATTCCTTGAGGTAAAACTGATATTGTTAAGAAGACAGGACAAAGTTGACTCTTTCCCTTTAATTCCTTTCAAAACGAGTTAATTCCCTAATGTCATTAAACATAACCAAATTCTAAATGCTGTTTATATGTTTTTTATCCAATACATTGCTATTACTGAGACTCAAATTCTCCTATATTTAGCCCATGGAAGATGACGTAATTTTTGTCAACTCCTCTTGATGGTAGAAATATCCGATACTTTCTTTGGTATCTGGATTGAAAAGATGCCTTAAGTCTTGAGTTCTTTTTGGTGAGGCATGGTTCCTAGCACTGGGTACCATGGCTGCTCATGGCTATTGGATTGGTCATTGTTTCTAGACTCTCCAACAAGCAGAACTGAGAAATATGGATTGCCTTTTAAAGATAAAATACATCAGGAATTCCTCTGATACTTCCACTTTAAATTCAGTAATGAATCAATCCTTTATCTCTCTTTTCCCACAGCCAACATCTCAGTATTCAAAAACAGAAATATAATTACCCATTTACCTTATCTCACTGTACACACAATAATATTGGCATACTAATACCATCACTCCCACCAACAATATGATTATTAGCAAATGTTGAAGTTTTAAAATTACTGTTATATTCTTACTATGAGCTGCCATCCTTTTGCTGACTGTGTGACCCACTTGCACCTCAATTCTTAGATTGAGTTAAATTTTGTGTAATAATATACAAACTATCTTCATGTTTTTAAGACGTTAAGAAAATCTAACATCTCTGGCTCCTCCACCCCAACTCCCCCTCCTCCTATACATTATCATTTCAACTGATTTTTGTTTTATTTATATTTGTTTTTGTTTATCCTTCCATTGCATTTTTTACATATGAGCAACTCTTCTTTACCACATGTATGTTTTTATGTCAAGTCCAAATATATGTCCCGTGTTTTATTTGCTTTCTCTTAGTTTACCTTTTGATCTTATAAAGGTGTATATTTCTGTTACCCATTAACATTTAATGATATTTTTAAAAATATATTACTTCCAGACTTTCTTTTCATTTTTTGTAAATTCTGAATAAAACCATTTTCCCATCATTCTTACATTGTTCTAATAGTGCTTGCTGATTATCATAGGAATAAGGGTATACTTTTCTGAAATAATGTCACCTTCCTATTCAGGAATGTCCAAGTAGCCACCTGCAGGCAATGTGCCTTTCCTCTGAGTGAGACAAGTGTTTGTCCACAGCACAAAGGAAACTGGCAGAAACAGAAGAGCCTCAGGTACTCAGATCGTCATGTAACGGAGGATT
Organism: Ictidomys tridecemlineatus; assembly: GCF_052094955.1. NCBI lineage: Eukaryota > Metazoa > Chordata > Mammalia > Rodentia > Sciuridae > Ictidomys > Ictidomys tridecemlineatus. Next base: position 62,503,283 of record NC_135489.1, read on the forward strand.
AAAAAAAAGCTAACTTAAAAGAAGGGTGCCACTGGATTTAAATAAAAACCTGTTCAATTGTTTTATCCATCATGCTAGTTGCTGGCATATTTTTCTGCTTACTGACGGAAAAAGGTATCATTTCCATGATTCTGTGAGGTCCTCTTTTCCTAATCCCCATCTTGAAAACTTTTACTTTCAATAATTTGCAAGCAAGAGGGTTTTAAAAATTTTTTGTCTTTTAAAATTGGTAAATTTGGTTACATGTAGGCCACATGAGGTTTTCAGAAGACCAAACATAAATTGTCTTAGGGACAAAAGCAGCTATTGGAGAAGAACAATGATAGGAGTTTCATTGACTATGGAGCATCAATTTGATGCAGCATATATAACTCTGTTTTTGTTACTATAACAAAATACTTGGTGCAAGCTAACTTTATAAGGAAAAAAAGTTTACTTTAGCTCACACTTTTGAAGGCTGCAAGTCCAAGATTGGTAGCCTCATTGGTTTGGTATCTGGTGAGGACCCAAGAGTGAATGTCATCATGGTGGGGGAGAGGGGGCATGTAAGAGAGAGGTCACAAAACAAGAGAACAGAGAAGATTAAGGGGTCAGGCTTAGTCTTTTCTAAAAATTTGCTCATGGTTCCCTTAAGCACCACCTTAATGTCTTCTGGGGATACTCTCTCGGTGGCCTAAGGACTAGGTCCCATCTCTTAACATCAAGGACCAAGCTCTCAATGCACAAACCCTCGGAAGACAAATTGCATGCAGGCCATACTATTTTTGTTTTATTTAAAATTTCCATCATACTCACATTTTTGGTTAGCCATGAAAGTGTCAAGTGCTTTTAACAATGATTGTCATACTTTATCATTACCAAACCTTAAAACTGGAGCAAATAAAATTTCATTATCTCATGTATCTCTATTCACCATTCAGCACAGAAGAAGCCGCTCAAGATTCTCTAGAGGACCCTGGCAATCTGCCTTGTGACCAAAGAGTCCCAAATGGGCAGGGCTTCAGAACAGGCACGGTGGTGCTCTGCAGAAGCTGTCCTGCCCCTGGAGATGTTCTGGAAATCTTTAGTTGTCACAATGGGGAGGCTCAACTAACATTTGTGAGAGAGAATGGTAATTGTAGATGTCTTTCATCTCCTTAGTTGGATTTATTCATAGTGCCCCCTTTTTTTTGAGGATACTGTGAATGGGATTGTTTTCCAGATTTTTTTCTAAGCAGATTTATTAATGGTGTATATAAAAGCTATTGATTCCTCTATGTTGATTTTATAACCTCCTACTTTGCCAAATGTGTTTATTAGCTCTAACAATCTTCTGGTAGAGATTTTGGATCTTCTACATATACGATTGTATCATTCTGAAAATAGTGATGATTTGACTTCTTCCTTTCCTATTTTTATCCTTTTTATTTTCCTCTCTTGCTGAATTACTATGGCTAGAATTTCTAGGACTATACTGATTCGAAATGATGAATATGGACATCCTTGTCTTGTTTCAGGTTTTTAAAGAAATGTTTTAATTTTTATACATTCACCATGATGGTATTTTGGGTTTGTCATATATATCCTTTATGATGCTGGGGTAAGTTTCCTCTATCCATAGTTTCTTGAGTGTTTTTATTTTATCATGAGTGGGTGCTGAATTTTGTGGAAGACTTTCTCTGAATCTATTGAGACAACTGTGTGATTTTTGTCCTTAATTCTATTTGTGTGATGAATTAAACTTATTGATTTAAATATCTTAAACCGTACTTGCATCCCTGAGATAAAATCAACTTGGTCACAATGTACAATCTTAATACGTTGTTGAATACGATTTGCTAATATTTTATTAGGGTTTTTTTTTGGTCTAAATTCCTCAGGCATATTTGCCTGTAGTTAGTTGTCTTTCCTTAATATGTTCTTATCTGGTTTTATATGAGTGTGATACTGACTTCATAAAATGAGTTTGAAACTATTTCATTTCTTTCTATCCCAGGAATAATTTAAAGAGCATTAGCATTAGTTCTTTTGTAAATGCCTGGTAGAATATTTTGTTTTTCCTTTAAAAATTCTGTTACAACTCACTGACTTTTATTTTATTACTGACTAAAAGATGATGACACACTGAAAATCATTGCTCTATTTTGATGCACAAATTCTCCTAGGACTCTTCTTGCATATATGTGAAGAATAGGATGGATTTCCTTTCATGATTTCTTTTTTATTATTATTATTATTAGTTCTAGTCAGTACCTTTCATGATTTCTAGAGGGAGTCTTCCTATACAACAAATAAAATTCCAAGTGGAAATTTACATTAGCACCAAAGTAGTCATTTTTCAAAGAATTAAATGTCATTGGAAGAGCTTTGGTCCCAAAGGACAAAAACCAGGGTTAATTCTGACTCTGAAGTTTAATTTTGTCCTTAAATAAACAAATGTCAATGAAGTTTATTTTCTTAGCTCAAATGCAGAGATGATCCATGTGTCTTGTTGGAAGGTAGTGTATAAGGGTTGGAGAGGACAATGATTATAGTTTGCAGACAGTGAACTGCTATAAAGAGTGAATTGTTACTTAGGTCTGTGCACAGGAGTCTGCTTTCAAAGCCCTTTAGTCAATAATAGTGAACTAGTAACAGGACAGAACTTTCACTAGGCACTTACTAAGCCCCGTGCCCAGACTGACTCATGCAATTTTCATAGTAAGTACTATTAATATTGGCCCTTTTTGAAAATAAGCAAATCGAGGTTCATGATTACGTCACAACAAAATTCTGTCTGTAGTGATGGCAGATTTATGTTTTGAACCCAAGGAGTCTGGTTCTCATGCTTGAATACTTAACTACTTGACTTCACTCTCTATTTAATTAAGGCAGAAACTAGCATCGCATATTGGTGTATCTGAGCATTTATAAAATTTTCTATAGAATTAAATATTTTTTTGCAAACTAAATGCTTACCATATTTGAGAATAATCAGTGAAGAAAAAAAGTACACTTTAAATATATTTTATAGAAACAAGATTGGAATCAACAGCCCACCACAGAAGATAATCAGATATGGGCTTTGAAGCTTGTAGGCTAGCAGTTTTCTGAACGTACATACATATGTGTGTGTGTTCATGTGTGCACTTGCATGGGCGAGCGTGTATATACTCACGTGTTTGATGTTCACGTTCTCAAAAAGATATCACCAGTGCCCTAGGAGGGTTACAGGTATGGCTAGCACCCTAGGAGGGATACAGGTATGGCTATTCAGGAATATAAAGTAGACTTGAGGCTTAGCTGTTAAGAGTGCAAGGGCCTCTTGAGTCCTGCCCTGGTGACCCCATCCCTGGCACGTGGAGCAGAGATTAGGTCTAAACCTAGCCTTTGATTCTGGGCTCTAAGTCTCCCAGTGGTTGAAGAAATATACTTTTTAGTGGAGTGACCAAGAAATCATGGCCAAACAGTCCATATGGTGTGGCTGGTGTGTCCAGGTAAATGAGTGTAAATGCTCAGGGAACCTTCTGAGAGATGTGCCACCCATCCATGATTTTTCAGCCTGAAGGTTGGATCAGCACAAGAGGTGCCCTGATTAGAAAGGGGTGCTTTTTCTCTCCGCAGTCCTCCCCTTTGGAAGATTTCAGTGTTAGAGATTTTTTTTTTTTCCTGAGCGCGGCTCTGGGATGCTATCCAAAATCTATGTTTCTAATGAATTGTGCTGCCAGATTTAGGAAGAGCCAGGCTCCTCTTTGGAACTAGGTGAACTGGGCTAATTAGAAACAGGCCTTGTCATCTGCCATCCAGTTCTCACCAGGTCCCACAGGAAAACCCAAGCCTCTGGCTCCCACACCCCACACAGCAACTGCCAGATTATGCTTGGCTTTGTTGGAAGATGATTTTGCTGGTTTACAAATTACTGTCTCTGTCGTGTGCATCCGAATTAAGAGGAGTGGTTGGTTTTTAAAAGTTCATCTGTTTGATGATGAAAGCAGAGTGACTTTCTGAGGACAAATTCAGAGTTTGATGTGCTGTCTTTGCTGATGTAGTCGCTGTGCCACCTGTGCTCCAGGGCAGACCCCGATTCACTTCAGTGTGTGACCTTGGCGATAGGGCCACCCTAAAAGGATGCTCTTGGCTGAGAGAAATGAGAAAATCCACTGATCTCATTTGCTTCTACCCTGTGAATCTCTCTGTAGGTTTCAGAACACCTGGGTCTGAACAGGGAAACTTCAAAATACCTTATCTGACTAGAAAGTTCTTTTATAGCTGCAGGAAAAATGTTCCCAGTTCCGCTTCACAGATACCTGGGATTCAGGAGGCCTGAGGATTTCTCTCATTTGGCTTTCAGCTGAACATTCCAGAATAAAACAACAGAGGCCCCTGGTGCTGTCAGGACATGGCACACAGAGCCGACTTGTGGCATGGATCCCTGGTGAGACTCTATCACTTAATAGGCCTCTGATAGCCCCTGTGTTCTGTTTTTTACAGTTAGTGCATTAATTTTCTTTATTAATGGTTACTGTTTTTGAGGTTTCAGTGACCTATAATCAACCACAGTCCAAAAATATTAAGTGGAAAATTTCCAAAATAAACAATTCCTAAGTTTTCAATTGCCCATCATTCTGCATAGCACCATGAGATCTTAGATTGTTCCACTATGTCCTACCAAGGATCTGAATCATTCCTTGTGCTGTGTATCTACCCACTTGTGTTCATTACTTAGAGTGAACCTGGATTATCAAAATGATGGTTATAGTATCATAGTGCTTATGTTCAATTAACATTATTTTACTTAATAATGGCCCACAAGTGCAAAAGTAGAGACACTGGAAATTCAGATATGCCAAAAGAAAGCATATCTTTCTATTTAATGAAAAGGTGAAATTTCTCTACTTAATAAGGGAAGAAAAAAAATCATGCTGAGGTTGCTAAGATCTACAGTACAAGATATGTTCAGACAGAAGTCACATTCACATTACATTTCTTAGTATATTATTGTACTTGTTCTATTTCATAATTATAGTTGTTAATCTCTAATTGTAACTAATTTATAAATTAAACTTTATTGTAAGTATGTATATAGAGGAAAAAACATGCTTTACATAGGGTTTGCCTATACCATGCTTTCAGCCATCCATTGGGGAATTTTAGAATTTGTCTCCTCCCACAGATAAGCAAAGGGGGATCACTGAATCCATAGACAATGCTGCATAAATTCTCAGATTATTCAAAGATGAACAAGAAGTTCAAATAGCAGGCTTATGCAAATAGTTAATTGTAGAATTACTACTATTCTCCTTCTCTTCCTCCTCCTCCTTCTTTTGAAGTATGTCTTTCTATTTTTCCTCTCAAGCATATCTACTTCAGGAAGTGTTGAGAGCACAGAGCTTGGTGGGAAAAGTGTATCTGGTGATAATGACATGTCCGGATTGGAAAAATTCTGGGGTAAGCAGATTTTGGGTTTTACTGTTAAGCTAACATGAGATTACCTAGCCTAACAAGTTTTAGGCACCTTGTTTTTCTAAATGCTCTGTCATTTGTGTTAAAACAGGAAAATATGACATCTAACCTTTTTTTCCTGAGAAAAATAACCATTCTCTTCCCTGTTTTGCTAATAATAACTCCCCGCCCCCAACACACACCCCATTTATTGTAAGAGCTACAGTGTCTGTAATTTGGGGAACCACTACCCAGCTGGGGTGTATTTGATTTTGTCCTTCATATGTGAGCTCTTGGTGTGTGTATGTGCATATGTGGGGAAGTATGTGGGTGCAGATGTGTATATATGTGTGTTACTGGAAGGTGAAGACACTATCAGAGATGTAAGAAGTAATCACAACTGTATATATGGAATGAGTTCTTCATTTTTATTTCCAAGATCTGTCATAGTTTCATGTTTTTCATTTTGCATTGAAGAATTAATCTACTCTTTCATAAACATCTTCTACATTTGTTCATTAGAAAAATTAGATCTTTTAGTATTTGCATTTAAACAGTTTTCTTCATGTTAACCATTTGCTTATAACTCTCTGAAGAGCAGATTTGCTTGCTTAAGTTGTGATTTTCCAAGGGCCATTCTTAATTTATCTGGAAGAACAAATAGAAAGGAAAACAGGGAGGGGCAAGGGAGTTGGGGTGAAGGGAGAAGATGAGAGAAAGCCTGACCCTTTCACACGTAGACCTACCTCTGAACAGAAAAACTAAGGCAGACCGAAAATCTTCAAAACTATCATTTGTTTTGTGCAGTTGCTGATGATACGCTGGGGCAATTTCCAAATGGAACATTTTCTTGCTATCACAGGGAAACAGCACATGCCAGGATGAGTTCTGATCTCTGTGGCTAATATCTCCATCTCTGGTTATCAGAAGCAGAAACACGAATGAAGCCTGATGTCCATTTGTTTGAAAACTAAATGGAAGAAGAAAATTGAACCTTGATGCACAGAAATAAACACACACAGAAGGGATACACACAAACACAACCAGGGAAATCCCAATAAGATAAGTGGGTTGTGCCCATGTCAGCTTCGCAGTTGGGGAGAGTATAGTATGGTATTACAAATTGTTAACCTTTGGGAAAAGTGGGGAAACAAATACAGGGGATCTTTTTTTTAAAAAAAATTACTTTTGAATTTATAATAATGCAAAAACTTAACTAAAAATTTGGAAAAGTAGCAAGAAAACTTGCATGCTGTATTTCTTTAAAAATAAGTGAGATATTTAATGTGTCTTTTGAAAAGAATTTAATTAAAAGACAAAGTGCCTGTTTTGCTTTTAAATTAAGCATTGGTATGTATCACAGCAGCTAGAAAGTGAAAGAAAACAGAAACAGTAGACTTCAATTTGTAAGTTTTAGAGGTTATGTTAAGTGGATTAAGTCAATAATCTAAATTATAGTGAGAAATACAAATGCAACGATTTTTTGTCTATTTTTTTAATAAGTTATGTTAGAAATACATTTCACCCTGATTGAAAACATCTAGGCTGAACTAAAACTTTTATGACTTGTTGGAGAAAATAATGGAATTATTCAAGCCCATTATCATTTATGGCTATAATAAAGGCCTTTACCAATACAAAGAACTTAACTATGGTTTTTAGGGATGAGAAAGAGAGCCTTCTAGGAAGAAGGCTTCAGAATGAAATGTGGGTTGAGATGAAAAGATCATTAACTAACCACGTTGACTATTGCAGTGGATGAGGAAATTGAGAAAAGTGAAGCCTCTGTCATTGATCAATTCATCTATCATCTGTCATCTGTTACCTCTTTGTTATTCAGAAGATACAATTTAAGCTCTTTAAGTTTAAGATAATTGAATTGTTTTCTACATAAAGTATTACATATCTAATACAACATATAAAAATATTACCTAAGATGCATTTGAAAGAAATAATAGAGACGCCCTGAATAATCCCTTCAGGTTTCCCAATAGTGACACCTTGCCTAACCATAGTATCATATCACAAGCAGGAAACAGACACTGATACAATCCATAGACCTTATCCAGGGGGAAAGACTCTTCTTTAAACTAATGAAATCATATTTTTAAGGTTATTGAAGCAAGAGTTGATTAACTACTAGTATACTTTCCAAAGAACACATCCAACCCCCTGCAGTTAACTATTTTGTTAAGTTTGCTTCAAATTTTACAGGTCTAGAGGACTTTTCTTCTCTTCTACCTTCCCTCTGTACCTTTTGTTTGCTGGCATCACACACTCACACCCCCCCCACATACACATATACATACACACACCTGTTTTTTTTACTCTAAATGGCCATAGGCCACTATGATATGCTTCAGATATTTTCTGACACAAACTTGTTATTAAAAAGCTGTGAGATGGATTATTTGTAGCAAAAATTTTAGAAATGAAACTTTCTAGAAATGGAATAATTAAGTTCCTTAGAAAAGATATTTTACTGGTTTGACCATGTAACTCACCAGTAAAGTGTTGCCTATAGCATGCCCACGACTCTGGGTTCTACCCTTAGCAACACAAAGAAGAAAGAAAGTTAAGTTGTGAAGGAAAGAAAGAATACCTAACGACTTGTCACGGTCCTTGAGATTTATTAAATCCTTGCTACAATACAATGAAGCTATTCAGACAACTTGAGGTTTAGTTATGTATATGTGTGTGTGTGTGTGTGTGTGTGTGTGTGTGTGTGTGTGTATTTTATTTTTTCCTTTGTACTTGAGCTTCTGGTGCATGTATGTGTGTTGTTGATGTTGTGTTGTTGTTGTTTTAAGATACTTCCTGGAGTTTGAACCCAGAGTCTCATACATCCTAGGCAAGCACCGAGCTACACCCCAGCCCTTTTTATTTGGTTTTAAGGCAGGGTCTTGCTAGTTGCCCAGGCTGGCCTCAATCTTGTCATTTCTTGACTCAGAATTCCAGGTAGCTGGGATGAGATTTTTGTTTTGATATGTGATTTTGTAATATTTGGAGAAAGCAATGATGTTAAAAGGAAAGGGGCTTCCCTTTCAAATGTCTTCTTTGAGAGAAAGAGTTGAGGCAGGAGACTGGATACCATTTTCATCTGATTCAAGCTTTGAGCTGCCTATGGGGCATCCTAGGGGAGAAGACATGTATCTGCTTGGAAAAGGGTCAGCAAAGAAGTCTGGGTCAGCCGTGGAATGTAGGAAGAGGGTGGGACTACTGTGTTGGAGGCAGGACAAGTAAATTAGTAAGGAATTTATACCGCTATTGGCCAAGTTAGCCAAATAAAGTTCATTGGTGGTTGAGCACAAGCAATTTGGGGAGTCTAAAAAACAAGTCAGATTGGAATGTGTTGCCGAGTGGATTAAAGATAAGGAGGCAAAGAAAGTACCTATTGCCTATGAAAAAAAAGAAACAGATAAACAGCAAATAGCAGAACAAATTGGAGGAAGCTATTGATTCATGTGAATATTCCTTTTTCTTTCTTTTTTTCAAGATAAGAGCTATGAGAGCTGTGATTCTAAACCTTGACGCTACATTAGAATCACCAGGGAATGATTCCAGTGCCCAAGCATCTGTCAAGAATAACTAAATCAGGACCTCTGCAGATGGATTTTCTGGACATCTCTATTTTTTAATCTACACAGTGAGTCCAGTGTACAGGCAAGTTTGAGAACCAGTGTATTGAACATGCTTTTAAACCACTCAAGGTGCTTGTTAAAATGCAGATTCTTATTCAGAAGCCAGGAGCAGGGCCCATAATTCTGAATTTCTAATAAGCTCCCTGGTACCACTGCTCCAGGAGGGACAGTACACGTGAATAGGAATGATCCAGAAAAGAAAGAGGATAAAGACAGGGAAGAGAGCATCTAACTCAAGAGAGCAAGATGAGGTGTGATGCCCAGCACCTGGGAGGCCCTGGGTAGGGTGAGAGACTTTGCAAATGGACATCAGAAGGAAGAAGCTGCAGGATAATATATTTGGTAGTTGGGGAGAAAAAGGAGATGGCACTACTGATTTTAATGGTCAGTTTCCCTCCACACTTTTCCTCTTTTTATGCTTTCTGCCACCTCAGACCAATCTCCTTCATAAGGACATCTCCCTTTTTCTGTGAAAGTTAAGAACTGAGGCTGTAGCTCAGTGGTAGAGCACTTGACCAGCATGAGTGAGGCCCTGAATTCAATTCCCCGAGAACAACAACAACAAAATGTATTTCTGTGAAGGTTAAAGCCTAAAGTATACTCTAGGGCATTTAGCCCTTATATGGCCTGTTTTATAGACAAGGCCCAGAGAGTCACCTCTTCCCAGGAGGACAGAGTGAGGATACTTACAAGTCTACATATGCCTTGCATAGAGATGTCTTATTCTCTCTTTGCAAGGTTAGCATTAGCCCAAGTCACCAGAGTTGGGCTGAGCCCACCACCAATGAGGGTTATGTCAGCTTAGCCTCTATGCTATGCTTCTCTTTTAGCTAATGACTTGAGGAAAATCTTTTTTCCTATGTCTGCTACTGCTTAAGAAACATAACTAGGCAGCTGATCTGTGCCTGGCCTACTATAATAATGGTATTACCCTCTCCTGAGTTCCTGTCTACCAGGTATGCTTGGTATTTCATGGCTTTTCTCAAGGTGTAATTACAACAAGTATATCACTATTTCCATTTTATAGCTGGGTAGACTGAGGCTTACAGAGGTTAAGGAACTTGCCTCAAGTTACATTCATTAAAGTAACAGAACTGGAATTTAAACCCCAGCAGTCTGATTTGACCTCATGCTGTTAACTACAACAGTCTTCTCCTCTTCACATGCATTGGTTAATGAGGTAAGCCACGCAGGGTGACAATTCTTCATGGATCTCTTGTATTTCTGTGTGTCTATATTTTGCTAGCAGAGGCACGGTCACCTTTGTTCCAAACTATATTTTAAAAGATGCTTACACAGCAAACAGTCTTGGAACATGCAGGTAGTGACTCTCTCCAGATCAAAGGCCAGGCATGTGGGTGCCTAGTGTAAAAGATTAGCATCCCTTATATCTGAGTTACCTCTACTGCGTCATTATTGCTGTGGTTGCAGGTATCGTCAAACCCTCTTTGGTTTGCCCTGTGGAAATGGGGAGCCAATGTAAATGCTGATACTCTGGCTATTGTATTGTGAAAAATAAACTGTCCTTTGTCTCCACCCCAGGAGTTTGATGGATGTCAGCATCCATGAAACTATAGCAGGTTAACATCCCTTCATCTAGTTCTGTTTTATGATCGTACAAGACAGCAGATTAGAAAAAGGGGTGAAACAGCTGATGCATTCTAGGGAGACAGCACTATGGTCCCTAGATGCATTAAATAAAATTTTAGGAGGTCATTGTTTTGCACCAGGCTCTTACACTAGGCCCCAACAGACCAGCCTCAAATGGAGTCATTCATACCAAAGTTCCATGACACTGAACTGAAAACAGTTTTCCGATCTTCCAAGAAATCAGGAGGGAGAGATAACAACCATGTTTCTCCCACAGGCCAGTTCAATAGGCATGAAAATTAAATTCCCTCTGCTTAACCTGCTGTTAACCAGTTCGTTATTTTTCTATGTTTCTGTCTCCCTGTTCCTATCTTACAAGAAAAGGAACTTTGAAATAATGAATCTTTTTTTTCTTCTGGGTTTTGGCTTTTTGCAGCATTTTTTTGTCTGTAAAACCTACCTTTTGCTCAGCTCATTGGAACATACATTCTAATTTACAGGGAAAAAAAGTGCTGATCTTAGAATTAGAATTAGAATTTAGAATTTTAAGATTGCAAATAAATTCAATACAGTTATTTAAATTTGTTGTGATTGTGTGAGTGTGTGTGTGTGTGTGTGTGTGTGTGTGTGTGTGTGTGTCTTTTGACGCAGGGAAGGCAGAAAAAGGTGTAAGTGCAGACCAGTGAACCCTTTGGGCGGATTGCCCAAACCCCTTGGTCACCCAGCTGTTTTATAGAGGATACTAGGAAGCTCCATCCAGATCAGGCTTTCAGAGCAAAGATGCTCATTTCCTGCTGCTGGAAGTACTGGCAACTGAAAACCGTCCTCTGAGTCTCTCTCCTAATTTGTCTAGAGATACCTTGCCCAAGGTCCTGCCTCATCCTATAGGTCAGTGGTATGAGGCTAGGTGAAGGAGGGAGGAAGTGGCAGGTGTGTATAATAATCTACTCCCTTCTCTTCAACATAGAACAACCCCGATCTCAGCTCCAGAGCTTCCTGAGGGAGAGTTTTCTGCCTATTTTGAAAAAGCATCAAGTTTGACTCCTTCTCTGCTTGAACTACTTCCTTCACTCACAGTGTCAACCCTGAGAGCTCTCCGACAAAATTTCCAGCACACAATCTCAGTGCACATAGCTTAGAGAATGATTCCCAGGGAACCAACATTTATAAGAGACAGGTTATACATTGTTTTATCTCTCATAAATCATGATATAAAACAAGGTTATACACAAAATGTGTTTCCAAAAATTTCTGTGTGCTTTTAAGTCACAGTATTTTGGCATAGATAGGTTTAAATAAGCCATTCAAAATACCACCTATAGGCTCAACAAAAATAACATTGCTAATACAAATCTTGATAGCTACATGAAAAGAAATTATATTTTTAAGCATTAAAGTTTTGATAATTTTGTAGTATGTTCACTGAATTACTTTTTCTGACACATTATTATACTAATAAATAAAAAGCAATAGAAGAATCATTAGCTTATCACAAAATGCCCTGATGGAAATTTTAGCATAATTGAATTTCTGTTTTCCCTTGAGATACAAATACAGTGAATGTATCATAGATTATGTAAATGGGACAGTGGGAAGCAAGTCATGCCATTTAATGTGTCCAGGAAAAATATATTAACCTCCTTCAGATGTAGGGGGTTTTTTTCCTCCTACATATGGAGGCAAAAAGACCATAAGCTTTGTTGGAATAAAAAAGCTGTGACTGTGCAACCCTCCAGAATAGATTTGGAGGGGAAAGTAATAGTGAATACAGTTGCACCTTGCTCTTATCTGCAGTTTTATTTCTGCAGTTACCTATCTTCAGCTGAGGTCCAAAAATATTAAATGAAAAGTTGTAGATATAAACCATAAGTTTTAAATTGCAGACCTAACTGAAAACTGTGATGAAGTCTTGTGCTGTCCAGCTCTGTCCCAATAACTGTTTGTCCAGTGTATCCATGCTATATATGCTACCCACCCATTAGACACTTAGTAGCCATCTTGGTAATCAGATCAACTCTCAAGGTGTCACAGTACTTGTGTTCAAGTCATCCTTATTTTACTTAATAATGGCCCTGAAGTATGACAGTAGAAATTCTGGTGATTGGTATATGCCAAAGAGAAGCCATAAATTGCTATCTTTAATGGAAAAGTTAAAAGTTCTCAATAAGGAAGAAAACCAATTGTATGTTGAGTTTGCTAAGCTCTAGAGTAAGAATGAATAGGAAGAAAACCATAGTATTTATAAGATTCAGTCCTAATACATGGTTCCAGGCATCCCTGGGGGGGAGTCCTAGAACATATCTCTTGCAGATAAGGGGGACCACTGTGCACTGAAATGACTTGTTTCTGAACTGAGAGTAATAAACAAGCAAGAAGAAGGACAGAGCAAAGGTCAGATAGGTCAATACCAGGCTGATGTACTAAGGAATCCAATTTTTTTGGCAGTGACATCATCAGCTTTATTCTATCTATTCAAATTTGTATAGACATGACATCCAGCTCATGCCTTTCCTGAGGGTTAAAAGGCTACCATGCTTTTGGATTGTTTCTGCTTCCAAAAAACTAAGTGATGAAACAGAACACCCCTCTTTACCCCCCATCATTATAAATTTTGTCCTGTTTGATAAGCTAATTGGTTTTATTAAAAAATCATGCTGAAGGAGGTTTAATTTTCAATCTCTATTGAAGAGGAAAGTTTATTACATAAAAGTAAAGTCAGCACTAAACTAAAATATTCTAAACCCTTAATTTTTTTGTTTTACATGAGAAATGCACATTTCTCATGAACAAATGCATTGTATCTGCAAATTTCATCCTTATCAGGCAACCAGTTGGACCAGTTACTTTTAATCAAGAGACTATTGTGAAAGGTCTAAAATTAAACTCACTCATGTACACAAACAGGTGAGCTAAAGGCTTTAGAGTCTGCTGAGCATTTGGTTGGGATTACAGTACGTCTCCTACTCAACGTAACAATCTTTAAATTAAAAAAGAAACCCAGAGATAACAAGTACTGCTGATATAAACACACAGAAGTATTGGTTCAGACCCTTGCATAGCTTATCAGCAGTTGTGTACAATAAACAGAACTACATTGTCCTCCAAACAATTAATGTATTGCTTAATATACCTGGTATCATGTTATTCTGATCATTAGAACAAAAATAAGACAACAGATTGAGCAAGTCTTGCCAGAGGAGCCTCAAAAGTTCCATCCATGGAAATGTTCTACAGAGGTGACACAACAAAGAAACACTTTGTCACAAGGCCATCTTCCCTGATGCCAGAAAACCTTCAAGATTTCTGAACATAGAGATATTGAGGGGTTTTTATTTCTACCCCAAATCATCATTGCTCAACAATGTTCTAGCAAAGGGAACAAAAAAAGTTTAATCCAGTTGAAATTTGGGTGCAGACAGCTTACCTTGAGATCAGCATTGAATTCAAAGGCAAAGTTTGATACTGTGTGTGTGTGTGTGTGTGTGTGTGTGTGTGTGCATAAATGATCAAGGACTCTTAATAAGACCATTCCAAACTCCAGGTGCTCCTAAGTGAAAAAATAAATAGACATTAAAGTGTTCAATGCAATGGCCAGAATATGCAAGGCCTCAATTTGTGTCAGTCTGTGACTATACACAGCTGGGGAGAATGACTGTCTGTTTGGGTTTCTAGAAGGGATTTACTACAGTCAGTCAGGTTTGCATTGCAGCTGTAGAAAATTCCAAGTACCAGGTATAGTGATATGTGTCTATAGTCCAGCTACTCTGAAGGCTGAAGCAGGAGGGCAATTTGAGACTAGGAATTCAGGGTCAGCCTGGACAACATAGTGAGATGTCTAAAAGAAAAAGAAATGCCAACAGAGTTCTTTGAAGCCTAATTTCTCTTACAGTCAATACCTCTTACCAACAGATACTTTGTGATACTTCTTAGAGAAATAAACTTGCCAACTCTCCTGGGCTGGGGTCAAGGATCATTTGGGGGATTTTGGAAGCTGGCTAGAATCTCCCAGAGCAAGAAAAGGTTTTTAAAATATAAGAAAACATGAAGAAGAATGGGTGTGGGCTTGCTGTATGTGGATGAAACAAGACAGTCATGACAGTCATTTCTGATTAAGAGTTTTAAATTGTCAGATTTTGATGTCTATGTGACACATCCTGGTACTCAACTTTGGAAAGAATACCTTCTGTTAAGTGAGTGAGCCTAGCTTTTGCACTGTTAATGAGTTGTTCCTCCATATTTACCATTCAGAAAAAAAAAAAAACATAGAAATCGCAAATAAGGTAAGCTTAAACCACAGAAGGTCTGACACAGCGCCATCAATCAAAACTCTTGGTGAAGCCTACCAGTGCAAGTTGTATTGTTCTCATGAGGAGGCAGAGGAACCCTGAGATACCATCTTATCTTACTCTTATACCAGATAAGCCCCCATATCAATACTTTACTTGTCTTGTGGATGAAGGGAAAAGTGACCCTTTCAATTCTCCTTCTATTTTGAAACCTCAGAGTTCCCTCTTTCTATCAGTGATACTCAAGGTGAGTGAATCATGGCCACCTGAGCTCTGGTTCTGGTTTTGCTTTCAACAATATCATGAGACTCTGGTTAACAGTAGGAATGGCAGTTTAGACTTAGATCAAGGAAAATACTTTTAGATCACTTATCTTTGGATGGCTTTTCTGGGTCTGAAAATAAGCAGCTTCTGCCATTCTAATCCAGTGAACTGTCTCTAGTTCGTATGAGAGCCATTTCCCATAGTGCCATTTTTTTTCACACAAAAAAAAATTAGGGGGCTGGGACTGGGGCTCAGTGGTAGCACACTTGCCTGGCATGTGAGAGGCACTGGAATTGATTCTCAGAACCACATATAAAAAATAAAGATCTATCAACAACTAAATCAATAAATGGGCTAAGGAAATTAACAGACAACTTCTCAGAAGAGGCTTTAGAATCAATCAACAAATATATGAAAAAAAATGTTCAACATCTCCAGCAATTAGAGAAATGCAAAAATTCTTCTAAAATTTCACCTCACTCCAGTCAGAAGGGCAGCTATTAAAAATTCAAACAACAATAAGTGCTAGTGAGGATGTCGGGAAAAAGGCACACTCAAACATTGCTGTTGGGACTGCAAATTGGTACAGCCAATATGGAAAGAAGTATGGAGATTCCTTGGAAAACAGGGAATGAAACCACCATTTAATCCAGCTATCCCACTCCTCAGATTATACCCAAAGGACTTAAAAACAGCATACCACAGGGACACAGCTACATCAATGTTTATAGCAGCACAATTCACAATAGCTAAATTGTGGAGCCAAACCTAAATGCCCTTCAGTGGATGGATGGATAAAACAATGTGGCATATACACACAATGGAATTTTACTCAGCAATAAAAGAGAATGAAATCATGGCATTTGCAGGTAAATGGATGGAGTTGGAGAATATATTGCTAAGTGAAGTAAGCCAATCCCAAAAAACCAAAGGTTGAATTTTTTCTTTGATATGAGGATGCTGACTCATAATGGTCATAATGGTGATGAAGGGGAGCTTGGGAGGAATGGAGGAACTTTAGATAGGGCAAAGGGGAGGGAGGGGAAGGGAGGCGGTAAAGAGGTAGGAATGATGGTGGAATGAGTTAGACATCATTACCCTAAGTACATGTATGAAGACACGAATAGTGTGAAAATACTTTGTGTACAACCAGTGACTTGAAATTTGAGCTCTATATGCGTAATATGAAATAAATTGCATTCTGCCATCATGTATAACAAATTAGAATAAATAAATAATTTAATAAAGAAAAAACAAAAAGATTTAAAAAAAATAAATTTAGGAAACTATAAGTTTTCTGAATGGTGGGATAATGATTAAGTAGATAAGCCAAGACTCAATTTCATCTATGCCACCTCATTTGAGACCCTTTCCCTACTCACTTTAACTCCATCTCTTGCCTCACAGTTTGCTTATTTGCAAAATTAAAAATAGAATATATAGAGTTCTAGAAATGCATGATTTTTGTGAACCCTAGACAAACATCTTTTTTATAAATTTATAGATTTAGAATCCATAATCCAGGTAATGAAAGTAATAAAGAAAGAATTTTTCTAAGACAGAAGAAATGTTTTCATTTTTTCTTTTTTAATATTTATAGGACTTTTGGGCAGAAAGTTCTTATATGTTCATGTGTGGGCACACGTCTGGTAACAAATTTGAGATGGAAAGTCAAACTTTAAGAAATGCTCCCTCAGGCTTTGAATCTGTCTATACCTTCTTCCACTCCAGGTTCAGCTTTGAATAAACACTGTGCTCTCAGCCAAGGATGAGTAAATCAGTATTAGTCATGACTGTCTTGTTTTTCCCACATAGAAGCCCACACTATTTCTCCTCCATGTTTTCTTATATTGTTTTCAATCTTTTAGCTTTGAGGAGATTTTGCCCAGATTCTAAGACTCCCAAGTTATCTCTACCAAAGACCAGAAATGCCAGAAAGGATATTTCTCCAATAAGCTTCTGAAATTACCTGACAGTAAGTAAGTATTGACTACAAAAGCAATCAGATACCAAAGAACTCTGCTTAGAATTTTCTGTAGAGGCAATGCACATCGCTGTGTTAAATCCATCCTGGACACCAAGAAAGACAGGCACCATCTCTACCTAGGCACAGTCATAGACTGGTAGATTGAGGCCCTTTCATATTCTGGCCATAGTATTAGACACTTCATGTACATTTCTTTGCTCAGTCCCCACAATAGCATGGCAAATAGGCAATCTTATTATCTCCATTTTCTAAAGAATTCAGGTAACTTACCCAAGACCATTTGAACTTTTGCATCTGATCCCAAATGCTACTGTTTTAATTACTTGGAACATTGTCATCTGTTCTGAAGATCCAATCCCCTGAGGAGTTACTAGTTGAGAGTATTTTAACCCTTTCACTCTAGAAGAAGAATCTGAATGCGTCTCCTGACATGCTTATTTCATGTAGTTCCAAGACAAAGTCACAAAAATAATCTAGTTGAAACAAGTTGAGAAAAATCAAGCATAGGAACTAGTGCCTGAAGAAAATAAATAAAATTGAAGGGATGTCTCTGGAACTATATCTGATCCTCATTTCAAGCAACATATTCTAGTCTTTTGCATTAAAAAATTTGAGTCACTTTTAAACTTGTAAGTTATGGTAGGAATGTGTAACAACAAATCCAACTATTATGTATAATGATAATGCATCAATTTAAAAAGCAATAATAAATAAATTTATAAGCTACGAAGTTGGTTTCTAACAAAGCTTTTTTAAAAAATGTCTTTGTGATGGTAGAGCATTAAAAGGAATGTGTTCAAGACTGACGAAAGCAAACTTCCCACATCCTGTTAAGTCTCCAGTGTGTGTATTTGCAAAACACAAGCTTTGGTCTGCACATGTCTGATTTGCAACAGTCAGTAGACTATATTAGAAAACATTTCAAAATCAATCTGTCCCAGTTGTTTGTTTAAATTTTGCAGTAACCTCTGTTTGTGGATCAGGGAAACATGATGGTAAAGCATGGATAAAAGTGAGACATATTGAAAAGAAACTTCAATTTTCTTTGAAGTGTTTCAAAGCCCTGAGAGACAGGAAAGGGAATGACCATCATTAAATTACTCATTTAATTAATTAAATGAATAATTAAATAATCATTTAATTCCTTCATCAGTTTTAAGAGTATTATCTCCATTCCCCAAGAAAAGAAACTGAGACCCAGAGAAAAGGACCCAGATGTCCCATGCATCACCTAACAATTCAGAGGTTCTGATCAGGACTCAATATGCTCACTTTTATCAGTGTTGGCTTCCCTATGCCCCAAGGACAGGCAGAGGAATAAAATATTCTTTAAAATTCACTTTTGTTATGTATATGTTATGAATTCTTATGAATTATTACTTAGGTTATTTTGGCATAATAATGTCACTAGTTCTATTGGGGGGGGCTTTAAAATTTCTGCTATTGGACTAGATCACTAAGTTTCCTTAGTCCCTGAAGAAAAAAAAATAAAATCATAAGTCTTGACTGTGCGGGAGAGCTTTGATGCCTCATGTATTTGTTTTAAATGTGGTATCTTCTTAAATAATAAAGCATGTCTTTGTGAGAGTCGAAATTCCTACATGGAGCAATCTGTGAGAGATTTAGATTCAAAAACTACAATTTGAAAGTGTTTTCAAGTCCTTGGAATAAATTGGTCTTAATTTGGATAAGGCTTATTAAATATGAATTGAGGAAAGTGAACATTATTTCTAATTCCTCTTTTGAGAATTGCAAACCCTGGTGTTCCTGAGCTCTTGATTCTTAGCTTTTCTACCTCAGGAGACAAAGGTGCCTTGACTTCATGTGAGTGAAGCATCATATTTCACAAGGCAAATTCACAGCAAGCGTCAGGAAGGCTGGAAAACCTTGTCTAAGCATTTGGCAGGTTTGCATTTTTTCTTGCCATAGACATTTAAACATATACCAGGTTTCTTTTTTTTCTAGTACCTGTCTTGCAGAAATGGTCCCTTGCTTCCCTTCTAAGGGATACTCTGCAGAGGAAGTGGAGAATGAGTCACTCTCAGGGACATGAGGCTACAGAAAGGGTTTCAATTTGGAGAGTCTTCTGAAACTGAGAGACAGGGCTGTGCTTCTCTAGGGACCAGCCTGTAAAGTTTTACCATGATAGTGTAACTGCAACAGTTAAGGACATCTGCACCAGGCAGTACTACAAAACAGGGCCACCAAACCAACTCCTTGGGATATTGAGTTGTCATAACTAGACAACTCAATATTTATTTCATTACATAAACTAGACTTTTAAAAAAATAGCACCAAGTTCACTTTTTCCCTTCTCGGAGAATGCCCTGAAAGTTTTCCTATCAACCAGTCTAATTACACAGATTATGGGCAAAATATATTTTTAAGGCATATTGCAACTTAGTTGGTCAACCTGCATCTGAAGGGGTAGTGGAGTTGATGAATTGAAAGAGGTCTGGAAGGAATAACATTCAATACTTGTTCCTCAATGATCCAAGCAATGTCACTGCAAACAAATCAATATGTGTATCCAAAGGAGGAAGTCTGCCCGTGCCTAAGAGAGAGACAACTTTTCATCCTGGATCCAAATGTTTCTATGGAATTAAATCCTTGATTAAAAGTTGAGAGACCATCCAAGGGCCAGTGAAAATAATGTTGAATATAAATTTGACTTAAAATGACTTAAGGAAAATTATTCACACAATTGGAGTCCAAGATGCAATGGCTTTAAGGCTGCCTTCATTCAGGGGCTGTCTCCTCATTTTCTAGGTGTGGTTTAGCTGGTGTTGCTCTCAAGGCTGGGTTCACTCTGTCTAGATGAGTCCAAGAGACCCCCTTATCAACGGGGAGAATGGACTGAGACCCCTAATGGATGTCAGAAGCCATGGGTAGTACCGAACCCTATCGTCACTATGTCTTCTTCCATACACACTTATAGATATTTAAACAATATATTGTAAGAAAAGGTATGTGAATGTGATTTTGCTCTTTAAAGAGTTGAGACAAGTATTAATGTTTTTGGACCATGGGTAGCCAAGGGTCACCAGAACAGCAGAAAGTGAAACTGTGGATTACAGAGCACTATTCCACAGCTGTCTCAGGGCTCACACCACTTACACTACATCCTGGGGAGGAGGATTAGGGAACTCTACTACACATTAGGTCATACCCAGTGGGAATACCCAGCACTAACTGATTTTAAATTGAATTCCTGGTGCCATTCTTTGTGTTAAGGAGCCTGGGATGATCTTGATTGAGTTAAAATCATGAAGGGCCCCTCTAGAATGGTCATTCTCTCCTCAGCCAATGTCCTATGCAATGGATGAGGGGTGGCACGGATGGAAGAGGGACCTTTGCAATGCCTACTGTCCCTAAGAATATTAAGTATATTTTCTGGAGGTAAAAGGCATACTTATTATATGAAATAATAAAGAAATTGGTAAATTTGAGCTTCCAGCCTAATTAGGAATATGCGGTTTCTTTCTTACTCATGGGAGCCTTTTACTTTTGTATGGTGACAACTGATTCTTTCTCTATTGGCCATCCCATGGTGCCTTTGCAAATCTTTGGGCCCTCTGTTCCACCCACTATGCCCAATGCTGAAGTGACCTGCTCCACATGGGCACTGACCCGCTTTGATCAGGTGGAACCCACCAGCATCTGGCTGCAGGCCCACTCCCTGTGCCTCTGGCTTCCAGGGTTTCTCTGTAGATGTCTATGGAAATCTGCTGGGCAGTGTATAGGAGTTAACATCCCAAGCAAGGCCAGAAAAAAGTACCCCAACATGCCAGTTGGGACTTTGTGCTGGTAAATCTCGGTTGTCAATTTGGCTGGATTGAGAGAACTAAAAAGCAGACAAACCACTAATATGTCTGTGGGTATGTCTATGAAGGTTTTTCCAGAGATAGTCAGTGTATGGGTCAGAAAATCGAGGAGAGGAGACCTGTCCTGGATGTGGGTGTCACAGTCCAAGAGACAGAGGATCCGTCTGAAAGAAAATCTCGGGGAAGAAAGCTTTTTGCAGTGCTTAGGTGTGCGCAGGCTTGACCTTTCTTGATTGGGCACAGTTTTTGTTTTTGCTGCCATTGTCCAGATTCTTGAGCCTTTGAACATGGATCCCCCACCAGTGGCTCTCTGGGGCTTCCAGATATTAAACCTTGAATTGGGGCTGCATCATTGCTCCCTCTTATCCTGCGGCTCCAGCTACTGGTTTCCCTAGTTCTCCCACCTGCAGATGGTCATGATGAGACTTCAGCTTCTGACTGTGTGAGCCAATCTAACAAATATAGACATCCCATGGGTTCTATCCCTCTGGAGAACCGTGGACGAACATAGACTTCAAACTGAAAGTACCTGGCTAGCAGCAGATGCAGGGAGGACCTTCTTTAAAGTTTTCTTCTCTTCTCTGCCTGAAGACCAGATGTGTGAACTGGTTTCACACTTCTTACTGAAATGCCATTAACCAAGGAAGATAAAAGTCCTATCACAAAGAAAGAGACGGAAAGAGAAATACCATACCTAGAACCTAGAGGAATTTGTCCCAGGCCATTGTTTCCACTAAAAATTATTTAATTACCACACTGAAATTGCCTATGGTCCACCCAATTCTCACTTCTCTCTCTCCCAGAAGTGGTTTTTTAAGCCTCAGTCTGTGGCCCCTCTTTAATTTCCATATTTTGTATGGTTCCTGGGAACATGCACATGGTAATAATTTGTAAGCCTTTTCTCCTGTTAATCTGCCCACTGTTACTCTGTTTCAGCAAATTCAATCACTGAACCTACAGAGGGCATGTTGGAACTACCCAGTATGCAAAGTTCTTCTTATCCTTTGGATCCTTCTTTTTCTCCAAAAGAGTTTAAAGAATCTTATTTTTTAAAGGATTGCTGTTGCTGTTGCTTTGCATAAAGTCAGACAAATATCTACAATGACCAAAACCTCAGTTGAAGCTAGCATCAAGATAATTTTTCTCATTTCCTTCATCTAAAAAAAGTTAAAAAAAATACAAAAAAGATGACTAGATAAAGAAAATGTGGTGTATATACATAATGGAATATACAAAATGAGGTATATATACATAATGTGGTATACATACATAATGAGGTACATATACATAAAGAAGAATGAAATTATGGCATTTGCCAGTAAATGGATGGAACTGAAGACTATTGTGAAATAAGCCAATTCCAACAAACCAAAGGCCAAATGTTCTCTCTGATAAGCCAATATTTATATACAATAAGGGATGGAGGAGAATAGAAATTCATTGGATTAGACAAGAGGGAAAGAAGGGAAGGGATGAGGAACGGGACTAGGAAAGACATAGAATGAATCAGACATAACTTCCTATGTTTATATATGAGTACATGATCAGTGGAACTCTACATTATGTACAACCACAAGAATGGGGTTCTAATTGAAATAAGTTACACTACAAGTATGTATAGTATGTCAAAAAATACACTCTACTGTCATGTATATCTAAAAAGAACAGATTTTTTAAAAAGAAAATAGAGTAAATTTGTTTAAGACAGTTCAGGAAAGAAAATAGGTGTTATGCATGGTTTATTTGGCAAAATGACTTTGAAATAAATAGGCTATAGGTAGACAATTTATAACATGCAGAGATTCAGGAAATAGTGTTTGAATAAGCACTTCCAGAAGAATTCAGTAGAGAATAAACTTCAGACAAATAAGAATAGAGAAGAAACAACTTGAGATTTGGATATGATCATTAAAAGTATATTTAGGTATAGAACTAAAATTAAATGAAAGGAACTAAAACTAAATCAAACTGGAACTGAAGCAAAAGACACTATAGTTTTAAATGGTTATATTTTTCAGCCAAGGTGTACTCAGACAACTACCTAAAAATGGAGGGAAAATGGAAAGTATTTAGGAAAAACAAAACAGTTTTGCTGACTGCCTTATGGGTATTAACAGAGTAATGATTTACTTCAAATCAAGTTCTTGGAGGGAGGGGAAGGGTAAAAGTTCTGACTTCAATATTGTTCACAGCAGGGAACCATCATCAGAATGACAAAAAGTATGTGTGTGGGGGCGGTGCCCACTGGATGAAGATCTCTATTTGTGAGTATTCAAAAAGGTAATGAATAGAAAAAAAGGGGAAAATTCAAACCTTTCTCAAAGTTAAATAGTATTCCAGAGCAAGAGGGAGAGGGAGTGAGGGAGAGAGAGTAAGAGAGAGAGAGAGTGAGGGAGAAGGAAGGGAAAGGGAGGAAGAGATATATGTCTGATTACCTTAAAAACAAAAGGAAAATAAAAGTCAATAAAAGGAAAAACCATAAGCAAAGTCAAACCTACACTGGGGGAGGTAGAGAGAACCAGGTTCCAGCTCAGCTTGTTCAGAAAGATGCTGTGATGTAATATTCAATGTCATTTTCAGAGCCTTTAATGCCTTCCCATGATTTCCTAAAGGTTTCAACTCCTGCCTTTGAGGGTGAACCACATACAGTAAGAATACAAAAATCCTACCTTCCAGCCAATGCATTCTCCCCGAAAGGCAAATATGGACTAAAGATTACAGGGAGATACTGAGTATCTAGGGGTTTCCTTTTTGCAATGCAGGGGATCAAACCCAGGTCCTCCCACATGCTAGGCAAGAGCTCTGCCTTTGATTACCCGCCCCCCCAGCCCTAGAGACATCATTATTTCTACTCAGTTATCTGAGATAAAGGCAGACCAAAAGGACTTCAGATAATCTTACCTTTTATTTGTTGTTTCATGTTAAGACTATATAAATATGTTCCAAATACAAAAGGAACATTAGTTTATCTTCCAGACAGCCTGCATGCATGTTCAACTAATTGTTGGGTCTAGTAAGTGTATTCACAACGTTCCTAGAAATAAATGATGCATATGTTTCTTATAAGGCCTTTGAAATATGGCAGAAACTACCAGCCAAATTTGAGTTGTTGAAATTATAGGTCCAAGACAGATTCACTCTATCTCCTCTGTAGGGGAAAAATTGTGAGGAAAATTTCTCTTTACTTGTAATTTATTTGTGGTTATTTCCTGGGGGAACTTACAACCCAGTTATTTGTTTATAAAGCCTTTTTCTCAGATTTTAAATTCTCTTGAGCAAAGAAAGCAAGCATCCCAGTCATAGGGAAAGGCTTGTTACCTTAAGTTAATGGAATTAAAAAAAAAAAGCCAAAAGTCTGTTTTGTTAGAAACAAAACAGTCATAAGCCACATAGATGACATCAGACTTCAACATTGTTGGACAAACCTTGATGTTTCTCACTCTTAAGTCTTGGTAGGAAATGTGAGTTAGTAAATACATGAAAGGAAGTCATGATTCATCATTGCTATTTTCATCATTCAAACAGAAAAGGACTAACATGAATGTTTCATTTGATGCTTTTCGTTATTGTTATTCTTTTTTTTTCCCCTGTTAGATGGGCAGACTTAAAGCAGCAGGAATATCTGTACAGCACAAAGTCACTGTGTACCAATGTGAACAGCCTTGGGAGAGAGGCTGGGGCCAATTCCAGAAGCAGCTCTACTGGATGCAGGTGCAGAGTCTTGCTCCTGTTGGTGGAAATTTGTAAAAGGGTTCCTAGTCTCTCAGTGCTCTTGGATTTAAATTACCTTACTGGTCACCACCTTCAATGTGGAGCTGGATTTGTAATTAAGGGGACAGCATGGGAATATACAAATTTGAGATTCTGGAATAGACAGGAAAAAATTCTGCAGACGAAAGTTATACAAATGAAAACAAAAAAAATGTTTTGGTGTGACAACAAATGCATTAAATGCACTCTTTATCATTAAATGTCAAACAGCAACAAAATATGGAACCAACAGCAAAATTGCAGTGAAACCCCAGCATGCACTTAGTACTCACGTTTGAATCCTGAAGCAGTACAACATTTCTTTGGCTTCTCCCAGCTGCACAGCTGTTGTTTTGTTTTGTTTTTTAATAAGAGTCATAAGTCTCCTCTTTCTCATTGGTTCATGGGGGAAAAGACATAATCCACCTATAATTCTAAAATCCCAGGATACTGCCTTTCATGTTCTCATGTAGATCTATGTACTGTACAGAGTCTGTTAACCTAGACATAATGAAAAATATCTCTGATCTACTTCCTGACACTTAGTCTTCTCTTCTTGAAGAAGTCGGGGTAGTGGTTCTTTCTGGAGTATCCCCTCCTCTCTTCCTTGAATCACCATGATTTAAAAAAAATTTTTTTTGGTTGTAGATGAACACAATACCTTTATTTATTTATTTTTATGTAGTGCTGAAGATGGAACCCAGTGCCTCACACATGCTAGGCAAGCACGCTACCACTGAGCCACAACCCCAGCCCACCATGATTTTGATCTTTCCTGGGCCAGTGCTTCTAACTAGATGTCCCCAAGCATCCTGGGGTCCAGGCCATCACAGTCACATTGCAAGTTCCTAATGCTGTGGGCCTAAATTCTCTCATCTATAGAATGGAGATAAGAATAGCACTCAGACTTCATTCCACAATTAACATGTAATAGATTAAATTCTGAAACAAATAATGGAATGCCATAGTGCTGTTTCATAATGGGACATTACTGAATGACTACTATTCTGTTCAAAACAAAATTAGTGACAGCTCATTTTTCTTGAGTGTGGTCATTTCATGTATAACTTTTGAATCTCTGGAGATTTTTATTTTAATCATAAGATAAATAAATGTGTTTTGTCCTTTCTCTGATTAAAAAAAAAAGAATAGCAGTCAGAGCTAGCTCATTGATTACTAGGATTAACATATATATAAGAGCTGATATTCACTGTGTCAGGCATCATCCTAAGTGCTTTCTGTAAATTGGTTCATTCATTTCCTCATAACTGTAGTGTAGACTTCTAAGATAAGTACTACTATTATCCCCTTTACACATGGGAAAACTGATATTTAAGAAGGTGAGCTAATTTACCCAAATACACGGCCAGCGAATGTTGCTGCTGGGATGTGAACTCCTGATGCCTGAGTCTAAGCCTGCTCTTGTAATCCCTATGTTCCTATCATGAAATTGTTCTTTAAACTTGTAACAAAATATGTGACACCCGGTTATTAATTATTCAGGGTTTTAAATTTACCTTCACCTTTTGTAACTATATACTATATTCTTTCAAATTCCACCCAGGTAGCAAGAGCAGAGGGCGAACTCTGAGCCTTCCAGTGGGCAAGGCTGCCTCCCAGGTAATTGCTAGCTTACCTGTCTCTCTCACCGGCACCCAAGTCCCTTGAGAACTTATTGAGTGTGGCATCTCTCAGCTGTGCACCCTCAACACCTAACAAGCTTTTGGAATCCAATAGAAACCTGACAAATGTCAGATGGATGAAAGTCAGTGTAAATCAAACAGTGCAAGTGGTTCTCTGGTGCAAGTAGCTTCTTCCACATTTTTTGCTGTGAACCTTCCACCTGAACATTTCCCTGCCATCCTCTCTCCTAGAGATCAGTGGTGATATTACAGGTAATCAAGATAATAGAGATTTGTACAGTACTTTTTTTCTAACCAACCACAAACAAACTTCTCAACACTTACCTACTAAAGTTCTGTATTTTTTGTTGTTATTTTTTAAAAACTCAGAAATATTTTAATATTTTTTCATGTTAATGAACACAAAATAGATCTTTTCAAAAAAATCTGTTTTTTTTTTAATCTAAAGTACCTAGGAATAAATGTCTGAGAGTTCACAATCTTGACTTTGGTTTCAACATGTTCAGGATATTTGTTTTATCATGCGTTTTGCAGTTTCTGGTAATAACCCTCCCTTATTTTAAAGAGCAATCTAATTTTACATTGTATCTTAGAAAGAGCTGGGAGCTGAGTGTTTCTAGCAGATGGAGTTGAATTCTGTCATATTCTCTCAACTTCCTTCAGTTTTGGTGAACCGATTCTAAAATATGCCTAACTACATAGATTTATTATTAGCTTAACCATTAGTCATTCGGACACATGATACCGTTGAGTTAGTGTTGGAATTTTTAAAAATGACTCAGAATGAATCTGGATGCAGCCAAGTCACAAAACCAGGTCTCCATTAGGGCACCTTTGCCTCCTCTCAGTGTGCAGGCATGTCCCACATCACTTCTGTCACTCCTGGGCTATGATATCACTGTCCAACTCAGCATCTGCAAACTCAGCTCTCCAGAACCCAGTGGGAGTTAAATAAAGAAAATATTAGAACTTTTATTTATGGTTACTTAAATACTTTATGTGTTCCATTTTTGTGTATATTTTAAATTGTACTCAATATATCCAAAGAATAATATCTATGCATAGCTTATAAATACATATACACATATCAGAGATGCTCAAAACAGTGAAGCGTTTTGTTAAGATAAACCAAAACAAGTTTCAAGATGTATGAGGAGCCCAGTGCAGTGGGGCAGGCTTGCAATCACAGCAGCTCGGGAGGCTGAGACAGGAGGATAGAAAGTTCAAAATCTACCTCAGCAAAAGTGAGGCTCTAAGCAACTCAGCAAGACCCTGTCTCTAAATAAAATATAAAATAGGACTGGGATGTGGCTCAGTTATCAAGTGTCCCTGAGTTCAATTCCTGCTATCAAAGGAAAAAAAAATGCATGAGGAGCTGCCAGTCAGACTTACAGTGAGTGTTACTGGGCAGATGCGATGTCATTAATTTTCTCCCTCAGTCTGGACTGAAAGCAAGACCTACCCAAGTAGAATTTAGGGATATGGCAGGGATCCTGAGACCAGCAGAAGTGCATGTGTCTCTGTGAGGTGGGGAGTGGGTGGGGGGTATCCTGGAGATGTGAAAAAGACCCCAGGCAAGACAAATGACAACTTACCCAATTTCAGCCTTTCTGAAAGGTAATTCCGTTTAAATTTTGTTTCCTTGGGAAAAGACAGCAGATCATCTATGGAAAGAGCAAATCTCTATTTTGAGTTCTGTTCTCTTTATTTAAATTCTGAAACAGTCCAAATTCTGAAGCTTAATCTTTTAAAAAAAAAAAAACTTCCATATTGTCTTTACACTGCAGAAAATGTCAACGAAGGGAAGAAATGAACTTGAAAAACCAAATCCTTCTGTAATGATCACTTCGAAGCTCTTTATCTCTATTTGATATGGAGGAGAGGGAGCTGACTCCTCACTCAGAGCCCCAGGGAAATGAGAAAGCAAGATATTCTCTGGTTCACTTAGGCTGATTGTTGGTGAAGACTTACTTTTCTAATCCCACCTGTGTACCTGGAGGGAGGGAGGTGGGAACAGCCTAATGTTGTGATAGAGAATAGCCTGCAATGAGCTAATGCCCTGGAATGCTTGGTTAGAAAACCAGTTAATTGGTATATCAATGATTTCCCCTGAGAGTCAGACTGTCAGCCACTTATGCATTTCCTTCCTTTTATGCAACTTCTTACCTTGCAGAAGTTCTATCACCTAAGGCAAAAAATACTGCAAAAAATATCTTTAATTGATCTTTATTTGTAAGTAAAATTTAAAAAAAAACAAATCTGAATACAACATTTTTGGTCAAAAAATTTTGTCCCAAGTATAAGTTTCCTATCTATTCAAAACTGACTTTTTATCTTAAAAGCCTTTTAAAAAAATGTTTGTATTAGTCTTTCATAGTTTAATAGTGGGATTCATAAATGCATATAACATAATTTGTTCCATTTCAATTCCCCAGTGCTTCATCTTCCCCTCCTCTTGCCTCCCCTGACCTCTTCTCTCTGCTGGTCTTCCTTCTCTTTATTTATTGTTTTGTTTTTAATCGGTACATTACAGTTAAACCTAAAAGTGGAATTCATTGTGATACATTCATATATACATAATTTGCTTAGTTTCATCCCTCAGTTCCTGCCCTTGCTTTCCCATCCTTTTAAAGGATGGTTCACTGTCCCAAGGCCAGATGTTCTCATCCTGGTTTCCTATATTTAACAGGAAGGAAATCTGCAGCTTAACCTGAGTAGGAATAAAGTTATGCAACCTCAGAGGTTTTGAATTGGGACCAGGGCTAAAATAACACATATTCTGAACCATAGAAACCCTCCAGTTATCCGGGAATAAATCCAAGGAGGGAAAAAAAAAGGAGATGCAGAGGATAAAATAGACCAAAGGATCATTTTTTCCCAATCTGTTAGACTATCAAAGCTATTTAACATGAATTGCCTGGGCACCTGATGGCAATTAGAGAAATCCATTGCTAGAGAGCTGGTGTCTTGGTTTAGGACATGATGAAATGAGTTTGGGTATAATACCCTGCAAGGAAAATTTTCAAAAGCCAACCAGAATTTCCAGACAATTAAGTTGATATTTTACAAATGAATGAAGAAGAAAATGTTAATACAGAAGAGACCCTGGCTACAAATTTACCTTTGGGCTCACTTAGCCTTCTGCTTGTCAAGATACTCTTTGCTTTGGAAGGATGATGATATAATTTCAAATACAATAAATAAGATTTATTGTTGAGGTTCTGATAAATGCCTCTGAAATAAACTGGGACAGCTACTATTTTATATTTGTTGACTTGCTTCATACTTAAGAAAAAAAATATAATTCAAAAGCTAAATCCCGATGTACATAGCTTGGTATTCAGGATGAGAATGTCCACAAGATCTGATTAAACTTTCCAGTTAAATTTTCAGCTTTTAAGGATATAAGGAATGTTTCCTTAGTATTGAAAATATGGAGGCTGTATGGAGAAATGGTTAGAAATTACTGTATCAAATGTCTCTGCCTTCTGATCTGAAGAAGAGGTAATCCACATACCCTTTGCCTGAACCACAGGTTTTATTTTACCCTCCTTCATTTCCTAAGGTTTGATCATTCCTCTTCTGAAAAATCATTAAATATATGTTGGGAAACCAGCCACTTCCTTTGGATGTGTGGCTACAAAAACAGACTAGCTCAAGGACAGTGACGATAGGAGCTGTTGGCAGAAACTATTTGATATTCTCTGAGATCAACACATAACATCTGAAGGACGGCTCTAAGGGAACTAGGAGTGTGGGCCAAGCTGTTCTAAGATGCATGGGCAATTTTCAGCCATAAATTGTGTTTCAAACTTCTAATCTTCCTTCCACATCAATGTTCCCTATTCTAAAACAGGCATTTCATTGACCCTCATGTATAAACAGGTGAGCCTTTCCCAGGAGAGACATTAGATGGACCGGCTCTCTTTGGGGCACTCACAGCAGCTAAAACAAGGGGGAGGGCGCTGAAACCAAACCCCACAACCATGGCAATACCCTCTCCACATTTTCAGAAAAGCAATTGGCCTGCTGACAAGCTAAGGAATTTAGCTAGGTGTATTTACTTAACCTCTCTGCCCTCTGAGCAACCCTGATTCTTCCTTCTTCCTTATGGAGCAAGGATTTGTGGAGACCCTGTGATAAAGCCAGGTGCCTGTTGTGGGAAAGACCACAAGTTCCTAATGTGGAAGGAATGGGAGCTTGCTGGAGTTCATCTCCTCCTTACCATTTGATATTCCAGATCACCAGATGAGACAGCTGTGTCCTTGCTTACATGGGAGGACATAATCACAGTCACATTCCTGACATCCTAGAGTAGGCTTTATCCCTTCCTCCCAACATTCCTGGCATAAAAGGTCACCTCTTCATATCTCCTGAGTCTCCCTCAAGTCCACTCTCTCTTCCCTGCTGGTCTTTAATTTAGTCTCTGCTATGATTTGGATGGGTTTGTTTCTCAAGGTTCATGTATTGGAAGCTTGGTATCCACTTGGTGACACTGAGAAGTGCTGGGACCTTTAAGAGGTGGGGCCCAGTAGGAGGTTCTTAGGTAAATGAGGGTGATGCTGTTCTAAGGGACTAAGGAGAGTGAGTTGTTCTACAAGAACCCTTCCTCCTCTCTGTTCCTGTCTCACCCTGTGATCTCTCCCTCTCTTGCTGTCTCCAACCTTGGTGATACAATCACCAGGCCAAGCAGAAGTGAGCACCATGCCTTTGAACCTCTAATACATGAGTCAAATAAACTTCTTTTCTTTATAAAGTATGCAACTTCTGTAATTTTGTAACAGTAATATAAATTGAATGAAAGTAGTCTCATTTTATTGATTTCATAGAACATGTCAATCTCTACAATCCATTTTTCTCCCCTTTCCTTCCATCTGTCCTGAACATGTGTCCCTGTTTATCATCCCAGCAGCAGTTAGGGCTACTTTCTGAAGTTTAACATGTGGCTTTGTTTATCTTTTCCTTTTTTCTTATTGTACTGGGGATGGAGCCCAGGCCTTGCTCATGCTAGGTAAGCATGCTCTGTTCATCTTTAATCACATTCTACTTTTCTTCTTTCCCGTGCCTCTCTCCATTTGGTATCTATCCTGGAAATTCCATCCTCACCTTGCCTAAAAGCCTTCCCATAACTGCCCTCCTCCCACAGTTTGTGGCCAGAACAAACACTAAAATGGAATAGCCACAGGCTTGGGCTGTAGCTCAATAGTAGAGAACTTGCTTGCCTGGTATGTGTGAGGCCCTGGGTTCGATCCTCAGTACCACATAAAAATAAATAAATAAAAATAAAGATATGTGTCCACCTACAACAACAACAACAACAAAAAGATGGAATGGCCTCCCAGAACCCTTTGCACAGACACTAAACTCATGGAATTGTAAGTGTTGCTGGTGTATCTATCTCCTTAACACTCCATGGTAAGATCCTAATACTAAAAATTTTCTTTACCAGCTAATGACAGAGCCCCTAGTATACATTGGTATTCAGTATATATGAAGAATTGACCCACAATGAACTAACTGAAATAGTTAGAGAGACCTGCGACCGACCAGCAGAACAGGCCCAGTGGCCCGCTGGTGTGGTAGACACATCACCACAATTGGAGGAGGGGTAGAGCCGCCGCCTGAGCCTGCAATGTAGGCAGACCTGCCACCTACTGGGAGAACAGGCCCAGTGGCCCGCCGGCGTGGTAGACACATCACCCCAATGGGAGGAAGGGCCCAGCTGCCGCCTGCAAGGTAGGCAGACCGCGGAGAAGGGGCCCAGCAGCCCGCCGGCCTAGTTGAAAGATCATCACAATTGGAGGAGGGGCACAGCCGCCGCCCATGCCTGCAAGGTAGGCAGACCTGCAACCTGGAGAACAGGCCCAGCGGCCTGCCATCATGGTAGAAAGATCACCCCTATTGAAGGAGGGCCCCAGCTGTTGCCCGAAAGGTAGACAAACAATGGGACCTGGAGAAGGGGCCCCCGCCGGCATGATAGACAGATCACCCCAATTGAAGGAGGAGCACAGCCACCGCCCACCACTGCAAGGGAGACTATGCAACTATACAAGAGCAATATAAATATATAGAGGGAAAATTCAATAACACAACAGTTTCACCAAGCAGAAAGAAATGTGCGCAGTATGAAAAGACAAGGAAAGAAAGGACCACAAGCAATGCAGGTCAACTCAACTTTAGAAGAGGTAATAGCTGCAGCAGATGGAATGTCAGATAAAGAATTCAGGATTTACATGCTTCAGATGATCTGGAGTCTCAAGGAAGACATTAGACAGCAAAATAAGACAATGAAAGATCACTTTGACAATGAATTACATAAACAAATCCAAGAAGCAGAAGATCAACTATACAGGGAGATAGAGGTTATAAAAAACAAACAAACAGAAATCCTAGAAATGCAGGAAGCAATAAACCAACTTAAAAACTCAAGTGAGAATACTACCAGCAGAGTAGAACACTTAGAAGATAGAACATCAGACAATGAAGACAAAGTATTTCAACTTGAAAAGAACATAGACAGCTCTGCAAGACTGTTAAGAAACCATGAGCAAAACATCCAAGAAATATGGGATAACATAAAGAGACCAAACTTAAGAGTCACTGGGATACAAGAAGGTATAGAGATCCAAACCAAAGGAATGAGCAATCTCTTCAATAAAATAATATGAGAAAAGTTTCCAGACGTGAAGAATGAGACAGAATCCCAAATCCTAGAAGCCTACATGACGCCAAATGTGCAAAATCATAAGAGATCCACACCTAGACACATTATAATGAAGATGCCCAACATACAGAATAAGGAGAGAATTTTAAAAGCTTCAAGAGAAAGGAAGCGAATTACATTTAGGGGTAAACCAATCAGGATAACAGCTGATCTTTCAACACAGACTCTGAAAGCTAGAAGATCCTGGAACAACATATTTCAAACGATGAAAGAAAATGGGTTCCAACCAAGAATTGTGTATCCAGCGAAATTAAGCTTCAGGATAGAAGATGAAATTAAAACCTTCCACGATAAACAAAAGTTAAAAGAATTTGCAACTAAAAAACCATCTCTTCAAAACATCCTTGGCAAAACATTACAGGAAGAGGAAATGGAAAATAACAATGAAAACCAACAGTGGGAGGTAGGACAGTAAAGGGGGGAAAATAATCAAAGAGGAAAACAAACCATGTTTAGTAACATAAATAAACAAATATGGCTGGAAGAACAACCCATATCTCAATAATAATTCTAAATGTTAATGGCTTAAACTCACCAATTAAGAGACACAGGCTAGTAGAATGGATCACAAAACAAGACCCACCAATATGCTGCCTACAGGAGATGCATTTGATAGGAAAAGACATACATAGACTGAAGGTGAAAGGTTGGGAAAAATCATATCACTCATATGGACTCCAGAAACAAGCAGGAGTGTCCATACTCATATCAAATAAAATAGATTTCAACCCACAGTTAATCAAAAGGGATAAAGAGGGACACTACATACTACTCAAGGGAACCATACACCAACAAGACATAACAATCATAAATATATATGCCCCAAACAATGGTGCAGCTATGTTCATCAAGCAAACTCTTCTCAAGTTCAAGAGTCTAATAGACCACCATACAATAATCATGGAAGACTTCAACACACCTCTCTCAACACTAGAGAGATCTTCCAAACAAAAGTTGAATAAGGAACCTATAGAACTGAATAACACAATTAAAAACCTAGACTTAATTGACATATATAGAATATACCACCCAACATCAAGCAGTTATACTTTTTTCTCAGCAGCACATGGATCCTTCTCAAAAATAGATCATATATTATGTCACAGGGCAACTATTAGAAAATATAAACGAGTAGAGATAATACCATGCATCTTATCTGATCATAATGGAATGAAACTGAAAATCAACAATAAAAGAAGGAAGGACAAATCATGCATCACTTGGATAATGAACAATAGATTACTGAATGATCAATGGGTTACAGAAGACATCAAGGAGGAAATTAAAAAATTCTTAGAGATAAATGAAAACACAGACACAACATATCAGAATCTATGGGACACATTGAAAGCAGTTCTAAGAGGAAAATTCATTGCTTGGAGTTCATTCCTTAAAAAAAGAAAAAACCAACAAATAAATGATCTCATACTTCATCTCAAAATCCAAAAAAAAAAAAAGAAGAGCAAAACAAAAGCAAAAGAAGTAGAAGGCAAGAAATAATTAAAATCAGAGCTGAAATTAATGAAATCAAAACAAAAGAAACAATTGAAAAATTGATAAAACTAAAAGTTGGTTCTTTGAAAAAATAAATAAGATCAACAGACACTTAGCCATGCTAACGAAGAGAAAAGAGAGAGAACTCAAATTACTAGCATACAAGATGAAAAAGGCAATATCACAACAGACACTTCATAAATACAGAAGATAATCAGAAATTATTTTGAATCCTTATACTCCAATAAAATAGAAGATAGTGAAGGCATAGATAAATTTCTTAAGTCATATAATCTGCCCAGATTGAGTCAGGAGGATATAGGCAACCTAAACAGACCAATATCAATTGAGGAAATAGAAGAAACCATCAAAAGACTACCAACTAAGAAAAGCCCAGGACCGGATGGGTATACAGCAGAGTTTTACAATACCTTTAAAGAGGAACTAATACCAATAGTTTTCAAGCTATTTCAGGAAATAGAAAAAGAGGGAGAATTTCCAAATTCATTCTACGAGGCAAACATCATCCTGATTCCTAAACCAGACAAAGACAATTCAAAGAAAGAAAACTACAGACCAATATCTCTAATGAACCTAGATGCAAAAATTCTCAATAAAATTCTGGTGATTCGGATACAAAAACATATTAAAAAATTGTGCACCATGATCAAGTAGGATTCATCCCTGGGATGCAAGGCTGGTTCAATATACAGAAATCAATAAATGTTATTCACCACATCAATAGACTCAAAGATAAGAATCATATGATCATCTCGATAGATGCAGAAAAAGCATTTGACAAAGTACAGCATCCCTTTATGTTCAAAACTCTAGAAAAACTAGGGATAACAGGAACATACCTCAATATTGTAAAAGCTATCTATGCTAAGCCTCAGGCTAGCATCATTCTGAATGGAGAAAAATTGAAGGCATTCCCTCTAAAATCTGGAAGAAGATAGGGATGCCCTCTCTCACCACTTCTGTTCAACATAGTTCTCGAAACACTGGCCAAAGTAATTAGACAGACGAAAGAAATTAAAGGCATAAAAATAGGAAAAGAAGAACTTAAATTATCACTATTTGCAGGTGATATGATTCTATACCTAGCAGACTCAAAAGTGTCTACAAAGAAACTATTAGAGCTAATAAATGAATTCAGCAAAGTGGCATGATATAAAATCAACACGCATAAATCAAAGGCATTTCTGTATATCAGCGACAAATCCTCTGAAATGGAAATGAGGACAACCACTCCATTCACAATATCCTCAAAAAAATAAAATAAAATACAATAAAATACTTGGGAATCAACCTAACATAAGAGGGGAAAGACTTACAATGAAAACTACAGAACCCTAAAGAGAGAAATAGAAGAAGATTTTAGAAGATGGAAAAATATACCCTGTTCATGGATAGGCAGAACTAACATCATCAAAATGGCGATATTACCCAAAGTTTTCTATAGATTTAATGCAATGCCAATCAAAATCCCAATGGCATTTCTTGTAGAAATAGATAAAGCAATCATGAATTTCATATGGAAAAATAAAAGACCCAGAATAGCAAAAACAACTCAAAACAGGAAGTGTGAATCAGGCGGTATAGTGATACCAGACTTCAAACTATACTACAGAGCAATAGTAACAAAAACAGCATGGTACTTGTACCAAAACAGGCAGGTGGACCAATGGTACAGAATAGAGGACACAGAAACAATCCACAATATTACAACTATCTTATATTTGATAAAGGGGCTAAAAGCATGCAATGGAGGAAGGATAGCATCTTCAACAAATGGTGCCGGGAAAACTGGAAATCCATATGCAACAAAATGAAACTGAATTCCTTTCTCTCGCCATGCACAAAAGTTAACTCAAAATGGATCAAGGAGCTTGACATCAAATCAGAGACACAGCATCTGATAGAAGAAAAAGTTGGCTACGATCTACATACTGTGGGGTCGGGCTCCAAATTCCTCAATAGGACACCCATAACACAAGAGTTAATAACTAGAATCAACAAATGAGACTTACTTAAACTAAAAAGTTTTTTTCTCAGCAAAAGAAACAATAAGAGAGGTAAATAGAAAACCTACATCCTGGGAACAAATCTTTACTCCTCACACTTCAGATATAGCCCTAATATCCAGAGTATACAAAGAACTCAAAAAATTAAACAATAAGAAAACAAATAACCCAATCAACAAATGGACCAAGGACCTGAACAGACACTTCTCAGAGGAGGACATACAATCAATCAACAAGTACATGAAAAAATGCTCACCATCTCTAGCGGTCAGAGAAATGCAAATCAAAACCACCCTAAGATACCATCTCACTCCAGTAAGATTGGCAGCTATTATGAAGTCAAACAACAACAAGTGCTAGTGAGGATGTGGGGAAAAGGGTACACTTGTACATTGCTGTTGGGACTGCAAATTGGTACGGCCAATTTGGAAAGCAGTATGGAGATTTCTTGGAAAGCTTGGAATGGAACCACCATTTGACCCAGCTTTTCCCCTTCTTGGTCTATTCCCTAAAAAGAGCATACTACAGAGACACTGCTACATCAATGTTCATAGCAGCACAATTCACAATAGCAAGACTGTGGAACCAACCTATATGCCCTTCAATAGAATGGATAAAAAAAATATGACATTTATACACAATGGAGTATTACTCTGCATTAAACAATGACAAAATCATAGAATTTGCAGGGAAATGGATGGCATTAGAGCAGATTATGCTAAGTGAAGCTACCCAATACCTAAAAAACAAATGGCAAAAGTCTTCTTTGATATAAGGAGAGTAACTAAGAACAGAGTAGGAAGGAAGAGCATGAGAAGAAGATTAACATTAAACAGGGATGAGAGGTGGGAGGGAAAGGGAGAGAGAAGGGAAATTGCATGGAAATGGAAGGAGACCCTCACGGTTATACAAAATTACATACAAGAGGAAGTGAGGGGAAAGGGAAAAAAAAACAAGGGAAAGAAATAAATTACAGTAGATGGGGTAGAGAGAGAAGAGAGGAGGGGAGGGGAGGGGAGGGGGGATAGTCGAGTATAGGAAAGGCAGCAGAACACAACAGACACTAGTATGGCAATATGTAAATCAGTGGATGTGTAACCGATGTGATTCTGCAATCTGTATACGGGGTAAAAATAGGAGTTCATGACCCACTTGAATCAAAGTGTGAAATATGATATATCAAGAACTATGTAATGTTTTGAACAACCAACAATAAAAATTTTAAAAAAATATAAAAAGAAATAGTTAGAAAGACAAAAAGGATGAATGAAAGTGTGGGGATTGAATAACCTGATATGGTTACTTTTAAAGCTCAGAAACGAAGTAAAACAATAAACAGAAGTGGAAACCCAATTTTGAGCATGTGTCATTTTCCATAGTGCAACCCTGCCATGCTACCACTGGTAGTCACTGAAGACTGGGTTGGGAAGTGTGTGAGCCAACTCCAGCACAACAGGCCAGTACTGCCACAAGTAGCTTTGGTACAGATCCCAGTGCACTCTGATGAGGTCAGTAAAAATACTGCAGAAGTCCTGCTTCTTTGTGTGTGTGTGTGTGTGTGTGTGTGTGTGTGTGTGTGTGTGTAAGAGAGAGAGAGTTGAGGACAGAGTGTGGTATCAGATCAGTCTTGCAGGAATAAAGTCAAGTGTCACTTAATGATGGGACGTGTTCTGACAAATGCATGTTTGAGAGAGTTCATCATTGCAAACATCACAGATTATGCTTATAAAAGCAAGATGACGACAGTGTCACTAGGCATTCAATATATTATTGGACCAATGATGAACATGCAGGTCCCTTGTTAACTGAAATGTCACTATCCTGCACCTGCCTGCACTGACTTGGCCAAAGAGGTTTGGTGCTGGGCAGTCACTTCAACTCTCTCAGTCTCCTCATTTACAGTTGAAACTGGTAGCACTGGTCACCAACTTATAGGATCTTAGAGAAATATAGTCATTTCTCAGTATTCTTGGGGGTGTGGTTCCAGGATTCCCCACAAATACCAAAATATGGGGACCCTCAAAACCCTTATGTAAAATTACATAGCATTTGCCTATAGCCTACACACATCCTCCTGTCCTCTTTATATTATCTCTAGATTCTCATATATACTTAATACAATGTAAGCATCATGTAAACAGTTATTATGTCGTATTATTACAATGACAAGAAAAAATGACTCTACATGTTGTATTATTACAATGACAAGAAAAAAAAATGCCTCTACATGTTTAATACAGATGCAACTTTGTCTCCAGTTATTTTTTCTTTGTGATTGAATCTGCAGATGCACAACCTGTTTATGCAGCAGGCAGGAGAGCCAACTGCTCTTGCTAAGGGTTTTCCTAGTACTTGGCACTTAGGGAGTGTTTGGCAAATGTTATCTGTTGGATGTTGACTATGATGCTAACAGTAGTGTTCCTTTGTTCTCAGCTGCAGGAGAGGAGGTAGCCTGTTTTCCTTTGTTAAATCATTTAATTTGGGTGTTTGTCTCACTTACAGCTTGTCCCTTTTGACTTGTCCTTTTTGGCTTCTACAGGCCCATAGGTTCTGTTTACTAGAGTGACCCTTTGATTCCTTTACCTCATTCTTGTCTTCTCCTTCTGTGGGTCTCTGGGTACTGATCAGTTGCTCAGATTTCATGTAATATAAATTTTTGTCATATATGTTTTCTTAGTTTTCATTTCCACATGGTCTATCACTGCCCAGATATCTTGATTTGGGAGTATTTTAAACTCTTCATCAAAAATAAATATTTCTTTTTTTAATTGCTCTTATTTATTTTTTTAAAGGCATGACAGCAATGGAATGCATTACAATTCTTATTATACATATAGAGCTCAATTTTTCATATCTTTGTATATAAAGTATGTTCACACCAATTTATGCCTGTATACGTGTACTTTGATTTTTTTGCATTAAAATTCTTAATACACATATATACCACAATTTTTCATATCTCTGTATATAAAGTATGTTGACACCCAATTCAAGTCTTCATACATGTACTTTATATAATGATGTCCATCACATTCCACCATCCTTGCTAATCCCCTGCCCCCTCCCTTTTCCTTCCACCTCTCTTCCCTATCTAGGATTAATCTAATCATCCCAATAAATATTTTTTTAAAAAATCATTTTTGGTGCTACGTGCAGTGGTGCATGCCTGCAATCCCAGTGCCTCAGGAGGCTGAGACAGGAGGATTGATCGCAAGTTCAAAGCCAGCCTCAGCAACCGCAAGGCACTAAGCAACTGTCTCTCAATAAAATACAAAAAAGGGCTGAGGATGTGGCACAGTGGTTGAGTGCCCCTGGGTTCAATCCCCAGTACCAAAATTAAAAAAATAAAATAAAAAATCTTTCTTGGTGCCTATTATTTTCAATTTATATGACTATATGACTTAATTTATATAATGTCATTTTTAGATAGCAATTTTTGATCTATAATAAAATAAAGATATAAAACTGTCCCATAAAGCACTGACCTCGTTTGTGACCCTCTCTTAAACTTATCATGATAATGTGAATGATAAACCAGTATTTTCTTAGCATATACTAGTGCATGTATGTTTCCTCATTTAATCTCTATAAGAGTAAGTATAAAGGCTGAGGATATAGCTCAGTTGGTAGAGTGCTTGCCTTGCATGCACAAGGCCCTGGGTTAAATCCCCAGCACCACACACAAAAAAAAAAAAAACAGAAAATAAAGCGCCATTTGGGCTGGAGTTGTGGCTCAGTGGTAGTATGCCTACCTAGCACTGAGTTCAATTCTCAGCACCTCTTATAAATAAAGTTCATTGACAAAAAAAATATATATATATATATATATAACTATTCTCAATTTGCAGAAGTGATTGGAGTGATGCAGAAGCTATGTAACCTGCTCTAGGATCCCAAAGCTGGTGGGAAGTTTAAGTTGTTTAAAACGAGATTAGAATGTATGTATTTTCCCCCACAACATGAGCTTACTTCTTCTAAGCACTACTCAGCCTCCATTTATAACTGATAAAATAATTTTATTTTTTAAAAAAATAAAATTATTTAGCATCGGATTGATGCAATTAACTACAATTTGACTTAACATTAAAATCATCTGTTGTGATATTTTTCCACTTAATTTTAATTTGTTCCTTAGCATTTTATTTTAGTTAAAGTCATCAAGTAGTTTGTTAATGATAAAACAGGTGACTAGCTGGTGAACAAAACTATAAAAACTATAAAGAATTTAGAACATGTTCTCATAAAGAGATTCAGAAAGTCTCTATCTCTACAGATTGATTTGAAGATACAGCCTAGGTAGACTGTGCTTGAGGTGTTCCAGGTGGTACATAAAACATGCTTAATTAATTTGGCTCTGTAACAGATCATTGAGACTCAGAAATCACCTAATGAAAACCTTTTCCCAACCCATAAGGTATGGGAGAAGTCCACTGCTGTGATTGGAGAGGAACAGAACACGGCTAACAGCAATAGTCTTATGTGTTTGTTGCTGATACCAGAAAAGTGATAAGGCATCAGGCAACTGGGCAACCCATTGGTTATGCAAAGGAGGGAGTCTGCTCATCGGTTTTACATCACTGTGACAAGATACCTCAGATATCCAACATATTTTGGCTGACGTTTCTGGAAGTTCCAGTCCATGACTGATTGAGCTCATTGCTTTGGGACTTTGGTGGGGCAGCACATCTTGGCAGCTGTGCATGGTGGAGCACACCTGCTCACCTCACGGCCAGGAAGCAAAAGAGGGGAGAGGAAGGAGCCAGGAGCTCACAATCCCTTTGAGGGCTTGCCCCTACAGGACCTGGAGCCTCCCACAAGGTTCCACCTCTCAAAGGTTCCATCACCTCCCAAGAGCAACCCTCTGGGGACTGAGACTTTAATGCATGGGTCTTTCGGGATTCTTCAGTTCCAAACACAGCAGAGAGGCTCTGTCTTCTCATGAAAATGGAATGGAACATAACCTCAGCTAAAAAATAGTGGGGAAC
The DNA here is from genome assembly GCF_052094955.1 of Ictidomys tridecemlineatus. NCBI lineage: Eukaryota > Metazoa > Chordata > Mammalia > Rodentia > Sciuridae > Ictidomys > Ictidomys tridecemlineatus. The sequence continues at coordinate 62,544,898 of NC_135489.1, forward strand.
AGAGTAATTTTCAAAAGAATCAAGTTTTTTTTTCTTTTAAATAATTAAGTCATACACAGCCTGAGGCATTGGTGTTTTAACTAGTTGCTGATGATTTGGGGACTTGTTTCCAAGGACTGCAGTTATACTGAGATCCAACTGCTCTTCATTTTCCCTTTAAACCCAGAGTCAAGTGCTTACTGTGAAAATCCTGTTTTTCCTGCCTTCTTCCAGGACACTCAGAGCCCAGTGTGTACCCAGCATTGCACTGGACACTTTGCTCTGTTCTCATTTAGTCTTCTCAATAACTCCACAATAACTCCACGAGAGAGGCAGCACACTCCCTTTTCATAGCATAGAGAGATAAACTGGCCAGAAATTGAGGAATTTACATAAAGCCAAAATCCTGGCCCCAGCAGAGTCAAACTGGGTATCTGGAGCTATAAGTAGTGCATTTGTGTACAAAAATTTATTGCTTACCTGAGGACAGGGCAACAGATGCATTTCTTGCATAGTTTGCATAGAGTTCACATTCTATTTCTTAATTCAAAAAAAATTAGAGAGGCGTCACAGTGGGCTCCACTCTTTTCAATTATACTCTTTTCAATTATTTTTGTCTTCTTTCCTTCCTCCCCAACCTTCCTGCCTCTCTTCCTTCCTATAGCTTTATAGCATAGGTCTAAGTAATCTCACTACCTATGAGAATTTGATAAGGAATCAGAAGGAATAAATTTCAAACTGAGAAAGCATTAATGGTCCATTAGTCACTTTTGGAGGCAATACTTACTCCTGGAAATGCCATCATTGTAGAATATCCTCCTGCACAGATGGGATGTGTGTAAGTGAATCTATAAAAGCAGTTTTGGCCCTGAATCCACAGAGGAGAGGTAATGGTGTAATAATGCAGAAATGTTCTTGGTACTATCAAAATTTCTTACTATAGAGCAGACATTGTTTCATGAGCCAGAAAAACAAGAAAATTAGCCATTATTGTATAACACATGAATGATATTCAAAATACAAGCAGCTTCTATTGTATTTTCTTCATATTATTTTGGCTATTAAATATAACTTTTATATTTGGGTTGTGAGAAACTATGCTTGATATTATTTTCTAATATTTAATAGAATCCTGATTTTGCAAAGAAGAGTCCAAGTGGATTCAGATGAAATAAAATACTACAGACTAATACTTTTATTACAAAGGATTATTGGCACCATTGCCTGACACACAGTTAGTTAGACACATGGACGCACACACGCATATACACACACTTTTTACAACTCTATAAGTGGAAGATGTTTTGAAGGCATAACAGATATCTATTGTGATTTTTCTTGTTGTTATTATTGTTTTAATATCCCACTGTTAAACTCCACAAGATTCTTTCTGCTTCCACTTTTTAAAAAAATATTTATTTCTTAATTGTAGTTGGACGCAATATCTTTATTTGACTTATTTATTTTTATGTGGTGCTGAAGATAGAACTCAGGGCCTCATACGTGATAGGTGAGCACTCTACCACTGAGTCACAACCCCAGCCGGTCTTTCTGTTCCCATTTTAAAGGAGGTGAAGTGGTAAATATAGAGAGGTTGATATTCACAGAATGCAAATTGATAACATTGCTTCAGTTTTCTTTTTTGCATTTAGTAAACACCAACAGTGTTCACACTTTCATGTTCTGGATGCTGCTCAGAATTGGCTGTTCCACAAACACATGGTGTATGTGACTAACCAAGATGGTGTCAGAAAACCTCAGGAAGACCATTTCTTCTGGATGTCCCTCCTGGCCATAGAGAGTGGAGGCCCCTGGAGCCCAGGACAGAAGGTGAGGGGTGAAGAGGGAAAGTGCAGTCCAAGCTGGGGAATGTATTCACCAGCTTATTAACTGTGGTACTCCAGTGAGTTCCCTACCACAATAATTAAGTAAATCCAGTCCCTGCCAACTCTGAGGTACCACCTTATTGCTTGCACTTGTGTTTGTTTGCTTTCTTCTTTCAAGTGTTCTCAGGATGAACAGTTGACAGAATGTGACTGTGCATTCCTTCCTCGTTTCACAAAGTGTTGGGACCCAAACACTGCTTACATTTTATAATCTTCCAATGCAAATCCAAGGTAGCCTGTATTCCCTGTGCGTGTGTGTGTGTGTGTGTGTGTGTGTGTGTGTGTGTGTTTGTGTGTGTGTGTGTGTGTGTGAATGTGTGTACGCACATGCATGTGTAAGTCGTACACATGACTATAGGAGTGTGCTAATATAGCTTTGGGGGAACTAAAGAAAGATCTCAAGGGTATTTAGACTTGGGAAGTGAATTTCCTCTGCAAATAGGTAAATATAAATGTCCAGAACTACGTATGCCAAGAGCAGGAAGTAGCAACTTAGTTAAAAATTCGACCGATTACCTTGAGCTCCTGTTTCCTAAAGAATGTGTGTTCTGGAAGACAAAACATGAGCACCCTATCCATCAAAGTGGGAAGCATTGTTTTGTCTCTTTCCCTAGAAGTTTCAGGAATTTCCACTATATCCTGTGGGAATTGAAATATCCTTCAAAGATAATCACTTGCCTGTTTTATCTTCTATCTTTTCAACCATGCATTCTTGACGCATATGCTTTTATCAAGGAACGGATCTTTATTTAAAATGATATTGTTTTGGAAATCTACAATTTGACATTAGTTTACATATCCTCTCTCACTTAAAAAACATGGATAGCCAGCAAAATTCTCAATGTTTCATAATATCTACTTGAACTTCTGATTCATGAGCTTTAAACTGTAGGATTCTACAAGGTTAGTTGCAGTCCTAATGGCTGGTGCATCTGCTGAGATACACAGTACTTGAGGGAAATGAATGGCAACACACTCACCATATGGGCATCTGAGTTATTTTCTTCTACATTGACAAGATGGATCTCAATGTTAAAAGAGTGAGGTTAGGGAAGGTTGGCATGGTGATGGCAAATTTTGTCAGCCCAGAAATGACTAACAATAGGAAGAAGGTGAAACCCACATACTGTGGTCACACAGGGCTATGGTATGAGAAGGAACTAGGGTCAAAGTGAGAAAAGAGCAGAGAAGTAATAAAAGCAGAAACTATCTGCATAGTCTGTGGAAATCCACCTGCCTAGGGGCAGAGTGGAGCATTTGGTACTTCTGCACAGACAAAAATTCAGACTGTGAATTATTTCCCTCTATCTTGTGCCTATGAGTATCATGCTTTGCTAACAACAGCCAATGAAGATCACTAGTTTCAAAATGAGTACCTCCCTTAAGAAATAAGTATCTGTCTTAGTTCATTTGTGCTGCCATAACAAAACACCTGAGACTAGGTAATTTGTACATAATAATGTGTTCCTCATTGTTCTAGAGTCTGAGGAGTCCAAGATCAAGATATGGACACATCCAGTATGATTAAGGCTATTCTCCAAGGTGGTACTTCTTGCCATGTTCTCACATGAAAGATGCTAAGGCCCTTTTGTAAGGGAACCAAGACTATTAATTAGGGTGGAGCCCTCATGATTTAGTCACATCCTAAAGGCCCCCCTCTCTTAACATTACCACATTGGGCCTTAAGTTCTAGCACAGGAATTTTGGGGAGATGCATGCATTTAAACCATAGTAGTAGCCATGCTCAAAATTTAAAATTCTGTATTATGAATCATTGGATAATTTAAATATAACAGGTTCATTTTTTTAAACCCCAGAAACTTTTTTAGCATATTACTGACTATCTTTCCATTTCTATTGTCTAGAAAGATAAATTCAGGAGCTGTACCTTAGTGCATGATTTTGGTATAACAGGCTAAGAAACACTAACTTAGAAAACCTGTCTTCTAAAAAGAGACATGTTCACTTTATATGGTTGCTTAGGGACAAAATATGACCCACAGTATTTGTTTTTTTTTTGTTTTGTTTTTGTTTTTGTTTTTGTTTTTTGGTGGCCAAGAGTTTTCTTTTTAAATATTGAATACAAATGATTTGGGATGACAAGTTTTTATTGTATGTATTCATCTGCTCCAAGTCAGTTTAGTCCTTACAGATTCATAGGTTATATCTATATCTGATCCAGTCATCTGTCTTGACATCTCAAGTCTCTGACTCCAACACCTGTAAGTGCTCAATAAGTGCATAAAACAAGATAACATTAAAAAGCAGAAGGAGGAGGAGGAGGAGGAGGAGGAGGAGAAATAATCCCACTAAATTAAAAACAAAATAAGGTAACATTTGTGAAGGTTTATCATGGTGCAGGCACAGGTCTGAGGCAAATAGTATTTTAACTTCCATTCTAACGTAAGGAGAGTTTAGGAAAATTATGCAAGGTGACCAGATGGATAATGGCAGGGACATAGGCTTGGGGACTAGCCCCAGGGCTATCGTGCTGAACCACCTTCCTGGTGTAGTAAAGGGCCAGTGGCTAAATCTCCTTTTACTTCAGGAGATGTTTCATTACCCACGCTGGGATCCCAGCACAACCCAAGCTTTACCTGTTTCTAGATTAAAATTCAGAAATGTCTGAAATAGGCACAATAGGCAAGTGGTCAGGGAGTCTGATGGACCAGTGGGGGAAAAACCCTCATCTGATAACAGGCCAAGCTCTGCAGCAGGGCCACCTATAGGATTTGAGGGGCACAGTGTGAAATGAAAACCTGAGGCCCTTGTGGGTGAAGCAGGAACAAGGCTATGACAGAGAAATACAAAATGTTTTCCCTTCTTTCTGGCCACTCTGAACCTGTGATGCTGTTTTTGTTTATTTGTTTGTTTTGGGTTTTTTTTTGTTTGTTTGTTACTGAAGAAGCCTCCTCTCCTCATGGGTGAATACCATTTCTCTGCACGGGCTCTCAGTGCCAGGGGCCCTGAACTAGGAGGCCTGCAGTAGCCAACAACTCTGGTCTGCCCTCTCATCAGCCATAGAGCCACTGCATTGTGACCCTCCAGGAGACTGCACCCTCAATGGCAGGATGGATTTGAGTGTAAAAGGGGTCCGGCGGAGCGTCGGAGGGAGAGACCACACAAGAGACTTACTCCGTGCAATTGGCAAAAGGGGACTTATTGGGGATCCATTCCAGCGTGCTGGGGCTCCGTGCTCACTCAAGAAGGGAGAGCAGCCCAGAGCCCAGAGCAGAGGTCAAGCAGAGCTTAAGTACACTTTCTGGAGAGGGTGGTGTGCTTTGCATACATCAGAACAAATCATCATGAGGCGTGGGAAAATTGAACAACAACTCTGAGACGTGATTAACACATTCATTGGCGGGAACAGGTTGGGTGGGGGTGATTGGTCATTCCTAAGCAGGTTACACATTCAAACTGATTGGTTCGGGCCCTGTGACAAACTGCACAGGGCCCTAGGCTAAATGGCCAGTAGGGCGTTGTTTTAACTATCTCAGGAATTTCAGGTTCTGGGTGTAACAGATGAATTTAATAATACCTAATCTTTTACATTCAAGCTTTCCAGCTTAGAAACTTTACCCTTTCATGAGGACCTGGGTGAGTTGGGCGAGCTGAACATGCCTGGCCCTGCCAGCACACAGGAGGGGGCTGAGGTCCACCACAGTGTTCCTTCATGAAGGACTGCAAGGTCACACTCTTAGCCTTGATACTCACTGCTCATGTTTATATTTATACACAGAAGAGTACTTTAATTCTCTTTACTTGTGTTTCTCATTTATCACATCAAATTAGACTGGGAGGACCTTATGGGATTATTGAGAGATCAAATAAGTAGAAATATAAGAATCCTTACAACAGTTTCTGGCACACAGAAAATATATAAGGTTCAAGATTCAGATTATTTATTGGCACTGGAGTTTGAACCCAGGACTTGCACATGCTGAGCCTGGGCTCTACCACGGAGCCACACCCCAACCCTTATTTATTTATACTCAACCAAAACTAACCCTTGGATGCCTATCAGAAACAAATTCAAGGATTTCAAGATATCTGGGCTTTTTAATGCAAACATGTCGACTAAATATCTATCTATGCAAAAGGCACCATGCTAGGAGCTGTGAGAGGATCCAAAATCACGGGAGGATCACACCAGGTGGTCCTAGCTCCCAAGGGAAGCCTGGTCTATCTGAGGAAGTGATGCAGGAAAAAAAACTGCAAAGACAGATGTGTGACAAGGAGTTACCCAGAGTTCAGAGTGTAAGAAGCCAAGCTCTGCAGGGTGAGAGGCCTCTCATGTCAAAGGGTGATTTTTTAAAAGGTAAGAATTGTGATGCTCTTAAAAAATATTTAACAAGCACATGTCCAAGATTTTATTTCACTCACTCATTAACCACTGAATCATTAAAATGTTAAAATTCCACAAATGATCAAAAGAATCCTTTCTTTCGATATATGTGTTCAGGGATGCTGAAATAAATTTGCTTGTATATGCAAAACTAGCCTTTTCTCTGGGTGTGAAATCAAATGCCTCTCCGCCTAGACAAAATCCATTGCCATCATCTCTGTGAACAAGCATTGTTGGAATTACTGTTCATTTTCAACAATTTACACAGTTATACATGAGCTGTCAAAGGCGATGAGAGCACAGGCCCTATAATCAAATAATCCTCAAGAGTGTGCCTACATTCCATTGAAATGTTACATGCACCATGGTTTGAATGTCCCCCAAACTCACATTGAGATTTCATCCCTATTGTGAAGTATTAAGAAGTGGGCCCAAGTGGGACCCTGCACAGGTGATTAGGTCATGAGGGCTCTGCCTCATGAATGTATTAACCATTTGTGGATTAGTGGATTAACGGGGTAGCTCAAGAGTGGGCCTGTTAGAAAAGCCAGTTTCTCTCTGTGTCTTGAATGCAATTCCTCTTGCCATGTGACACCCTGTGCCAATCTGGGATCCTGCAGAATGTCCTTCAATAAGAAAGTCCTCACTAGATGCTCTATTTTGTATCTCAATGTCGCCACCCCACAAAGGTCCATGGGTTAAAGGATTGATTCTCAGAGTTACAAGTTGGGTGGTGGTGGAAAGGACCTTGCAGGAGGTCTTCAGGTCATTGAGGACATGCCCTTGAAAAGGATTGCAGGACCCTGGCTCCCTTGCTCTTTCTTTCATTTATTGGCAATGAGATGGGAGGTGTGGTTCCTGTGTGTGCTTCTATCATGCTGTGTAACCCACCCCACCAGAGCCCACCGAACATGGAATGAAAGTGCCAAACCTGTGAGCCAAAACAAATCTTTCTCTTACTAAGTTGATTATCTCACGTATTTGTTATAGAAATGAGCATTTAACCAACCCACCAATGTCACCTCTTGACGTTGGACTTCTAAAAGATAGCCTCTAAAAATATAAGACATAAAGTTCTTTTCTTTGTAAATTATCCAGCCCCAGGTGTTCTGGTTTAGCAATAGAGAACAGACCAAGACATTTAATAATCCATTATGCCCATTTTAAAGACTTTGACAATTTCCCCAGACACATCCCCAATAATGAATGGGAAAAGGTGTATGAAGGCTATTTGTCATCAAGGCACTGAGGGAAGAAGACTCAGAGGTGGAGTGGGAAGGCATTGCCTCTTACTCGGCTTTTCCTCGAGACAGTTAGCAGTTGCCATCAGAGCCCCAATATCTCAGCCCTTCTTACTTTAGAACTGTAGGGTAAGAAAGCCAACTCTTTGTGCTAAAGAATCAAAACAGCCTCGGGGCACATTAAGCCTTATTTAAACACACTGGACTTTATCACTTATTTGCACCTTGCTCAAGGTCAAATGGGCTGCAAGTTCTTTTATCAGAGTCATTTCCTACTTAATAATAGCTGAAAGCAAGACAATGAAATGGGGGACTCAAAAGGGGAGGGGAGGAGCTGTTTAGTATTTATCTACAAGGTTATAGGAAATTCTCTCATTTCATTTCTTGTAGATGGCACAGCAACCCGACAGGGTCAATAGCATTAGCTCCCATTTTGCAGAGGAGGAAACTGAGAAATGAAGTAATTTTACCAGCGTGAAGTCTGGAAAGACAGAGATTGAACTCTATGGTTTGGAGTCAGACAACAAACCAAGAAAGGAAGGCTGTGTGGGATCTTGGGCCAAATACTTTTAACAGAGGTCTGGGGGCTTGTGGGTGAAGCTGGAGCAAAAATGAGGAGAGGTGGTGGGAGCTGAAGTCTTTAAGTCTGATCTTGACTTTCAAGCAAGGACACTGAGTGGCTTGTATCTAAGTTTGGCTTTATCACTAGGAGACAGATGGACTAAGCCATCAATTCCCAATTGCTTAACTTTGCTGAATGCTAGTCTTGGGCAAAAATGTTTCTCAGGTCTTTGCCAGTCCCAGTACTGGAAAAGGGTTGTTAAGACAGTGACTAAGAAACTCTTGAGGTGATGAAGAACAGTAACACATGCATGAAACAAGCTTGTCACAAGCACAGAGTGGCAGGGAGCCAGTTCCATCCAAAGAGGAACAAAACTCAAAAGTGAGTAAGCCCACAAATATCTGATTAAAAGATTGTGATGCTTCTGGATGCAATTCTTAATTAATTTTTTTAAGGACATCATTGACTATGGTCTTTTGTGTGACTGAGTGTCGTCATGCCCAGATTCTGTGGATGTCACAAGCACTGGGGTTTACTGTCCAGCTGCCTGCTCTGGTTACCTGGACCTTCTGCGGCCCTGGTACCATCATCAGCCAGCCTTCAGCTGTCAGAGTAGCTCTGCTCACACTGCTCAGCTTCACTGTTGATTATAAAGCCTCAGCTGGAGTCTGCCAGATGCAAACTTGCTGCTAAGACTAAAATAAAATGAACGGTAGCCGGGGGATGGGAAAATGTTCAAGAAACCTGGGACTGGATTTGGGCTAGGTTTGAGCCACACCTTTAGGAATAAGCCCTCCAGCCAGCCTGGACCATTAGCACACAGCCATCCTGCCACCTATCCCCAATCCCATCAGCACTGGGTCTCCATTCTGCTCCCGTGACCAGAACCTGGGGAAAGAATGTGCAGTAAATTTATCAACTGATAAACTCAAAGCTCCAAAGAAATCTGCTTTTGAAAGCCCTCTCGTAAGCCATGGACTGAGTATTCAATGCACTTTATCTAAGAATCCCAAGGCTTTGGGATCCCAAGAATAATACCGAGAATCCCAATACTAATCTCATTATAAAGTGGACACAATACTCAGTAGAAAACTTGAAATTCATTCACTTAGTAAATATTTAAGGAGAATCTACCACCACTAGTCTAAGAACAGGTAGCATAATAGCAAAGTCCTTAACCTCATGGTGTTATGCTCCAATTTGGGACCTCCAAAAGACCACCAGAGACCAAGATAGTTGTAAGCAGCAAAGAGGTGTTTATTTCGAGCTAGCTCGGTCCTCCGAGAGCACAGAGCAACTGATGATGCTGAGAGGCCCGGAGCCCAGGGTTTGCAACAGTTTTATACACTCTTTGGGGAGGGCAGGGACTTCACATACATCATAGCATCTCTTAGCAAATCATCACACACCTCGGGAAAAATCATAAAACAACTCTAAAACATGATCAGCACATTCACTGGTGGGAACAAGTAAGGGTGATTGGTTAGTACAAGAGGGGGATTAATTTAAACTGATTGGCTTAAACCACAAGGGAGTACATGCTGAACTACATGGTTTCCCAACACATTATCAACCACTATAAACTACTGGAAGGGTCATCTGGCATCCCAGGTATTTCCCTATCTCATGTTGATTGGTGGCTGATAGGGGGTTGCTATGGGTCCCTACCTAGCCTGACTGAGTCAGGGACACCTGGTGCAGCATATCTCTCCTGTTATTTGTAAATAAACAACTCAGCAGGGTAGGTATGTGCCTAGGAGTGCTCTGTGGGTCTTTCCAAGGACAAGGGTCATGCCCCCTTCCTTGGACAGGCTTTGCTCTGAGGTAGAGGCTGGTTTTTCAATGGAACTTATATTCTAATGAGGAGAGACAGATAATAAATATGACTACAATGTAAAGAAATATGCAGAACAATAGGTAAAGATCAGGGATTAAGGGTGATAGACAGCTGAGTGCAGTGGTGGCCCACGCCTGTAATCCTAGCAGCTCAGGAGGCTGAGACAGGAGGATAATGAGTTCAAAGCCAGCCTCTGCAACAGAGAGACACTAAGCAACTCAGTGAGACCCTGTCTCTATGTGAAATGCAAAATAGAGCTGGGATGTGGCTCAGTGGTCGAGTGCCCTTAAATTATTCAATCCCCGGTACCCTCTGCAAAATGATGGACATTATCTAGGATGTGGTGGAAATCCCCTCCAAAAACCTGACATTTAAGCAAAGATATGAATGGACTGAAGGAACAGGTTGCCCATATCTGGGCAGAGATTCAGAACATCAAGTGAAAAGATCCTGAGGTTCATGAAGTTTTCTGTCCAGTGTGTGGATGCCACAGTAGCTGAAGTGAAGTGATTCAGAGAGTGGTGGTGCGATAGGGATTTAGAATAAAAAGAGACTTAAGAATCTTAAAGAAAATATCAATGAGCCAGTGAGATACAAAAAGCACTCAGAAGTAGTTCTAACTCCTGAATGACATGCCCTTGGCATGTCATTGCCCTTCCTCCTTGTAAAATGAGGGCAATACACAAGTGAAGGGAAAAAACAGCACAAAACGTTGTCACCTCTTGTCCAGCCCCTAACCCCCAGCCCTCTGTAAGTATTAACACACCACAACAATAGGTGAATGTCTTTTGCTCTGGAGATAGTCCACATTCTCCCTCGAATGTGTATTCCTTGCTTTACCCCAAAGGTACCTCTCTTGAGATGGCCCCCATTCTCCCTTGAACGTGTATCTACTCTCTTCAACAAACCATTGTAGATGCCTTTGACTGGTGCATGATGAAATTATTTTCTGTCACACATGCCAAGAACCCCATGGGTCCTCTGGGAACTTCTTCAGAGACATGTCTTCTCCTAGGACAGGGGGAGATGAAATCTGAAGGGTCATGGAGGGAAAATACAACTCAAAGTAAAGCCATGGACAAGGGAGGACAGTAGCTTCTACCCCTGAGTGGGAGGGAAAGCTATGAGAGTACTTTTGACAAAGGAGTGACAGCCTCTGGTTATATTTTCAGAAGTTTACTCTGACTGCTGTGTAAAAAATAGAAGAGAGAAAAGGATAGAAATTGGTTGGCTATTATAGTCTCATTCAGTGTAGCTCAAACTTAATGAGCAAATGGATCACCTAAGGATGTAGACAAATATAATTATGATTCATTTTGTGTGAGGAAAGACTGAGAATTTTTGCATTTCTAACAAGCACTCAGGCTAGCTGGCTCTGCTGTTCTGTAGACAGCACTTGGAGTAGGAAGAATGATAGAGAATAATGCTAGCAATGGATAGTGATGAAATTGCTTAGAAATCTTCAGATTTTGGACATACTTTGGAGAAATATCCAACAGGATTTTTGGTGAACTGGAGATGGGGAATAAGAGAAATCAACAATGATTTGAACCCAAAGCTGCAAATACAGAGGTACCAAAAATAGAGATAAGGAAATCTCAGGAAGAACTGATGGATGTTAAAAAAAAAAAGTTAAAAGTTTAATTTTGGACATTTTAGGTTATAGTGTCTCTTAGAAATCCCAGTGAAGTTATTGAGTAAGCATTTAAAAATAATATCATAATTCACAGGTGAGGTCTGTCTTGAGATATAAATTTGAGAATCACAGCTTGTAGTTCATATCTAAAGCAGTCAGGCTGTCCAAGGTCATACAGGCATAAGCATGGTTGGATGAGAGCACTGAACCCTAAGCTCTGGGGTGCTCCAGGATCTGGAAGTTGGGAAAATGCAAAAATTTCCATACGAGTCTGAGAATTAGCAACCAGTGATAGATACCAGGAAATGAGAAATATCTAGAAGTCAAATGAACAAAGCATTTCAAAAAGGAGGTGATTGTCTGTAATAAGTGCTGCTGATAAATCCATAAGCTGAGGACAAAGAATGGAGCATGGGATTTGTCTACAAGGAAGCCTCTGGTGGCCTGGATAATAGTGTCCGTGGAGTGAGTGGTAAATGAGTCTTGTAGGGAAAATTGGAACAGGGCAGAGTATAGACAATTATTTAAAGCATTTTTTTGCTGTAAAATTGAATTGAGAAATTTGTCAAGAGTTAAAAAAGAGATTTTTTTAATAAGATGGGGTTATCAATATTATTATCATTATTGAGTGGGGGATTGATTACAAGGCCTTGCTTATGAATGCATCCTACCACTGCACTACATTCCAAGCTAAAGTATTATTATTATTCTATTATTCTGATGGGAACCATTCAAAATAGGTTTTAAAAAAAGAACTTTGATGATTCACGAGACAGGGTAATACAAGAGTGTAGATGTAAGTGTGTGGCAGTAGATAAGTCCACAGGTCATTCTTTCATGGTATCAGGATAGAAAGCAGAATATTTTTGCAGGTGTGTGGCATTGTTATGGAAACATGTAGAATTCCTGCTCTAGTTATTCCTATTTGCCATAGTTTGTATCCAGACTGTCCCGCAAAGGTCCACGTATTAAAGGTTTTGTCCCCAACCAGCAGGGCTTTTGGGAAGTGATGGAAACTTTAAGAATTGGGTACTTGTGAGAGGTTTTAGATCATTGGTGATGTGTCTTCAAAGGAGATTATCGGACCATAGTCTCTTCCTCTTTCACTCACATCTGGCCATGAGATGAAAGTCTTCCTCTGTGACATGCTCACTCAATGATACACTGCTTTGCCATACCACAGGCCCAAAGCTACAGGGCCAATCTATCATGGAGGGAAACTTCCAAAATAATGAACCAAAACAAATCTTTCCTCTTCATAAGTTGATTGTTTCAGGTAGTTTTTTACAGTAATGGAAAACTAATACATTTGTTTCCAATAAGAAACAGGATCATCAGCTGAGAGTGAGGATCCCTGTTGTGTGCATGAAACAAACCTGCAAATAGAATTGCTGAGAGCTATGGCAGAGTAAAGCATAGGGCACACAAGACAGTGTGAGAAGCTTGCTAAAACCAGGCTGGGTACACCAGGCAAAGCCCACAGAAGCAATGCATTAGAGTTTGAAGCTGAATGGCTGCATGGGGTTTGGGTGTGGACATGGTGCTTCTGGAAAAGATTGAGAGAATATAGCACTACTGAAACTCCTTCTGTCCAGCGGAGTCACATTTCAAGCTAGAGATGCCAGGGCTGCCACCAAAGGTACCAGTGCAAGGGGGCTGGGGCTGAAGTCTAGCACATGGGATGACAGGCTGGCTCATCTTCAAGAGGCTGCATATGCCCCAAGTGGGGCATGTATTTCTAATTTATCCACCCAGTTGGGAGCCTTTTGTTTTTCTAATCAGCCTGCCAGGTAGGCTGGGAAAACCCAGTTGCATCTCATTGTCCCTTCAGCATATTTCAGAATATTTGTTCTAAGAGTCACCCAGAGTTTTACTGAGTACTCTATAAAAGAAATGACTGACTAGGCTAGTTTGACCTAGGTAGCAAAAAGTCTATGAGCCTACTCAGTTGGGGCTCAGTGTTTAGAGTAGAGGGAAGCTGAGCTCTGAGTTAGAAGTGTGAAAGCATCCTTAGTCCTTTGGGACTTGAGGTCATGCCAACCTCTTTTGATTCTTGCCTGGTCATTGACCCTGATCCTGGGAGGTTGAGAGCTGGGGCAGCATCACAGTATATGGATGGGGAGGCTGAGCAGCTACCAGACTGGATGACTTATGGGGACCACATCACACTGTAAACACCATGAGGTCAGGCACCAGGGAGCTGGCATGTGCTAGCGACTCAGTAATATGTATGTGTGTGAATATGTAAATGAGTGAATGAATAATGGTAACAGGCGAAAGGCCTGAACCTCCATAGGACACACTAGGATGAAGGGTGGATACAAGGGGAGAGGGCATTATTACTTAGAATGGGAAATTCAAAGTTCCAGAAATTGTGCAGGGCTGTTTTTGTTGTCATTATCATTACCTGTACATCTTCCCTCAGGGTGGTATTGCTTGGAAAGCAGTTATTACCCTTATAGCAAATAATTAAGTTGTTTAGGGTCTTCAAATTTGTTCTTTGACTAATTAAACTTTATGTGTCTAGCTGTTCATTGAACATTATTCTAAGATTGCACAATGAACATTATCATGTTGCATACCCTAGGCTCCATTAGAATGACATTAGTACCAACTACAAAGTGTTTTATTATGCTGATAAACTCCCAAGATAAGTAAACCTGAGATATATGTAAGCATCTCATAAAACAAACCCTATTGGACTTTCGGTTTGAATGTTTTTGCAGTCACAATTAAAATGCTAATAGAGCACCCTTTTGCCCAACACATAAAACTTGATGAGCAGTCTAGGAAAATGCTATCTTTTTATCAGCAGCAGATATACTAGAAAAAAAACTTTAATATATACTATGTGGCAGTTAAAAGGAAATAAGTTTTATAGGCCCAGCTACAAAATATTTTTCAGGTGAAATCCTGGAACAATCCTGAAAACTTCAGATGTCAGGTTGTCAATTTCATTTAAGGAGGAGTCTTTGAGAATTTACATTTACTTAGAGAGCTGACAGTCACCAGATAATACACAAGCTTAATGATAAATCTTTAAAAAAACAAAATTCACTGTATCTTTTCAAATGTTAAGCTAATACTGTAAAATAGAACAATATCTATATAAATGTGGCAATCAGCTTTCTATCAGTGGGACAAAATATCTAAGATAATCATCTTACAAGGAGGAAAATTTTGTTCTGGCTATAGTTTTAGAAGTTTCAATATAGTTGAACATAAAACATATAGTTTTATGTTCACTCGGCCCTGTCACTTGGGGGCTGTGGAAGCATATTGCATCATGCTGAAAGCATGAAGCAGAGGAGGCCTGTTCACCTTGTGGCAGTCAGGAAATAAAAGAGAAACAGGAAGGAACAGAGTTTAATACCCCCTTCAAAGACACACCCCCAGTGACCTAACTTCATTTCATTAGGCTCCACCCCTTAAAGGTTCCAACACCTCCCAATAGCACCACAGACTGGGGTCCATGCCTTTAACACATGGACCTTTGTGGGACACTTATCTAATCCACAGCCATAAACATATGAACAATTCAGCTTTAGAACACATCAAGAAGACAAGCTGCTCTCCTGCCTCTACAATTAGTGATAGCTAATATGCAGGCTATTTTTGCAGCTTCCTTCTGCACTCAAACATTTCCTGGAAAGGTAGCAGAATACAACAGTTACTATTATCGCATTATGTAAAAATGTGGATGTGTAACCGATGTGATTCTGCAATCTTTGTAATGTTTTAAATAACCAGTTTAAAAAAAAAAACACATTTCCTGGGCTTGTTTGCAGGAGAAGGCACTGAAAAGGAAGAGCTTAGAAGCCTGAACCAACACCCTCACACTGCACTGAGGCACAAAGATTCACTTAGCATTTTCAGCCCATCAAGTTTTATGTTCTAGGTTTTTAAACAACAACATGGTTACTATCATATGGATTGAGGTTACCACAGAATTTTGAATAACTGAATAATAGTGTAATTTATAAAATAAAACAAGGACTGATGAGACCGTGCATCCAAAATTTCCCTGTGAAAGTTTTAAAATTAAAGTGACATCCTTGAAATGGATTATTATCCATTCCAGAGTGACCATCAGAAGGTGGATTGTGCACAGGACATCCCCAGTGGCATGGAGGGGGAGGGACAAAACCGGAGAGTGAGTCATCCTCACCCACACCTCATCTTCGTTATCCAGGTCTCTGAAGTCTCCAAGGAGGCTACAGCTTTCTTGAGAGCAGGAGTTTTCAAATGTCAGAACTATAGCTGGAAAATAGATTATGGATGGTGAAATCATACTATGGTCATTTCAGCTGGCCAGAACCTTGTCTTCCTATTAAAAAAAAATCATTTGTGAAATACAAGCTAATATAAAAAAGCATAATGCTGTGTAAACATGGTGTGCTAAAATCTAGGTAACTGGATCCCTTGGCTGCCTGTAAAGTAAAGAAACGTCCCTATGAATCATCCCAAGCCTAATTCATTCGTGGGTTGTAGATAAGCCAGCGTCCTTTGGGGCAGCTGGCATTTTAAAACTCAAGCAGAAAGTGCTAGAGTTTCCACAACCCAGTCTCTCATGAGGGGCCAGCAGAACTGAAGAGGGAAAGGAATCTTCAGATACATAAAAGGGGAGGGAGAAGGAACACGATTGAGTACTCTGATAGCTGTCGCATTTATCTCTCATAATGGCTCTTTAGGCGAGGTCTTGTTATTCTTGATTTACAGATTGGAAACATCAGCTAGGAAAATTTGAATGAGTGGCCCGAAGTCAATGACTTGGTTGAGGTGAATGCGTAAATCTGAGGTTTCTTCTTTTGGTGGTTACTCAAGAGTGTGGCACATCCTACCACCTCACGTCAACAGGGAAGAGAGATTCCTGCATATCTGGGGTTCATGAGTGCCTCCTCTGTACCAGGCTTTTGTGTTAGGCATTAGAGTTTGAAAGACAGATAAGGCTCAGCCCCAAAGAGGGCAAGAGATTGCAACAACTCTTGTTCATCACAGGAACCTCCAAATAAGCCTCAGCCTTCTCGCCATCACTCTAACCACGGTCCAAAGACATCTAAAATTGTAGAAAGACAGTTGCTGTGTAAGAGTGCTTTGCTTGTGCCAAGTATTGTTGAGATCTTTTAGAGAATTTAAACAAACAAGAACTTGAAAGAACAAATATATCCAATGATTGAACTCATTCCTATTTGAAATGGGCTACAGTATAATGAAGAATTATTATGATATTTTTCCAATGAAGGGTTGGTAAATTCCCTCATACCCAAATATGCAGCATGTGGAAAATAACCGACATCACCAAAACCTAACTTCCTGCCCAATGTGGAAGCTTGGGAAAGCCAGACCCTGACAACAAGGAAATTTTTCCATCCATATTCTACAGAGAAAATATACAATTCCTGGAGCTACTGCAGATATGGCCCAATCTTTTTTGGACAGCAGGTTGGGTCGATGCATTATATACTTAACACATTTCTCAATGATTTCTGGAGTTTTCTGTTGGCTGCATCTCAAACTCTGATTTCAGGGGTAAGAAATAATTTTACCTTTTCAATTGTGTTTATTCCACCAGGCTGGGAAAAGGGATTAGTGCGCAATTTGACATTTACGACTTCACTGCTCTTATGCTAACAATCCCCCCCCCCATTGTTTTCTAGAATAGTGCAACGGCTTCGTGTCTAATCAATGTTTTTCCTCCAGGAGGGGTTCTCTCTTCCTATCTACAATTTATTGGTTTCTTTCAAGAAGATTCTGTTGTCTCAAAGTCATCCAAGGACCAGGCAAAGTTGTACTTTCATGAGGACTTTAAAAATATTTTGATGATGTTTCAATGGTTTGTTCTGATCCAAACACTGAGAAGATGTGGTTAGGAAAGGGAAGTAAATATGAGACTGAAACATTAACCGGAAGAATTGTGCACAGCTGTGCCTGTGAGAAGAGGTAGTCTTGCTGGATGGGGCCACTACATGGAGGAACATTTCTTCGGTTAGCTAAGGAATGTCATTAAAAGAGACCCCTCCCATGCCATGAGGTGTCTCTAACCCCCACTCCAAAGTGATTGTCAAGAGAATTGCAACACGCAGTGCAATACTTTTTTTGTAGACAGTGAGATATTCCAGGAAGGAGAAGGTCACTAACATGTACTGCATTCTTGTGGGGCCCACGGCCTTTCCTCCCCTGCTCCCACCTGGCACACACGATTCCTGGCAGCCTCTTATGCAGCAACTGTCAGGCCACCTGACAGCTGAGGGCTTAATCAGCCGCTACTGTTCCTGCTCCATCCCGAGGTGGCATGGACAGCAATACCCAAGGGCACCACACCAATGCACAACCCATGGGGAGAATAAAAGCCACAATTTGTGGGAGGTGGAGACCTCCCTAGAATTCCTGAACCCTGCCAGCACCTCCTAAAAGGCATTAAGACTGTTCTGTCAAAGTAAAATAAAGTGAAGCCCAGGTCTGATGAAACTCCCTCAGCACACAAAACCAGTGTTAGAGTCGGATCGGGAGTGTCATCCAAGGCCCAGGTGTTAAAGGCTTGGTCTACAGTCTGTGGCTGTACTGGTAGGTTGAGAACCTTGAAGAGGTGGGACCTAGTTGAAGGGGTTCTTAGGATCAGCTCTTTCCTTTCTCCCTCTCTTTTGCTTCCCTGCCGCCATAGGTGAGCAGCTTCCTCTGCCATGTGCTCCCTACCATGATACACTACCTCACCACAGGCCCAATGGCAAAGGGCCAAGTAGTAATGAACTGAAACCTCTCAAACAATGAGCCAAAAAAAACCTTTCCTCCTTGTAAGTTATTTATCTTAGCTGTTTGTCACAGTAACAGAAAACTGATTAACATAGCCACTAAGACCTAGAACATGACTTTACCCTTGCTTGATTTGCAAACAAAATTGAACCTTAACATTGGCTACTTTTTGTAAATGTCCATATTAGAAAAATGAAATAAGCTCAACCAGACTGACACTGCCAAATAACCTCTCATTATACAACTAAGGACTTTCCAATGAGATAGACCAAACAAGGCAACTACGTGAATATAACTATCAACTATCTTCTTTGCTTTACTTACATGTTCATTCTATGAATCCTTCCCTCCATGCTCCTTTGTCAGAACTTATAACCATTTTTAGGGGGATATTGCCCAATAAAAGAATTACTGTTGGGCTGGGGATGTGGTTCAAGTAGTAGCGCACTCGCCTGGCATGAGTGAGGCCCAGGTTCAATCCTCAGCACCACATACAAACCAAGATGTTGTGTCCACTGAAAACTAAAAAATAAATATTAAAACTCTCTCTCTCTCTCTCTCTCTCTCTCTCTCTCTCTCTCTCTCTCTTAAAAAAAAAAGAATTACTGTTTACTCAAATAAACTCTTAAAAATGTTATTGTGACTCAGCTTATCTTTCAACAGGGACTTTGCTGATATTCAACATCTTGTCTCCACCATCTTCCACAATGGAAGCATTGGAGCCAGTGCTTCCCAAGCCTTCCAGCTAAAAAACATTGATTTCATAAAACACTTTTGTCTTTCCAGTATGTTCAAATAATTCTGACAATTGATTGTACAGCCAGTGTGAGTGTGAGGTGCTATGAAAAGTCACAGGGTGATATACGGGCTCTTATCTTTTTCTTAATGCTAGTAACTGTTACTGAGGTCTCATGGGAAAGACATTGTACTAAGCACTTTGCCTACAAGAAAGATCTTCATTCCTCTAGCGATCCTATGAGAAAAGCACTGTTACCTGTAATATTCAATTCACAAATGAAGAGACAAAGACCCAGAGAGGTCAGCTTACTTGCCCCAAGTCACACAGTCACAAAGGAGCAGAGCTGGAAACAGAGCTGGTTAGATCCTGGAGACTTTGTTTTGGACCATTGTCTCATATGGCTTCCCCACGTTCACTGTGTAACCAGCGATGACTGAAGGCTGTGAGTTCCCTACCACCATGTGGCCCAACAGGAAGCTTCATGTTAAGGTGAAAGGAGGAAGACTATCAGCTAATAGATGGCTTGGAAAGATTTTATAGGAACTGGAATATGACTAAAGAAGAGATAGAACCAGAGATAGGAAGAGGGTTGGAGTGCATGAAGTATGATTATAGGGGAAACGGATCTGTGGAGCAGGCCTAGGACTGAAAGTGGCTTTAGATCTCTGAAACAGCCGACTAAGTAGAAATGGGATATTGCATTCAGGAACAGTTCGGAGACCTCCACCCAGCCCTCCAGTGTTAGAGTGATAATAGGTGGATAGTTTATCCTGGGCTGTAGAATGAGAGTGAAAGACCCTCATGCAATGAAGAAAATTCCTGAAAGGGAAGACCCAAGAAAGGTAGTAAGAGCCCATTTTCTACTGATCTTTTAAAGGGCTAAAGGAAGTTTTTGTTTTGTTTTGTTTTTTCCACTGGCAAGTGGCAAACCCCAGCCTGATTTCCTGGTCTGTGTTTCCACAGGAAAACAAAGATTTTTCAAAGCCTAAGGGAAAAGGGATTTGTCAGTTTCTGCCTTATTTGACTATTTTGATGCAGCCATACTAGAGGATACAACAAGGAACCTGGAAGTTTACGGAATTTATTTTCTAATATCTGTCAAGCTCTTCCATTTCTGTAGACTGTGTTTATTTTAAAAGTCATACGGATGATCATGCAGCTCTTTGCTATGTGTGTGCAGTTACTACAATCATGACTGCTTAGGAGAGAAATACAGTCCTGTGAGCTGACAGTGAGCCTGAGGAGATGAAAATCTCATAGCAGCTTAAGATCTTTTCATCAGAGACAGAGAACCAAATTTAGCTACTTCAGCAGCAAACTGGCCAAGCAACACACACCACAAAGCAAAGAACGCAATTGAGAAGGAAAATATCGGTATTTCACTTTGTCAGAATGGAAACATAGCAATAAAGTTTGGCACAAAATCCGGTGTCATTTGACACCCTCTGTATCATTAATAGAAGAGAGATAAAGATACGGACCAGCCCTATCCATCCCAGTAACAAAGTCTTGGGTCTGGTTTGTCGCCCAGCATTGGAACAAAGCTCATTATCCCAGGCCTCTGGGGAGAAACGCACATGTCAGATCTGGTGGAAGTCAAGGAAGAACCTTCATCATCCCGACACGTGGAACACTAACAACACTGAGATTCTGTGTTCTGCCACAGTCTTTCAAAGACTGCACCCTTAAGACAAACCCTTCCCATCACTCTCTCCTACCCAGTTTCCCATGGTGGGAGAGCTACACTATCCATGGCCAATTGGTAGAGGCACGAATTTTACACTCATGAGCACTTCATGGCATGTTGTCACCAAATTCATACTGAGTTGGGATTTCTCTCTCTCTCTCTCTCTCTCTCTCTCTCTCTCTCTCTCTCTCTCTCTCTCTCTCTCCCCCCCATGGAGTAGAAAAGGCACACATAGCTTAGATCATCTTGGGTTTTGAGTTTCTCATCCACCGAGGTTTAGCTGGGTGGCCTGGAGCACAATTCCTCACCTGTGCACTTTGATGGTTCCCCTGATTATTCTGAAATGGTCAGAGCTGTCCAAGCAGATGGCACTCTCTTGGGCACGGCTCTCAATAACTCTGAGTTTGACTTGCACTGCTTCCTCTTTGCCTGCTCTGTCCAAGCCATGTTCATGGAGAGAATAAGTATTTCTTAAAGGAGCTCATAGGTAGAGCTGGGTAGCATGGGAGGGAGATGCCTCAGCCATGGCACAGATAAGATCTGTTTGGTCCAGTTTCACAGAAGTACATGAGAGACAGTCCTGGCAGCCTTAGAGGTAGTCTGGCACTGGCAGAAGTGGCTATATTGTCACATTCTCTCCAGTGGTGACTCCCCCCCACACACACACACTTAAACTCTTCCAACTGCACTATGCCCTCCCTGGTCCCTGCATGCTTTCTCACTGAGCTTTACATCCTCTTGCCTTTCCAACCTGGAACAACCATCCCATTTTATTAGCAAACCCCCCTTACCTTGTTCTTACCCTTTCCCCATTCACCTCCACTAGCTGGCATGAACATGATTCTCATGCATGCTTCTCTCCCTGTCCCCACTTCTGCCCTCTTCCTTCCTGTCCCATAGCCATCAGCTATGATTTGGATCTTGAATGTTTCCTGAAGTCCTGAGTGTTGGAGGATTGGTTCTCAGTTTGGTATTTGGTGAAGGTGGTAGAATTTTAAGAGATAGGGTCTATTAGGAGGTAATTAGGGTATTAGGGGTATGCCCTCCAAGGGGTTCGTACTGGTCTCTTCTTTTCTCTCTCTCACTTCCTGGCCTTGGGGGAGTGGTTTTCTTCTACCACATACTCCTGCCATGATGTATTCCCTTGCCACAAGCCCAAAGCAACAGCATTCACTGATCATGGGCTAAAATCTCCAAAACCATGAGACAAAATAGCCTTTCCTTTTTATAAGTTGATTTATCTCAGGTATTTGGCATAATGACAGGAAGCCAACCAATACACCATCATTTCCTTAGGATTCTGGCCCCACTAGAGGTCTTCCAAAGATGGAAGGACTCCGGTGGTATCCGCATCTTTAATTTTAGTATTATAGTGGCTCCTCCTCCCAGCAACACAGACAAGGAAAATCAAAGTAGACAAACTAAATCTCATAGTGATTGATTTTTGTTGAACTCACATTATCCTTGATCTTAGTATACAGTCTATTAAAAAACACTTTGTCATCCCATGCCAAAAGATTTAGTGACTTTAGGTAATGATTTGGGCCTAGATAATTTTTTTCACAGTCAAGACAATAACACATTCAATGTAACAAATGGAAATAACCTTAATATTCTTCTATTAGGCAGCTACTGGGTGATCATCATGATCTAAGTGCTCCGTACATAGGTAAATAATGGTAAGAAAACCTCAGGAACATACCTGGTGTGATGTATTTAAAGTGTTCTCCTCGAGCAACTTTTCATCAAGAATGTTTCATTTACATTTCCAAAGGAAAGGAGAAAGTAGCATTCTTATATTCAAAAACTGTAAGAACTTATACAGGGTTTATATCTTAATGTTTTCCAATATACTTTACATCTCTCTTTTTATTTAGGAAATATGCATTCCCCCAAGATAATGAGCATAACACAGAAAGAGTCACTGTGAACTGATGTCTGTGTCCATCAGATTTAATGATTTACCAGGAGGCAATGATTTAGTGGCAGGTTTCCTGTCCTGCTCTGCATTTCTCCTCTGCACAGCTCAATTACTTGACCATGTTCCTGAAACAAAATCAGCTCCATAAACAAACCACTTCCTCTTTCCTTCTCCTTTACCTCAGTCCCCCTTTGTTCTCTCCCTCCCATGCCACACAACCCTACTCATGAGTTCCCACCAGAAATACTTATTGTCCCAATAAACATTTCTAGAGAATAATGCAGCCTGCAACAGTGACTTCTTTGCTCAGACTCTTCATCTAGCCATTGTCTTAGTTTTGGTTCTCCCAGGAGCCAAGCCTGAGACTATGAGTGTAAATGGTAGGGAGATGATGCCAGGAAACAGGTTAAGGAGTGAGAAACTAAGATAGGAAAAGAAAAGAAGCAAATGCAAGCTCATTACCCAATAAATTACCACTGTACATGATTGGAGCATCATTTCTCTGGGAGCTATACTAAATAGTTGTCATACCTGAGGAGTGAGGGAGTTGGGGTATTTATACATCCATTTCTACCAGGCATTCAGCCACTTATTGTTAATTCTCAGCATTACTAGGCTGCACTTGGAAGATGAAAAATTGGGTTCTTTTAACCATAGAAAACCCTCAGGAGGGGGGAAAACCTCAGATACTTGTAGCTGGATGTATGCACTGAAATTGTAACGACAGGGGCATGTGGGCAAAGCATTGCGAAATCTGGCAAAACCTTTGTGGTGCTTACCCTTGTAAATGGTCTCCTCTACATCCTCCTCTTATACCCAGCTAATTGATTACTAGTGGCTTGGTAGGGAATGGTTCTGAGGTTATGTTAAAAGTCAGCAGGACAGAGAATCTGTGATTGTGGTTGAGAGACCTCCCCTAAAAGATATTGGGGTAAGGAAGGAGTGGGATATCTCACTAGATGTTCATTATCCTGAATCCTGGATTCACTCCTGAGAGTGGTGGGTTGGGCAGAACCAAGCACCCCGGTGGCCCAAGAAACAAACAAACAAATACCATAAGGGAAGTAGATAGGTATTAGAACCATTTTAGTTTATTCAGGCTGCTATGACAAAAATCCCATACTGGGTGACTTAGGAACACAGTTATACCTCACAGTTCTAGAGATAGGAAAGGCTGAGGTCACAATACCAGTAGATTTGCTGCTTGTGAGGGCCTGTTCCTCATAGATGGTGTCTTCTTGCTGGGTCCTCACAGAGAGGAAGGAGTGAGCTCACTCTTGGAGGCTCTTTTATAAGGGCACTAATCCACCCATCATGACCTAATCACCCCCTAGGGTCTCCACCACCTAACAGCAATCACAACAGAGGTTGGGTTTCAATGTACACATTTTGAGAAGACATGAACACTCCTACCATATTAAGGACTCTGTGAAAAGATACCCTCCACCCCCTTTAAATCAAAGACTCTTCTCTCTTCAGGGAGTTCAAGGGAGTCCACACCCCAAAGCTTCATCCTAGTTCCTGTATTAATTCTACTGAGCTCCTTCACATCATCTGGGCTCTTAGATAACTGGGTCCAGGCAGAAGTGAGGATATTTACCCAGGGAACCTAGAAAATGAATTAGCCCCAGTAATGAAAAATTTGACACAAAGATGGAATATTTCATGAGATTTTTAAAAATGTTTAACTTGCATTTTTCCTAAGTGGAATATCAATTAATGTTTTCAGTTAGAAAGTGCTCAGGGAGCATCTTCTATAGGCCCACCATTATCATATGATCTTGGGAAAATTTAAAAAAAAAGAAGAGAAGACAAGACACAGTCCAGGCCCTAAAAAATACAATGAGCTAGGAGGAAAGGTTGGGTAGGTAAGTACCTTATCAATATTCCAAGGGAGTGTGGTGGGTAAGGAACCTACATCCTGAGCCTGCCAGTGTCTCGCTGGGTGGCCAGGAGATACTTATTTAATCTTTCTGTGCATCAGTGTCTTTCTTGGTCCACTCTTAGGGGTGTTTTGGAAATGACATCTATGTTTTGATTCATCTAAAACAAAAGTGGTACCTGGTTTATAGCCACCACTCAGTACATGTTAGATCCTTGCCTTTCCTAGGAGATCCTGGATGAAGAGAATTCCCTGTCATACCTGAAAGAGCAGACAGACCCTCTACAAAGAGCTGACATCTGAGAAAGTTAATGGTGGATGAAGAGTATTTTGTCAAATGGAAACAAAGGAGCAGTCCTCGAGGCAAAGAGCAAGCCATGTTCAGAGAGGCAAAGAGGGACTCTGGGCATGTGGGGAGTATGTATTTAGGGAGCACCCGGTGACTGCACAAATGGGGAGGTGTGAATGTCACACTTACTTTCTCCGGCAATGAAAAACAACCACAGATTTTCAGCTGGGCAGTGGGCATGATCAGAATGGTATTTTTTAAAGTTTGACTCTGGCAAAAAAAAAAAAAGAAATCTGTGAGAATATATTAATTGCCATAAAACCCATTACCTTCTTATGGCAATTCATATATTCTCACAGAGAAAAATCCATTACCTTCTTTCTCTAAAATCTTCCAAATAAGCCCTGAATATAAATTAAAACACACCAATTCCAGTTTCCTAAATTGAATCACCTCAGTTTGAATCTCTGCAGCTTCTATCCCATAATATCTCCAACATAGCTTGGGAGCCACTCTGAACCCAAACCCAAATCTGGCAGCTCATCTGGCCAGATGGGGCCAATGCCAGCTGCACTGACTCCTCAGCCAGCACAGGCAGGAAGGTCAGACTTGCAAACACTAAGCTAGTGGGTGAGTTTCAAATTGAAGGAAGTAGTAAAAAAGAAATGATCAGGGTGCTGTTCTACAGTAAGAAGGACCTAGAACTCCGTTAGGTCACATAATTAGGGATATAACCAGTTCTCTGAGGATGGAAGAGCCAAGCCCAAGACTGAAGAAGTTTCCAGCTATTTGAAGACACCATCAAGGGAAAGCATTTCAGCATGAGCAAAAGATCACAGAGGAAAAACCAGAAACAGGATGGAGTAGCTGGAGTGAAATGGGGGAAATCATTGGTCTCTTCTTCTTAGCTGTTTATGTGTTGGAGAGAATGAGAATATTTCACGTGACCTTCACTTCTCTGCTGAAAACAGAACAAAGTCCTGGCTTGATGGAAGTAGGAGTCCTGATCAGGAGAAGCAGGATAATGGCATAAGGTGGATGATTCCAAAGGAGAGGGAAACCTCTCAGATGCACAAAGGGTGTGGACACAAATGGGTGAACTTGAATCACTCAGTGCTATGTTGAGGCATGGTTTCCTTTCCCTGGGAGGGACTCTACTCTCTAGCACAGATGAGAATACCAAGAGAGTCATGTTCATGGGTTTTCCTGGGGAATTACTCCTCTAGATCTCTGCTCACATCAGTTTAGAATCTTCTGACCTCAGGGCTAAAAAATGCCAAAGGCAAACTTCTAGGGCAGTCGCTTACCATCAGGGACAAACACAATGATATCATTTCAGAGAAATGAGTTGTCTTGAGCACCAGAGAAAAAGGATTTCACAATTTCCTTCAATAATGCCTTCTAGCAGTTGAAGCTTTTCCTGAGAGTGTCTCCTGAGGCCTGATGACACCCTCCCATCTGAACCCATCAACACGGCTGAGTGCTCTGAAGACAGAGTTGGGGACTTTGAGGGGATGCAGGAATGAGTAGACAAGGTTTGCTTGCCCTTACAGAAGCATAGAGGAAATGCATAGTGATGTGACCCTCGCTTTCTCTGATGAATGTTTGCATATCCTCTCTTTTTTTTTTACTCCTTTTTATGAGTCCCTGTGGAATTGTCTAATTGTATGTATGTTCTCCATCACTTCTGCAGCTACGGAGAGCAGAACAGGTTTCTGGAAGTTCATATATACAGATACAAGTCTTTGGAATGTGGACTGACCCCCTCTGAATGCTCCACAAGTGTCTCAGCCCCCAATCTTCTCCTCTGTCACCTCTCGGATACAGAAATGCCACATGGGAGGAAAAATATATTAGGCCATTGCCAGCCACAGAACTTTAGGTCAATTCAGGTCATTGATTCCCCAGTAGGACCCAGAAGGGAGGGGTTAGTGAGCTAAAAGACTGTTAAATTGGTAAGTTTTCATAGAGGAAAATTAGGGAGGGAGGATAAAGAAGAAAAGACAATGCAAAGGAAAGATCCAAAATCCTTGGTGGAGCCAGTGGGAGGCAGGCCTGTGAAGAGTATCAGGGTGAGACATTTGGGAACCATGAAGGGTGTGAACACCCAAGACAAATTGCTAAAAAGGGACATTTTACAGATTAATACAAACTTTATCCACTTCACATTTTTTTAAAGAGAGTGATAGAGGAGAGAGAGAGAGAGAGAATTTTTAATATTTATTTTTAGTTCTCGGCGGACACAACATCTTTGTTGGTATGTGGTGGTGAGGATCGAACCCGGGCCGCACGCATGCCAGGCGAGCGCGCTACCGCTTGAGCCACATCCCCAGCCCCCTACTTCACATTTTTTAAGGTCATCTTGCAAGAGGCAAATCCCTTATGTCAGAGACTCAACCTTTTTGGTATCAATGCATCACTCATTCATCTATTTTGCATGTATTTATGGGCACTTGCTGTGTGCGAGTCACAGTCAAGTACTGAAAATATCACCCTGTTCGAAGGACCTGCCCTTTTGAATATATCTGGTTCATTTAAACCCTCTGCACATGCCTCACCTTTTACCATTTTGGATTTCCATGTACTCAACTTACTCCTACTTCCTCTGTTGTCTGATCCTGTTCTGAAGTCTCAAGACTTTTTTAAAGATTGAGGTGAAAACCAAGACTCAAAATCATATTAAAATCTTGGGTTTATTTAATATCTCTCTTCAGCATCCTCTTCTGATCTAAATGAAGGGGAAATGTTCTCTTGGTTCTTTTCTTGCTGTTTTTCGGACTTGGTGGTCGGAGAAGTGGTGGGGACAAACACTGGTTGAGCACCTGTGCTGTACCAAGTACTTTTCTTACATTACTTTACTTGTATCTTAGAATATATCTATTAATTTTGTTTTACAGATAAAGAAATTCAAGTTTAGAGAGCTTAATAAATTTGCCTAGGCACACACATCCGATAGGGGTAAAATTTGCCTAACCCACTAAGTCAAGCTCTACCAATGTGCATGAATTTTCAGCTAATTTTAAAAACATGCTGTTATGGGATTCCAACATGGCAGAGGGTGCGGAGAGATCAAGTCTCTGACCTCTTCAGCTGTGCGGGCATAGGGAGTCATAAACAATCTAAATTCTGTTTGCTCAGGATCACTAGGCAATGCTGAGCTGACTTGGATCTGGGGCGAACAGTCTGGGTCTCTCAGAACACACACTGAGCCCAGATTGGCTGAATTCAAGCTCCCGTTTGCCTGCTTCCCACAGACAAACAGCTGTGACTCAGCACTAATCTATCTGGCTGAAACAACTGGTCAGCCCTTCTGATTCTATGAAGGTAAATGCCAACCGAGCCTTCATAGGCAGTGGCCACAGGTTTGAAATGGGGCTTGGGAGAGACAGTAAGGACCCACCCGTTGCATTGGTCACCCGGCAAAGGGAAATGAACTGTCGCCTTTGCAAGAGATACCACCATGGAAGAGAACTGACATCACCAGACTGCGGCAGAGGAGATAACTTCATTGAAACCTGAGGCTACATGTGTGTAATTCCCTAGCCTTCCCTCTCCATACATCAGGGAAACCTTAAGGGCCCCTCCCAGCTCTCCCGTGAGCACAATAGCCAGACCAAGGGAATCAGATGTGGCACGGAACCCGCGGCTCGGAACTCCCGGCTACCGCTCCCACCAGTGCTGACAATTGAGGTCTCTTGCACCAGCTACTGGGGGCGTGGCTACCGGAGGGCAAGTAAAATTCGCTGAGGATTCTCAGCCCCAAGCTCTACAAACTTAGGATCTGAGGAAATGGCAAACAAGGAGAGTGTGCCCAGTCGTTCATGAAAACAGGGCTCCCGGTAGCAGCAGACCTGGCATGTAGCCAGTATTGTGGTGAGTGGCACCCGTGAGAGGGGCCTGGCTAGAGGAAAAGTGGGGAAGTGACTAGACACAAAAGGAGGCCCTAGGCACTCAGGATTAGAGTCTTGCCCAGTCTGGGAGGAGGAGCTACTGCACAGTGATTGGTTCCCGCATATTGACAGGAGAAACGTGGCCTGGTGGGCACAATGCCACCTACTGGAAGAGAAGTTAATCAAATTCTAAGACTGCATTTATTAGTTTTTTTCTCTCTCTCTTTTTTTTTTTTTGATTTGGGTTTTTTCTTTCATTTTCATTTTTCTTTCTTGTTGTTTTTTAAATTTTTTTTCAATTTTTTTTAAATTTTTTTCTTCTAATTTTAATTTTAATTTTTTCATTATTATTATTTTTTTTAAATTTTTTTCTTTTTTTATTTCCTATTTTTTTCTTCTTTTGTCTTTTCATTTCTTTTCAATTTTCTTATTCCCCCTTCCTTGAATTCTACCTGCTTACTCTCATTCTCTTTAGTGACTTCTTCCCTTCCCTTCTAATACCTTTCATCCCAAACATCAAATAAATTTATAGGAGTAAACAGTAACTCAGCAGTCAAACAGAACAAGAAGTAACATGAGCAGTTTGAAAAAGCAAGGAAGAAAAGGAGTACAAACAATGCAGGACAGCCTAAATATTCAGGAGGACCTAGAGTCATCAGAAAAATGGCCATATAAAGAACTCAAGGGACACCTTAGACAGATGGAATGGAACCTTAAAGAAGATATGAGACAGCAAATTCAAGCAGCAAAAGAACACATTGAGAATGAATTATATAAACAGATAAAAGAAGAAGTTAAGCATCTTTATCAGGAGATAGAGATTATAAAAAATAATCAAACAATAATTCTAGAAATAAAGAAAACGATAAACCAAATTAAAAACTCAATTGAGAGTATTACCAACAGAGTGGAGCAAGTAGAAGCCAGAAAGTCAGATAATGAAGACAAACTATATCATCTTGAAAATAGTCTAGCCAACTCAGAAACTCTGGTAAAAAATCACGAGAAAAACATCCAAGAGTTATGGGATAACATAAAAAAAACAAACTTATGAGTCATCGGGATAGAATAAGGTACAGAGATTCAAACCAAGGGAATGAGTAACCTGCTGAATGAAATAATTACAGAAAACTTTCCAGAAATATAAAAGGAAATGGATACAAATTGAAGATGCATACAGGACATCGAGCACACAAAATCACAGTAGACCAACGCCAAGACACATTGTTATGAAGATATCCAAAATACAGAACAAAGAGAAAATATTAAAAGCTACAAGAGAAAGGAGGCAGATTACATTCAGGGGTAAACCAATAAGGTTAACAACGGATTTTTCATCACAGACGCTGAAAGAAAAAAGGTCATGGAACAATGTATTTCAAACACTGAAAGACAATGGATGCCAACCAAGAATTCTGTATCCAGCAAAATTAAGCATCAGGTATGACAACAAAATAAAAATCTTTCATGATAAACAAAAGTTAAGAGAATTTGCAGCCAGAAAACCAGCATTGCAAAGCATTTTGAGCAAAACACTACATGAGGAAGCAATGAAAAACAATAACCAAAACCATCAGTTGGAAGTACCTCAGTAAAGACAGAGGGCGAGGGGAAAGATAATCATGGAGAAACAAACTAATTTTTTTTAAAAAAGGATAAATAATCAAACATGGCTGGAAGTACAAACCATATATCAATAGTAACTCTGAATGTTAATGGCTTAAACTCTCCAATAAAGCGACATAGGCTGGTATCATGAATTAAAAAAAACAAATCCAAAAATATGCTGCCTCCAGGAGACACATCTGATTGGAAAAGACATACACAGGCTGAAGGTGAAAGGATGGGAAAAAATATACCACACACAGGGTCCTCGTAAGCAAGCAGGGGTGGCCATCCTCATATGAAATAAAATCCACTTCAAGACTAAGTTAATCAAAAGGGATAAGGAAGGGCATTATATACTGTTAAAAGGAACCATTCACCAACAAGACATAACAATTATCAATATTTTTGCACCAAATAATGGTGCCGTGACATTCATAAAACAAATTCCCCTCAAGTTCAAGAATCAAATAGACCACAACCCAAAAATTATGGGTGACTTCAACACACCCCTCTCACCATTGGACAGATCCTCCTAACAAAAGTTGAATAAAGAAACTATAGAACTCAATACCACAATCAATAACCTAGACTTAACTGACATATATAGAATATATCAACCATCATCAAATGGATATACTTTTTTCCCAGAAGCACATGGATCCTTCTCAAAAATAGACCATATATTATGCCATAGGGAAACCCTCAGTAAATATAAAGGGGTGGAGATAATACCATGCATTTTATCTGATCATAGTGGAATGAAACTGGAAATCAATGATAAAAGAAGGAAGGAAAAATCCTACATCACATGGAAAATGAACAATATGTTACTGAATGATCAATGGGTTACAGAAGACATAAAGGAGAAAATAAAAAAATTCTTAGAGATAAATGAAAACACAGACACAACATATCGGAATCTATGGGACACAATGAAAGCAGTTTTAAGAGGGAAATTCATCGCCTGGAGGTCATTCCTCAAAAAAAGAAAAAAAAAAACAACAAATTAATTAGCTCACACTTCATCTCAAAGCCCTAGAAAAGCAAGAGCAAAACAACAGCAAATGTAGCAGAAGGCAAGAAATAATTAAAATCAGAGTGGAAATCAATGAAATTGAAACAAAAGAAACTATTGAAAAAATTAACAAAACTAAAAGTTGGTTCTTCAAAAAAATAAATAAGATCGACAGACCTTTGGCCATGCTAACGAAGAAAAGAAGAGACAGAACTCAAATTACTAGCATAAGAGATGAAAAAGGCAATATCACAACAGATGCTACAGAAATACAGAAGACAATTAGAAATTATTTTGAAAAACTATATTCCAATAAAATAGAAGATAGTGAAGACATTGATAAATTTCTTAAGTCATATGATTTGCCCAGACTGAGTCAGGAGGATACACACAATTTAAACATACCAATATCAATGGATGAAATTGAAGAAGCAATCAAAAGACTACCAACCAAGAAAAGCCCAGGACTGGATGGGTATACAACAGAGTTTTACAAAACCTTTAAAGAAGAATTAATATCAATACTTTTCAAGTTATTTCAAGAAATAGAAAAAGAGGGAGCTCTTCCAAATTCATTCTATGAGGCCAACATCACCCTGATTCCGAAACCAGACAAAGACACCTTAAAGAAAGAAAACTACAGACCAATATCTCTGATGAACCTAGATGCAAAAATTCTGAATAAAATTCTGGCAAATTGAATACAAAAACACATCAAAAAAATTGTGCACCATGATCAAGTAGGATTCATCCCTGGGATGCAAGGATGGTTCAATATATAGAAATCAATAAATGTTATTCACCACATCAATAGACTTAAAGATAAGAACCATATGATTATCTCGATAGACACAGAGAAAGCATTCGACAAAGTACAGCATCCCTTTATTTTCAAAACATTAGAAAAACTATGGATAACAGGAACTTACCTTGACATTATAAAAACTATCTATGCTAAGCCTCAGGCTAGCATCATTCTGAATGGAGAAAAGTTGAAGGCATTCCCTCTAAAATCTGGAACAAGACAGGGATGCCCTCTCTCACCACTTCTATTTAATATAGTTCTTAAAATACTAGCCAAAGCAATTAGACAGACGAAAGAAATTAAAGGCATAAGAATAGGAAAAGAAGAACTTAAATTATCACTATTTGTGGACGACATGATTCTATACCTAGAAGACCCAAAAGGGTCCACAAAGAAACTACTAGAACTAATAAATAAATTCAGCAAAGTGGCAGGATATATAAAATCAACACACATAAATCAAAGGCATTTCTGTATATCAGCGACAAAACTTCTGAAACGGAAATGAGGAAAAACACTCCATTCACAATATCCTCAAAAAAAATATAAAATACTTGGGAATCAACCTAACAAAAGAGGTGAAAGATTTATACAATGAAAACTACAGAGCCCTAAAGAGAGAAGTAGAAGAAGATCTTAGAAGATGGAAAAATATACCCTGTTCATGAATAGGCAGAAATAACATTAGCAAAATGGCAATATTACCAAAAGTTCTCTATAGGTTTAATGCAATGCCAATCAAAATCCCAATAGCATTTCTTGTAGAAATAGATAAAGCAATCATGAAATTCATATGGAAAAATAAAAGACCCAGAATAGCAAAAGCAATTCTAAACAGGAAGTGTGAATCAGGCGGCATAGCGATATCAGATTTCAAACTATATTACAGAGCAATAGTGACAAAAACAGCATGGTACTTGTACCAAAACAGGCGGGTGGACCAATGGTATAAAATAGAGGACACAGAGACTAATCCACAAAGTTACAACTATCTTATATTTAATAAAGGGGCTAAAAGCATGCAATGGAGGAAGGATAGCATCTTCAACAAATGGTGTTGGGAAAACTGGAAATCCATATGCAACAAAATGAAACTGAATCCCTTTCTCTTGCCATGCACAAAAGTTAACTCAAAATGGATCAAGGAGCTTGATATCAAATCAGAGACTCTGTGTCTGATATAAGAAAATGTTGACTCCGGTCTACATATTGTGGGGTCGGGCTCCAAATTCCTTAATAGGACACCCATAGCACAAGAGTTAATAACAAGAATCAACAAATGGGACCTACTTAAACTAAAAAGTTTTTTCTCAGCAAGAGAAACAATAAGAGAGGTAAATAGGGAGCCTACATTATAGGAACAAATTTTTACTCCTCACACTTCAGATAGAGCCCTAATATCCAGAGTATACAAAGAACTCAAAAAATTAGACAATAAGATAACAAATTAACCCAATCAACAAATGGGCCAAGGACCTGAACAGACACTTCTCAGAGGAGGACATACAATCAATCAACAAGTATGTGAAAAAATGCTCCCCATCTCTAGCAGTCAGAGAAATGCAAATCAAAACCACCCTAAGATACCATCTCACTCCAGTAATATTGGCAGCCACTATGAAGTCAAACAACAACAAGTGCTGGCGAGGATGTGGGGAAAAGGGTACACTTGTACATTGCTGGTGGGACTGCAAATTGGTGCGGCCAATTTAGAAAGCAGTATGGAGATTCCTGGGAAAGCTGGGAATGGAACCACCATTTGACTCTGCTATTGCCCTTCTCAGACTATTCCCTGAAGACCTTAAAAGAGCATGCTACAGGGATCCTGCCACATCGATATTCATAGCAGCACAATTCACAATAGCTAGACTGTGGAACCAACCCAGATGTACTTCAATAGATGAATGGATAAAAAAAATGTGGCATTTATACACCATGGAATATTACGCAACACTAAAAAATGACAAAATCATGGAATTTGCAGGGAAATGGATGGCACTAGAGCAGATTATGCTTAGTGAAGCTAGCCAATTCCTAAAAAACAAATACCAAATGTCTTCTTTGATATAATGAGAGCAACTATGAACAGAGTAGGGTGAAAGAGCAGGAAGAAAAGATTAACTTTAAACAGAGACATGAGAGGGAAGGGAAAGGGAGAGAAAAGGGAAATTGCATGGAAATGAAGGGAGACCCTCATTGCTATACAAAATTACACATAAGAGGTTGTGAGGGGAATGGGAAAATAAACAAGGAGAGAAATGAATTACAGTAGATGGGGTAGAGAGAGAAGATGTGAGGGAAGGGGAGGGGGGATAGTATGGGATAGGAAACGTAGCAGAATACAACAATTACTAATAGAGCATTATGTAAAAATGTGGATGTGTAACCGAAGTGATTCTGCAATCTGCATTTGGGGTAAAATTGGGAGTTCATAACTCACTTCAATCTAATGTATGAAATATGATATGTCAAGAGCTTTGTAATGTTGTGAACAACCAATTAAAAAAAACATGCTGTTATAACAAATCAACTAATTCAGTGAAGTTTTGGGATACAAAATCAATGTTTAAAGATCAGCAGTGTTTCAATACACTAACAATGAATTGCTTTAAAGAGAGAGAAATAAAGAAAACAACCCCATTTTTTTAAAAAAAAAATATACTAAAAATGTTGAGGAGATAAAAGATCCATATATTGAAAACTGTATGAATAAAATAACTGAATAAGACATAAGTAAATGGAAAATATCTCATGTTCATGGGTTGGAGGAATTAATATTGCTAAAATATCCATACTACACAAAGTGATCTATAGATTTGATGCTATCCTTAGCGAAATTCCAATGACTATTTTTTTACACAAATAGAAAATACAATCCTAAAATTCTCTGAGACCCACAAAAGACTCTGAATAGCTAAAGCAAAAAGAACAAAACTGAAGGCATTACACTACCTGAATAAAAAAAATCTGCTACAAAGTTATAGTAAACAAAACAGTATAGTAATGGTATAAAAACAGCCACATAGACCAATGGAAAAGAGTGAAAAGCAAAGGAAACAACCAAAAGGTGAAGAGAGAACCTGCAGGAAGAACACATTTGCAAATTGGGTATCTAATGAGGGGCTAATATCCAAAATGTACAAGAAGCTCAAACAACTTATTAATAAGAAAATAATTAATCTGATTTTTTATAAAAAAAAGCAGCCAAGGATCTGAACAGATAATTCCCAAAAGAAGATATACAAATGTCCAGTTGGTATATTACAAAATGTTCATCGGGGAATTAAAAATTAAACCATCACAAGATGTTATCCCACACCTGTTAGGCTATTATTTAAACAAACAAACAAAAAACCCCAAAGGTAACAAATGTTGGTTAGAATGTGGAGAAAAAGAGAAGCTTTGCATACTGTTGGTGGGAATATTGATTAGTACAGCTATTACGTAAAAACTATATGAAAGTTCCTAAAAGAAAAAAAAAACTGATGATAGAATTTCTACACGATTCAGCAATCCTACTGGGTATATATCCACAAGACATAAAATCAGTATGTCAGGGGCTGGGGTTGCAGCTCAGTGATAGAGCCTAGCATGTGTGAGGGTTTGATTAAAGGTACCACATAAAAATAAATAAATATTTTTTTAAAAAATAAAATAAGATCAGTATATCAAAGAGGTCTGAAATCTCATGTTTATCGCAGCACCAGCCACAGCAGTCAAGATGTGGGATTACCCTAAGCGTCCATCAGTGTATGGATGAATAGAATGTGCACAAATACAATGAAATACTATTCAGCCTTTAAGAAAGAAGGAAATCCTAATGTTCAGGATAACAGGGATGAACCTGGAGGATATTCTATTAAGTAAAAGAAGTTGGCACTAAAAAGACAAATATCATGTAATTTCATTTATATGTAGAATCTAAAATGTTAGAATCATAGAAACAAAGAATAAAATGGTGGTTACCAGATATTTTGGCTGGAAGGATTGGGGATATATTGGTCAAAGGAAATAAAATTTCACTTATAAGAAATAAGTTCAAGAGAGTTATTGTACACACAGTGGCTTTACAGTTAATGACAATATATTGTATACTTGAAAATTTCTAAGAATATAGATTTTCAGTGTTCTCACTGAACCTGGGATTAAAGACACCTCGTTGATGTACGATTTTATACTCTTTGTATCTACACCCAGAAGTACTGCTGAATTGTTCAGCACTTCTACTTTCAGTTTTTAAAGCATTTCCATGTAGTTCTTGTAATAGCTGTACTAATTGACATTCTCACTAACAGTAGACAATGTTCTCTTTTCTTCACATTCTTGCCATCATTTGTTACATTCAGTTTTCTTTCTTCATAATAGACCTTCTAACAGGTATGAGGCAATATCTCATTATAATTTAATTTGTATTTCCCTAATGGTATCATAGTGTTCTCGCTACCGAAAGAAAAACAAAACACAAAGGTATCTGAGATCGTGCATATGTCAAATGGTTCCAGTTAGCCATTCCACAATGTATACATATATCAAAACATCATGTTGCACTTCATAAAATATCATTTTTATTTATCAATTAAAAAGAAATAAAAATAGAAGCATGGTGGATAAGTACAAAAATTATGGAACCACATGGATTTGAGTTCCCACCTTGTCATGTACTAGCAGAAGAAACTTAGGCAAGTAACTTCAGCCTTCTTTATTTCAGTGGCATTATCTACATCTTTATGTGGGACTGCAAATAGCATCTTCCTTAAACAGTGTGAGGATTCAGCGAGTGAGCTACTATTATAAAACAGATTGTTGCTTAGAACACAGTAGGTTGATAAATAGATATTAAACTTTCTAGTAGCTTATTAATAAAAAATGTGGGTAACTACAGAAATATTCCATAGTTTTATTTCCAAAAACATTTCTGAACCAAATATCTACTATACAGCTATCAAAGAACATTGTCCCTTCTGCCTTAAAGTCACTGTGTTAGTTGGGTTTCCATTACTGTGACAAAATACCTGAGATGCTCAACTACAAAGGAAGAAAAATTTATTTTGGCTTATGAAGATGTCAGTTTGTGGGCAACTGGTTCTTATTCCTTTAAGGTTGGGGCAAGGCAAAACATCATGGTGGGCAACATTTGGTGGAACAAAGCTGCTCACTTCAAGGTGGCTGGGAAGCAGAGAGGAAAGAAAGGGCCAGTATCCAATACCTCCTTTGAGGGTATGCCCCCAGTGATCTAACTTCCTTT
This sequence comes from Ictidomys tridecemlineatus, assembly GCF_052094955.1. NCBI lineage: Eukaryota > Metazoa > Chordata > Mammalia > Rodentia > Sciuridae > Ictidomys > Ictidomys tridecemlineatus. The sequence goes on from NC_135489.1 coordinate 62,582,215, forward strand.
CTCTAGGCCCCATTCCTTGAAGGTTCCACCACATCCAAACAGCACTATCACCTGAAGACCCAGCCTTCAACACATGAGCCTCTGGGGGTCATGTGGGATCCAAACCATAATAGTCACAATGTCTTTTAAATGTCATAAATTCTGACTGATTAAAATTTCCTTCATTATTTAATTTCCAATAATAGCACAGTTAAGAAAAAAAAGCTATAGATATCTAATAGTATATTAAGCAATTCAAAATGAGAACACAATACTATGTACCAAAATGGAACCATACTTTCAATATTATAAGTGAAAAAGAAAGGTGTAAAATTATGCAAAATACTATGGTGATATGCATATGCAAAAACAGATCGGAAGAAAAAGACCAAGGTTACCATAATATTTACATTAGTAACTTGGAATTATGGGTGAGTTTTTCCTTTATTTTTCAAGATTTTTGTTATATGACTTGATTTTTTTATATATAACAATAAGCAATAAACCATTCGAATGCATTCTATGATATACATAAAAACAAGCAAAACATCCATATATAACCTATTAGAATCATTTTAATTTCACGTATATGTGAGAGGATGTTTGTGTGAAACAAAAGGCTAAGCATTTTCAGAAATATCACATTAAATGAGCAAAAAACTTTAGAAGAATGAGAATCTAAGTCCTTCCATAAGAAAATAAATTTTCCTTAACAGCTAAAATGGGCCATCTGTGCTAAGAAAACACTGGAGGAGCCAGGAGGAAATCTGAGGCTGCTTTCATTTCCACTATGGAAGCATTTCTAACAGATGGAGGCTTCCTCTTCTTCCCTCTCGTCAGGCCTACAGAAACTCTGTCCAAAACAGGGCTCCTGTCCCGATAGCAGGGTCCCTTGGCAATGTTTATTTCTTGTGCTTTAGCAGCACCTCAGCAGGCCTCAAGTTCTGCAGACTCTCACTTCTGCTATTCTTGCCTTATCCTCCTCCCCAGTTCTGCCCTCCCCTTCCTCTCTCCTCTCCTGCTCTGACATTAATAGGTAAGCTCATGGAGGTAATTGGAAACTGACAATAATGTCTACTGTCAACTTTAAGAGTGACTAAAGCAATTTGTGGTGACCAGTCATTGTCCAGCATGGCAGCATAGTGGTCAGCATCTCTGACGTTTCATTGTTTGATTTGAACTCACAGCTTCACCCCTCCCAGCTGGCAGACTGGAGAAGTATTGGTTCAACTCATGGAACCTAAGTTGCCCATCTGCAAAGCTTGTATTATAACAATATCTACCTTATACAGTTCCTGTGAAGATTCACTAAAACTACTGTATAAAGTACGGGCATGACATATGCTCAATGAAAATTATAACTTTTTATGAAAGTTTCTGTTCAAGATTGCTCCTGAGATATTTGCTTTCACAACTCTTTTCTAAATCTTCCTTTAGTCTTTGAGCTAGTTGCATTCTTCGTACCCATCTCTCCCTGCCTTCTTTCACAGGATATCAGGTTATTCTATAATGGCAGAAAAAGGAGGAGTCTGATAAGCGTCTGTACTTTCATATCTAAAGAAGGGTGTAGCCATTTGCCAAGACCCTACTGAAAGCCATTGGGGTCTATCTAAACTTGAGCCTTGGTTTTCATCCTATAAAGCCCAGAGAGATTAGCCAATTGTCCAAAGTCTTTGCTACAAATGGTAAATCAGAAATTCACTAACTTTCATATTATGTACTGTTAGGGTTTAGATGTGGTGTCCTCCTATATGTGAGGGAATGCAAGGTTTGGAGGAGAAATAATTGGACTATTGCCTTAATCAAATCAGTGAATTAATCCCTGATGGGATTAATTGAGTGGTAATTTGAGGCAGGTGGAATGTGGCTGGAGGAAGTGGTTTATGGGAGTGTGTGGCTATTGGTATATATTTTGTATCTGGAGCGTGGAGCCTTTCTGCTTTCTGATCATCATGTGAGCTGCTTCCCTCTGCCACAGCCACACTCTCCCACCATGATGTTCAGCCTCACCTCCAGCCTGGATGAATGGAGCTTGCCTTCTATGGCCAGCTACTAGGACCTCTGAAACTGTGAACCCTCAAATAAACTTTCCCTTCTCTACAATTGTTCTGGTCAGATACTTTAGTCATAGCGGTGAAAAAGCTGACTAAAACATGTACCAAATATATATATATATATATATATATATATATATATATATATATATATATATATATATATATATATTTAGTTTTTTCTCCCTTTTCTTTCTTTCTAAGAGAATTGACTTAAACTCAAAAGAAAGAATCAGGTATCAATTGATTAAAAATTAGGATCTCATAGATTTCATCCAAATACCACTGCCTCTCAAATCACACTTCCAAAGGGACCTTGAGGTAGCTAATCCTTAGCACAGGGGTATGAGGTGGCACTCCCAAATCCATTCCCTGTGTGAGACAGGGAGGGAGCTAGAGAGGGAAGCCTATCTAGATCTTGGTTATCTTGCTTTACACAGAGGAAATTTCTTAAGAATGGAATATAAATCTTCATAAATTGCATCATTCTTTCAATTGACATTTAATTTCAGCAATGTGTTCCACAAAGAGAAAGGAAATTGGCCTCCAGACCACAAAAGAATGCAGTAAAACATTTACAATCAGACTTTATGCCAAAAAGTATTATGAAATATTTTAACACACTCAATTAAGTAAAATAATGACAAAAATAGAACAGAGACCACCAGAAAGTGTCTACAAAAAGGAAAAACACTCATTTCATTGGAAGACCTCCTAGCATTTACAAGTGTATGTTTTTTCTTTTAAAACAAAAATTACTCTCAAAGTTCTCTTCTGTGAACACACCTCTCTCTCCCTCTCCCATGTTTCTCAGTGGATCTCTCTCACCTTCTTTATATATATATATTTAGTTATAGATGGACAAAATACCTTTATTTTGTTTATTTATTTTTATGTGATGCCGGGGATCGAACCTAGTGCCTCTTACATGCTAGGCAAGTGCTCTACCACTGAGCCACAATCTCAGCCCCTCTCTCATTTGTTGACCTCTTTACAAGCCTCATCTCCTTCAGAATGGAGCTCTTTTCCCAGCCTCCTGGAGTCTCTGGGTGGCTTCATGAGCAAACACAACACTAGATAAGGAAGCCCTTGGAAGTTAGTTGCTACTGGATGATAGCAGGGCATCCAGCAAACAGCCAGAAGTGAGTGCCTTGCTACCTTCTATTTCTCTTTCACTAACAAGCCTTGTACTTCATGTTCCAGACTATGTTCACCACCTTTGAACTGGTCATATGAAGAATCTTACTGCCTCTGAGGAATGGGGAGAGATTCAAGGAAAAGAGAAAGGCATCTCATAACAAGATTGCATTCCAAAACAGCATTATTTCCCATGAATTAAAATGGTAGTTGAGTTGTGGCTACGCTCCTCAACCTATGCACTCCAAGTGTTTGCCCCTTGAATAAAGAAAAGAAGGGAGGAATTTTGGTTTGAGGGACATCACAGAATATCTGAAACCCTCCACTCACATACACTTTCCTGAATCAAGGCCAGCTCTGCTCGAAATGTAGAAATACTGGAGTTCAGCCTTGGGATCTGTCCACACAACCTCCCTTTGGGGTTGATTCTCGCTGTCCTCTCTTCTTGCCTAAGATCTCCAGGATATCCTGAGTCCTACAGAGCATCCCTTCCCCCAGACCTCTCCCTATCCAGGGCAGGTCATGATTTCCTCTTGAACTTGAACCATCCATTTCTTAGGGTGCCTTAATTTCATCCAGTTGTTGGGAGAAAAACAGCTGAGTAACTCATTTCACATTGTTATACAAATGCATGTTGAAGACAATTCTTCAAGGACTAGACAGATGCCCCTCTTTATGATGGGATTATATCCCAATAAAGCATTGCAAGTTGAAAATATTATAAATCATAAATGCATCAAATATGCCCAAACTACCAAACATCACAACTTAGCAAACAAAAAGTGCTCCTTACTGTGCTGGTTAATCCCTCCTGATTGTGTGACTGACAGAGAGCTGCAATCACAGTAATTGTCCTGAATTACAGAGATCACACCACATATTGCTTGCTCAGGAAAAGGTAAAAATTTTAAATTATGTCTGTTCCTATTGAATGTGTATGGCTTTCACACCATAATAAAGTTGGAAAAGTGTAAATAAAACCAGAGTAAGTTGGGGACAGTCAGCATACATTTTTTGGACACTCATGAAAATTTCTGTATGGAACAGGAAAGGAAATGCAGTAATTAGTAAACTAGCTCTCCAATAGGCTAGCCCTGATTTCACAAGTACTATCTAGAATGGCTTTGATTCTTTCTCTTTCTCTCTCTCTCTTCATCCACTTTTTTTCCTCTCTCTCTGTGTGTGTGTGTGTGTGTGTGTGTGTGTGTGTGTTTGCAGTACTGGGGATTGAACCCAGGGTCCAACACATACTAGGCAAGTGCTCTGCCATTGAGCTTCATTCCTAGTCCCTTCTTCCAATTAAAAAAAAATTTAGTTGTAGATGGGCACAATATCTTAACTTTAATTTATTTATTTTTATGTGGTGCTGAGGATCAAACCCAGAGCCTCACACATGTAAGGCAAGTACTCTACCACCGAGCTACAACTCCAGTACCCCCTTCCTCCATTTTTAAGTCTACAGTTTCTTCTCAAACTCATCCGGTAAGTAAGTTTGCTATTGTGGTCTCTATTTTGTAACCATTACCTTCGTCTGTAAAATGGGCCTTCATTGTGTCTAAAAAAGATGATTGCAAATATTGAAATAGGTGATTGCTCAATGTTAGCTCCATTCTCCAATAAATCTAATGTTGTCAAATCAAGATATTACCTTTACCAAATAGAAGGTACTCAGAGCTCTAAGAAGAAATGATCTTTTGAAAAATTATCACATTGGTATTTTGCAGTGTTAACCTGATGGTATCCATTGCCGTTGTACCGTCCCTGTATACACTTTGTACATACTTGCACCACAGTCTACTGAGGTTGGCATTGATTTGCACAAAACCTGTTCCTGCTGTCCTTTCTAAAGATGGGCATAGGATCCATTCATGATCAAGTAGCTTATCCTTTGCCCCAGGTCTAGGGATGGGTCCAAATAGTTTTGTGATCTGCAGGGAGCAAAAGTTTCTCACTATAAAAATAATGAAAAGCTGAAGGTGCCAGGAGCCACCAACATGAAAGTCCTAACTGAGTCTGAAGTTGATATAGAAGAAAGTTAAGTCAAGAGATGGAGAGGGAGGGCTGGGGCTGGGGCTCAGTGGTCTCACAGGTGTGAGACCCTGGATTTGATCCTCAGCAAGAGGAGAGAGAGAGAGAAAGAAAGAGAGAGTGAGAGAGAGAGAGAGAGAGAGAGAGAGAGAGAGAGAGAAAGGAAGATAGATATTGTGTCCATCTACAATGAAAAAAAAACTTTAAAAAAAAAAAGAGATGGAGAGGGAAAGAAAGAGCATCATTGGACAGAGTTTGATTCTCTGGATCCAGCATCCTTGAAACTGGAATTCTTTTCTTTCCTTTCTCTTTTTCTTGAACATATGGGAGTTTGAATCTTCACTAATAATTATTTCCATTTTTGTGATTACAATCAATTTTATTGGTACATTATAATTATATGTAAGAGTGGGATTCATTATGCTGTATTCAAACATCTACATAACTTATCAATCTCATTCCCCAGTGCCTTCCTTTTGCCTTCCCTCCTACACTCTCCTGATCTGCTTGTTCTATTCTATTAACTTCCTTTCTATTATTATTATTATTAGTAGTAGTAGTAGTAGTAGTAGTAGTAGTAGTAGTTTCCCCATGCCCCTCTTCCTCCCTCCCGCTGAATCCTTTTTCTTTATTCTCTTGGTCTGTATTATTTGTGGTGTTCCCCAAAAGCTCACGTGTGAGACAATGCAAGGCATGGAGGAGAAATGATTGGGTTATAGTCTTAACCTAATCAGAAAAAAAAATCCCTGATGGTATTAACTGAGAAGTAACTGGAGGAAGGTGGTGTGTGGCTAGAGGAAGTGGTTCATTGGGGGTATGGTTATGGGGTATACATTTTGTATCTGGAGAGTGGCATGGCTCTCTGCTTTCTGATCATCATGTGAGCTGGTTCCCTCCACTACCCACTTCTGTCATGATGTTCTGCCTCACCTCTAGCCCTGAGGAATGGAGCCACCTATCTGTGGACTGAGACCTCTGAAATTGTGAACCCCAAATAAACTTTTCCCCTTATACAATTGTGCTGGTTGAGTTCTTTAGTCACAGCAGTGTTAATGAGATCTCTTTTTAATTGCTTCTCTCTCTCTCTCTCTCTCTCTCTCTCTCTCTCTCTCTCTCTCTCTCTCTTCCACATATGAAAGAAAACATTGACCTTTGACTTCTGAGTCTGGCTTATTTCATTTAGCATGACATTCTCCAGTTCTCTCCATTTATCAGCAAATGACATAATTTCATTCTTCCTTATGGCTGAATAAATATACTGCACTTTATTTACCTATTTGTCTGTTGACAGACACTGAGGCTGGTTCCATAACTATTTTTAGTAGGTTATTTAACCTGTAACTCATCAATGGATAGTATAACCAAATTTGGGCATTGAGCAGTGTTGATGTTACTGAAGTCACCTACCAACTAAGGGAAGTGACTCAGTAATCAAGTCCCCTAAACATATCTTTGAAGCCTGTGTTTTATTATACAGAGTGGGAATTTTGCATTCCGCTTGAAATTATAACCTATGTTTTAGTTACAAAAACATTTTAAGCTAAAAGTTATATTGGTTTAATTTCTTCCCTACCCTTCTACATTCTTTAGGAAAATTAATACCATTTTTTTCTGCAGATGGTTTCATATCCCAGAGGTCATGTAACTAAATTTGAGAAGCACATGCTAAAAGAAACCAAAGTGGGCCAATAGGCAGAGAACTCAGGCCCAGGAATGTCAACCACCAGAAAAATCTTCCTTCTGGCTATTATCTAAAGGATGTAAGTTTATTTTAAAGGAAATAAGTTTAAAGAGACATCCTTACATGTGCTACCGCAATGACATCATATATAAATGTTCAGGTCCTATTGAATTCCCCTTATACCACCTTTGAAAATATAAAGAAAGGGACAGAATTTGTGTTCCATCTGAAAATAGTCTCACTTAAGAAAACACTTCATTTGGTCTCTGTTTTAGTATCTTAAAAACCAAAGAATGAGCAATATGTAAATGAAGATAAGGAATGATTAATTCTCAAAGTGAAGAGCTCTGACTTTTTCTGGTAATCCTCTTGTTTCTTGGATATTTGCCTATTTGGCTTCCAGTGTTTTTCTTTCTCCATCTCCCAACCTTGATCTTTACCTTCTTTTCCGGGGAGTTCATGCCATGGCTAGCCAAACCCATAGAAGACAAATTAGAGATGGAGGTTATTCTCTTCTAGAGGGATCCAGGAATTTGGCCTCCTGAATTTTTAAAACCACAGCTGGACTTGCAAACCTTCCCAAGACTGTGAAGGTCTATTGTGATCCTAATATTCAACCCTTGTGTGACAACACAGAGCAGCAGCACATGTTAACAATGAAAAGGAGTTCTGGTGACTGTGCATCTCCATTGACAAATAAAAAGTGGGGGAAGGCAGAGGTGAGGTTATGTTCTTCTGGAGGGATCCAGGAATTTGAGGTCAATAATTAGATGATAAGCTTGGGAAAAGATTGTATCACATCATTCAAGAGAGAGCTATTGGCCACAAGATAGAAAGATTGGCAAAACTATATGAACTTGAAATCCTTTTCTTTTAAAATGGAATAAAATGTGCTTGACATTTGGAAACTGCTGCTTTGGCAAAGATAAAGGTATTAAGGTTTCCAAATGTAAGGTTGAGATAAAATGTGGATGCTTCTTAAGATTTTTTTAAAACATAATTTAGAATCTTTGAGCAAAAAGTCAGCTTCTTGGAGGATATTTAGTAAAGAAAATATTTTTCTGGGCATGGTATGCTTCATTTTTCTTAGAGGAAAATTAGCAAAAAAGGGAAAAGACTGAAGAGAGTCAGCTTGCACCAATGAGGTGGAGGCTAAAGTAAAAAATAAACAATTCTTTTTTTGCCTCATAGAAGTGGGAGAGAGCAAGCAAAGAAAAAGAGAGAAAATAAATTGATCAGAAATTATTTTTAAACAAAAGCCATATGATTTCTACTCAAAGGAATTGTGAGAAAGGTTTATATTGTATAGTAACCATCATTAGGAATAGAAAGCATACCGAACTGAGCCCTGAGTTGTATCAAAATCCCTTCTGTCTAAATCCTGTACTGAAGAGTAGATGTTTAACTAGTGAGAACTATAAGAAACTAATATCTAAGTCAGCAAAAGGGCCCCTGAGATTCACATCAGCCTCAAATTCCTTAATTTCTGGTTCCAGGATAATCTCTATAATTTCTCTGGATGGGGGCTGAGACTGGGACTCCCATGAGTCACATGTCTCCCTGTCTGCCTGCCTCCACGTTAAGTATGACTGTCACAGTATTCATAAATAGAAACTGTTTCTGCAAACACTAGCAGCATTGATTTTTGTTTGTTTGCATTTGCCTGAAAATGAGTACAAAATTGTGACTGTTTCTCTTCCAAGTTTTCCCTTTTACATAAGAGAAAAACTGTTGATCAAGCTTGAGCCAGAGTATATTTCTAGAATAAAATCATAAATCTAACAGTGGAAGCTAATAACAGAAACTGACAACTTCAACTACAAGGTTTGGAACCAGCGGCTCTTGTAAAGCTCATAGGCAGTCTCAGGAAATAGTCTTGTCTTTTAAAATCTTTTTATTTGACTGGAGACTGAATTTTCACCTATCCCTTATTAAATTGAAAAAGGACATGATACTAAAAAGTAGGATTATAGGTATCAGAGAGCATTATGTTTTCTCAAGCGTCTCCCTCTCTCTTTCGTCTGAATTTGAATGCCAATGTACTTATTACTCTAATCTTGGGAGTCTCCAAATTCCAGTGATTCTCTGAGCTCCCCTTGAACTACCACAGCCTTCTGAAAAGGTATAAACAGTAAGTTCTGACTAACACACCAATCTCATCTAACAATCATGCTTTTGATGTTCCTAAATACATAGCCATCAAATAAAGCACAATGTCACGGTGGACCTGATGTCTATCGTTCCAGACAGCTATATAAAACTTTATTTATCTAGAGTCTAAGTAACAAAAAACGTCAGGGAATCAAACTTATCTCTGTTTGTAGGACTGAAGGTCAAGTACAACAAAACCCAGGAATTTGAAATTTAGTTAAAAGACCACTTGTTTCATGTTTCAGACTGCACAAGAGTTCAGGTCATCTCCCAGGTCTTCTTTGTAGAAACAGTTTTAATTATTTTCTCCTCTATTTCCTTGGGTAACGTGGGATAATAGATGAAAGCACACATATTGAGTACCCAACAGATGTCAGGTGCTACATTGGGTGTTTTCACAAATGCTCTCAGTTATCATTCTCCAACAATTCTGCAGCAGGAAGCATCATCTTGAGGTTCAAGCTCCAGTTAGATTTCTGGGTCAGTCTTCTTTCCCACAGGCAACCCTGTGTTATGGGGTGCTGGGTTCATTATCTCTATTCAACAAAGAATTGAAGAACAGGACACACAGATAGCAAGCAAGCAGCAGGTTTCCTGCAAAAGTGATCAAGACAGACTTCTCCAAAGACAAGGGTCCCAAAGCTGGGAATCCAGTGGGAAAGTTTTGTCTTGATTTTATGGTCTCTGGAATTTTCTCCTTTCCTTATCTCCTCCACTATCCAGGCTCTCCTCACTATTATTGATTGGTGTCCCCTCTGTCTACCATGTCTGTTTAGTTTGTCTTCTGGATTCCCCACTTAGGAGCATGAGTATGGAAGTATCTGTCTAACTGAGTCCTCCGCTTGTGCCCATGAGCACTTTCGTTAACCAGAAAGATGACTTCCTTAGAAGACTTTATACTCCTTAGTTCTGGCCCTGCCCCCAACCTCCTCACTCACCATCTTGCTATGGCTGCCTAAGCCCTTCTACATCTCCCTCACCTGCTTCTCAGGTAACCTGCTTCATGAGTCACTGGTAAAGTGAAGATATAAACTTCATCATTTTAAAATGTCTTTCTTTTGACAAAAGTAAAAGTATCTTCTGCACATCTCCCATCTATCAAGACAATTTCTTGAGCTGCATTTTCTGAAAGGTGTGTGGAAATAATATAAAATTACAACAATTTGCATCCAGTGTTAAAAAAGATATTCATGCAAAGCAAATTCGATATCATAATTTTTGTGAAAGATGAAAAGCATACCTATTATGATTATTCCCCCAGCTCCACAATCATTAGAGAGACAAGCAGTTTTCAACTAACCAAACAACCACGCAAAGAAGTAGAGAAAAGAAAGGGAAAAGAAATTTGCACTATGGTAGATCCCCTCTTGTCAATATGCTCAAGTAGCCATTTCTTTGGGAACACATTAGCTAATGATGCCCTGATTCTTACAATCTCTTCATAGCATATTTGAGGTCAAATGTTGATGTGAGAGTTTAGAAGCCCATTGCCCTAAGAGTTCCCACACCTAAGATTTGTTTAAGGGCAGAAAAATCTAGCAACAAGAGATGTAGGTTCAGTAGATATTCCAATCAACTTGAGTATATCCCTTCTAGAAGCCTCCACCTGCCATCTACAGGTAAGAAATTAGCTAAGTACAGCTAGGGCTTCCAGTGGCATAGTTACCATAAGGTGAAGAGAAATAAATACACATGGAGATGTGACAGGATAAGTCATCTAAAACTTCATTATAACTGCCCTGTGGTTAGGGTTTTTTCATAGGATCTCTTCAGAGCTGCATCTGCCACAGTTCAACAGCATGAACTGAGATATTCCTCATCTGAACATTCTAACACCTGGCCATGATATGAGTCCTTTGGAGGTTCTAGGTTGAATCCCATGGCTTCCTCAGTTGCCCAATGTCCCTCATATATTAAAGATCACATAAGGAATATCTTGTCTTGAAAAATGTTAACATAGGAGAAATGACCTTGAGAGCAGCTATTCCTTCCTTGTGTATTTGGGGAAAACACACCAAGTGTTTGTTGTTATTCTGCCAGGCTTTGGATGTCCAGTCTGAATCAGCCCATGTGAAGGTACTGTGAAGTGCTGCCTATTTGACTGTTGTGGAATATAAAATGGGTATTGAGGGTCTCAGTGCCAAAGGGAACCTTTAACTATGGTAATTCAAGGAAGGCAGCTTTTGAAACCACTTTGGTGTTAAAGTCAAGTTTGATTTGTCGAATTGTTTGAAAATGCTTGGAAAGTCTGTCCGAAATCAGGTCATGAGGTAGGCAGTAAGTCTGTATGATTGGAAATAAGTCCTGATAAATGCAATGCTAAGAACAGTGCTCTTTTATATCAGTTCTTTTCAAATCCCTTCAACAGATTAAGTCCATTTTCTTTACAATAGAGTGAAGGGGGAAGAAAGATAGAGATTGAGAGTTGGCAAGTGTCATTTATTATCATTTTAGTAAGATGACCTCTATAACCAAAATCACTCTAATATACAAAGCAAGGAGAAAACTTGAATTTCATACCACTGAATTCCCACTGAATTTGCTTCCCTCTGCTTTGGGGCAGATTTATTGACACTACACAATATAGAAGAAAAATCTCATAATGGAGCTGACAAGACCCTACTTTTAAAAAGTGTATCTTTACCTGCAAGAGTGCTGAACACTGCTGATCAAAGTATTCATTTAATATGACTAAAATCCCAACTTTATTTTGTACCATCTCTATATTTTTCTTACAGAGGTGACCATATCTTCATTAGAAAAAGAAAAACTGAAGTTATAAAACACCTTCTAGCACCTAATATTTTATTTTTATTTCTTTTGTAATTCTCCCACAAAGATAATGAGTTCTTATTACTGCCAATTTACAGATTATGAAAATGAGAAAATGTTCTAATGTCAAGTTTTTATAATCCTGTCTTCCTGCATATTGTGCTTTTTAAGAGTAAAATATGATATGTGAAGAAGGGATTGAATTTCATTATTTCTCTGAATCATTCTGAATTCTGAATTATTTAATTATATAAATTCATACCCCAAAAGTAGGAGAAGGAGTGGTCTGCAAGTTTAGATAGGACCAAGTCTGCCGAGTCCCATTAAATCTGGTGTAGAGCTTTGTCAAGCTTCTATCCCAAGTATAGTCCTTACTCTAGTTCAAAGACTTCCAAAGAATTGAATCACTGATGTGATGATATGGAAAACTCTAAAAGGAAAACTGCACAGGAAAACTGCATCTATATTCAATTAAATTAAATGAGTCAAAGATGAATGGTTGATGGACTAAAGTTGCCTACGGATAAAAATATTGCAGTCTGTGCTACCAAAAAAAAGTTATTGAAAAATATCTCTTCCAACTTAACAAAAGAAGTGTTCAAAGATGATGGTATTCATTGGAAATATTTGGAATTCTGTCTGCTCACTGTTCCCATGATTGGTATGAGGTCAGAAAGGACACTTTTTGCAGCAGCTGAAAACATTTGCTCATTGTTCTGCTCACAACTCAGTAATGGTGCCCTGGACTACTTTATTTATTAATATCATGCCTTGAAAGATTTGATGACATGATTGCATTAAAATATTTTCAAGATCGATTGCGTGCTTCCAATTTTAATGTGTTTATATTTTTGCGTAACTTTTGACTTCTGTGAATTTTGCCTGATAATGCTTTATATTAGAATAACATACACCTGGTATTTACATTTTTATAAGGGCATTTTAAAAGTTGATTACTTACTGTTTTAAGTGTATTAAAGTTTTGGCTTCATTTTTTATAAATGAGCTTCCCTCTACTTTTAAAAAATAGAAATAGGGCTGGGGCTGTAGTTCAGAGTGCTTGCCAAGCATGCATGAGGCACTGGGTTTGATCTTTAGCACCACATAAAAATAAACAAATAAAATAAAGGCATTCTGTCCATCTACAACTACAAAAAAAAAATTTAAATGAAATCACAGCATAATTTTAATTTGCAGTTCTCTTACACTAGGCAAGATTGAGAATCTTTTGATGTGTTTACGTGCTATTTGCATTTTTCTCTGCACATTTTCATTTAGAAGTTCTATTTTTCTACTATGTTGTGTGTTTTTTTTTTCTTTCTGAATATTTTTTTTCATCCCTTAGAGCCTTGAATTGTCTCGCTTAGGTATAACTTTTAAGTTTTCTAGTGAGAAGTTTGATGGTAGGCTCTTCTCATTCTTTGGTAAGAGACCTGACTTTCTGGAGTTCTCTGTCCAAGAAGTTTTTTGGTGTTTTCACATGCCTTGCTATTTGGAAATTTTCAATCAGAATATTACTGTTTTGCTTCTTAACCTCCATGCATTTTTCTTTGGTTAACTATTTAATTTCTTCTCTACCATTTTCCCTGATTTTACTCGCTCCAAGTTTTGATAAGTTTTAGAAGCTTGGCATCTATACTTCATGGCATTCAACTTTTAACATGTTTAAACTCTTTAATGTTTTTGGTTAGTATTATGGGATATTTCCTTATCTTTGCTTTCCAGACTAATACTTTCCTCTTCAGTTTTGTCCAGTTTTTAAATTTCACATATCCATTGATGTATGTATAAATGTGTACTGGTATGTATATATGTTATGTAAACAATGTATTTTTGCCTCCAAATTTATTCAAACTTTGACCTAATGAGGACATGATTACTTTTTCCTTACTTTATTCATAGTGTCCAGGTCTAAGTCACCACTATCCCTCAACTGTACTATGTATTCTTTGCCCTCTGTTTGTGTTCACACAGAATCCAGAGTGATTTTTTTAAAAACAAAATAGCATTATTTCATTGCTTTGCTCTGATGGCTTTCCATGTCATTCGAAAATAGTCAAAATCTTTATCATGGCCTACAAAGTCTAATTTGATATGGACTCTTGCTATTTCTTTAATCACTGTATCTCCATATTGACCCCTATCTCACTCTTTTAATCACTTTGTCACCCCAAAACATTTGCACTGTTTTTTTTTCTCCTTATTCCTGGATATCCAACTTGCTTTCTGAATTCATTAGATCTCAGAAAAATATTTCCTAACTCTTCTACTTAAGATTTCAGCCAGGCATAGTGGTGCATGCTTGTAACCTCAGCTACTCCATATTCGGAGGCAGGATGATTGCAAGTTCCAAACAAGCCCAGGCAACTTAGGAAGACCTGTATCTCAAAAGGAAATAAAAAGGGATTTGGGTGTGGATCAGTGGAAGTGTGCTTGTCCAGCACATTGGAGGCCTTGGGTTCAATGCCCAGTACCACATTAAAAAAACAAAAACAAAAAAACCCCACTGACTTCAACCCTAACATTCACTCTCCCTATCCCATTCTGGACTTTATTTCTCTCCATATTGTTTTATTTTCAGATGACCTACAATATTTTATTAATTGGTTGATTCACATTGTGCCCTTGTATAACTTCCAAGAGGGCAGAGATTTTAGTTCGTTTGGGTTACTGTTATATCCCTAGAACCTAGAATACTGCCTTGCATGTGGTAGGCACTAATACATATTTGTCAATTTGGTAAATGGATAAATAAATGAACAACCTGTCATCAATTTTTTCTTAGCATAATAGCTTCCACATGAGAACTTCTCTGAGATGCTGTGACTGTTTTTAAGGTTCTATTCTCTTTACTTATCAACTCTATTTTTTTCTGAGATCAGTTACTACAATTATTGACCTTAGACCTCCTATTACTTATTCCTCAGTTTTCCTCAAAGGTCTGCTTCTTCTTGGTTGTGTGTCATTTCTTTATGTACACTTTTCTTTTTGTTTTTCCATTGACTTTATTCCATTCCATTATTTTTTAGGGTCAAATGAACACCAGATAAAAATCTCTGAAATGTGGAGCCAAAAAAACCTTTCCTCCTTTTAAGTTTATGATCTCAGATATTTTGTCACAGTGCGGAAAGTTGACTAACACACATCCATTTCTTTCTTCCCAATATTCCATAACAGTTCTTGGCACTGAAGGTTCATTGGTGGTTGCTTACTTTTCAAAGCATATTTTTGATCAATTCCACAGGAACTGCGGGCAGAAGACATAGATGTGAGCACTCCTTCCACCATCTTGCATAGAAGCTTCCCCTGTATTCCCCAAATCTGATCAATTTATTTTAAATGCCTCAGATTTGTCTACTTGGCTCTTTAGTCAAGAACATCTTGATGTAATAAATGTTGTTGAGGGATTGTTGGGTAGGATCTGTTCTCCATAAATATTCTTCTCCCCTTCTTCTGAACCTTCAGGATGAAACAAAACACCCCCCACCAAAAAAAAAATAAGAAAAAGAAAGGATAACTTTTATTAATTGAATGCCTGTCTTGAGGCTCATGTTGGAATACTGCCACATGGGCATTATTGTGGCAGTCTTCTGTTTTGAAACATGGTTGTAGGGTTTCCATTTGAACTCATTGAGTGTGTTTGTTGTTTTTACCTTATCTTTCATCCTAAATGTAAAAAAGCCACCAAGTGACATTTGACAAGAACCATGACCAGTTTATAACAGGAAAGTACAGCATTATTTTATGTTCATTTATTTTGTATTTCCTTCTGTTTATCTTATTTTTTATATTCTTTGATACTTGGATTAACTATGTCCTCTGAACTCCAGGATATCTACCAGATGAGCTATTTAATTAACCCACATTCCTTTACAGAACATTATTAATAAATAAATCATCCTTGAAATTAAACTGGCCAATTCAAAGAGATTTTTGGTATCAAGAGTTTTTGACTTAAAATTATTTTCTGTTGATAAATAACATTCCAGGTAGTTAAACCTGCCCTTGGTTATGTGAGCTTTTATAATCTCCCAAAGTACCTGGGGCAAATATGATCCAAAAATAAATAAATAAATGAAAGCCAAAAAAACAGAGAAAACCTAATGCCTGCTAAATCATACTTGGAATAATTCTGTACCCTTTAAAGTAATGCTGTCATGAGGCAACAAGGTCAAAGTAAGATGAATTGACTCTAGGAATACATTAGGACTTTTACTAAGTACAAAATAAAATACAATGTAAAGAATATACTCTATTCCCATTGTTTTTTTTTTCCTTGAATTTCTATAGGTCAAAATAAGTGTGACACAGTCTGAACTATAATGAAACACTTTGTATAAAAATCAAACATATAGAGATGCCAAAATGTCTTTGTTGCTATGAGCAATGGCAGAGAACTGAATTCCATTCAAGAGCAATCATTCCTTAGGAAGCGTTTCCATTTCCCATCCCTTCTTCTTTGTGAATTCTTGTTCATTTTTTTCCTACCATGAACATATTATTCTCTAATTAGGACATTAATATTTTTCTCTTTTTCTTACCCACAGGCTATTAAAATCAACTGAGCCCCTAATTATTTTGTTAAGAGAAAACACCCTAATTGGAAGCCATCCTTCCTTCAAAGACACTTTCAGAGTGTCTAGCCTCACAGATATAGCTTAGGAGACACTTGCCAAAAGAACCCCCAGGTGCTAATTATATGATTATATAATTTACATAGATATGTGTCACATTAACATACCTGTTTTGCTTTTTTGAAAATTAATCTCATGCAAACTGATGAGGGTAATCTTTGGGGCATTTGAGGATTTTTCCCTGGTAATCCATCCAAGTACATCATTCTTTTTTTAAAAATGGGTATGAGTTTGTTCTAGTGAAGAGTATCTCAAATAGAAATTAATAGTATTATTTAACATTCATGAAACTAACTGAAGAAATTCTTAAATGGTGTGAGTTGTAGTCCAGAAGTACTACTTTTCCCCTGGGCATGGAATTGTGAAAGTTGGGTAGGGGGGATCTTTAGAAAATACAGAGACCTGGGCGGGGGTTGTGGCTCAGAGATAGAGATTGCTTACCATAGGTGAGGCACTGGATTTGATCCTCAGCACCACGTAAAAATAAAATAAAGATATTTTAAAAATACAGAGGCCTGCACTGCATTTACCCTCCAAGATTTATATTAAGTTATTCTAGGAGGGGGTCCAGGCCTCACCATTTTTCCCAAAGCCCCCTGGGCTGTTAAAACAAGTAGTCTGGGTAGCATTGACAATGGGTACCTTCATCTAATATATTATATACTATCTTAAAAATAACTGTGACCACAAACTAGTAATTGAGCAATTGTAAATACATTTCAGCAGAGGCAATATTGTAAGCATTTTTAAAAAATGAGAGAGCCTCTTGGAAAAACCCATTATAACCAGCATTGAGACCAAATTACCAATTCTTTCCTTCCTTCCCTTTTTCTAGTCATCCATGCCAGCATTCAAAATGACATGGTATTCGCAGCTTTCTTAAATGATTAGGAAGAAATGTTCACAATTTAAAATGATTTTATGCCTGTTATGCGAAATTTTAGTAAATCCCTCTACATTCTCACTGAATAGGAGCAATGTTATTTCTGTAAACAAGGACAGAGTGCACAATTCTTAGCAACCTAATGACACTCTGGAATAGTAGGAGATTTCTAATTGATTTTTTCACTCTTTTCTCATTAAATTAACCTTTTCTCTCCTTTTGGAAGGGTCTGAGATCTGCAGTAATGCCTGGTATTAGTCACAGTCACATAGTGAATTTTCAATATTGATCTCTCTAATCATTAACTAATAAATAAACTCTTCCAAATTTAAGGTTGCATCTTTGTCCCCAGACAGCTGGGAATTCTGAGTGCCATAATATATCCAGTTGCTTGTAACTCTGAAAAGCATATTCCAGCCATTTTTTATTTTGGTTACATAAATGTAAATTTATGCATATGTAAGAAGGAAAGATATAGTAGAACTTTACATTTGAATTTATATTAAGTTTTTGTGTTCAGATCATCATAGATTGTTCCTTTATTGACTTAATATGCACATGTTTTCCAAGGTCACTGGAAGAACCAAACATGGTGTTCCATTTTTGTAATTCCAGCTACTTGAGAGACTGGGGCAGGAAGATTACAAGTTTGAGGCTGGCCTGGGCAATTTAGCAGACCCTGTTTCCAAACAAAAGAATTTTAAAGTGCTGGGGATGTAGCTCAATGGTAGAGTACTTGCGTAGCATGTGTGAGGCCTTGGGTTCAATCCCAGGCACTGCAAAAAATAAAACAATACCAAAAACTCAAAACCATTGGCAGAAGCCAGTTAATGATCCTGATGAACTGATCTTAAAATTGAAGACATGCCTGTAAACAAATTATGGAAGTACATTTAAGTATCTCTCATCAAGATTATATTACTAACACACTCAGGTAAATAAGAAGAAACTATATTCCTCTCATAAAGAAAACTAAAATTATGGAATAGCATGGTGTAGTGGATATGTTGTTTATACTCTTAAAGGCTTTAAAAATGGCTTAGGCCAAACCAAGTTTCTGCCAGTCATTAAGAAATTGTGTATGTTAGAATAGTAATCTTTGGGGAAATGTCAGATGTTCTTTTAATATTCCCGGTTTTGCCACTAAAATTATGCCCCCAAATTTTCCTCCACCAATGACACTGGAGAAAAAATAGTGAAATAGTTCCAGCCTTCCTTGCAAGCCAGCCATTGAGTCAGCTAGCTGTGTTCACTGAATGCCAGGTGGCTAATGTACCCAAAGTAGTTTACTTTGCCAATGTCAAACTGCTTTTCTACATGATCACTTGGGTACCAAATTTTGCATCTGCAAATGGACAAATTATGAATATAAATTGGAAATTTATACTGTGAAAAATTAACCCTACAAGTAGAAACTAAATATTTCATTTGGATGTGCATCCATACCTTACTTTCATCAATATAAAACTATTGAATTATGACAAAACACATATAAAATCTATCTCACAGTGTCATCATTTCACGCACGTGGTAGCAGTACATCCGGGACCTTTGGGAAGTACATCTAAAGCAATTTAATCAATTTTTCATCTTATGTAGCATTTCCTGAAATACATTATTAAAACGAAGTATGTGGGGAAACAAAAGAAAGAGGAGAAACAAGGGGCTTTCATGTGAGTTAGGTAAGTATTGCCTTAGAGTTTTAAAATAAAATGCTTTTTAAGTCCCTTAATATGCAAATACTCTCTGTGAATCTCCAAGAGGACAATATAACATGTAATGTTTTCCAAGCGTGTTTGACCTTATAGGACCTAGTGAAACTTGAGACCTAGGAAATGCTGATTTAATGAATCAGCACTGTACTTTGAAGGTCATTTTCATTCTCTTGTTATTATCACAAGTACTGCTTTTTTAAATTGTTTGTTTGTTTGTTTGGTTGGTTGGTTAGGCTTTTTTTTTGGTACCAGGGATTGAACCCAGGGGCACATTATCACTGAGCCATATCCCCAGCCCTTTTTTATATTTTACTTAGAGACAGGTACTTGCTGAGTTGCTTAGGGCCTTACTAAGTTGCTGAGGCTGAACTTGAATTCAAACTCCTCCTGCCTTACCCTCCCAAGCTGCAGGGATTATAGGTATGTGCCACTACACCTGGCACAAGTACTGCTTTTAACCCATATTACAACTTTGCATGTATTCCAATAAGTGAAACAGATTATATCTAAGAATATATGTAAAGACAGTCTCAGTGGTATAATGTAGTCAACTTATTTCTCTAGTGTTTTTTCTGGAACTAAGTAAGTCTCCTCTTCGACATAATGCCCAGGACCTAGAAGTGAACAGTTTAAATGAGCTGGATCTCATTAAGGTGATGACCCAAAATGGTCATGGGGCTTAGCATCTCCAATCCTTGCTTTAAGTAGTCATTTCTACGCCTGATATTTTATAATCTTGTCACTGATGGCTCTTTCTTGATACAGTTTATGGAAAAAGCTATGGTCATGCACACAGCCCTTTGGGTGGGGACTATTTAGAAATTAATTTCCAGATAATTGGTCATTACATCAGCTAAAGGATTTTTCTGCTAGACTGTCATAGCAAAATACTACTTACTGAGTAGTGTTTGTGTTGTTGTGTTGTTCTCACAGTTCTCGAGTCAAGACGTCCAAGATCAAGCTGTGGGCACGTTGGTTCTGGCTGAGCTCTCCCTCCTCTGTTTGCATCTAGCCATGTCACCGCATGGTCTTGCCTCTGTGGGCACATCTCTGGTGTCTCTCCTGTATCTTAATTTTTATATTTTTTACAAGGGTAACAGTCAACTTGGACTGGATGAAACAGCAATCCATTTTAACAAACTGCCTCTTTACAGGCTCTTTCACCGAATGCAGTCACATTCTGAGGTATTGCATTAGAACTTTAATCTATGAAGAGGTCGGAATTCAGTTCATAACACACACTCAGCAGACTCAGCTATCACCTCCATTACTCAAGGTTTCTGGTGAAGGTGGGGTTCTTCACAGTAAGGAAACCTGAGCTGACAGGGCTCATATGGACTTAGGGGTTCACACAGAGGGGCTTGCTTACATCAGACTATTTGGGGGTCAATGGGCAACTTCTTTAAAAAAGTATACTGATGGCTTTTTAAAGAGTCAACTTTATTGAGGTATAATTTGTAAACAATAAATGTTACCATTTAATTGAATCTTAATGAATCATACACTCATATAATCACCATCACAGTTAAGATTAGGACATTCCTGTCACATTTGTGCCTCTTCATTACCACTCTCCCTCAATCCCTTGGAAAAACAGATCCTTTCTCTCTTCTAATAGCATTTCCTTTTCCAGAAAGCCCTATAAGTGGAATTATACCATATGTACTCTTTTATGTCTAGCTTCTTTTGCTTAGCATATTTTGTAATTTTTTAAATTCATCAACATTGATGCATATAGCAGGGGGTCAACCCTTTTTAGTACTGATATTCCTTTGCATGGATAGACTATACATTGTTTATTCATTCTCCTGTTGTATGGAAATACTACAATTCATTTACCTATCTGTTGATGAACCTGTGATTCTAACTTCGGTAGTGGAGTTCATAGATTTTTGTGTGGACATATGCTTTCGGTTATTTGGGAGTGAATACCTTGATGTAGAAAAATATAAAGTTGTATAGTAACTCTTTTAAAACTATCATTCAGATTTCCAAAATTGTTGTACAATTTTACATTCATGCCAACAATGTATATGGGCTCCTCTAGTTGATCCACTGAGACAACTGCCAATAATCTTTGTTTATTGCAAATATTTAATGTGCAAATACTCTCTGTGAATCTCCAAGAGGGCAATATAACATGTAATATTTTCTAAGTGTGTTTGACCTTATAGGACCTAGTGAAACTTGGGACCTATGAAATCCTGATTTAATGAATCAGCACTGTATTTTGAAGGTCATTTCCATTCTCTTGTTATTATCACAAGTATTGCTTTATTTATTTATTTATTTATTTATTTATTTATTTATTTATTTATTTATTTATTCATTTATACCAGGAATTGTACCCAGGGTTACATAATCACTGAGCCACATCCCCAATTTTTTATATTTTATTTAGGGAATATATTTAGTTTGGTCCCAGAGGTTGAACCCAAGGGTGCTTAATCACTGAGCTACCTCCCCAGACCTTTTTATGTTAAATGTTGAGACAGGATCTCACTAAGTTGCTTAGGGGTTCGCTAAGTTGCTAAGGCTGACTTTGAACTTGCCATCTTCCTGCCTCAGCTTCCTGAGCCATTGAGATTACAGGTTTATACCACCATGACTGGCTTCAATAATCTTTATTAATACTTACCATTGTCATCATTTTTCATTTGAGTCAATCCAATGGATGTGTAGTTGTATTTCATTGGAGTTTTAGTTTGCACTTCCTAATTACTAATTAGGAAGTGCAAACTAAATTAATTAGTTTATATTTAATTGATTAATTATATCCAGCAATTTTCTTTATGTTACATTCTTATTACATAGTAAGCCAAATTTACTTTTAGAGGTTGAATGCTAAAGAAATTTCATAGGGGGAAAAACATCATGAATACAAATGTATTTTTGTTTACAAAATCTTAAACATATACAGATATTGGGAAGACCT
This sequence comes from Ictidomys tridecemlineatus, assembly GCF_052094955.1. Classification (NCBI taxonomy): domain Eukaryota; kingdom Metazoa; phylum Chordata; class Mammalia; order Rodentia; family Sciuridae; genus Ictidomys; species Ictidomys tridecemlineatus. The sequence continues at coordinate 62,604,184 of NC_135489.1, forward strand.
ATTGCCATCTTTTGCCATACATTTTAGCCCTGTTGTTGTAGAGACAGACGAGGCAAGGCACCCAAGATAGCAGGAAACAGTTTTATTTGGCTGTAGCCAAATAAATAGTGCAGATTTTGCTTTAATCAATTAATCCCCTGAACCCCAAGTTCAGGTAATTTCAGAATTTCATACCCAGCAGGTAAGAGGAGGAGCTCAGAAGTTCACAGTCTGCAGAAGTTCACAGTCTGCAAAATTTCACATAAAAGCAGCTTTTTCTTTCACTGTTTTGGGAAAGTTAACCCTTCAAAGACAACACCTGAGAAGGGGAGAGCTTCTTCTCCCCTTTCTTTCCTCCCCCTGCCAGCTGATACCATGGAGCCCAATTGGTAATTTCTCTTATCTTAGAAATGTCTCTGTGAAGCTCCAGCTCAAGGCCAGAGGCCTTGTTTACACATTTCTACAAATTACTATACTGGATAAATGTTTGCAAAAAACTAGTAAGGGGGTGTCCAGCACCTGGAGTGCCGATTACTCCCAGGCCAGTGGCCAAGTAAAATAGGGCAACTCAAAAATAGGAAGTTTATCTACATTGAACTCTTTTGTAGAGACTCTTTTGGTGACAGTCCTAAAATCAGCCAGGGTGAAGTTTTCTGGAGAAGCCCAGTTAAGATTTTTTGTGGAGGGTGGGGGATGCCACTACACTATCATCAATAAAATTTCTGATCTTCTGATACTAAGTACAGAACCCTCCTCAGCCAGGAGGAGGAGAAGGTTGTTTGTAGAAGAAACATTTTATTTCACCAAAGCCTGGCTATACTTAGTGGGAAAGTATGGGAAATTGACAGGTGCCTATTCAACAGTCAGCCTCTTCTTGCTTTGTAAAAGAATCTAGATTTTATTCAAGCTGGAGATGTGTCTGATTGCAAGACTGTTTTTCAAAGCTCCTTGTAGAAAGGTGTAGTCACATAACTAACCTCTGGCCAACCCAAGTAAGAGGAAATGCCAGCTGGGACATCCAGGAGTACCATTATAGGAATCTGTTGCCCTTTTTGCTTTCATCCCTCTTACCTTCTCACTTCTTAGATGGCACATGTGATGACCAAAGCTTTATTATGTTCTTGAGGAAAGGAAAAACAAGTTAAAATTGTAGACAGAAGCAAATTAAAAAAAAAAAACTTGGTTTCTAATGAATTAGTAGAGTTTGCCTTCCCTGTTTGCCTAGCTCAACTTCTGTGATGTGAAACAATATCATGATGTTTGTTCAACTGTTATTTGGACCTATTTTTTTAATACAGCCTAAAGTAGTCCTGCTATTGCCATAGAGTAGAGCATGAGTACTGCTGCCAGCTACAATGTCCCTCTTGCACCCAGAATTGCCCCCAGAAGTCCATCCAGGGCAGCCCAAGCGAGCAAGCAGCATCAACCACTTAGAGCAGTAGGTCCTGAGCTATTGGGTGATCTCATTTAGTTCTAGAAGAGAGATCTTTATCAGGCATGACACTATATGTTCATGAGCATTCTGGCCCTCCAAAAAATAAGTAATTAGATTTATTTTATAAAAATCATTCTGGGCAATCAGCCTGGTATATAAAAAAAAAGATTAGAGTATTGAGCCACCAATCAAGAAACTGACTATTTGGTATTCTACATACTTAACTAATTTGGGGAAAATTGTTTGTATTTCCTGAGCATTTGGTGAATGATTCATAGGCCAGCAGGGATTAATTACACATTTGCCTTTAATTCAATATTTACTTTCTCCCCAGTGGCATTACAACCTTGACATTCAGTGAAGGTACCTGGAGAGAGTGGGAAGGCAATGTCTTAAGAAGGCAAAATAGGAGTGGGGTTGTGGCTCAGCAGTAGAGTACTCACCTAGCAGGGGGCAGTCCCTGGGTTTGATCCTCAGTATCACATAAAAATAAATGAATAAAATAAAAATAAAATAAAATAAATGAATAAAAACATCTTAAAAATAAATATTTTTTTAAAAAGAAGGCAAAATGAGTTAAAACTATAATCTTAATATAATACTATGTGCTACATGTAGTATAATAATACTGGTATTATTTTATATGTTTTTGACAATGTCACATTTTAAGTGTCATTTAACCTGATATTATATATCATATATAATTTTGTGTACTACCACATGCTCAGGTGATTTAAGGCTAGTAGAAAAGCCAAGTAAGCTCTTTTGGATTGAATTTATTCCAGTAGGGTCAACAATAAAGAAGTTACCATAATGTCAAAATTTCTTTCTTCTTTTGCACCTTCAGTATTTTTGTGTCTCACAGAGGCATAGCATGGTATCTGTCAGATTTTTTTTTAAAGACAAAAATTTTCACCCAACAAAAAATGTGTCTAGGCTATATTACTGTGACCTCAACATCCATTGTAATAGCCAGCCAGCCCCCAGAAGCCAAGTTAATTATCTGGCAGCTGACCTCAGACACAACAGTCAAGGGCCAGCTCAGTAAAGACCTGAAGGACAGCCCTTATGGGCCCAATGGTTGCTTTTGGAAGTCATTCATTTCTGGGGTTTTTTGTTACTCAGCAAAAATTCAACTCCTGTGAAATTTTGAAATTTCCTTATGTATCATTTTATCCTTCCTCAAATATTAAAAAAAAGAAATAAGAAGGGGCTTTTCAGCAGAAAGTTTCTTCTTGACAAACCATGAAGTCTAGAGCAACAAAACTGTGGTAGAGAAGAAAAGCCTTTTCTATGGTCAACTTAACAAAACCAAAGCATTTTGTTTCTTTTTGTTTGTTTGTTTTTGTTTTTGTTTTATATTATGGTGAAGCAAATGCCTGCACATCTGTTATGGTTTGGATGTGAGATGTCTCCCCAAAGCTCCTGTGTTAATGCAGGAAGATTCAGAGGCGAAATGTTTGGATTATGAGAGCTGTGACCTAATCAGTCCATCCTAATTTGAATGGACTGACTGGGAAGTAACTATTGGCAGGTGGGCATGGCTAGAGGAGGGGGGTCACTGGGGTCATGCCCTGGAAGGGTGCATCTTCCAGGAGTCCCCTTCCCCCTCCCTCTTTCTCTGTCATGAGCTGAGCAGCTTTCCTCACTCAGCCCTTCCCCCGTGATATGATGCCTCACCTTGGCCCCAGAGCAATGGAGTCAGCCTTCAATGGACTGAGACCTCTGAAACCACGAGCCCCAAACAAACTTTCCCTCTTCTAAGTTGTTCTTGTCAAGTGTTTTGGTCAAAGCAATGAAAAAGCTGTGACCAAAATAAACAACATAAACAAAATAAACAACATCCCTTTATTTCTCCTTTGTTTATAAATGAAATTTTATATTTTCCAAAGCCTCAGTGGGCCTTATTTGAGCACCCTAGTCAAAAGTGAATAGCCAAGTCTTCACATACTTGGGCTGTGAGGCCTGGGAGACATCCTGTAGTATCACCACTCTGGGAAAATGGATTCTCTCCCAGGACCTCATTTTTACAGCCAGGGGCACACCTCCAATGGCAGAAAATAGCCTGCTTTTGTTTTCCATCTCCAAAGCTCACTTCTGAAATATTGGTTTGTCTTCTTATAACATTCTTGATGTTTTGTGGGTAGGTGCACTTATAGGTTAATTAAGTAATTTGTTTTCTTTTGCCCTACCTCATCACACAGAGGATTTACTGTGACCACAGAGGACTTGTATTACAAGTAGATTAGGATCCTTCTATAAAATGTGAGTTTGACACCTGCCCCTCTCTCCCTAGAGTGTCGGCCGCATGCCTGCACTGGGCCTGGATTTCATCCATTAGCTTGCTGTTTCATGTGATCTTCAAGGTGTTTCCATGTGAAGAGTTCCTCATTACAGTTAAATCTCCCTGTTCTTCTCACTTAGTACATTGCCTGGAATCAGGTGGCAGCAAGGTAGGAGAAGGAGTCGGGCCTAGCATGGGTGCTGAGAGAGCTGGGTGGTTCCCTTTCATGCATTTCACCCTGTTCTAGGGGTATTCTCTTTTTAATCTTCAGAAAATTTCTCTGGAAGGCCCTGCCAATTACTAGCCATCATTTCCAAGGCTCTTTTACATTCTTCAGATGACAATTTGCTTTTGTTCTTTGAGATATTTGTGTTCCCTCGTTATTGCTTTGGAAGCAGCTTTATATCATGTGGAGTTTTCATAAAGATTCTTAGAGTCCACCACCTCTGCTATCCCCCCATCCTCACTGTGTAAACCAGAAGTGGGTGTCAAAGAGCAGAAGTGACTTTCCTGGGCTCTGACTCTCTTTTTTTCTTTTTAATTAATTTTTAAAATTTATATGTGAATCGAAAGGCATTGCAATTCTTATTACACATATAGAGCACAATTTTTCATATCTCTGGTTGTATTCAAAGTATATTCACACCAATTCATGTCTTGCCAATTGCCTAGCTTTTCTCCTTACACACACACACACACACACACACACACACACACTCACACACACACATACACACACACACACACAAATCAGGGGATTTGGAGGAATCTAGTTTGGGATTTAGAGAGAAAAAAAGATGAAGGAAAGGAAGAGAGGGAGAGAAGAGAGGCAGGGAAGGAAGACAGGAGAGAAGGAAGGCGGAAATAGAAAGAGGAAAGGAAGAAAAGCAGGTAGGTGTGCAGGTATACATTTTAATGGAAGAAAAAAGTCTTAGGAGTAAAGATGTCACGTAATAACAAATGAAATAATATTCTCCATTTTCTTGCCTTCATTTTAGGAATAGATATCTCAAGGGTCACAAAATTATTATGGAATGGAAAGTTATAGGAGCATATTGGTGATTCTCCCCACCGCTGCCTGGGATCCCCCACCCTACCTGCAACCCCTGCCCTGCCAAGCCCCCTATCCTCTATGTGAAGATCACACCTTCCCTTTTTAGGTCACTGACCTCTGAAGTTCCCATCCCTGGATACTATGCATCCTGAGAATCCTGTAGCAGGTACAAAGGAGATTCTAAAAGGTCTTAATTAGGGTATCTTGGAAGCAGAACCTGGGTGCATGTAGCTCATTTGAAAGTGGTCTCAGGAGACAGGAGCAGGGGAACTGGGCAATATTTCAGAGAAGAAAAAGGCGGTGAACTACTGGTAAACTACTTCTGTCAGCAACTGGCACCCAGGCCTCTGCCATCCCTTGGGGGAAGGGGAGACAATATGGGAAGCATGTCAATGTCCATGTCCCCACTTAAAGGACTGGAAGCTGAGCACGTATACATCCCCCTCCTGATTGTCTCCAACCCCAGCCCCAGCACACACTTCTGGGCCAAACCTCAGGCTGAGTAAGCTCCAGGGCTTAGGTGGAAAGCCCAGGGATGGAGAAGCCATGAGGCAGGGAGGGGCATCCAGTAGTGAAGGCTCCATGTAGGAAATGCCCATGTGGGCAGGCGAGATGGGTGGGATGGAGGGATATTGAGGCATTAAGCCCTTCTGCTGCAAGGCTGGGCTCAGGGCTCACCCCACATCTAAACTGCCTAGCTCCTTCCTCCATTGGGGAAGATACAAATAGGATTTTTATCGCAACAGTCTAAGAAAGGTAACAATGAGGACATTGAAAACTTAACAAATATCAAGTTAGAAAATGAGTAATTAGCCAGGTGTGGTGGCACATGCCTGTTAAGTCCAGTGGCTTGGGAGGCTGAGGCAGGAGGATTGCAAGTTCAAAGCCAGCCTCAGCAATTTATTATGAATAACCAATTATTCACTGCGTAATTGGTTCCTGCTGCTCCTGCTTTCAAGTACAGAGTCCTGCCGGGGCTCTGCTTCATGAATTTCTTTACTTCCTCAGGCCTCCCTTGAATGTCATCACTCCTGTGATTTCTTCCAGATGGACTCCAACCCCCTAGCCAGAATATATTGCTCTTTTTGATGTGTTTGCCTAGGTCTTTGTTCTTTAACGTCCCGCTTGCGAAAATAAATTGTGGTCAGTCACATGCGCATCTCTCTTTCTGCCTCCTTTAAGTTTGTCTGCTCCTTCTGGAGAGAGCATGTCTAGGCTACCAGATATTCAATAAATATTTGTTGAAGGTTAATGCCCAGGACTCTGCTGCTTTGGGTGATGTTTAGATTTCAGTCTGTCATGTCTACTCACGGTTCAATAGATCACCTCTCCTGGCCAAGCTAATCAAAGGCATGCAACCACGCAAGCTAGGTGGTCCATGCCTGGTGGAGTTGCAGATCATTAAATTTTATCCTTCGTATTCAGTGAGCTGTTTAATAAGCCAGGATTTTCCAGGGAGTTCTTTTGGTGCTGTGCTCCATCCTATCCTGTCCAACGTGAGCTGATGGATCTGAAAGATACCTCCTGATAGGGGCTGAGAATTGATGTGTTTAATGTCTTATTTGAAGTTTCCCTGATTTGGTTCCATTTGTTTTTATATGTTGGGAATTTTTCTCATTCTTTTCAGAGAATAAAACCCATAGGTTTCTGAAGAAACTGTAGTTCTAGCTGAGTGCAATGGTGCACGCCTGTAATCCCAGTGACTTGGGAGGCTGAGGCAAGAAGATAGCAAGTTCAAAGCCAGTCTTAGCGATTTAGCAAGAGCCTAAGCAACTTAGGAAGATCCTCTTTCAAAATAAAATGTAAAAACTAGCTGGGGATGTACTTCAGTGGCTAAGAACTCCTGGGTTTCATTCCTGGTACCAAACAAACAACCACAAAAAAAAAGCTTTTATGTTCTTATACGTTCTTTTTGTTTATTTTCTGAATGGATCCTATCACTACCTTGGAAAATTAAATCCTTTTGAAGTCTCTGATTGATATTACTGTTTTTTGTCTGTTTTTTTGTTTTGTTTTGTTTTGTCTTTGTGTATGTGCAGGTGTTGATATTTAGAGCCTGGTTTGGTGAAGAGGGAAAGAAGAGGTATAATAGTCAATATTCCTAATGAAGGGTTTGGGAATACCAAATGTGACAATTGAATCCATTAGATGCCTCTTTCTGGGTAATCACCACAGGGTGAGAAACCAGAAACCCACCAGGTACCAACAACTTCTGTTTCCAGGCCTCTCTTTCTCTTGACTTGTAAGTGTCCCCACCTCCCTGAAAACTTAATTCTGCATCAAAGTGTTTTCAGGGATATTATCTTCTTCATGGGGCTTAGTCACATGAAACCAAAAGAGAAACAGGTAATCATCTTCCACATTCTCACAGGCCTAATTATTTTCAGGCATGTCTTAGATCTAATCATAAAATGATAGGCATTCACACATGCACCTACAGACACACAGAGAAGAAATCACTTCAAAAAGTTACTAATGCAAGTATATGATTTCGTGCCTGGTGTTTTAATTTAAACCTTTCCAAACTGTTTTTTTTTTAATGTTTGAGCTTTAAATTAAGAAATACATCATGGATTTAAACATTACTTCACGTTGATATAGGTGATAAATTGAGTTGAATGTTCATATGGAGTATGAAAATGAGGCATATATTATGATTTTAAAACCAATATTCATAGCATGTCCTAGGGGATGTAATATTTGTTTTTGTAATGACTTCAATTGTGCATCACAGGATAGAATTCATTCATGCTCAGTATACTTCCATGAACTCTGTATTTACAGATACTCATCCAGAGTCATCATTAGCATATAAAATGACAAACAGAAGAATGACCTATTAAATAGTCATAAAGTAATAATAGAGTATATTTCTAAAGTGTTGGCTGACTGGAAATAATGTGACTATGCTCTCTTGCTTAAATTCAAAGGAATACAACTGAGGTCCAGAGAAACTTTAAATAAAAAATTGCCCCAAATTACATGCCGGAAAACACAGTTGGAATTTTGACTTAGATGTGTCTGATTGAAAAACTCATGTAAGCACAAATATGTCACAAGACCATCTCCAAAAATAACTGCCTTCTCTTTTTTAGCCTCTACCCACTAATTTTTAGTTCCTTCAGACAAAGCTAGACTGGTACATAAAGAGAAGCTGTCTCAGAAGATATTCAGTTGGTAACTTAATGAGTTAAATGTACTCTTTGTTTGTACTATTCCTTAAGGGAAAATCTAATAAGATGAACTCAAATGGGTAAATCCAAAATACATTCGCTGCCAAGACTTATACAAAAGCCTTCTTCCCTCGTTCCAGGGCCGTGACCATTATGTCCTAACTGATTTCTCTGTTTTTGCCACTTCATCTCTGATCTGTTTCATGTCCTGCCCCCCAGGCAAATCTTCACAGAGCATGAAGGTCTTTTCTTCAAAAACCTGTAGTTTAAAATTAAAAATCCCTCCAAATCACTGGAGTGTGTTGTTTATACCACTCATCTGGTACTTAACGTATACAATCTTGTGATTTAGCAAGATGTGTGCAGTTTATGTTTCTTCATGTAATGTAAGCACTTTAAGGGGTGAACCTCAACTGTTTATCCAAAAGTAAGCACTTAATAAATAATTATCAGAGTCAGAACTTTCCACTAAGCTGCATAAAATGCATTATTTTTGTTCTGTGGCTGGCTCTCCAAATGAGCTGGATTCAGCCTCTGACTTTCCTGTCTTCAATATTGCATGTGGTCTCAAAATATGATTCTCCAAATCAAATATCCTTGGCATCCTATCTTGGACCCAATCGATATTTACTATTTATAACTGTATCAATAGCAAATTGATTTTCACTCTGTCACAATCTGGTCCATGAGACTAACATCACTGGGGCCAACCCATCCTGACTACCCACCAGAAAACCATTGTTCCAAATACTTAAAATATGTAGAATTCATATATTCACCGAGTACTGGGTGAATCAACAGAAAGAAAACCATTGGTCCCTTAGACAACTCAAGTTTGTTGGTTGGAATGCCTTAGAAAAACTTACAACACTGAACTGAAAAGAGGATGAAGAAAACGGTACAAAAAAAGGTAACAAATTTTTATTTTGGAGTCCAGACATATAAAAACATTCATTTCTAGTACAGTAAGATATAGATAATAGTTATCTACCAAGTTCATTAAGGGCTGTGGAAAGAATCAACGGAGATGATAAGTATGAAAGTTCTTTGTCAGCCATAAGTGTTGCTTGGTATAAGATACAGTAGTCTCTTCTTCTTTTTTAATGTTTATTTTTTAGTTGTAGTTGTCAATACCTTTATTTTTTTATGTAGTGCTGAGGATCGAACTCAGGGCCTCACATGTACTAGGCGAGAACTCTACCACTGAGCCACAACCCCAGCCATAAAGTAGTCTTTTTTTATCCATGGTTTCTCTTTCCACAGAATTGCCTGAGGTCAGCCAACATCAAAAAATATGAAATGAGAAATTCTATAAATAGACAATTCTTAAACTTTAAATTGCCCATATTCTGAGTAGCATGATGAAATCTTGCACTGTCCTACCCAGGACATTCCTTTGTCTCGTGTATCCATAATGTTTATCCTACCTGCCCACTACTCACTTAGTAGTGATCTTAGTTATCAGATTGACTGTCATATATCACATGGCTTGTGCTTCAGTAGCTATTATTTTACTAAATAATGGCCTCAAAGTGAAAGTTTTGTGATAATGACAATTTTATTACAGTCTACTGTTATAATTGCTCTAGCTCATTATTAGTTCTTATTGTTAATCTCGATCATTATGCATAATTTACAAATAAGCTTTATCATAGGTATGTATGTGTAGGAGCTATGTGTACTTCCAGGCATCTGCTGTGGGTTCTAGAATGTATCTCTGTGAATAAAGAAGGACTGTTATAAGACCTGGCTCTTGCTTATTACTGATAGTGGAGAATGGGGATTTTGGATTAGATTGTTTCAGATCATTCCAGAGCTTCAAGTGTGAGAGATCTTCCAATCCTGTTCCTTCACACACAAGGACAGTGTTGGAGTCTCTTCCTCCCCTCTCCTGAGGATTCCAGCTCTAGTCATTTGGGCTACAAAAATTTCAAGGTCATGTAGCCAAAAGCAAAGGATCAACATTAAGTGCGTCCTGCTCTGCTTGTATGTCAGACCACACTTGTGCCTCTTCCCAGATCTGCTGGGACCCATCTGCTCTCCCAGGTCTCCACTGAAGACTTGTGTGACCCATGCAGCAGTTCATGTTGCTCCTAGAGACCTAAAGCCCTGGAGCTTCCCCCAGCACTGCTCAACCTCTGACACAGCGATCCTTCCGGGCAGTCATGGGAAATGAGTGCTAGACTAAGAGATCTGCTCTACTGCACCTGCTTCACTGGTAGCTGAAGCAAACCCAGTACCCGAGACTGCTTGTCCAAACCCCTGCTGGTCTGCAGTAGCTCCCAGAGGTGCTTAATTGCACACCCCAGAAGTGCAGGGGAGTTAAGCCCTATTGGTTTAGTATTCCCCAGGCTAGTGCTGAGGAAGAATCTGCCATCATATCTGTGCCTTCCTTCTCCCCAGTGACACAGTGGCTTCAAATCACATCTTGGTGGAATCTCATGTGACAGCATGACCAGCTGTGTCATGTTGAGAAGCTAAGCAAGTTGGGTAATATACCTCCTGGGATTTGCTCTCACTTCCTCATTCTTCTTTCCTGAGACTGTACTCCCAAACAGAATATTAGCACTGAGCTGTTTTGGCTTCCAATTTCTGGAGAACTTGCCCTAAAACAGTTTCCTAAACATAGAAATTTCTAGTCACACTCTACCTCATTTATGGTAGTGGTATGGCAGCGTTTCTGAGCATTTTCCCATAAAGAAAAATCCTTATTGCCAAACTTCATTTTCTCATTAGAGTACACTTACTTATTTGGTGGCAAAATATAAAGCCACACCTAAGAATGTAAGCAGTAATCATTCAGTCTTTAAAAAGCTATGCTAGTTTGCATGAAAATGAAAATAATAGATAAAGCATGTATGGCAGGCTATCCTGTGGAAGCAGTTTATTAGGTAGGATCTAAAAGATTTCTGCTCTAATGTTTTATATTCTAGAACATGCTACCATTTAGTTATTCATGTTTTGTTTCTTAGTATTTTTGAAGAAGTCATTATGCTCTTAGAAATTAAAAAAAAATAGAGAAGATAAGGACATGGCAGAGACATCCAGGACTTAAGAGTGTGGGAACAGTGAGACATGCTGGATGAGGGGCACAAAAAAAAATCTCCACTGCACCAAGAAACAATGTCCAGGTTTATATTATAGAATAAACAGAACTGCAGAGAGGCATGGATATGAAATGGTTAATCAGCAACACCTTAGGATGCTGGGCCCCAGGACTATGGCTGTTGGTGAGATTCAGGAACTGTCAGGGCCAAGGATTTTTTAAAGCAGAATCCAATCTGAGAGTAGAGAATCTATCCTTGGGCAATACACAGTTCCTGCTGATGTTTTGCTGAGAGTAATTTAGTGGAAACAAATGCAATTAAGTTCGAGATTTGCAGGGATTTGTGTAATAGCTTGTAGGGTCTTAGATACTGAGCTGTATGAATGGTCGATGAAGTGACTGTACTTCAAGTTTAAACATTGAGAAATTGCAGTGTGAGGGAGGCTAAGGATTCCCAGAGTAGGTATAAAAGACCATCACATGTGCTTGTCAGCGGGGAGTAGAAGTTGGGTGTGACAAGGTCACACAGGAAAGTCTGAATAGCAATGACCCTGAGGCCCAGTTGCCTTTGCTACACTTGACTGAGTGTTGCAACAAGACACAAAACCAAACCCACATCATAAGACATTCACGATTCTTGTTTGGAAGTAAGTGTATATTTGAAATTGTATAGACTTTATTCCATAAGGTTATTTTAGTAGTTTTCCTTTCTCTATTAGTTATATAGTCCTTTTTATAGGAGTCTTAGAAAAAGATATCTACAGCAGGTGTTGAACAATAGTTACCCAAAACAAGAAGACACAACTGCAGTTGAATTCGTTCTAACCTCAGCTGAATGTTCAGAGCAAGTCTGGTGGAAAACAGCAGGGGAGCCTTTGCCTGAGTGCTTTCAGTGCACAGGGGTTGAGTATGGGGCAGGCCGACAAGGAATAAGCATGTCCTTTTGCTGTACAGAGACACTGAGCAATGAATAGTCAGAACAAGGTTACTTGTAGAAACTCATGGCTGGAGCTGATGAGGAAGAGGGAAGAAGGGCACATAGGTAGATCAGGTGACCAAAGGAATATAGTCAATGGATGCAATGCTTAAGTAGGGATGCTTTCAGAAGGAATCAAACAGAATTATGCTATGGAGTATCTTCTTTACCAAGCATTTTGGATGTGAAAGCATAAGCTGAAGCAGAGAAGTCATTTAACAGTAGGTAAGGTGATGTTGTCAGTGAAGAAGGGCGTCCAATTGAAGGGTATCTTGCAACATGATGTTTGGCAGCTCACATTTTCCCATCTTTGTTGATCTACCTTCATTCTTTAAGAACAACTGATGTAAAATCTGATACTGAGAATGACTTTTCAGAACATATCATCCCTTACAAAATTATGTTTCAAATAGGCTGTTTAGATTTAAATGTGTTTTTAAAAATATGTGTATAATCAGGCTTCTGATTTATCTGTTGCAAAACAGCAAATCTAGCTATCAAAATCCTTGTGTCCTCCAAATCTTAAAGCTAAGGTTTGGGATGGGGAAGTGTTCTCAGGCATAGATTGCAAAAGGAGCTTTCAGGGGTAAGCCTTCTCTGGAGAGCACAGCTCACCACCAGTGAAGAAGGGCCCTTCTGTGGCAGTTCTCAAACCAATTAAGATTACAGTTAAGGAAAGCAGCAGATCCCAGATGGCCAAGCCAGGAGCAAGGCCTCAAAGGCACAGGCTAGTTGGGGCTGAGTGGGGCTTGACTGAAGGGGGATGTGTGCCAGAAGCCATTTCTAGAGGTCCCCATGTCCTGGCCACCCTCTGCCCAACAAGACAAATCCCCAGGTCTTCAACAGTGCATCTGTACAGTGTGCACACTTACACAAGCAGAAACAAATCTCATGGGATGAAAGTCAAATTTAAAAAAGGTAAAACAACACAAAAAAAAATGTGGGGGCAGGATTACTGACACAAATACTTCACTGTTGACTTCATTGACTTGGAACATTTTCTGAATACACATATGTTCATTTTTTTAGACCAAAATTTGGGACTGTCTTAATGTGTAAAAAATCTGGAATATTTAGTAAGATTTCTGCAGGACTTTGCATTATGTGAAATGCGGTACTTCCCCCAGGATCTGGCAGTGCACGTACCCATGAATTACTTTCCCAATAGATGGTCTCAGCAGTATTTCTGTCTGTCCTCCTTAGCTGATTGTTTTAGTCAGCTTTTTCACTGCTGTAACTGAAAGTACTTATAAGAACAACCCAGAGGAGGGAAGGTTTATTTTGGCTCATGGTTTCAGAGGTTCGGTCCATGATGAGCTGACTCCATGGCTCTGGGCCCATCAGGGCAAAAGGGCATGCCGGAGGAAAGCAGCTCAGGACATAACAGAAAGCAGAGAGAGCTTTGCTCATGAGGAACAAAATATAAACCCCAAAGTCAGACCCCCAGTGACCTACTTCCTCCATCCACACCCTACCTGCATATGGTTACCACTCAGTTAATCATATCCACTGATTGGGTTAAAGCTCTCATAATCTAATTATCTCACCTCTGGACATTTGCATTGCCTCACACATGAGCTCTTGAGTAACATCTCATATTCAACCATAACAACAACAATTTTTATTGCCTTCCATCTTTCCCTCCCAATAATGAAGTCCTATAGTTCTGGTCATCTGAATTAATAAGCATCTCATTTTTCTATGGACCAGGGTCTCTCCCCAAACCATGAATTTCTATGATAGTAGGGGTTGAGAACAGAAGAATACAGATATATTTCTTTTTTTAATATTTATTTTTTAAGTTTTAGGTGGACACAATATCTTTATTTTACATTTATGTGGAGCTGAGGTTGGAACCCAGCGCCTCATGCATGCTAGGCAAGCACTCTACCACTGAGCCACAACTCCAGTCCCAAGAGATGGATTAATGTGAATTTCTTATGTCTTGAATTAGGTGAAATACCAAAACCATAAGGTAGCAACAACGTAGACTATTTTTTATTTGCTTTGTCTGACTTAATAGGCTTTCATCTGATTTTGTAAGCTTATTTTTAGAAGCAGACATTTCTTCTATAATATGGGTGGTTCTTTAAAAGCAAATGATAAATTCAGGAGTATAAAAGAAACATTTTAACCAATTATTTTCCTAAGGAGTAAAGAAATAAAAAGGAAATTATTACAGAATCATAATCCTGGAAGGGAATTTAAACTCACCAGCCTGCCTAAGTTGGAGATTCATGAGTATATAAACAGACCACAGGCCATCAAGATGGGATTTATCCTAGAAACAGTAATTTGTAGAAAGTGATATGTTTCTAGACCAGTGACTTCTCAATCTGTATCTCCCAAGCACCAAATTTGTATATTTAAGTGCCTAGTTGGACCCAGAGTTGACCCCAGGGTCCTGACTATGCAAACAGAGCTCTACATTTGAACTCTTGACTCCTCCTTCTTTTCCAGTCCTTGAATTTGGTCTCTGAGTTCTATCTACCTATCTCAGTCTTTATTTCTTTACAAGGTCATCTCTAGCTTTAGGAATTGAGAGAAACTATTCAGAAAGGAAGACATTGCAGGAAGTTAGTTGTAGACTCTACACTTTGTATTAACCTGCCCTTCCACAGGTGGTCCCCAATCTCATTTACAATCTTTCATCTCCAATTCTCTCCTCATGACCTCTTCAAGATGAAAGTACCATAGTGCCATTTGTTCCATCTTTGAGCTATTAGTTCCTTTTTTTTTTGGACTGTATTCTTCCCTTTGAAGAATCTCTGAGAGCAGGAAAAATAAAGAATCTCTTTATTTTGTTCCATAGCATCGACCCTATCTCATGCCTTTGGGAACACAAAACATTTTGAGGTTGAATGTTGAGATCTATCTCATAAATCATCACATCTTTCCTTCTCCTTCTTCTTCGTAAAAGCTCCTTATTCCTCAGGATACACAGGGTGTTCTCAGTAAGTACTTGAGAATGAGAAAATATGCTAATGAAAGATAAGTGAGGGAGGGAAAATTGAATTTTAGGAAAGCACCCATTCTTTAGTTCATTCTGGCTGACTTTCAGGCATATCACTTTAACCTGAGAAAATCTTAACTTTGCAGACAATCAATTATTTGTTTAAAGTTGACCTGAAAGTAGAATAATGATTACTGAAGCCTAGAAAAAGTGGAAGGGCAGGAAGAAAGGGGAGATGAGGAATGGATCCGTGCATGCTGTGTGCATTCATGGAAATATCACACTGAATCCCATTAACATGTACAAGTAGTATGTGTTAATCAAAACAAATATTTTAATACCATTTCAAAAATTTGTGAAGATATGTTTGCAGGGGACATAGGAAAATGTAGGCCCTTAAACATTCCTCCATTTATTTACAAACTAAGTAGGAAATTGTTTCACATGTGTAATTAACTTGTAGTTTGAAGGTTCATTTGTAATTAAAGAACTTCAGTGTTTTAGATGATCAAGATTTCTTCCCAACGCCAAAGGGATTAATAGGATAGTCCAAGTCCTGGCCCCTATGTCAGTTCAGCATAAGCCCACCTGCTCACTAGAAAGCTACAAGAAAAACAAAAGTGGGGAACAGAAGGATTTTGTGTTCCCCTGCTTTCCTTTGCGTCTGGTTCTCCCACTCCATGTCTTAGTTTGTTGCTATAACTGAATACCACACACTGCAAAATTTATCAAGAACAAAGGTTTATTCTGCTATGGTTCTGAAGGTTGGTAGTTCAAGAGTGGGCAGTCACAAATAATGTGGTCCTTCTTGGTAGTGAGGATTCTTTGTAGTATCCAGGTGATGGAGAGCACCAGACAACACCTCCTCTTTTGGTAAAGCCACAGTCCATTTGATTAGGGACCCACCTTCATGGCCTAATTTAACCTCATACATTCCAGTGGTCTCATTGAGTTAAATTTTCACTCTCTTAAACTCCACAATGGGGATTAAATGTCAACAGAATTTTGGTGGGCTCATGCTCTGCTCCCTTCCCCCCTTAACTTTTCTCCAAACTGGTTATTCGGAAATATGAATTCTACTGAGTCAGTGTGCTCATAAGAACTGATGTTAAACCACATTTATTTTCTTATGGATTAGACTATGTGAAGAGACAGTATAATATAGATCTGAAGAGTGCAGGCTCAGCAGTTAGACCAGGTGGAAATAGAAATGCTTTTACTCTCTACTTGGTGACCTTGGGCTTGTACTTAAAACTGCACCTCAAAGCCTCTCTTGCCTCATAATGCTCCTTAGCTATTGCCTCCTGTGGGCCAGATATTTTCTAGGCCTCAGGATTCTCATCTATATAAAGATGTTAATAATATTGAAACCACAGTGTAGAGAATCAGATGTGACTGCGTTACTATTACTGTCCTTGATGGAGTTTGCCTGCAAACAGGATATTCTGTCAAGGTTTAGATAAAGTAACAGCGGACATGCTTGAAAACGAGATGTTTGCTGTCCCTGGGAGAGTCTGCTCGCAAACGAGAGGCTCCTTCAAGGTTTAGATAGGTAACAACAGACATGCTTGAAAACGAGGTGTCTGCTGACCTTGGGAGGACTTGCCTGCAAACGGGATGTTCTGCCAAGTGGGCTAGGAGAGCCCTGAGAAAAATTTTTATCTGTTCAAAACAAAGAGCAGAGCTCAGCATACTCCAGGCCGAGAGTAGATTAGCCATGAGAAGCGGGTCACCTCTGATTAGAAAGTAAAACTTCTATGTGCTATGTTTAATTAGCTGAAAGACCTGATTTATTGTAGTTGGAAGGCTGCCTTTTTTGTTCACAATACTATAAAAAGATTGCTTGTACACAATAAAGGACATTTTTTTCTGCTGCTGCTTTGCTTGCTCTTCTTCTTCTTCTTCTTCTTTGTTTTCCCATGCTGACCTGCAGGTTTCTGGTTTATGTTTAACCAGTGGGTGTGTTTAGCAAAGAATGTCTGCTAATCATGTTTAGCTCAGTAAAATCTGGCAGATTAAAAATGTTGACACTATTTGGGAGCTATGAACTCCAAAAGAATAGAGATTTGCACATTCAAGCATTTATCATATAACTATTTATATTACTATCATTTAAATTAATGTTCAAGCACAAAATATAATAGTGATGACCTTTTATTAAGGTAGTTCAGCAAACTTTTGATATGTTCATTATATCAGGTGAATGTAAACTCTTGAGATTGTTTGAAAAATTTTTAACACTTACTTGATAATTGAGAGCCACATAGCATTTCTTGGTATTGTAGGCATTTCCAAAGCTCTTACAATCGGATCTCAAGTGCTGACTCTGCTTCTAACAGAAACACCTGGCAAGTCATTCACTTTTAGCCAAGTTTATAATCTAGAAAAGTCTTGTTCCTCAGCTGAGTATGCTGCTGTAAGAAGAAATGGTACAACTGACTGACAGGCCAACTCTTGTCCAGGGTTGCAGATGTCACAGCCAGATCATCCTCAGTAATCTGAAGAGAAAAAATATGGCTAAGATAGAGAATACTGTACCAAATTGGCTTCCAAGAAAATTTACCTCCTATTTCATTCATTCATTCATTCACTCATTCTTCTATTTCTTCTTCTTCTTCTTCTTCTTCTTCTTATTATTATTATTATTATTATTATTATTATTATTATTATTATTTTGGTACAAGGGATTGAACTCAGGGGCATTCCACCACTGAGCCACATCCAGAGCCCTATTTTGTATTTTGTTTAGAGACAGAGTCTCACTGAGTTGCTTAGCACCTTGCTTTTGCTGAGTCTGGCTTTGACCTCATGATTCTCCTGCTTCAGCCCCATAGCCACTTGGATTACAGGCGTGTGCCACTGCACCCAGCTTATTTCTTCGTTTATAAGACATTTGTTGATGTCCACTCTATGTTAATCATCTACTTAGAGACACTGACACAATTCTGAAGAGAAAGAAGGTTAAAAAAGACAGGAAAAGGAGGAGAAGGAAGAAAATAAATCTGAAATGGTACTAGATGAATAATTATTGAGCATTGATTATATGACAAGGCTGAGTACACTACCTACTAGGTGTATTGTCTCATGAATTCTTTCAACTCCTTGAAGTGAACATTATTATTTCCTTCCACTTTCTGGATGATAAAATTGATATTCTTTCAGGTTGAGTAATTAAAAGGGTGACTTTATTCTAGAACCCAAGATTCTCTGATTTCAGAGGAAACACCTTATTATGGTAAAAGCATCATCTCTTCATACAATGGCCAGGATTCCAATTCTGGATCACCATTTACTAGGTTTGTGATATTGGGAAAGATAACCTGCCTCTGTCTGGGTTTTTTCCTATTGTATTAAAGATCAGATGTATGATCATACATAAAATACTCAGAAGTACATGTAGTTCATAGTATGCACTGCAACAACTATTTTATTATTCCAAAGCCTATGTTCACTACTACCACTTTGTTGTCCTCATGGAGTTTAGAATCCAACAGAATTAAGACTAAGGGACAGCCATCACAATATGGTGTATTAAGGACTCAGAAAGATGATGTGCCAAGTGCTAAGGGAGCACATTGGTGGATTCCTAAATCCAGACTTGAAGTTCAGAAAAATCTTCCTAGAAGTAGCACCTAAGCAGGAAGGCCTGGATGAAGAGAAGAAGGAAGAGTGAGCTAGTTCAGGGGTTCAGGGAATTGGGGACGTGTGCTTAAGGAAGGCTTCTTATTTCTAAGAAACACAAGTTTACAAAAATTAACTCAGGAAAGTATGGCAGGCCTTCACCAATGTTTTCCTGATCATTAAAGCAAAAAACAAATGCCCTGGACAAATGCAGTATGAGTAATATTACAATATTATGTTCATTGAATTTGGAATTAGTATTTCAAACATCAAGAATTTTGAAAGGACTTTTTTTTTAATACTGGGGATTGAATCCACAGGCACTCAACCACTGAACACCATCTCTAGCCCCTTTTATTTTTTATTTGGAGACAGAGTTTCAGTTGCTGAGGCCTTGGCATGTTCCTGAGGCCTTGAACCTACAATCCTCCTGACTCTACCTCCTGAGTCACTGGGATTTCAGGCATGTGCCACTGTTCCCCTCTAAATAACTTTTGATAACTAGAGGTGGATATTCACTTCTATTAGTCTGAATGGTTACATTTCAGAATACATAGAAATGGCAACTTTCTTCTTCTTTCCTTGTGGCCTAGTAATCCCTTTTGTCTCCTATCTGTTGTCTGTGCATCCCCTGCCTTTACCCCATGACAGCATTTGTATTAGGAATAAGTACCTACTGTAAACCTCTTTGTCCACTTTGTGTGTCTAACAGCCCCAATTATGTTCCACTGGGGAGAAAGAGCATCTTAAGGAAAGGAAAGCAAGGAGAAAGAGACTAGATTCAGAACCCCATGCAACTGTCTAGTTTTTCTCTAGCACATTCTAATATGTTTAAGACTTATTGTTCTCTCCTGTTCCACATGACAGAGGCAGCTCACTGCACTCATCATTCAATAAAAATGTTTCCATATTCAGAATGTAGTACTTCAACACAAATAATATTAATAAGAAACCATAATTTCAATTAAGGCTATTACAAGCTCCAACCTGATCATAGGTAGAAAAATCCCTATGGGATGTTCTGATTACTGACTTAATCCAGGATGACAGAACCACACAAAAACATCATGAGAAAGATGTCACTGTTGTTAGCACCAGTAAGGAATTTCCAGTTTTTGAAAGAAAATGCCACCATCCTCCTCCCCAACAACAGAAGTAGAAGGCAAATGCTAAACATTTTCATCATAAAATTTCAAAGTGGCAAAATGAATTTTTAAGTTAAATTACATCTCTTCTTTTTCTTTGAAAGAAAAAAAATACTTGTACTTTAAAAAATTCCCTTAAGGAAAGAGTGTCTATTGTTAGTGTTGCTGAATGTCTTGTTTGCTTATTGTAGTATCCGGAATTGAACCCAGGGCCTGGGTCTCACCTATGGTAGGCAAGTGCTTTACCACTGAGCTACATCCACAGCCACTGACTAATGTTCTGTAAGTTTTATTTTACCAATTCCCATGTTCTTGTGCTTTGTTATTTGTGGCTGACATAACAGGTCAGTGGTGCACAACTTTACATCTAAGGTGATTTGCTTGCTTCCTGGGAGGTCAGAGTGTGGTCTGTACTGCTATGTTCTGTGATTGAAAAAAAAAGTCTTGTTTTCAAAATCTAGATCAGATCCTTATTTTTTTCCTTTCTTCTATTTTTTTTCTTTTTGCTTTTACTGATTTGAAAATAAACTCATTTAAATCTCTTTTCCTTTAGTAAAACTTGATGATATGCTTACAAAATCACAGTATCCTTTTCTGAACTACAATTAAAAACTAGTTACATCATAGGTGACCCAATTTGTTTTTCCATGAGAAAAATCAGAAATGTTTCATGATATAAAAGTGAAAATGCCCCAGGCCAAAATAAATACAGGTTGGAAATCTCTGATCCAAAACTCAGAAATCTGACATGCTACAAAATCTGAAACTTTTTGAACTCTGACATGACACCACAAGTGGAAAGTCCACACCTGACGTCTTGTGATGGTTCTCTGTCAATTCTCAGGTGCACTCAAATATTGTATAAAATTACCTTCAGCTATGTGCATGAAGTGTATATGAAACATGAATGAATTCCATGTTTGGACTTGGGTCACATCCCAAAGATATTACATATGTAAATACTATGAACTCCCCCCACCAAAAAAAAAATCTGAAATTCCAAATGTTTCTGGTTCCAAGTGCTTTGGATAAGGGATAGTTAATCTGTACTCATTTGAGTCATATTTTCACTTTTAGGTCACTCTGTGCTAAGATTATATTCTTGACCTTTCCATCCTATTTAATTCATTTAAATACCAGCAATGAGGATAATACCAGAAGAAGTGATGAGGGTAGGTCATTAGTGATGCTCCTCTTTAGAATTGCCATCCATATATGTCATAGGTGACAAGTTATAGCTAATCCTCTGGAGTATTGAGAGCCATTGGTGGCCCAATCCAAGCAGTAAAATTGGAGGATGTCTATTTGGAGAGCAAGTAGTCAGCTTCCACTACTGTACTTTGTAATCAGCACCACCACCTCAAGGAATATGCTGATCCGGCAAAAGAAATGGCCCCACACTTCCACATTCTGATCACAGTGCCTGCTGTATAGCTTTGTAGTTTCCTTTTATCTTACCATAATGCCAATAGTCACTACTTTGTAGTATTTTTCAGTTTGACTTTTAAGAGTCCTTTCTGCATCTGTGGGTCTCTATCTATTATAGACTTCCAAGGGAAGGGGTGGTTAGCAGAAGGTGCATTTTGTGTTCAGGAGCCTTTTTCTGTTTGGTTTTTTTTTTCCTCTCTTGTGATTGTCAGTAGTGATCTGGATAGTTGAAGTTTTCAGATAAATGAGAGGTTTGCTGTCTGAGGCCACAGTGTTTGAAATGGAAAATTTGTGTCTGAGAGTAAGTAATTTGGAATGTGAAAATATGTTTCCAATTAAAATAATCTGGCTGTCCATAGCCTAGGCATAGCAAGGCTGAAATGAATTCTAATTCTTCTTTGACATGGATTTGACCAAAATCAAATGTTCATACTATGAAAACATATCCCATATATAGCTTTCTTTTCACTTCATGCCAAATGATTATTAACTTATTTCTATGATCTTTTACAGATCTCATGTTCCAACAATATGGCTATGAGAATACACAGCACTTTATTTCTCAACACATGTGAACCTGATTTTAGCTAACAACAAAGTACATATTTCAAGGAAATGAACACAACATTGAAGCATATGGACAAAAGAACACTGAAATGTTCATGGTTATTCAATCAGTTTGTGATTATGGTAAACATTTCTAGTGTAAAACATTTGTGGAACACATGCTTGGGAGTCTTCCAAAATAGTTTCATAGAAACATCAAGAGGACAAGAAGTCAAAGTGCTTTTTACATTTTTAATACAAAGTTTCTGATTATTATAGCTGTAATATAGTTCTAGAAATATCAAATTATAATTAGCTATTTCATTGTCACTTTACCTTTTACATTTAATGCAAGTTTGAAAACTTTTGATAGAAAAACCCAAATCAAAATCTATTTCTGGTGTGTGTGTGTGTGTGTGTGTGTGTGTGTGTGTGTGTGTGCGCGCATGCGCACACATATGCCTGTATATATGTTTTCATTTTAAGCATAGAAACTTTTCTGAGACATTGTACAGTTGGCATGAAGGTAATTTGCTTGTTAAGTCTCTCTACCTTACTTTCTAGCCATTTTGGTACTATTGAAACAAAATAAGAACTGAATCAACTAGGTAACATTTTCAAAAATAAAGGTGATTTATTGTGTTTCTGATTTTTAGATATAATATGCTTTTTTGAGGAAAATTCAACCAATATAGGTAGTCCTCAATAGATTGTAATATTTGGTAAAATCTATAGCACAAAACAATTGTTTAATTTTAAACCCGAGAAAATATAAAACAATGCGAAGAAAGTAAACATTATTTCTAATCCCAGCACCCAGAGTAAAGGCATCCTAAACATTTGGGGGAACATCTTTCTAGCATATCTCTATGCCTCTACACACATATAGAAGCACACCATTTCAAATTATAGAATTATATATATTATTTTGTAATTTGCACTTAAATCACATTGTCATTTAGATCTGTTCCTGCCTATGAATACAGACATACATCATCTGTCAAAAGAGTTAAACAGTACATACAATCTCCAACTCATGACGGTTCAATTTACAATTTTTTGACTTCATGAAAGTGAACCTATGCAACCATTCTGTTTTTCACTTTCAATGCAGTATTCAATACATTATATGAGCTATTCAACACTTTATTATAAGATATACTTTGTGCTAAATGATTTTGCCCAACTACTGGCTAATGTAGGTGTTCTGAGATTATTTAAGGAAGACTAGGCTAATCGACTCAGAAAAATCAAGGGCCATATGTTTTCTCTACTATGTGGAAGCTGGAAAAGAAAACAGAAAAGTTGGGGGTGGATCTCATGAAAATCTTAGGGAGATCAGTGGAATAGGGGAAAGGGACCTTTGAGAGAGGACGGGAGTCAAAGGGGAAATACTGAGGGGTTATATTGGACAAATTATATGGTTATACTGTGTGCATGTACAAATATTTAATAATGAATCCTACTGTTATGGGTTAGATATGAGGTATCCCCCTAAAGCTTATGTGTGAGACAGTGCAAAAATGTTCAGAAGTAAAATGATTAGATTATGAGGGTTGTAACCTAATTGGTGGATTACTAGACTAATGGGGTGGTAACTGGAGGAAGTATTCACTGGGGGTGTCACTTTGGGATTCATATTTTATCCCTGGTGAGCAGAGCGCACTCTACTTCCTGGTTTCCATGTCCTAAAGAGCTTTCCTCAGTCACGTACTTCCACCATGATGTTCTGCCTCACTTCAGGCCCAAAGATATGGAGTTGGTCGACCATGGACTGCACCTCTGAAACCATGAACCAAAATAATGTTTTCCACCTCTAAGTTGTTCTCATCAAGTCTTTTGGTTACCATGAAGAAAAATCTAACTAAAACACCCACTTTATGAATAATGCACTTTATGATAATGCACCAATTTAAAAATATGGAAAGACAAAAAGAGGGTGTAAATTTAAACTGATGGTAGTATTAAGAGGTGAGGCCTTTGGGAAATGATTAGATTATGTCATTAAGGTGGAGCTCCCATTATTGAATCCTGGTGACTTTCTAAGGAGAGGCAGAGAGACCAGACACAGAGGCATTCTTCTGCCATAAGGTTATGCAGACAATAGGGTCTTTACCTGATCATACCCTAAGCTGATTTGACTTCTAATCTCTAACAGTGTGAGCTAAATAAACCTCTTTCCTCTGTACAGTTAAAAAAATGGTATCTAGGGTAAGCTTGGATGTTTGGTTAGGTAGGCACATTTAAACACATTTTTTTATTAAAAATGGGTTCATCAGGATGCATCCCCATTGTGAGTTAAGAGGAATCTTTTTTCTAATATATGTCTAGATTACAGTTTATTTAAACAATCCTGTACTAATAGGTCTTTAATTGCCTCTAGGACTTATTTTTAAAATCAGTGCTATGGTGAATATCACTGTGCCTTTGCAAAACTGATCATTTATCTTATGGGAGGCTTGAGAAGTTCCCTTTATGAGCCAGAAAACCTTGGACATATTGAAGTAATGATTTCTCTTTTCTCCTGGAAAGTAAAATTGACAATCACTGACCATTGTCTATGACCTTAATCAACTCCTGCAAGGATCTATATGGCCCTTTCTAGGGTGGAAAGTATATACTTAAAAGAAGCAACACAGGACATTTCAGTATTCCCTATGAAAATCCCATTTTTGTTTACATGAATAGAGTTTTCCTTTTGTGCATGGCATTATATTGATCTTGGAGAAAAGAAGAGATTCATTCTAACTAATATAGCTCAGCTGAATAATGACAGCTTTGAATGTGCTTACCTCCTAAAACAATTAAATAAAAAGAGAGCAGTCTTATATCTTAAGAAATTATGTTTGAAGCAACAATGTTATTGTCAGGTAGATCTGCACCTCTCAAGAAGAAAGAGCTTTTTCTGGGTTTTCTTGCTAGTAAAAATAAATTAAATATTTGGATTGCTTGCTTTTACTTGCTTTAAAGAGTCAACAAAAATCTAAAGAAAACATTTCTAAGATCATTGGTGATTTTAAATACTAGAATGAAGGCTTTCTGCTAGAGAAGTAAGTTGACACAATTTTGTTGATTTGTTTAAAGAAGTTCCAAAGGGAAAAGAAAGAGATAACTTTGAGATTGATGTAGAGAAGCCAAGAATCATTTAGAGCTTCCAGAAAACTGGGACAAAATCAATAGGAAAGGGGTCTTTGTTTATAATGGAATTTGAAATGCAGAAGGAAAATTTGGTGAGACTCCAGTGCTCTCTGAAGAATTGCCAAGTGAGTGAGTGAATGATGAGGGAGAGGGATTTGAGGAGGCAAAGGATAGGAGAGGGTGGAAAGAGGTGTGATTCATACCAGTTTCAAGGAAAGAGGGGTCGTGGGTAATTCCTCAAACAAGTAGACTTGATCATGGGAAGGCATGTGAGTATTCTGTAATGTGTGTTGGAGGTTCTTTTCCCTTCCTTCAGGTCAGCTAAGCTCTGCCTAATGTGAAGTGGAGATCACTGGCCATCATGGCTCTCTCTCTTGTCTCTTAGGAGCTCCTACAGGAGCATCCTCACATTAACCTCTATTTATCATTACTGAATAGGGACATTAGGAGTCTTCTCAAAGTCACCCAGAACTTCCATTTCCAGAAATGGCTAACTGGATTATTGAGACCAACCCAGCTGCTAAAAACTATGAAAATCAGAAGTTTTCTCAAAGAGAAAACGCCCCAAGATGGGGACACATAAAGGATCTGGGGGGCTGGCTTCTTCAACTGCGGTTTCCCAGGTAATAATAACATCTCATGATATGGTTGGTGCGGGTGGTGGTTTCTTGTTTTTGCATTGTTTTGTATGGGAATTGTAAATCATGATAATTTTTTAAATTACCTAATTCAATCTTTAACCTTCAAGCAGAAAGATTTTGATCACTTAATATCTATTTCAATTATCTTCAAATAGAAATATTATCTTCTTTAGGAATCAAATAACACTTTTTCCAAACCCATTTCCTAGGGATTCCAGTGATTTTAAATATAAAACCAAAAGCTGCAGGTTCTAGCTTGAAAATATTTCCCTGGAAATTTTTGTCTAGAAAAGGGTATGACTTGGCCAATTAGAATAATTTATAAGAGAATAATGCCTAATGTTTCTACTCCACAATTTTGATTTGAGGAATTCCTGTTTCTCTCACATAACTGCATTAAATTTTGTATTACAAAGTTCACTTACTGAAAATTCACTGCAGATAAAAAAGTAACAATATGTTTTTTAATAATTACAATCAAAAGCTTGAGTCCTTAAATTCAGCCCAAATATACTTGAACTAGAAACTCTTCACTTGATTAAGAAAAATCATTGTCATCATCAGAATCATTTCATCCATCATTAATAACCTTCATTGAATGGTTATTATATCCAGACATCATGCTGAGCATTTACAAACATTACCTCATTTAATCCTCAAATCCTGAGGTAGATAGAGTGATTAATCATTTCCATTTTTTAAATGAGAAAATTGTGAACCATAGAATTTGAGTCTCTTTCCCAGTGTAAAATAACTACTAAGTAAGAAAACTAAGATTCAAATTCAGGTCTGTTTGATCCAAAGTGATTACACAAAAATCACTGTTTTAAGTCCTACACAAGCTGTACGAAAATTGATGTCAAATCATTAGAAACTATATTAGATCATTAATGATTTTTTTAGGTGGTTTCCTCAAAAAGGCAAAATTGAAAGTAAAATTTTAAAAAATTAAAATCTGATGGGTCATGTTTTCTTCTCCATAGTTCTTTGATCCCCCCACTCTTCCTGAGTTCATGTTTTTTATCAATTTTTTACTCCTATTGTTTCCTTTCCATAAGTAGGATGATATCTGGTCCGACAGCTTTTCCTAGAATATAGATTAGTGTTTATAACTGTAAGTGAAATTGGAAATAGCAACCTAGAAGAAATGGGAAATTTCTTTTAGTTATATGTGAAGCTAGAGTAGACTACAGCAAAGTGAACTGATGAATCTATCTTTCTAGTTGACATGGAGATGGCACATCAAATTTGATTCTGGTGAAAAAAAAGTGACTCAATTTCTGGATAGTCTTAAATTCAGTGGTCTATCAACAGGAATTTAGTTAACATTAATCATTAATGTACAGAATATGTGACAATGTTATTTCACTTGCAGAAAGGAACTAATAGCTAGAGGAGTGATGTAGTTTGGGTCTGGACTGACCCAGATGTTCAAGGCTTAGTTTCCAGTGTGTCATTAATGGAAGTGATGAGTTGAATAGGCGAAGCCTAATGGGAGGTCTTTGTTAATTGAGGGTGTGCCCTCAAAGGAGATGATGGAACCCCAGCCTGTTCCTCTTCTTCTCCTCAGAAATTTGTGTCAAGCTATGAGGTCAAGCTATAGGCTTTCTCTGCAACATGCTTCCACCATGGTGTACTATGACTCCACCAGCCCAAAACAGCAGGACTAATCAATCAAAGACAAAAACCTCCAAAGCTGTGAGCCAGAATAAGCCTTTTCCTCCCCTTAGAAGTTGATTTATTTCAGGCATTTGTTACAGTAATGCAAAGATAATAAAAGGAGTCAAAGTTACCATTGATTAAACTGATGTGTTCTGTACTCAGGAAACTCGATCCTTCTTTTTTCCCTGTTTTTTTAGGAGTTCACAAGGATATGCATGGCATACGCAGGGGCATGTGTGAGAGTATGTTTTTGTGTGTATGTTGTGAATATATAAATGTATATATAGGTATATATGTTAAGGAGTCCCCTGTATCCTTTATGTCTTTATGTGTGGCACTAATCTTTGCTTTTTCTGCAAAATTTGATATTGTTTTGGCTAGAGAGGGAGCATGTGTGTGTGTGTGTGTGTGTGTGTGTGTGTGTAAGAGGTAGAGATGGGGGAGATGGTGGTGGATAGGGGTATGGGCAGGGATTGCTTCAGAGGCTTCTGCTTAGCTTTGCACTCCTTACCCTACAAGCTAAAGAACCACTATGAGGTTCTTGCCATCTATCTTCTGTCTATTCCCATTAAACAATTTGAGACTGGTGTCATGCCAGTGGCTAGGTGTATGGATAAAACTCCTGTAGCTGGACCTTGGCCAGGACTCCATGTCTTAAGTTCTACCCTAATAGGAAGACCATGATGAGCCTTCCTATCTAAAGGTCAACTCACATCCTGTGCCTGATGGATCTGAAATATTTGGCATTCCCATTCACTATGCATAGTTATTTGAGTAAATGACTATATGACTCTTTGGAGAAGAACCAGGAATCTCACAACTGTGTATGCCTGTGATACAGAGTAATTTCTCCTGGAGACCTAATTCAGTCAATGGACTGTGAGTCCAAACCTTGATGAGTCTAGAAATTGGGAAAAGGATTATGAATTTTTATTTAAATGACTGCCTTCAGGCTCTTCATCATAATCCTTGATTTCTTTTAGTTATATAGATTGAGTGAAAACCCTGATACTTTACCACTTAGTATTATCCTGGGGGACACCATGGTGTTAACCACTTCTGCAATAACAAGTTATGTTATCTAGGAAATCGGTATCACTTTCTTCTCACATTGAAGAACTACCACCTTTCATTTCAAGGTCCTCTCATCTCCATTGCTCTCAGGGAACACAGCCTATAACAGCATCTCTGCCATCATTCTGGCCTTCAGAGGATGGCCATCTCTGAGCTGATTTATTTATTTGTTTATTTGTTTGTTTGTTTTTGGTACCAGGGTTTGAACCTCAGGGTGCTTAACCAGTAAGCCACATTCCCAGCCTATTTTATTTTATTTTTTTATTTTGAAACAAGGTCTAAGTTGCTAAGGCTGGCTTTGAACTGCAATCCTCCTGCCTCAGCCTCCCAAGGTGCTGGGATTACAGGCTTAACAGATACAACCACATGGGGCTTCTCTGAGCTTCTTTATGACAGTTATTCCTTATTATTTTAGTGTATAGAGTGTCCTCTAGACTCTTCCTTGGGGCAAAGCTATCTGGTGTGTCTTCAGACTTATATAGCACATTTGCTCCAGATTGGCACCTCTCCAAGACTTTGGATCCCTTCTTCCTCACTCTGTCTGCCATGATGATTCTGGCATTTCAAGTTCACTTAATGTACACATTATTTTCCCAACCTTTCAAGTGCTACCCAAGCAGCATGAGCAGTTTAGCACAATCTCTGAATAAACTGCTCCTTATCTATCTTAGATAAGGGAGGCATCTTCATCAAGCATCCTCAGGACAGAAAGCCATTCACATTCTCTGGGCTCTAAATGGTCTGTGCTCACTACATCCTGTAGCTCCTTTGAGGCATCATGAGGTATAACTCTTTTTCTTTCTTAACAGATACAACCTTTCTCTATTAAGGTTATACTGTTACTAACTCGAGTTAGGTCACTGGTGGCCAGGAAGGAGAATGGGGTTAGGCACTAAGGGCATCTTCTGCTATTTTGCTGGAAAGAAACCTCTGCTCCATCTTCAGGCAAAGTGATAGCATTAGCCTTTAACAGAGGGGAGTGGCCACTGTGCAGCCTCAGGAAGTTTAGAGGAATCTTAGAATTCAAGATTATCAAATCATCAAATCAATATCCCCATAACATGCCACACTCCTTTTCAACTGAGGTTCCAACCTGGGTATAGCTGGTCTGTCAGGGCTGAAAAGTCAACCTCCTTTGGAGTTTTGATAGTTTTTTAATTACTGGTCTGGATTTAATTATCAGATTTTTCTGTCTTCCAGCTGCAGGAGATGAGATTCTCTTTATATGCTTCCCTGGAGGCTTGATGGTTTTCACAGTTAGCATGAACTGATGATTAATCACCATAGCAGGCAGAATAATGGCTCCAAAAATATGTCCACGTTCTAATGCCTGAAACATATGAAAAGAGATTTATACAGGTGTTGAGATGTTGAATATTTTGAGATGGATTATTAGACTGGATTACTTGGGTGGGACCCATGTACACCCAACAGTCCTTATAAAAGGGAAGTGGGAAGGTCAGAGTCATAGAAAGAGATTGGATGATGAAAGGGAGGTTGAAGTGATATGATTGCTGTCTGGAGGCCAAAAATCAAGGAATGCCTGTGGCATCTGGAAACCAGAAAAGACAAAGAATGGTGAAGACCCTGGAGTCTCCAGAAAGAGTACATTTCTGCCAACACCTTGATTTTAGTCCACAGAAAGCCATTTTGGACTTCTAAGTTCCAGAACTGTAAGGTAAGGAATCTGTGTCGTTTTAAACCACTGAATTTGTAGCAACATATTACAGCAGCAATAAAAGATAAATATGATCACTTTTCACTGTCTTTCTACAATTTTTTCTTTGATTGCCCTCAACAACTGCTGTCCATTTCCCTGGTCCTTCTGATGAGCACTTGCCCCAATCTCTCAAATGCTAATTAGATAGCTCGTAGCTGATAATTCATTTCCTTCCACCAAAATCCCATCCAAGTTCACCATCACTGAAAGTTTAAGCGACATTGCTGTCACATGCCAATGACTACTATTGACAGTAATTGGGGGACTGCATGGCCAGCTGCTCAGCACATGTCCATCTCCCAAATCCCATTTTGGTGTCTGTTGCCTTGGACCACTTCTGGCAGCCACCATAGAGGGACAGGTGCCTCAGGAAACATGCTGAGATTTGTACACATGAAATATACTGTGGAGAGCCCCTGGGGATTAACAAGTGTGGGGAGTCAAGAAAGGAGGAATGAAAAGAAGCAGAAGAGGAGTCAGAATGCAGCCACACTGTTGATGGAGGGGAGCTTTCCAGCTCGAATGGCCCTTGAGGAGGGTACCACCCCTAGAGGAACTCAACCAAAACTGGCAGCCACGGATACTCTCCACAGCTGGGGAATAAGTGCTGAGTCCTGCCTTAAAGGTGGATGGGGTATCCTGGGCCATAGGACCTTGTGGGTAGAGGTAGGCTGGGGATAAAGGTATTAAGAATGTCCTGGGCTGTATCAGTGAATGAGCATCAATATAGACACACTGACAGTAACTTTTTTCAAAGTAGAAATGTCATAAAGCCCCACCCAAGGATGCAGTCCAGGTTTGAAGGGTTTATTGTGGTTTTCCTCCTATTTTCTACCATCATGGCATCTCAGGAGTTGTGTCTGTATCTTCGATCTAAGTTTATTTTGCTGGAACATTAATTGCCCTCCTGTTAAGGAGGAGAAACAGTACTTCCTTTCCTCCCTGTATTTTCAGAAGTTTGTGAGTGTGAGTGGTGTGTGTGTGTAGAGTGGTGAGTGTGTAGTGTGTGGTGTATAATGTGGACACATACTGTGCTGTGTGTGGTATGTAGGTGGTGTGTGCATGTATAAGCCTGCATGGTGTATGCAAGAGAGTGTGGGTGGGAGAGTATGTGATGTGTGATTGTACACTGAAGTCCCCTGTCCCATCCATCCTTTCTGGTGTCCTTGTCTTGGTATCTCTAGGTCCCTTTTCTGGTGAGGCCCTGCTGGTGCCATACTGTTTATAGTCTGCTTCCTTGACATTACCCACCAATTACCCATGTCATTCAGGGATCAGAAATCCATCTTCCCATATACCCACATATCATGGATAGTCATCTCCTCTTGACCTCAGATGCCTACCTTTCCTGGTCTTGAACTCACTTCTCCCTTCTCCCCTCCTCAGGGTTTTCAGTGGTCTTGTCTTCCTCTTGTCAGTACTGACACTGAAACTCTTGATCCTGGAGAGAGGAGTCTGACAGGACAAGGTTTGTGCTCCTAGTAGTCTCTTTTACATCAAATTCCTCTTCTTCATAGTCATCAAGGCCACATGAGGAGAAGGGAGAAGTACTGATTTTGTGAATTTTCAAACACACACTTTTTATTTGCATGCATGAGGCTCTCTCCAATACTAGTGCCTGTTCCCGAGTCTGACCCACCTGGTAGGTTTCTTCCTCATTGATAACTTCTTCAAGGTGCCTCTTAAATCAGGCTTTCACTGATCCCTCTGGTGTAGTGTAGATCCCTCCAGGTCTGTGGGTGTCTGATCTTGAATCTTAATCAGGGTTAAGTTCCCCCCCCATGGAGTTTTTAGGTCTGAAGAAATCCAGGCTTTCTAGCTATAACTCTATTACAGAATTAAATCTTCAATGAAGGTGGCAGATTCTTCTGAGCATCCCATACCTGATCAGAGTACAAAATCTCCTGAAAGAAAGTGCTGCCCAATGCCACATCCCTGGCTTTCCCAGTTCACATCAGAGACTTTTCCCAGGTGATGGATTGTAGCTCATGTGAAGTTCATCACCATATTCAGAAGCCAAGGTGAAAAAATCACTTAAAAACAAATTAACCTTTGAAAATTCATATTATTTAAGTGTACTGCAAAGTAAATATACCACCAGTAAGCATAGCATTCTTTTTCCTTGGTTGAACAGTAATTAAATTAGTCAATTCCTTGGGCCCAGGGATAGCTCAGTGGTTTTGCATCTGCCTAGAGTGCAAGAGGCCCTGGGTTCAATCCCCAGCATTGAAAAATGCTGAACAAAACAATCCCTGTTTAGGGGCTATGCTGAATTAAAAGAACGGCAACACAAAATTAGCTCTTTTAACTCTAAAGTAACCTCTAGCATAATGAGGAGCTCTTCCTACATAAGTGCTTGGGGAGCCATGGGAAGCTGAAGGAGCTACAGATTTATATCTCTCCTTTCCTCATGCTGTAGCATATGCTCAGTGATGGCAGAAGAGTCAACTATTTATGTTTCAGCTAAAATAAACACGTCAAATAAATGTACAGTGTGAGTATGCTGTGTATATGTGAAAGAGATCAGAAGAAAATAGATACATTTTTTAAAAGGGCCCTTAGCTCTGGGTAGTGAGAATATGAATACTTTAATTTTATTTTTATGACTTCTTTTGATAAGTTCCATTTTTTCTTATAACAAGCATACATTTTTAAAAGCTTTTTTTTCTTTCTGATTTTAAAAGCAATACATAACCCTTGTGGGGAAATTGAAAAATGCAAGGAAGTATATGAGAGAAAGGAAAGATCACCCTATCACCCCATCACCTATAGAAAATAGCTGTTAACATTTTGGTGTATTTTATTTTTTTTTTCTGCACACTCAACTATGGATGTTCATATTGATATTGGGTATTCAGTAATGTATCTAGCTTTGTTTTCTTTGTTTGTTATGTTTGTTTTTTAACATCATGTGGTGAACTTTTTCACTTATTCCTAATTTTTGAAACACCATTTTAAACAAAGGCAGGAGATTATAGTACACTTCCCTACAGCTCAAAATGACGATTCTCTCCAGTTTTTTTGACATTATAAATATCAAAAAGATCAATGATGTGATGACTAAAGTTGAGTAGATATTAAACCAAATGTCAAATTATTTCCCTGGAACAGATGACAAGGAGTGGGATGTGCATTACATTCATAATCAGAAAAATATATATGTTACATTAAAAGCATCAATATGGTCAAAAAGACCTGCAAAGCATTGGCTGGCACCACTAGGTTTTGGGGAAATATGGTCCATCTTTCCCTCATCAGAGGCCAGGCCTGCTGTATTTAAGGAAAGAGGCCAACAACTGATACAGATGGGCAGTCTAAACCATCTTCCATTGTCTTGGAGAGGAAGGTGATAGGCTT
This sequence comes from Ictidomys tridecemlineatus, assembly GCF_052094955.1. Taxonomy (NCBI): domain Eukaryota; kingdom Metazoa; phylum Chordata; class Mammalia; order Rodentia; family Sciuridae; genus Ictidomys; species Ictidomys tridecemlineatus. The sequence goes on from NC_135489.1 coordinate 62,637,416, forward strand.
AAGAAAATCTTGGTAGCAAGGAAGAAAACTGTATGCAATGTTCATTTCTAATCTAGGGTGATTCCGCAGGGAACACTGCTTTTGCCCTTCTGCTGAAGAAGATATTCTGCTCTGCTCTCCCTAAAGGGATGATATGCACACTAGATAAAAGTATCTTTGAAAAAAGAGGCCATTTTAAAGGTGTAACCTCTAAACAACACTGTGGCCAATATGGTGTGTGTGGTCAAGCTGTTCCAGTCACTGGCTCAACCTAGAGAAAGAGCCCTGGGGATCCCCCACCAAGGGAGTAAATTATCCTACTCTCAGCACAAGATAAACTATACACGAGAAAATATTCCTTCTAGACTATTAATCAATGCTATATGCTTTGCAGCATTCAAGGCAGTTTGCTAAAATATGCAGGGAAAATCATTGCTGCTGGCTGAGAAAGAACATTGCTATGGGAAACAATAAGCCTAACTTCTCCCTAGAAGAACTTTAATCCTCATCTCAAATTCGTTTCGCCCTCTGTTTATCCATATGTTCACCTTTGAGAAAATAGTGCAAACCACATGCAAATGCAAACTGAGAAAGAAATAGTGGCATTTGCTTATGGAGAAGTTTTTAAAATACAAACAATTTTAAGAAATGATTTGGAAGATTTGAGGTGACTTTAAATATTTTCTCCCCAGAAGGATTGATAGCTTTATAAAAGTATTTCCACTAACAAAAAGGAAATAATAAAAGAAAAGATATTTTTTAAAACCCTTGAAATAAAGCACTCAGTAACTGATCTCCATGGAGAGATATTCTATAAATGACATAAATGTATGTGTTTGGAGAATTTTGTTTAATATGCAGTTGAAAATATAGATATAGATATACTTAATATATGCTTTCTAGTTTAGAAAAACTTCTCTTCCTGTTAAAAACAGGGATAGTAAACTTTAGCATTAGACCACATTATCAATTATAATAACAGGCACAATAGCTCTTATAAAAAATGGCTTTTCTTTGAAGACAATGACAGACGCACTAAGTCATTGCAATCTCTCTCTGCACAGCTAAATTAGGAGACTCCATCATCAATCATGTTGAATTTGTTGAAATGCTCTTTATGCAAGGTTGTTAAAGCACTAACCTATTGTACTTACTGTCATGCTTCTCATTTTTTTAAAACCAGATTTTTTTAGAAGAAAGCAGAGTAGCATTTGGAAAGGAAAAAATTTAGCATGCTGGTTGTGATGAAAAGAACCACACTGAAAGATGTAAATGCTGCTAGAGGGTGAAGCTTAAAATATCTCCAGGGGGGAAGGGCAATTAGTTCCAAATAATAAGCACCAAAAAAAAAAACAGAAAAAAATATTCACATTAATATATTAGTAATACTAATTAATGACATGTATATTAAAGAATTTTTTTGTTTGTAGATGGACAGCATGCCTTTATTTATTTGTTTTTAATGTGGTGCTGAGGATCAAACCCAGTGCCTCACACATGTGAGGCAAGCGCTCTACCATTGAGCCACAACTGCAGCCCACATGTGTATCATTTTAAGGACATTTTAAACTGCTAATTCATGCATATTGATTTTCAAAATAGTATTGTTTATTATCCATGAACTTCAGATGAGGAAACTAAGGAGAAGAAAGGTTAACTGACTTGTTTCAAGTCACAGATATAGTGTCAGAACTCAGATTGGAACTCAGGGCAAGTATTTCTGAATCTGTAGCCCTGATTGCATAAAAATATATAACTTCTACTCACACTCATGTGTTATATATATCTATAAATCACTACAGCAAATCATTCAGTTCAAATCAAAGAACAGTTATGGATCTCAATCTTTAGAATTGTTGTTCTGACCCTCTATCTCTTAATTTCATTTTCCCTCAAATACTTTCATATCATTCTCTATATTCTTAACAAAATGTATTAAACAAGTGGTCACAATTATATTATCTTCTTTTATTAGCTGGGGAAACAAAAGGTTAAATGACGTGTCTGACATCAAATGACCAAAAAGTTAAATGAGGAGAGTCTGACGTCAAAGGAGCAAAAAGATAACACAGAGCCAAAGAGACAGGGCTCCTGATGCTGTCCTTGGTTCCGCATACTGTACCACTGGTTTGTGGGTAAAATTGAGAACATCATGTATGCCAAACTTCCTTTACCCAGGGACTCTAAATAACCTATGACCATCTACCACTTGGACTTATGTGTGAGGCTGTGATCAGTGAATCCTAGCTTCTAATGCTTACCTGTTTGTGATCACATTACTCCTTCCATGGAAACAGCAGTCTGTGTATCAATAGTGTTCTTTTCATATTTATCCCATCATGGGACTAAGATGAGCACAGAGTAATACTTGTAGATGGCTAGAACCTTGGTCCAAGGTGCCTTGTCCTTCCACTCCATGCTATGTTTTTGAGCATATACTGTGTGCCAGGCTCCATGCTAAGCACTTATATGCAGCTCCTCATTTAATGCTCTTGACACTATAATCAACCCTACTGTACAGATTAAAATTAACTTGCCCAATTTATAAACTTGGGAATGACAAATTCAAACCCAGTCAATTTTACCCTCTAATCCTGAACCACCAGGTCACTTACCTTTTGTCTTTACCTCGAAGCCAAGTGATTGCCAATTTTGTCTATTTGCCCATCTCCAAATTAAAAGAATGCTACTTTCTCTTCTGGTTCATGTATTTTTCATCTTTCTCACTTCCTTTTGGTTTAGTTCTCTCCTTTTACATCAATCATCTCCAGATAATGTTTAACCTAGGAGGCAGGACCCAGTGACAGTTCTCATTTTCTAAGAAACCCTGTGGATTTGGTACAACATTTCCCTTGTGTAAACTGGTATTTGATCTCAGGCTCCTTGAAGCTCATTGTCAGCCCCCAATATGGTGCTGACTTGGCAAAGCAGTGTATGATAAATTGCCTGATCTTTCAGCTTCTGTGCTTTAAGAGCACAGTCATCTGTCTACATCCCACAATTTCTGTGTCATTGTCAACATGTCTGATAATGTTTGTAATCTGGTAAGGTGAAAGAGTCTCCCAGGTGTTAAAATACATATTGTGCCACAGCTTTCTAAATCTCTTGTTATGTTCTCAAATACAACTGCAAAGAAAGAGTTGAACAGATCTGAACATAGCATATAATAGGACTTCACTCAATTTTTTTCCTTTTTTTATTGGTTGTTCAAAACATTACAAAGCTCTTGACATATCATATTTCATACTTTAGATTCAAGTGGGTTATGAACTCCCATTTTTACCCCAAATACAGATTGCAGAATCACATCATTCACTCAATTTTTGATGGGCATGGAGAATTGGTCAACTTTTCAGTAACTAACCTTACCAAAGAGTTGCCAGAATACAGTTCTTCCAGTAGTTGCCAATTGCTTCTTATGAGATCAAGAAATATACTTTAGAAATTCTTATGCTATTTCCTTCACCATTCCTGGGCATTAAAACTAAATGTATCATAAATGAGCCTTGATGGTAAATATAAGTCTTCTCAATAGTTGACCTGGGAGATTCTGACTAGAATCTTCAATGCAAAGGTTATTGTTTGAATTGGTTAGTACTTTGTTTAATCTAACATATGTAACATTGATTAGCACTATAAGTGACCACAGATACATGAAAATGTAAATTTCTATAAATTTAAATGTCACCTGTGGAGCCCGAAATTGAATGTACTTTCATGTGTATAAATCTGTCAGTAGCCTTGCTTACACAAAATCATTAGATTTAACAAAAGGAGAACCATAACAATAATTTGTTAATTTGCTGTATTCTTTTGAATTCAGTGTGGTTCGTTAAGATTACTTTGACATTAAAAGATACATAAAAAAATAATAGTTAAGCAATCTAGACTGGACATTGGAAAGCCAAGTTGCAAAAAGAAGGACTTTTTTCTTAATCAGAGAGATGTACAGACAATATTTATAAGACTGTAAAGAATGGAAATAGACATATCTCTGAGTTTTGTGGGAGTCTGTGAGTCAGTACCTTGAGCTTTGAGAGTTATTATTGAAGATTGTCATTGCCTGTGGTTTTTGTTTGTTTTTGTTGCTTTCTCCCATTACTAGGGATTGAACACAGGGTGCTTACCACTGAATTACATCCCCAGCCCTTTTAATTTTTAAAATTTTATTATTATTTGTTGATTTTTTTTTGCCCCTTTCAATGCTTTATTCACTCAAATAACTCGATACAGTTTCACTCTATAGGTTCTTTTTTTTAATATTTATTTTTTAGGTGTAGAAGGACACAACACAATGCCTTTATTTTTATGTGGTGCTGAGGATCAAACCTATTTGTTGATTTTTGAGATAGAGAGTCTAACTAAATTGCCGGGATTGTCTCCGTAACCTGGGATCCTCCCACCTTAGCCTCTCAATCTTTGGGATTCTGGGCTAGCACCATCATGCCAGGCTTCCACTGTCTTGTTTTTTTTTTAAAATTTTTTAAAATATAAAACAGCAGAATGTATTTCCATTCATCTTAAACAGATAGAGCATATTTTTTCATATCTCTGGTTGCATACAAAGTATATTCACACCAATTTCCACCTTCATACATATACTTTGAATGATGATGTCCATCACATCCCACCCCATGCCCCATTCCCTTCCCCTCCTACCCCTCTGCCCTATCTAGAGTTGTCTCATCCTCCCATGCTCACCCTCCTTACTCCACTATGAATCAGCCTCCTTATAGCAGAGAAAACATTCAGCATTTGTTTGGGGGGTATTGGCTAACTTCATTTAGCATTACCTTCTCCAACTCAATCCATTTACCTGAAAATACCATGAGTTTATTCTCTTTTATTGCTGAGTAATATTCCATTGTGTATATATGCCACAGTTTTTTTTTTTTATTCATTCATCTACTGAAAGGCATCTAGGTTGGCTCCACAGTTTAGCTATTGTGAATTTTGCTGCTATAAACATTAATGTGGCTCTGTCCAGGTAGTATGCTGTTTTTAAGTCCTTTGAGTATAGACTAAGGAGAGGGATAACTGGGTCAAATGGTGAGTTCCTTTCCCAATTTTCCAAGAAATCTCTATACTGCTTTCCAGATTGGCTGCACCAATTTGCAGTCCCACCAGCAATGTATGAGTGTACCCTCTTCCCCACATCCTTTTCAACACTTATTGTTGTTTATCTTTATAATAGCTGCCATTCTGACTCAAGTGAAAAGAAATCTTAGAGTATTCTTGATTTGCATTTCTCTATTTGCTAGCAATGATGAACATTTTTTCATATATTTGTTGACTGATTGTATATCATCTTCTAAGAATTGTCTGTTCAGGTCCTTGGCCCATTTATTGATTGGGTTATTTGTCTTTTTGGTGTTTAGCTTTTTGAGTTCTTTATATACCCAAGAGATTAGTGCTCTGTCTGATGTGTGAGGGGCAAAAATTTGCTCCCAGGATGTAGGCTCTCTATTCATCTCACAGATTTTTCCTTTTTCTGAGAAGTAATTTTTTAGTTTGAATCCATCCCATTTACTGATTATTGATTTAATTCTTGCACTATAGGAGTCTTATTAAGGAAGTTAGGCCTAATCTGACATGATGAAGATTAGGGCCTCTTTTTTCTTTTATTAGACGCAGGGTCTCTGGTTTAATTCCTAGGTCCTTGATCCACTTTGAGTTGAGTTCTGTGGATGGTTAGAGATAGAGGTTTAATTTCACTTTGTTGCATATGGATTTCCAGTTTTCCCAGTACCACTTGTTGAAGAGGCTATCTTTTCTCCAATGTATATTTTTGGCACCTTTGTCTAATATAAAATAATTGTAATTTTGTGGATTTGTCTCTGTGTCCTATATTCTGTACCATTGGTCTACCAGTCTATTTTGCTGCCAATACTATTCTGTTTTTGCTACTATTGCTCCGTAGTATAGTTTAAGGTCTGCTTTAGTGATGCCACCTGCTTCACTCTTCCTGCTAAAGATTGCTTTAGCTATTCTGGGTTTCTTATTTTTCCAGATGAATTTCATGACTGCTTTTTCTATTTCTATAAGGAATGTCATTGGGATTTTGATTGGAATTGCATTAAATCTGTATAGTGCTTTTGGTAGTATGGTCATTTAGATAATATTAATTCTGCCTATCCAAGAGCAAGGAAGACCTTTCCATATTCTATGGTCTTCTTTGATTTTTTTTTCTTTAGCATTCTGTAGTTTTCATTGATTAGATCTTTTACCTCTTTTGTTAAGTTGATTACCAAGTATTTTATTTATTTATTTTTTGAGGCTGTCGTAAATGGGGGTAGTTTCCCTCATTTCCCTTTCAGAGGATTTGTCACTCATATACAGAAATGCCTTTGATTTATGAGTGTTGAGTTTATATCTGCTACTTTGCTGAAATCATTTACTCGTTCTAGAAGTTTTCTGGTGGAACTTTTTGGGTCTTCTAGGTATAGAATCATATCCTCAGCAAATAGTGCTAATTTGAATTCTTCTTTTCCTATGTGTATCCCTTTAATTTCTTTGTCTGTCTAATTGCTCTGGCCAGTGTTTCAAGAACTTCATTAAGTTGAAATGGTGAAAGAGGGCATCCCTGTTCTGTTTCACTGTCTTTTAAATTCAAGTTCCCAGGGAGGAATGCCCAGCCCAATCCTGACTAGCTCTTTTGAATTTAAAGTTCTTTCCTTGGCCTGAGATCAAATCTTCACAGTCTCAGGCCCTTTGCCCTGTAAATAAAAGGGATTTTTCCACTCTTATAGCTTGGCTTGAGATGTATAAATCTTGAGCTAAGTCCTTAAGATATGCAGGTTGTATGGGTTTTCCATATCCACAACCACAGTCATTCAGGTGTTCAGAGGATTGTGGAACCGGTCTCCATTTCACCTATGGTGGTTCAAGAGTAAAGGAGAGTCACAAAGGGCAGATAGAAACCTTTCCTGCTAGACGGAAGACTGCTTTGTGGCACTGCAGTTTAGGAACCTGTGGTGGCCACTCAGGTGCTGACAGACAGTGGGCACTGGGTGGCCTCAGGCAATTCCCAAGACTTGCTTGGCAAAGGCTGAACTGAGTATTGATATTCCTGGCAGTTCTTGTTCAAGGGAAGGGTGACTCACTGATCGCCCTCCTCACCATCTGAAATACATAGGTGTAGTCTAGCTCTATTCTCTTTCAAACTATTGTTTATACATACATGTCAGGCTCTGCTCCTTTGAGTATTTGTTGCCAATGCTTACAACACATTTTCACCCTCTACAAAAAAAGCAAAGAAAAAAAAAACAAGAACAACAAAAACCATACTCCCAGTTATTATCAACCAAATCTTATCTGTGCCTGGCACAGCCCACACTCCCGTCCCTGACCTATTGGAGGTACTCCACCACTGTCAGAAGACACCACCGGCCCCAAGGCCTCTGCGCAGCCGCACTGGCAGCTACAGGCCCCGCGTCTTCTACTGCGCAGACTCAGAGGCTGCCATTCACCGCCATCAGCCAGGCTGGAACTGAAAGGATCCTGCGCAGCTTCTGCTTCAGCCTCACCACGGAGGCCCAGACCTTGGGACTTTGAAGAACCAGGGCTATATTTTCTGGCCTGGACTGATGAGAGGGAAAGGCCGAGAGAGCCTTGAAGCTGTTGAACCTGCTTCTGTTACCCCCAGATTCCGGGAAAGCCAACGCCTAGCAAGGGCCGAGGCAGGCCCGGGAACTTGTGTTCCTGTGGTCGTGTGGAGGGCAGCTAGCCAAAATGGGCTTCCTCCGGAGGCTCCTGAGCCCTGTGACCCCAGTGAGCAGGCGATACATCACGACTCCCTTGTGTCTGGCCTTGGGAGAAAGCCCAGGGCCTTCACTCCCTGGAGGCCTCTCAGGCTCCTCACCCCTCCACTCTTGTAGCAGATGTCCAGGATGTCTCCTCACCCCCATCAGTACCAGGCCTTCCAAAATAAACGGACATCTACGACCACCCCATAAAAATGACTGAAATTGTGTGCAGACATTCAGGCTGGGTGGAGGCGCAATCCCAGGGCATAAGCTGAGCTGCGGACTCAGATGCAGACCAGGTACCAGGCAACCAAGGTTTTCAGGTAAGATTTGGAGTCTGCATCAAGGTTAAAGGGAAAATCCCACAGTTAAGTGCAGATGAGCATTTGCTGGTCGGAGGGAGGAGATGGCTATGAGTACTGACTAGGGAAGGGAAATCTGCTGTCCCTCTTTCCAGTTTTCAGAACCCTCCTTGAGGTTGTTTAGGACAGTGTGTTGTAAACTTTGGTCTCAGGACATCACAACATTCCTAAAAATTACTGAGGGCCCAAAAGAACTTTGTTTGTATGCATTTTTATCTGTCAGCATTTACTGTCTCAGGAATTAGAGCAGGAGCCAGGTGCAGTGGTGTATTCCTGTAACCCATCCACTCCAGAGGCTGAGGCAGGAGGATCCCAAGTTTGAGACTAGCCTCAGCAACTTCTCAAGGCCCTAAGCATCTTAGCAAGATCCAGTCCCAAAGTAAAAATTAAGAAAGGGCTGAACCCAGAGGTTGATTGTCTTTGGGTTCAATCCTCAGTACCGAAAAAAAAAAAAGATAAAATTAAAACAAGAAGTATTTTAAATAGTAACCAACTTCTAAAAAAATAAATAACATCTTGGCATTATTAGGAAAATAGTTTTGGCTTTGCTTGCTGCTTGAAAGAGTCCCACTTTGAGAACCTTTAGGAGGTTCTAAGACTGAGCTCATTTCCACAATGCAGCAGGTTAGGTACTTGAATTTAGTTGATTTTTTTTTTTTAGTATACACCCAGAAGTGAGGGTCCTCTGAAGAATCAGTAATTTGTCCATTTTTTTTTTGGTGCTAGAGATTGGACCCAAGGCTTCCTGAAAGCTTAGCATGTGTTTACCACTGATCTACACAGCCTTTTTTCCTAAATTTTATCTTGAGACAGGATTTCATAGATCTATTCAGTTTTGATTCTTGAGAAGCTTCATGCTGTTCCCAAAGGCTAGCATTCCCAAAGGCCAACAAAAAGCTGTTCTGAAGGTCTAGAATACATTATTTGAGCTTCCTGTTATCAGCTGAGTGACAGGAGACCACTTAAACTCTATGGGCCTCAATGTCCTTATCTGTAAAATGGAGGGAGGTCATTATACTTATTTACCCACCAAACAGGATTGTTATGCATGCTCAAATATGTGAAAACAGTTTGAAAATTCTAAAGCACCATGAAAATCTAAACTATTGTTGTCATTGTGATTCTTTTTTAGTATAACTCCTGTTATCTTAATGGAAAGATGAAAAATACCCTCACCTACAGTAAGAGTAGATGGCCTTACCTTATCACTTGTCTAGGAGCCAGTCTCCCTCATGTGTTTATTTGGATCCTGTCTGTTTCCTTTGTTCATTTGCTTTTCACGGGGAGAAAACAAGTTGTTTGTGGACTTGGATATGTAGGCAAGAAGTGTGCCCTTCTTTCTATTCAGGAATAGAGAACCTAAAAACATGAAATTTAAATATTTCTTTAAGCTATGGAATTTGAGGTAACCAATATTTCACTTAACTAAAAACTATAAATATTAAAATGCCTTTGTACTATCTATGTAATAACAGTAAATATAGAAATATTTTCATTAGCTATACAGAAGAATCTGTTTTATTACTTCATAGCTATCCCTTTGTAAATGCCTATGCTCATTAATGCCATAGTTACTGCAGTTATTCAAGTATAGGATACAGAGATACAAACATTTTGCTATACATTTGCTATCTACAACTGTGAATGGAATGAAATCATGAACCAAAATAAAGCATGACAGAGTGTCATAGGAGGATTGGGACCAAAGCAAGATGTGAACCCATCAGGGCAATCATTAAGTCCTGCAGCCCTGAATCTGGCATTTGAAGCATATAGTGGTAAGATGCAAGTACCAAAGGGTTTGGACAGGCCCACCCCTAGGCCTTGCTGACTGCAATTCACATAACCTCTCCCTTGGGCTGTCTTCTTATTCCATGAAGATTGCCTCAGCAGGCATTTCATGGTACTGGCATCTTTAACTTCCCAGGATCTCCATTGCAGCTCTGGCTTCATTCTCAGAGCTTTACACACTGTCCTCAGGGGCTGCCTACAGGGATTCAAACCCTGACATCTGGTTTCACAGGTTTTCCTTTAAAATCTGGGTTGAAGCCTCCATGACCTGTAACTCCAGAATTTTGCATTCCTACAAAACCATCACCACATGGACAACACCAAAGTATGCCACCAGTGGACATGGTAGCTGAATCTTGAGCTGGTAATAGATGGTCTTGTCAATTCCTGAGATGCCCTCAGGGCATCTTCCTTGCAGTGTAAAGTACTTGATTTCTTTTTAGTGGTGTTAATCTTTTCAGTAACCAGAAATTCCTTACCCTCAACTTTAAATGGCATTTTCTGGACAAATTGCAAGTTTTTCTAAACTTTCTATTCTGTGTTCTATGCCTGATTATCACAGTAAACCTGTGCCTGAATGCTGTTCCACCAGATTAGTCTATCATCTTTAAATTCAGTCTCACATAACATCTCAGGACATAGACAAAATCATTGCCAGAATATAGTACATGTGGCCTCAAATCCAATTCCCAATAGAGTCCTCATTCCTATCTGAAACCTCATGAGTACAGGTTTACTGTTTGCATTTCTGTTGGCATTCTGGTGCCGCAGTCTGGCTGGGCACAAAATCATGGGCCACTCAAGCAGGAACACATTTTATTTTTGAAACTGCCGCCAATGCCCCGTACGCTCCCGGGAAGATTACCGATGGACCCACGCTTTCTCCTGGCCCCCCAGCGGAAGTCCCTCCTCCTGAATTCCCTCCTACTGCACTTCCCCAACCAATGGGAACTCTCCAGGAGTCCTGTAGCAGGCCCAGGTGGACAGCAGGAGTCCAATATCATATGAATGCAGAATCTAAACATAATCATATCATCTCAATGGCTTGCTGGCATCACCTTTCAACCAAAAATGCCATGCATCATATTACTTGGCTGTGGCTCTTAGCATTCTGGTCTTCCACGCTTACTGCATGATCGCACTGCCAGTATCCCCGCCCTGACACACAGTGTGTCCTCCCAAGCATTTCTTTGAAATCTGGGTGGAAACATCTGTGACCCTATAACTCCATTGTTTTGCATTCTTCCTTATGACATTCTGTGATTTATCCAGCCTGCCTCTTGAAACTTTTCCAAATTCTTCCCACAAATCATTTCCATGGTCAGGGTAGTCACAAAAAGGACTCCACTCCTGGTACCAGTGTTCTGATTTATTTAGCTTTTTCTTGCTGTGACTAAAATGCATGACATGAACAATTTAAAGAAAAAATGCTTTATTTTTGGCTCATTGTTTCAGAGGTTTTAGTCTATGGTTGGCTGTCTCCATTGCTTTGGGCCTGAGATGAGGCAGAACATTGTGGCAAGATGTGGCTGAGAGATGGTTCTCAGCTTATGACAGTCAGGAAGCACAGTAATGGAGAAGGAAAAGGGGATAGGAATAAGAAATTGCCTTCCAGGGCATGACCCCATTGATCTACTTCCTCCAACCATAACCCACTTCCTACAGTTTCCAAATACCTCTCAGTAGTTCATTTAGCTATGGGTTAATACCCTGATGAGATCAAAGCCCTCATGAGTCGATCACTTTTCCAAAGCATCACCTGTGAGCATACCTGAACTGGGGAGCAAGCTTTTAATATATAAGACTTTGGGGAACATTTCAGATCCAGACTTAAAAATAATATATTTTATCATTGGCATGTGTGCATATTGTAGGGAAAAAAAACATACTTCACTAAGCACAGTGTTCTTGTACACATGCATTTACATATGAGTAACTGTAAGGAAATAACAGATTTTTCTGTATGGCTTATGAAAATCTTTCTGTATTTACATATATATAACATCTATGATTTGATATTAACTGGTTTAGGCATCTCTGTCAGTCTTGGAATGTATTCCCCATGAATAGGGGAAGACTATAGTTACATTATGTCAGTCCTAGCAAACAAATTCACTTGCCCTCTGGAAAATAAGAAATGTAGCCAGATAGTGCAGGGCACCACGATTTAGGAAGGAATACAAAGAGCATTCTCCTCTATTTGCATTGTCCACTATTGAAACCCTTGTCCTTCCAGGCCCAGTCCCTAGGTCATTTTCACCACAAAGACTTTCCCAGTCTTGTGGTCAGAATGACTCATTTCATCTTCTGTGCTCATCCTTTCCTCCACAGTCCTTTCTGCCATTGAAACCAGATAAATTTTACTTACTCTTATTTAATCTTGCTCTTATATCTTAGTTAATTTTTTATTACTGTCCCCACCCACTCAATTCTAAGGGTTTTGAAGACAAGGCATGTATTATTTACTTGGGAAGCATTGGTTCCATCTCCCACCAGCTGATACAGAGATAGTGCTTGCATGGAACACATGTGGTGGATGTTCAGAAAATATTTGAGATAGTTCATTGAACTGATTTTTAAAATTCATATTTCCTCATTGTGACTGTACCATCTTAACTGTACTGAAAGAGAACCTTTCAGAAAAAGAGGAACTAAAATTAGTTTGGATGACCAAAGGTAAGTACCCAAGAAATGATCTTTGTTGTTGTTGAGGTTTATAGAAAGAGAACTTGTGGGGAAAAAAAGTCAACCTGGGTATATTAGGGAGTCCAGGACACAAAGCCAAGCAAACTAATATTGTCCAGTTGAGGAAGGAATGGGATTGGATTTATAGCTTTGAGAGTTCTTCAGGGCTAGAGTATGAAAGTTGGTTGGATTAGGAATCCTGGCTATCACAAAAGGAAGAAAAGTGTGATTATCATGCCAAACCAACAAGAGCTGGCATTTTTTTTGGCTCTTTGGGAAGAGAAATGGAGAATGATAAAAAAGGGAACCAGAAAGTTGTCTGGCTATGGTCAGACAGGAGGAACTGGAACTACAATAGAAGTAAACCTGAGGCTGGGATAGAAGTAGATTAATTGACAGCATTTTCAAAACCAAACATCAAAAATGTGGATAAATAAAAATGAATATATGTGGGGGCTGGGGTTGTGGCTCAGTGGTGGAGTGCTTGCTTAGCACACGAGAGGCACAGGTTTGATCCTTAGCACCACATAAAAATAAATAAATAGATAGATAGATAGATAGAGGTATCGTGTCCATCTATAACTAAAAAAAAATTTAAAAAGATGTATGTGAACAATAATACAGAATATTTGAAATTGAAATGGTTTAAGAAAATTGCCATAGATGGGTTTAGTCATTATAGAAATGTTTTAACGGCATAGGCTTGAGACTGATGGTCCTTGCTTTCTCGTAGCTTCTGTCATCTTTTCCCCTTACCTAGCTTGAATACTTAACTGAAAACATTTTTATTATTATGTTTTGTCTTACCAGCAGGTGAAGTGATTTTTATATTTCTTAAAAAGTCAATTATTGGTTGTCTATGGCCCTTAAAGGACTTTCTCCCACATTATTTAAAGTTTCCATCCTTCCTCTAAGATTCTCTTTATAAAACCATTTAAACTCCCTTCTAGTGCTTTCCAAGGCCTTGAGAATTTATACTTTGCTTGAAAACACCCTATATCTGTCTCAATGGCCCAAGAAATTTTACATTCCTCTTTCATCCTTCTTATAATGTCTAAGTGAATGGGATTTGTAAAGACATTTATCTCTTTGTATACTTTTATATAGTGTAAGAATTGCCCTATTACTGATCCCCGAAATGTAAATGAACTGCAATATATTTTCATTTTTAGGCATCTCTAGTCATTAGGAGGAGGGCAGCCAATTGATAGAGGAGTAGAAGCCAGCTTGTGTGAGCTTTTGGCAAATAAAAAGAATAGTCATCTTAATGAAAGAAAAATGTCAGTAAACATGCAACTTCTATTATTTTAGACAGGGTTTTGCCATCAAAATAAGTAACAGATTGAGAAAATTTATCTTTTCTTCTTGCCCTGATTCTTATTCTTTTTTCTTTTTTTTATTTTTAGTAAATGTACAGTTAAGGTCCCATCTGAGAACCACTGACTGCAAAGAGTTGCATATTTATCTCCATTTGATAATTGTAAGCTTTCCCTTGACCTTTGCTGTGAAGACTATCTTCTTTTACATGAATTTTAAGAACATGTTCAGAGATATTTTGTAAATTGCCATATATTTAGTTAGTATAACTTTTCAAAATATGGGATTTGACTATAATGAGAAAGGGAGCCTATCTTGTGAGTTGTAACACAGCTAGGGTGTCAGAGTTTCATAGACAGCAGATAGGTACTGTATTGTTATTGTAGATAGGTACGTGATTTTGGAAAAACCCAAACCTGAGTTTATACTCTGCCACTTCTTAGCTCTGTGACCTTGGACAAATTTCTTAATCTGTGTCTCAAATTCTTTTTTAGTGAAGTTGTTGCCTTAGTAGTACCTCTTTGGTTTATGAGATTTAATTAGTTAACATCTATGAAGTACTGAGAACAGTGCTTATTTCTTAGTAGGTACAAATTGAGAAAAATTTTTCCACAATTAATAAAAGCTTTGGATGCAATTTCAGCTGTGTATACCTTTGGATAAATGTTAAATAGATAAATTATCATTTGGCTTTTTATTATGAAAAACTCTGTACCTTGTTTTGGGTCCTGATCAATTGGAAATTGTGAAAATAACCCATATAGTCTAAAAAGCCCTTTTTATTTCTGGTGTCCGCCTCAAGCAAGGCTCAAGTGATGCAGACCCTTGTTGCCTGAAAAGTTTCTGAGTACTATTGGGAAAGCTCTGAATGATAGACAGGAGTGTGAGAACATATTATTTCTGCTTTTGTGACTCAAAGTGAATTAAAGCACCAAGATGAACTTCCTGAAATCATTTACTGTTGTTGACATATGTACATATTGGTAGGGATGTGGATATAAGAAACACAACTCTCTGTGAAAAAGAGCTGAGAATACAAAACAGTACTATTATATGGAACTCAGCAAGTTTATGAAGCAAACTATTAATGTTTGTTTTGATGTTCCATAAATTTATACCAGATCATGGCTCTAATCTGGCATAAATTTAGCAAAACTCTCCTACTCTGCTGAATTTAATGGAATAATTGGGTTGCACATTTAGGAGTGCAGCTTCAGGAGCCATGATAATGAGAGAGGTTGAAGTTTACATCAGCTGCTTACATCAATCAGATAGCACTTATTGCACAGGTAAGGTCTCAACTGCCTACAAACATTAATTTCAGGTGACCTTACTTAGCAAAGCTCAGTTTAATATACTCATTGTAGAGCACATTCTTTGTTTTTACAAAGGTGTGCTTCCTAAGAACACAGTAATACTAATTTGTCTCAGCTTTGATGTTCTGCCTTACTGGTACTGCAAACTGATAAGTGATTTCTTCTCTACAGCATTATGAGAAAATAAGTCTTATTTTGGAAACATCAAGATTAGTGGCTGGCTTTATAAAAACTTGTTTGGAATCTTTCTAAGTTTTTAATGATCTTATTTTTAAGTTAGAAATTGATTTTATTCTGCATACCATCTTAGTTTCACAAGCAACTCTGATTCTGTAATTTAAATTTTACTCTTCAAATATCTGGATCTGGGAGTATGGTTTGTTATTTATGGGCATATTTGAAGAGTTTATTCTATAAATTATAGCTGTAAGATGGCTTCCTAATAGCATTTTAAAAATCATTTACAGTTATACTTCTTTACATTTAGTCAGTAGTCTACTATTATGACAACAAGCATCTTTTAGCATATTTTTTATTGTAGGAAATCTAAAAGATATACTAAGTAGAGGGATGTGCATAATCAAGAACTTATTTCCACCTTTCAAAAAAAATCACTCCATAGCTAATTTTGCTTCTTCTGTTTAACTATGTTCTCTCTACCTCCATGTTATTTTGATGTAAATACCAGATACCTTGTAATTTTCTCTCTAAATATTTCTACATTATCTCTTAAGACAGACTCTGAAATTTTTAAGTCTTATCCCAATTCCATCATCATATTCCTTTAAATCAATAGTCATCCCATATGTTATGTTTCTCCACCCATTTCTTTCTTATTATTAAAAAAGCAGGTTTTCCTTCACCTGCAGATCAGTGACTACATGACATTTGTGCCATTTACCATAGTCTTCTATTCATAAAGTGAGGAGTTAAATACAAAATGTTCTTTTTAGGTTAGATTTTATTTTTATAGGAATTCTTCATAGTTGATAATGTTTACCTTTACCAAGAAATACATGTTTGGATTCTCTCTTCTGGGAATGTAAGTAGCCACTGAAGCTCATTATGTTAGAATCATTATTTCATTAGAGATTGTAAAGATGTGAAATTTTAATTCCTTCTTAAGTCATTAGTTGAAATACTTGAATAAGAAAAGATACCCTGAGTATAGTTCTTATAATAAAAAAAAATTAGCATCAAATTATTTTCCTTCATTTACCAATTTTTTCACAATGAAGAATTTTTAAAAATTTATAGATGCAAAGGTATTTGATATATTTAATGTGTTGCAGTTATTATACTTATTCATGTAAGATTGTTTTATCTTCATGGAGTAGGAGATTTTGCTGGTTGACTCCTGAATCCATCTTTTGATAAAATCCAATAGTTATTGTTTGCTGCTAGTTTCTTATTACCATCAACAATTGGATTACTAAAAAGATTTTTAAATAATATTTTGTCCTATTAAGTACATATATATAATATATTAATATATATTAATAATATATAATAAAACTACTGTGATATTGTGTCCCAGTGTCAGTTAAGTCAGGTTGGTGTGTAGTGTTAATTCAAATACTTTGTCTTTCCTAATTTCTGTCTTCTTATTCAGTCAGTTACTGATAGATTAGCATTTAAAAATCTGACTATAATTATGGACTTGTCTGTTTCTTCTTTTGGTTCTCTGTATTTTGGTTTTGTGTATTCTGAAGCTTGGTTTTTAGGTAGGTACACATTGAGATTATGTCCTTTTGATGAATTAGTCTTTATATAATTGTAAACTCTTCTTATTCTGGAAATATTCTTTGTTCTAAAGTCTATTCTGCCTGATAGCCACTCTAGTTTTCTTTTGATTTGTGCTCACATAGCATATTTTCCCCAGTTTATGTAAATGCTTTTATTCTAAAAATTTTTATAATAACTTTATTTTATTTATTTTTGTATGTGGTGCTGAGGATTGAACCCAGTGCCTCACATGTGCTAGGCAAGCACTCAAACCCTGAGCAACAATCCCCAGCCTTATTCTAAATTTTTATGTACATCAAATTTATCAATGTTTTCTCTATTTGCTTCTGAATTTTGACTTATTGTTAGGAAAGTTTTTACCATTAACAAATTATGAAGAAATTTACTTAGTTTTAAAATATATATATGACTTAACTTTTATATTTAATTTCTGATCCTTTTGGAATTTATCTTACACTATAGACCAGGCACTGTGACTTGATCTTGATATGGAGTAGCAGGGATGAATTGGGGTTAGAATTTGTGGACAATAAGGTATAAGGCATCATCACTGTATTAAAGTGCTTATACTAGAAGAATCAAAATAGCTTCCAAGGAACAATCAAGTAAATGTATGGGAAGAAAATAAAATAAAATAATCAGTTCTCTCTAAATGAATTTATGGGTTACTTGAGAACACAGAGATGAATAAAACACACACACATACACACACACACACACACACACACACACAAAGAAAAATAATGAGATAAATTTATATAAATGTTTTTATACAATAAGATGATAAAAAAGAGTGTTATTTCACAGGATAGTTAAGATTCTCAGGTGAAATGACACAAGAGCAGGGTTTTAAAGCATGACTAGGACCCCAAACAAAGAGAAGGTGAAGAAGGACATTCCTACCAAAGCAATCATTTGCCTGACATGAAAGTACTTGCCATGTTCATGAAAAAGTGGAAGAGTTCCCTTGGCTGGACATTTACCACATGTGTTTCAGGGAGGAAAGGATGAGGGTCGGCCTTAGTGATCCCCCTAGACCCAGGTCAGGAAATGTTTTCTTAAAGTTGTCATGTGATATTTGCAGACCACATTATCTTGTCAGTCATTTATTTGTATTGTTGTGCCATAAAGCAGCAACAGACGATATATAAGCACATAAGCATGTTTGTGTTCCTGTGGAATTTTATTTAAAAAATAGGTGGCAGTCTGGATTTAGCCCATGTGCCATGGTTTACCAACCCCTGGATTAAAGGATTGGGGTTGAAGGACACGTGAGGATATGGGGTGTTGGAAATATAGAGAAGTCTAGGAAGTAAAGGTAAAAGTCAAAGTAACTTTATGTTTCTTTTTTTTAATGCCATCAAAGAGCTAAGACTTCCAGTATGGCTGTTATCACAGTATAAGTTTATAGTTTATATAGTATGTCGGTTTAGGATCAGAATCCTCTTGACCTATAATATTGAATAACATGAGTTGCAGGAACAAGAAAGAAGTGATGATTTCATTTTTGCCTTGCCCAAGTGGGAGCAGTTAAGATAAGTCTTCCACAAATTTGGGTCATCTTCATCCAGTTATAAGTAAGTACCACCCTGTGCAGAAGAACTCTTCCAGAGTGGGAATTTTGACTTCAGAAATCAGTCTGCTAGTGAGGTAATATGTTATTACTGTCATTTTGATGGTTAAACTTAGAGGAAGCTAAAAGGCTATTGAAGCATTGTATTAAATTCTGATGAATTACATCTGAGAACAGAGGGAAAATCTTTTGATGAGTTGAATGGGATGGGTAAATTTTATCTAAAAGTAGATTAGACTTTCAGACTTTCAGATTCCACAAGTATTGACAGCTTAATAACAAAAATAATTTTTTTGACATGAGGGTCTTACTATCTTGTCCAGATTATTGGTGTTCTACTCCTGGGCTCAAGCCACCCTCCCTCCTCAGCCTCCTATGTAGCTGGGACTATGGGTATGTGCCACCATGCCCAGCCCACAATGTTTGTTTTTGATTGTTTATCAAAAAATGGAGACATACCATTGAGTAAATGCATCTTTATTTTGGTATAGTACCAGTAATTTCAAGTAAAAAATTTAATTCTAGATCTCTGAAGGAACACCATCTAGGAATTATTAAAGTGAAAATTGGCAGTTTTTTCAAGGAGCCCATGATTTTTTCATAATTGTTTTTCACATGAGGGTTTAAGTCAGTCCATATATAATTAAATTTTAATTTTTAGAATTCACTAGACACTGTGAAGATGATTTTTGAGCAGGATAGTTATTGAGAATGTTAGCCAGAAAGCAAATTATCTTTCAACAAGATGAAAATTTCATGTTAATACTAAATGAGATTCTCCAATGTGTCCCCTACTTTATGATATATTATTTTTAGAATAGAGAGAGAATAGGCAATTCACACTATTTCTTCTTTCTTGTTTAATTTGTCAGAAAAGAGGCAGGCATGAAATGTGTTTTTCCTTTTTTTGCAATAATTTTTCACTCTGTTTCTTGGGCTTTTCTGGTTTTCTTTGCCTTTGTTATTCTCAACAAATTTGTTTTTATATAATAACGCATATTTAAGCTCCACAGAAATCAGTGGTCTGTGACCTAGATAAAGGATTTGAAAGTGATCTCTTGATTAAATAGTCTGTTGTTTTTGAAAGTTTAGAATTCATCCCCTGGATTGCTATTTAAAGACCTATGATGCTAGAAAGTAAAAATGAGGTATGAGTATAGGGCCAAAGGGATATTAAAGAATTGGGTGCCATTGGACCGAGGTGGCCCAAATGCCTAAGTTCCTACATAAGCAAACTGAAAGCTAACACAAAGAAAACAGTAAAATGAAACTAACACTTAACCAGCCCAAAACCACCAACTTCTAACTAGGGCCTTTCCACTGGGAGGACCCAAGTAAGGCTACTGTTCCACTTTAACTGATGTTTTCAGTGCCTTACTTTTGAGCTTACCCTAAAAAAGCCTTCCCCCTGGAGTCCTGACCTGTTTAATGGTCTGGAGCAGTCCCCTTCATGCTTTGCTCTTAGCACAAATAAACTTTTTTTTGTTTTGTTTTAATGTGACTCAGTTCATTTTCTAACAGTGATTATGCATTGTATATCAAGTATGTCCCTGGCATGGTGTTATACTCTTTTCATATATGATATCATTTAATAAATTTCTTTATAAATTAAGAAAAATTGTCCTCCTTTGTTAGTTAAGGAGGTCACTATTCTGAGCAAATTAGAAGAGGAACATTAAGATGTGTTTGTAGTAACCATATAGATTATTTCCCCAGGACATCCAGAGAGTGTTGAATCTGTTTTATATTTCATTCAAGAAATTACTAATGAGTTTAGAAATATAATCACTAATCATTTCATGCCATTGCCTAAGACTAGCTCTCCATTCTCTTCCAATCTCCATATCCTACTACAACCCAACACCTAACAAAATATACCTACTTAATAATTTATTTCATGTAAAAGGGGTATGAAAGGATGTTCCACAAGTGATTAGTGTATGTCTTGGCTGATTGTGTGTGTGTGTGTGTGTGTGTGTGTATGTATAAAAAGTGTACCTACAAGTGATGTTGGAGATAGAGACCAATGAAATGGTTTTTCTCAGTGGAATGGTATTTTAGTCATCTTTTTGTTGAAAAGAACAATTTAGAGGAAGAAATGTTTATGTTGGCTTATGGTTTTAGAGGTTCATTCCATGGTTGGCTGACTCAAAAGCTCTGGACCCAAAGTGAGGCAGAATATCATGGTGGAAGGGTGTGGCAGAGAAAAGCAGTCCAGGATATAGCTGGGAGAGAGAACTCCACTTGCCAGGGACAAAATATAAACCCAAAATGTATTCCCCCAGTGACTGATTTCCTCTAGTCAAACCCTACCTTCCTAAAGTCACCACCCAGTAGAGCAGTTCTTTCATATTATTAATTTTTCAAATGGATTAGTTCATCAAATGGATTAGTACACTGATTAGGTTACAACTCTCATACTCTAATCTTTTTAGTGAACATTCCTACATTGTCAAATATGAACTTTCAAAGGACACTTCATATTTAAATAATAACAAGTGGCATGATTTGACGTGTGTTTTAGATGTATTTATTACTGTAACAGTAATATGGTTGATGAATTTTTGGGAGCTGAAACCAATGGCCAGGAAGACCAGTACAACAAATCTTCTAGTAACCATATCAGCAATGGTGAGTCCTGTGCTGATAAGATATGGAGGAAGAGAGAAAGATTTGAAAATGAACCAACTATTGTTGCGTGTTCAATCCAAGGAAGAAGGAGGAATGAACAATACCTTTCAGATTCTGACTTGGATGCCTAATGTGATAGTTTTTGGATGAGAGTGTCCACCAAAATCTCACGTGTAAGACAATGCAAGAAAGTCCAGAGGATAAATGATTGGGTTGTGACAATCTTAACCCAGTCAGTGAATTAATCCCCAATAGGGATTAACTGAGTGGTAACTGAAGTGGTGGGGTGTGGCTGGAGGGGATGGGTACTGGGGTGTGTGGCTTTGGGGTGTATATTTATAAATGGCAAGTAAAGACCTCTTTGTATGCTTCCTGATTATCTGTGAGCTGCTTTCCTCTGCCACACTCTTCCTCCATGATGTTCTGCCTCACCTGGGAGCGCTGGAGAATGGATCTGGCTGTATAAGGACTAAGCACTCTGAAATTGTGAGCCCTCAAATAAACTTTTCCTCTTCTGCAATTGTGCTGATTGGGTCTTTCAGTCATGGCAGCAAAAAAAGCTGACTAAAACAACTAGGTGCATGATAGTGCCTTAACTGAGGCAAATACCACTTCTTAATTTATTAAGAACAACAATATTTTCTTCTTTCACAGAACTCCACTTGCCAGGGACAAAATATAAAAACAAAAAGTATTCCTTTCATATCATATATGAAAAGAGTATAACACCATGCCAAGGACATTCTTGATATTCAATGCATAATCACTGTTAGAAAATGAACTGGGTCATATTAAAACAAAATTCCTATCTTTTATAGAGCAACTCTGACCCACAGAAATAAAATACAAGACACAAAAGCAAGCCAGTGGTAATTTTAAGTTTTCTGGATGTCATGTTAAAGTAGATAAAAAGAAAGAGAATAATTTTAATCTATTTTATCAAACTCAATATAGCCAAAATATTGTCATCAAAGCTTCTAATATAAAAATTATTAATGGAGCATTTTACATTTTATGTTTATGTGAAGTCTATGAAATCTGGTGTATCTTTTATATTTAAAGCACATTCAGTATGCATTAGTCACACTCAGATGCTCAACTGACCATGTCTAGTGGCTACCATAGTGGGCAATGTACCTATAGAACCTCCTAATATAGATAAAGAAAAGCATTCTTTTTTTTTTCCCTTCAGTACTGGAAATGGAACACTTGGTCTTATACTTATTAAGCAAGTACAATACCACTGAGCTACATCCTAAGCCTGTATTCTTTTTCATGAAAGAATCATATAACTTCTAAAAAATCAACTAATTAAGATAAATGCTCAAGTATAGCTGGGGAAAAAGCCACGCAGCTTAACAAGAGACTATATTACTGGAAGATTGAGTTCTGCTTTGAGTTCTAAGGCTAAAATTTGTATGATCTTTCATAAGTTAATTTTTCTGTACTGCAGTAAAACTAAGGTTAAGACTCTTAAGAGTTTTCTTTTAATGTCTCTAAATTAATGTAGTGACCATGTCATGCTGCAGCTACAGCAATTGTAATGGTAGCAATAGTAGAAGTAATGATAATGGCAAACCTTACACAACACTCATTGTGTGCCAAGCACTGTATTAAATGTTTTACATGTATTAACTAATCTAATTATCACAATCCTGTGCAGTGGTCCATTATCATGCTCATTTCACAGATCAGTAAACAGGAGGGCAGAGAGTTTATAAAAAGAATGCATTTTGGGATTTAAAACAGTGGTATCCTGGTTCTTCCATCCATGCCCTCAATCACTAAACTACTGTAGTATACCATTTAAAAAAAATGAGTGGGAAAAAATCCCAGCTTGGCATGGTGATATAGGCCTATAATCCCAGCGACCAGCGATTCCAGAGTTGAGGCAGGAGGATTGCAAGTTTGAGGCCAGCCTCAGCAATATAGTGAGGCCCTGAGCAATTTAGCATGACACTGTTTCAAAATAAAAAATAAAAAGCGCTGAAGATGTAGCTTGGTGGTAAAATGACCCTGTGTTTAATCCCAGATGAAAGAAAGAAAAGGAAAAAAAAGCACAGGGACATGGTAGGGAGCTGTTATTTTCTTTCAAACATCAGACTCAAATTTCTTCAAAAATGTAAAGATAGTTTCAAAGCCATGGCAAATAAGTTTTGAATGAACATACTAATTCCCTTGGTTAGCACAGAGAACAGAGTATACTCATTTTTATCCTTAAAAATCCTTTTAACTATAAGGAAAATGGATGAGTGCTGCCTTCTCAGTCATTATTGCAGCCTTTAAGACCAGCTTCTTTAAACACCATGGGAGAACAAAGTGCTAATAGGCAGAAATCTGAAAGATTTTATATTTCTTCAACAAAGAGAGTAGAGCCCTTTTTTATTTTGGTAGTGAGGCTAGTGATTGAACCCAGTTCCTGTGTATGCACTCTACCAACTGAGCTATATCCCCAGCTTAGAAAGAACCCTTTCTAAGAGTAAAAATAAACAGATTGGGTCTGTCTGTCCCTATTCCTGTCCCTTCTATGTAAGAAAGTTCATAAGAAGAGGTACATGGACTAATGTTTAACAGCTGGCTCTTTAGAAAAAAAATGTATATGTTGTGTATATGTTTATTATAATGTTACAAATAAGATGTTTATTATCTAATTTTTTGGTTGTTGTTGCTTTGGTACTGGGGATTGAACCTGGGGCACTGTACCACCATGTAATATCTTTTTTTTTTTTTTGAGACTCTTGGACTTGCAATCTTCCTGATTTAGCCTCCCAGTCACTGGGATTACAGGTGTGTGCCACCACTCCCAGTTTATACTACACAACTTAAAAATAAAAAATATGCTATATCTTATAAACTCCATATACTCCATATAGCCATTGAGTCTTACACAATGCTTTTTGTTTTTGCTGAAACCTTGACTCTGAAGGTAATCTAAGGTAGTAACTGATGAATGAGTATAGTTCCTACATGAATATTGGTTGTTATTTGCATTTGTTAACAAGTAAGACAACAGTGAAACAATGTAGACATATGTTAGAATATCACTCTTTGGTAGATAATATGAGTCATTTTGCTGAATCAGAAAATTGTTTTCAAATAATGGAAGAATATTTCCCCATTTATCTGAGCTATTTATAATGTAGTAGTCACAGATACAAAATACTCTTAGCTTTAATCTGCATTGTAAACACTTTTTGCCATCATTTTTCAGACAGTTTTCAAAACAAGATACCTTTAAAATTTAATGCCTAGACATTTTCTGGTGACTTTTTAAATTTTCAAGAATAAAAAGAAACTTTTACAGGTATCCAGACAGAGAAAGCAGGTTACCAATAAAGCGTCAAAACTCAGTCTGTCCTTAGATTTTTCTTTTGCAATTCTAAATTCTAGAAGACAATGGAACAGTGTCTACAAAGTTTTAAGGGTAAATCATTTTGAACGGAGAATTATATGCCCTGCCAAGTTATTTTTTCTGTTTGCAGGCAATTGGAAGATAGAAATACAGAGATTAAGAAAATATATCAACCAAGAATCTGCTCTGAAAATCTTGCTGATTTACTGCAGCCAATAGAGAAAATGTAAAATAAATAGGGAGGAAATTTTATAAAGTAATGGTAAGCATTAAAACTATTTAAAAAGCATCGTATTTTAGTTGTTACATACTAGGGTAACAAAAGTGAACACAAAAAAAGATTTGTAAGCAGTATGTAAAATTTTTAACTTTATAGTTTTAAGCTGCCAAAAGGCATGCCAAATACGCAAATGTATTGTTCCAAGTAAAATACTGTTTTATTTTTGCCAGGTAGTATTGTAGATAAAAACACATGTTGTTAAGCTAAGAAATAAAAGGGCTTTGTCATTGTGGAAAGGACATGTACAATGAAGACTGTACTTGTTAATCTGACAAGAACAACAACAAAATCAGGCCCTCCTTTTTTTGTAAGCAGTTTGCTGATTTCCTTGGTATAAATGCCAGGGGGGCAATCTCAAGCTACTGTGATGTCACTGAATACAGAGATGGTAAGAGATGCATTGTAGCATGTCATTGTATTATATTTCTACTCAAAGGCTTAATAAATAGCAAAATAAGATCATTAGAAAGCATTTCTTCCTTTTCTTTTAATATAATTAACTTAATTATACTTTGAAACAATTCAGTTTTCTTTCTTGTATTACTGGGGATTGAGCCCAGGGCCTCATACATGCTGGGTAAGCACTCTACAGGCTACACTCCTGTCCCATTTTTAAATTATATTTTGAGATAGGGTGTCACTAAATTGCCCATCCTGGCCTTAAACTTGTGATCCTCCTTCCTCAGCCTCTGTAGTAGCTGGGATTACAGGTTTGTGCCACCATGTCTGGCTTATAATTCAGTTTTTACAGTTGTGTTTAACAACTGTCTCACAAAATTCCTAGAAATTTAATAATCAACTCTTAGTAGTCAGCACAAACCAGCTCTAGAATATCATTGGCATAAATACAGGGAGTTTATACACTGATTTATAAAGCAGTACGTGGAGGAAATCACATTCCCTAGTCTAGATACATGAGATTAAACTACAAAGAGATTGTATGCTTGGAAAGATGATAGGGAACTAGACCTTGGTAGGCATCAATAAATATAGTCCATTTAGCACTCTCAAAAAAAAATTTACTAGAGCCCCTTGACCAGAATTTTGATTTTAATAACCAGTCAGGATATACACAGAGAGGTATATTTAACTTGGACTTCTATGGAAGCATCAAAAGCATATGTTGAAAATGATTAAACCTATGAAGTCAAACAACAACAAGTGCTGGCGAGGATGTGGAGAAAAGGGTACTCTTGTACATTGCTGGTGGGACTGCAAATTGGTGCAGCCAATTTGGAAAGCAGTTTGGAGATTCCTGGGAAAGCTGGGAATGGAACCACCATTTGACCCTGCTATTGCCCTTCTCGGACTATTCCCTGAAGACCTTAAAAGAGCATGCTACAGGGATGCTGCCATATCGATGTTCATAGCAGCACAATTCACAATAGCTAGACTGTGGAACCAACCCAGATGCCCTTCAATAGATGAATGGATAAAAAAAATGTGGCATCTATACACAATGGAGTACTATGCAGCAATAAAAAATGACAAAATCATAGAATTTGCAGGGAAATGGATGGCACTAGAGCAGATTATGCTTAGTGAAGCTAGTCAATCCCTAAAAAACAAATACCAAATGTCTTCTTTGATATAATGAGAGCAACTATGAACAGAGCAAGGAGGAAGAGCAGGAAGAAAAGACTAACATTTAACAGAGTCATGAGATGGGAGGGAAAGGGAGAGAAAAGGGAAATTGCATGGAAATGAAGGGAGACCCTCATTGCTATACAAAATTACATATAAGAGGTTGTGAGGGGAATGGGAAAATAAACAAGGAGAGTAATGAATTACAGTAGATGGGGTAGAGAGAGAAGAAGGTAGGGGAGGGGAGGGGAGGGGGGATAGTAGGGGATAGGAAAGGTAGCAGAATACAACAATTACTAATTGGGCATTATGTAAAATTGTGGATGTATAACCGACGTGATTCTGCAATCTGCATTTGGGGTAAAATTGGGAGTTCATAACCCACTTCAATCTAATGTATGAAATATGATATGTCAAGAGCTTTGTAATGTTGTGAACAACCAATAAAAAAAATTAAAAATTAAAAAAAAAATAAAGTACGGAATAAAAGAGGTGATAAATTCCAAGAAAAAAAAAAGAAAATGACTAAACCTGTACTCTGTAATAAGATCTCTATACAGTTGAATATATGGGAAATGAACTGTAAAGGAGTCAGAGTGTTTTTATACAGTGTCTGGTTCTTCCTCAGTGAGGAATTGATGACAGTGTTTTATCCACTGTGATTGAATGGCCTTGCCAGCCCCAGCACTGCTTGTGCTCCCATGAGTCCATATCTGCTCTGTTGTGAGATACCTGCTTGGTGTTCCCAAGTCCTGGGAACAAATCAGATGTATAAAATGTACAGGCCATTTCTTAAAACATTTGTCCACAACCTTCTCTGAGTCCCAAGCCTTGTCTGCCTGAGGAGTAACTGGGCAACTGGGCAGCACTTAGAGGCTTCTAGGTGAATATGTGCTTAGTGTGGGCACTGTCGGCACCTGTGATTTCTCTGGGGAATGAGTATTCTACTGTAGGATCTAGGTTTTCTCAGTATCTGGTAGTAAAGCATTTTGGAGGAAAATGCCTCTTTAGAATGTGGTCTGGTCTGAAAAGAGGGGCTCCATTGCTGGGGCATTTCCTGGGCACCACCAGTAAACATCCTTTCTGAAATTTGCCCACCTCCATGGCACATACAGTACAAATACCAGTGAGCATGCCAGGTATCATTTATTGTATGGATTTTATTGGGTCAAAAAAATTGCCATAGTGAATCAGATCTGTGAGTCATGGAAATTCATTTTTAAATTTTTTTGTGGAGTGGGATCAAATAATGGCTCATGGAGATTTTAATATTTTTTTAAACCGAGACAATTCAATCTGTATCCTCTCAGCATTTGCATTTCTTGATTGATTTGTCACCTTAATATTTCTTTTCATAAAAAACATTCTCAACTTATTTAGATTGCCCTTCAGAGGGCTTTTATCCCACTCTATTGTTTTTCTCAGTTGCCATCATAGTTCTGTACTAGAACATTAGTATTTCTGGCCCTAGGCTTTAGCCCCATAAGCCTAATGTATAAGATTAAATGTATTTATTCATAAGGTATCAAGACCAATCATATGCAAAATTATAAGGTAGAAAACTTCTACCTCACCTTTTAACATAACCCTGGATTATAAGCTTCTTAACACAGAAATTTTATCTTATTCATATTCATGCATTGGGTTTTACATTTTCAACACAGCCACGATCAGATGTATAAAATGTACACCTTTATTCAACTATTCTTGAATTCAACTCCGCTCTGTTCCTACCATTTCAAAGATAGTCTTTTTGATTGAAAAAAAAAGCCTTTTTCAAGAAATCACTCAGTTCAGAGTTTAAGCTCAACCCATCAATATTCCATCTTCTTATCACAGTTGTTCTCCTTTTCCTACTTGATCTACTGAGATGGTGTCTGGGGACATTAACATTGAGTGCTCAAAGTCATACACCTAGAAAGAGGTGTAGGTTAGATTCAATCTAGGAAGTCTGGCACCAGCAACAAGGAATTTAACAACTATGCCATGCTGCCTTTTAGTCACCTAGACTGATACTGTGAACCTGGACAAGACTAAACATTTATGAACTTCCAAATAAGAAATAAATGATACGTTGTAGCATAGGAGGCTGTCAGTAAATAGAAGTGATGACAATATATGTAATTATTTTAGTACTTCATTTTCTTCATTCTGAGTGGTGCGATGGGTGGGAATAAACGAGTGAGTTTATATTTACAAACAGCTCTGAGGATTTGGGTTGAAAGCTGGATACTAAGGATGATGATTGTTCCTTAAAAACAAGAAACAGTTGTGTTCCTCTCTGCAAAGGAACAAAGGAAGAATGAACTGCAGTTTGCAACTGATGACTTGATTGTGTCTGTCTCTGTCACCATCATATGTAGGAATAAATGGTCACTTGAGGCTTGGCTATTTTTAAAGACTTCTCTCAAAGTGACTGAAAAAGAGGCTTAAGGTGATGATATACTCGAGAAAGAATTATTATACCTTTTACCACAGCACTTCAAAGAATTTAGAATCTCTTTGTTCTGAATTCACTTCAGCTGCCAGTGGTAGAAAAAGGGTACATTTTCTAAATTAGAGGAATACCTGTTATCTAGAGATCATGAAATATAATTCTAAAAGTAATTTTGTTAGTAGGAATTTACTGTCAGACAACAGCAGCCATTTAAAGTGTACTTCTTTTATGATTTTTTTTCTTTTCCTACAGCTGCCCCATTCTTATTGGATCTGTCTCTACAGATACAGTACAGACTAGCTACTTCCCTCCTCTTGGCTTATTTGCTCCTGAAGGTCCTGGTAGAAAAAGAATTCTCAGAGCTGGGAAATTCCTGGGCAAAATCATTTGGCTGCAGTCATTGAATGGAAAAACCACCCTAATTATTTCCCCACTATAAGACTATAATATTGGGAGTGGAAACATAACATACAATTCTCCATGCCATTCTATCCGTTTGTGGATTCATTTATTCCTTGATCTGCTTACTAATCATTCTTTTATAAACATATATGCTACTTGAGAGGACATATGCCAGAAATCTTTCAGTGATCTGGGGATACAACTTCAGTGAAATACATGAAATTTATTCCTGTGGTTTCTTTGTTATATTTCTTAATATAACATTATTCTTATTCAGCCAGGGGTTACAACACCTTTAGGTGGATTTTCCAGAGGAAGGAATTACAGACAGACTGCTCGTGGCTAGCAGGTGACAGAGCAGTTGTCCTCTACTAGAGGATGGTTGAACAGTTAACTCTCTACTAGGAGGGTCATTACTACAACTGCTGTTTAATGTAACCTTACATGCCTGTCCTCATAGCCACTGTAACCCAGCTGCTCACACAGCCCTGGAGCAAAATTTACACAGTATCACCTTCTTTAGTTTTGAGGGCTGTGGGCACTGCTCTTCAGGGACTTTTGAGTCCTCACACTTTTTGAGAAAGCCACAGTAAAGTATCAGTCCAGTGGTTTTTCTAGTAATAAACAGTACTATAGTTAAACTCTACATTTGCATTTATAGAAACAGGATTGAAGTGGGCTCCTTCATTCACTAAGTTTCTGTTCAGCCTATGTACCAGATACTACTCTCAATGTTGTGCTGGAACCTTCTGAGATCTCTCAAACACAAATGTCTAATCTGAAATGCCAACATGATGAGTGGAGAGATCCCCTTCAGGGACATGCCAGTATTCCACCTGAGTCACACCAAGGCATTCAAGCTTTCCAGGGATTTTTTTTTTAAAGCTAGATAATAATCAGTAAGAACTAGATACATCACTCTGTAATGTTTCAGCAGACACACAAATAGCCATTTCCTGCTATCTACTTATTGCTGCTCATTTTCTAAGTATTTTTCTGTTAACACAATGACTCTCCTTTCTGTAGAAGTATTTGGAGTCTTCAAAGTACATTGAAATCTCTTTACTGACTGGCTAATAGTGGTTTGAGTTTGTTAAGTTCCCTGAATCTCAAATGGGCATTTCTAACAAAGTAAAAGGTAAAATGACAATTTAAAAAAAATGGGGGGGGGGCGGGCAGGGGTTCCAGGAACTGAACCCAGAGGCACTTAACCACTGAGTCATATCTTTAGTCCTTTTTAATTTTTTTTTATTTTGAGGGAACGTTTCGCTAAGTTGCTGAGGCTGGCTTTGAATTTACCTCAGCCTCCAAGGCCCTGAGATTAGAGAAGTGTGCCTCTGCATCTGGTCTAAAATAACAATCCTTAAATGCATAGCATAATAAAAATAAACCTCTGTTTGTTGATCATTATGTATACTGCAATTTTTGCCAGTTATCCTTTTGAGATCCTGGCCAACAACTCTGCATGATAAGTGTTATCTTATTTTACAGTTGAGAAAAATCAGGTCCCAGAAAGATTAAGATACAAGTCACAGTTACAAACACTAAGGTGAAAAAGGGAGTTTACTCTGTCTTGCTCCAAACCTCGTCTTTCTTCCACCATGCTATTTTAATCACCCTTGCATAAATTTACTCTTTCAATGCTCCAGATCCAGAAGATTCTGCTCAGGTCATGTGATGTAGTCTGTGCCCTGTTTGAGGACCAATTTAGCCAATATGGATTTGAACCTTCCTGTCCTCATTTCAAATTTCCAGTTCACAACAAGAAATGACACTTTCCTTGTTCAGGGCCACATATAGGCAAAGTAGTGTATCCTTTCTCTGGGCTTCACTTCTTCTTTGTGTAAGCTCCCTTCCCTTCCCAGGACTTGGGAATCTTTACCATCCATGTTTTCAGCATGCACTTGGCCAGTGCTGCCTGACCAGCCTTGCCTCCTGAAGGCTTCACCAATTTATGCTGTAGCAAACAATTGTTTATCATCCAATTCTGCTATCTAAAAGGACCCAAGTGTCGATTTAGGGATGTCCCTCCATGGGATGTGAGATCTTGGACACTACTTTACCATTACAGCAGGCAATTGGTGGGGGAGAATCCCTGAAGAGCCCTTTCTTAATACCCAGGGATTGACAGGTGGAGGATAAGTCCAAGTACAGCTGATTATGCAGTATTCTGGTACTATGTGTTCTGGGAAGAAAGAAGCAAGGATGGAAGGAAAAGTTAAAATTAATTAATTTTGTAAGAACAATCCTGGCAAGATTATGTTCTGGCAATATCATGTTCTTATTCCTGCTCCAAGCCTCATTCTTCAGCTTTGACTTTTGATCCTGTGCAGCTCCCCAGATTGTTCTGAAACATTCTTCCTGTCTTAATCAGAAATGTTTCTGTGATTTGCAACTTAATAACTCTCCTCCTTTTTGGTAGATTCTGTGCAACTTCTCTCTCCCTGAGCTGCTCACTCTCTTGTACTCTCCTCACTAACAGACCACAGTTCAGGTGGCCTGTCCCACCCAGGTGACTGCTAACCACTCTGGCAGGCAGCTGATCTGTAACAATGAGCTAGTGACACAGAGAGGGATTGTCAAAGTTCTTTTTTCAGTCTTCACCCCCACTCCTACCTCTGAAATCTGTGTGATTCTTTAAACTAAATTTCTTTTCAACAACTATTTAAATCTTGGGCTTTGTCTTAGGTTTCAGTTTGGGACTCAGCATCAGGCCATTGATAGTGGGCTCTATTCTTTCCCACGCTCCAGTAGAGGCTTCCAAAGTAGGTTGGGAAGCATAAGAGATGTGTCAGAAGAGGAGTGAAGACCAGGTTGTGCAGGGACTTGGGGCTGGACAGGGGTGATCTAAAGCCCTAAGTGATCCCTGTACTATCTGGTTTGAAACCTTTAGTAGATTTCCCCATCTGAACTCAGGGATAAAGTTTAAACTCCTCATAAGGCATTCAGGTCCACCAAAGGTTTGACTGTCACCTGTCTCTATAGCTTAGTCTCCAGTATATATTCTCCAGCAAAGCTAAAGATACTTTCTGAACATTTCATTTGTTTCTTTGTACCATTTTTTTTTTCAGTTTACTGCCTCTTCCAGTACCCCTTTTCCTCTCATGCTCCCAACCACCCATGCCTACTTGTGAGCTACCCAATTGTTATTCATCTTTTAAGATTAGCCTTCTCCTCTTGGAAGTGCATTCTTTCATGATTTCCTTCTACAGTTCCCTCCTGCAGAGATCAGGTTAAACTCTGCTTTCAAATTCTTATTCATCTTTGTTATCCCTCCTCCTTATTTTAAAGGTACTAATGATAATTGTAGGTTCTTGAGGTGACTGGTTGGCTAGTTGGACAGTTACATGGAAAAAAGAAAGAATCAATGAATAATGCTCTTATATAATTGCAAACTGTAGCATTGTAGGAAGTATCCCATAATACAAGTATTTTTAAACTAAAGCTTCATGCCTATGGCCCAACTATTCCCTTCCCCCACCCTGCCTGAGTCTGTTAGCAGTGATTTATTTCCAATCAATAACAATTCAATTTATTTATAAAAGTCACTTACATGACTCAGTTATGTCCACCACATAAATAATACAAGTCTTGACCTGCCTGACTGGCTCTCTTGGTGACATAATCTGCTTAACCCAATTGCCAAATTGATCATAGAGCCCAAAACAGTTAATTAAAAAAAATAACCCTGATTTTTCTTTCAAAATAGATGCTAAGAAAGCTTTATAAAAATCAGCATGGCCTGAAGCTTCTGTGTCATCATGAGACCACTCAAAATAAATTTATATAATTGAAGTAAGACCACTATATTTTTTTAAAATATTTCAGGGTAAGAATTCAGGATTATTTGCTGAACCAAGGATGAAGGATTTATATGCTACCTTTTCGGATACTTTTAAAAATACTTGTCTTATTAAAATAATTCCTTTTTATATAAATGCAATCATGAATTCATCCCCCCAAATTCTACTCAGTCTTTCCAGAGGATTTTGGGGCAGTGATAAAGTCTAAATAGAATATATGAAAAATGAATTTGAGCAGAATTTCATGATACTGTCAGTTGGTAAGAACTGTGCCTTTATTTCCTGCAAGTTGGGGCCAGTGACTCTGTTGCTTCCAAATCTCTTGCTAAGAGATGGCCAGCCAGTGGCTATAAAATCTCATGCAGTGGCAGCTGTTTTCCTGTTCTAGTATTAAATGACTATCCAAGCAACATTTCTGCCAGATAAACAGCCAAGGCCTTGAGAGGCAGTTTTCTTTTGTCATGTTAAGGTTTTGCATAAGCATTCTGTTTTCTGGCCTTTCCTGGTCGGTTGACTATTTTGGAATCTCCATTCCTTGTAGTCCTTAGAACTGGCAGGTATTGGGGGCCAGTGAGGCTTCCCCAAGTAGGTTTCATTGTGTTACTTGAGTCTGACTCATCTCCCAGTATAGGTTGTAAAATCCCTGTGGAATCTCTAGGTCCAGGTTGTTTATTCTTGAGGATTGAATTCAAAACAATGCTTCCAGAAGGGCCCAGATGGAGGCCTGGTGACAAGAGAATAGTGAAAAAGAGCAAAGGGAACCAATATCTATTGAGTATGTGTGATATGCTTAGCACTATGATCAGTGTTTTAAAGATGTGATTTTACTTTATCTTCCATCAACTCTTGGAGGGGATATTATTAGTTCTCATTTGAAAAATTGAAGCAGAAATTAAAGTGACATTGCCAGTAAGAAGTAAATTCATAATTCAGACTCAGACTCCACTGTCTGACCTTGTTTTGTCTTCCACTCTGCCTGCTCTGTTCATTTAGAAAAGTGCAGTCTTTGTTCACCTGTGGTTCACATATTCTACTACTCTCTAAAGCCTTATTTATATATATCCAGTAGTAAATTTACAAGGCAGAATGAAAGTAAAATTAATCTTCAACTCATTCTAAGAGCAGCTAATGAAAGTAATTAGCCACACACACATATAAAAAGTGTTGTACATTAAAAATACATGTAATTCCCTCTTCATTTATCAATTTTTTCATTATAGTTATTGTATGCTATGATATTTATCCACCAGTATACTAAGCAGATTTATGAAAAGCTATTAGAAACATTAATCAAATCCTACTCTTTTCATTACATTATATTAAAAGGACTATATTTTGAGTCTGAGCAAGCCTTTCAGGAAAGAGAAATATAATACTTAAGAGACTAGATTCAGGAGCCAGACTGCCTGCCTTTGAATCCCAGGTTTGCCACATCCTAGCCTGGCTGTTCTTGGGCAAGTTACTGCAACCCAACTGTCTTTACTGTAAAATGGAGTGGTGAATGGTGATATTTATCTCATCTTGGAAGGTTGCTGTGAGTATTTCCTGAGTGGATGTTCTGACATCAAGAACAGAATCAGCATGTGCTAAGTATTCCATAAATGCTGACTGGTGTATTTCTTTGACATGCTAAGAAACTGGGCAGCAGCTCAGCCGCTTGCTTAGGGAACCCTACTCTGCCAGTGGTGGGGTTGGTCCTGACAATCCAGGTCTCAATTCTCAGTTCAGTGCTGGTCACTGCAGGGGTATCCAGAGAAGAACAGCATAGTAGACTAAAATTTTCCCCTATTTCAAATAAACTGAAAGTGCTATTTCTGTGCCCTAAATTTCTACTGTTTACTGTAGGTGAAGTTTATCTTCCCTGGGGTTCCCTTCCCAACTTTTTCCACTGCTTAGCTGCCTGTCACTGCCTTGTGCTGTCATCCTTAACCAGTGGTTCCCAACAGTGTTTAGTACATCAAAATGTCAACAGATTCTAACAGGTACACATTGCCATATGTGTAGTTCTGAAATCCAAAGACTCTCAAATCTGAAAGCATTTTCCATGACTCACTTGATTGAAAAACCTGCTCAGACTTGAATCTGTTCAGTGACAAAACACCTGAACTGACATTCAGCTATTCACAGTTTGCCCTTGTCCCTGGTGTGTGGAATCTTGCAGTTTACTGCAGCCATCTTAATGATTTCACTTCTTAGATACTGCCCTGAATCTCAAGGCAGAGGAATATATATCAGTAAGGATCTTGACAGAAGGAAATGGAGCATTCAGCCAAGGTGGATGAGGAGAATTTAGTAAAGGAAGTATGAATAAATGTGTGGTGGGAGTAAAGGAAGCGAAGAGGTATGGTGTACAACAGTTATTAGCTGTATCAGGAGCCATTACCACTCCTAGATCAGAAGGGCCTGGTTGCGATGGTACTTATGAGGATCCAGAGACAGCAGGAGAGGAGAGGGCACCGGTCAGGAACTATGGCTTCCTATAAAAGGATCCAAGCAGCAGCACATAACAGTGAAGGAAGTCCTAGGGGAAAAAAAGCCTGCTTTCCTCCTCCCTCCAGATCTCGCTGGTTCTATCTTTGGCTATAGATTACCTGAAACTAGAGGCAAGGAGTCCCTAGATAGGGCACCTAGGAGGCTACTGGGGGTGGCAAGTGGACCTGGAGGGCAAATGGAAATATTCCATACAGTATATTTCATCATCTCCAATATGTGCATTCCATTATCTTTCTGAAAACAGAAAACCCAAGAATGCTCACAAAAGTTTTATTTTATTGTCAACACACAGCATATGCATACCTTTGAAAAATATTGACAAATACCTACGCAACATTTTTTGGTGTGTGTTTTGTTTGGCAGTCTTGATGCTATTAAATCTATAGACTTAACAGCCAATCATCCTTAAAGATTGGAACTACTGCACAGAAAAGTGTCATCTCACTTTCATCAGTTCACTCATTGATTTATACATTCATTCATTCAACAAATATTCCTTTTGCAGAGTACCTACCCTGCAAAACACTATGAGCTCTGGGATATAAAGACAAAAATATAAATATACAATATAAAGACACCAGCCCTTCTAGTAGCTTACAGATTTAGTAAAAACCAAAACCAAAACCAAACCAAACAAAACAAAAACCAAACACTGATTTGTTGGAAAATTATAACATGGTCTTGGGTTATCAAAGAGTTTTCATCTTGAAGCTTTCTTGCTGCTTGGGGTTCTGTTTTGAGAATGATTTCTTAGCTCTATCTGGACTCAGTAGGAAAAAAAAAAAAAAAACCCCAAACTACTATGACCTATTAGCAGTGTCTCACGTAGACATGTGAGCAAAGAATGAAATTATTCCTGTAACAAAAATAAGAGCAATTTCCAGAGGAGGGGTTACTTTGAATTAGGAATACCTGAGAGGCTTTAGGGTGATAGAGGCTGTAAGTATTTCCAGGCAGGAACATGGTAGGGAGGGAGAGAGGCAAAGCAAGAGCACATGACAGGCTGGTGCAGGGACTAGAAGGGGGATGCAGTATTAGGGGATGGATACAGATTAATGAGAGGTCACACTAAGATGTTTGGACTTTATTTGCAGCAAGTGGGTTAGAATTGAGGGCTTTTGAAAAGAGAATGGCCTGTGTTCCAGGAAAATCACTCAAACAGCATTTTGAAAGGGGGGGTGGGGGTGGGGCTTAATTTTGAAATACATCTGACCCCAAGGTTTAAGGTGAAGGGTGAAAGATTGTGGACTTAATACTATTTCTCCATTATATGTGGTGTTTTTTTTAATTAAAGTTGTAGTTGGACACAGTATCTTTATTTATTTATTATCATGTGTTGCTGAGGATGGAACTCAGGGCCTCACACATGTTAGGCAAGCACTCTACCGCTGAGCCACAACCCCAACACTCTATTATGTTTTAAGAAACATTTAAAAATTTTTTCTTTTTGAAAGGACAGTAGGTAAACAGATGTCTTCTTTTTACCTGAAAATTTTAGAGAATGAAGCATTCTTTATGCCCTTTCCATGCACTGATGCTTGCTTAGTGCCTGTATTTATAAATTTGCAATAATACTATCACCTACTTCATTATGTGTAAAGGACTAATTTATTGGATTTTACATATCATAAATATTTTAGTAAATGTTTGTCATTATTATCCCATCTTTTAAATCAGCAAAATGGTTTTTAAAAGCATTTTGGATGAAACTAACATTTCTCAGCTTCTGAAAGTGCAGCCTACATAAATGTCTTCTTTCTTGACAAACGTAAGAAGTAGTGGAGAGAAGGAACGTTTCATGGAAACCTAACATGTACCTGGTGCTTCTGACCCCATGAAATGAATGGTACTTCCCTGTTTTACAGATGAAGGAACAGATTCTGAGATTGTTAAGTGGCATGATCCAGGCCACCCTCCATTAAAGAGCAAATTAATTTCTCTTTCCACTTCACCTTACCTGAGAGGTGTACAGGAGACAACAGATAAAACATGCATTCTGTGTGTGAAACACCAAGTCACGTGGTCTCTTTCTAGCAAACTTCCAATTATCTTTTTGTTTTAAGAATTTCGTGTTTCTGTTTGTGTTATACATATGTTTATACTAGCCCCTACCTCTCCCCTCTCATTAAAACAAACAAACAAACAAAAAAAAAAAAAAAAAACACCCTTGGAAATAACATCCATTCCCCCCTAATAGTCAGGTCTAACTTTCAGGCAAGTTGGAAACAGAATCTGTGAATAAGATCAAGATTGGATGGAGAAAAAGGTGAGGTAAGGGTCTGTTGTGGCACTGAGGGCCTGGGAGGGAAGTGTTCCCTTGCTGTAGAGGGAATTATCTGACCCTCTAGGAAATCAAGTTTATTGTAACTCTACTAAGTAAACAGTAATGTAACCCGGTTCTTCAATTTTTGATGTGCATGCTTTAAATGAGAGTGTGTCACATTTTCTCCCTTTCTTCCAGGAGCACACATTTTAGACCTGGCCTCTCTCCTTCTCCACCTAAAGCATGATTTCTCTTACTTCTGGCTGCCAGGCAGGAAATGTTCCTAGCCACAGGCTAAGCTTCTCCTTTGAAGGGGAAAGGGGGAGGGGGAGACAAGGGAAAAAAAGAAACAAAGAAAGAAAAACACAAACTTTACTAGAGCAGCTGGCAAGAGCCCCAAGTATCAGGCAGGTTTCCAGTTTCCTAGAAGCAGGGATACCACTCCCCCAAACCGCCTGCGCCCGTGGGCGTGGTTCCCAGTATATGTTAAATAGTCTGCCGGTGGGTGTGGCTTTCAATGTATGTGAATTTGCCCGCCCAGCGCCAGTGGGCGTGGTTCCCAGAGTATGCTAATTTGCTTGCCCTGCGGGAGGGGCCTTAGTGCCCTGGCGGCCTCACAGCGTGGAGAGAGCCTCTGGGCACAAGGACGTGCGGCAGGGCTGGTGACAGGCTCCCCGGCGCGCTGCTCCATGCTAGTCCCCGTCTTTGTTCTGGGGCCATCGCCCAGACATGCGCGGCCTCTGTGGAGGTGGAGGACTGCGGCGGCGTGGTGCTGACCCAGCCTATCACTCGTACGCGCGCTCCCAGCAGCCCAGTGGCGAACAGCGCTGCGGGACCTGGTCCGCCGCCAGTCATCCGCTCAGCAGATAAGGGGAACTACACACTGGAGGGCAGCCCTCTCTGGCTGGGCTGGTGCAGAGGTTGTATTCTGAAGCACTTATTTGCTGGGACACACCACTCGTGACTTGATTGTTGTTTTAAGTTTTGGTGGACTAGATGAGTGAGATTGTTCTTTGTATTGTCCTGACTGGAAGTGCGAAATGCAAGAATCTCCCCCACCCAGGGCTTAAGCTTGTCCAGCAGGGGTTAGCAGTGGAGTTATATATAGGCTTGATGCAATTTTATGATAAGTAAAACATATATATCATTTCTGCCAAAGTTACCCATAAAGTATGGAAGATTTTTAAAATATAATTTAAAACTAAACATACAAAAAAGAAAAAACCCCATACTGAATGACATTATCCTAAATCCTCAGAATAACTATTGAAAGCTTCTTTAGTAACTGCATGCCAACTAAATTAAAGAGTAGGTTGAGAGACACTTTAAAAAGTAAATTTCAGTAGACTTTTTAAAAAAATTTTCATTTCTAGATGTTAAAAACCTTTAACATAGATTATAAATAAATATATTTATACAATTATATAAATATATTGGTGTCAGCTGTTGATTATTGCTGATGTTTACTTTATACTGTAAATGCAATTATTACTTATTTCTTTGGGTCAAAAGAGATCTGCAACCATCTCACGATGTGCATTTTAGATTTAGTAAATCAAGGATCTGTGTTAAATTGCTTTATCAGTGTTCATCTATTTGATACAAGATCAAGGCCAATTAGACTTCCACTGATTAAACCAAAAATGTTTAGATGGATAGACTAAAAGTATTTGAGTGAATCATATGTTTTGATAGCTACACATTTAGGGAAGATGCTGTAGATAAGTTGATGAATGTTTTTCTTTCAGGGGCACAATTTGAGTGGTGTGCTTTTATTTCATCACATTGATTTTCATTGATTTTTTCCACATTTTTATCTTTAGTTACGTGATAATAATTACTTCTGTTTCCTAATTTCATTGATTTGTAACTTTATTTCTCAAAATATATTTTTGGCTGATATCCATGAGAGGAACTATCTACATTGGCATGAGATCTGTGTTTGGCTTGGCTAACAAAGAAAGTATTGTTTCTTTCAAAAAGAGCAGGTTGAGTAAAATCTCATTTTTATATAAAGACAATGAGAAATTAATGTATTCTTTCCAGCTTTAGGAATAGTGCATTATTTTAAAGCCTACTCAAAGATACAAAGATGCAATTGTTTTAGCATATTTTATTTTCAGAAGCATCAACATGGACTATTTTTACTTAGATTACAAGTTATGAAATAGATATAGATATAAGTGATTTGATGAGAGGCATGGGTCAAGTCTGTGCACTTTAAAATGGCTATGGTGTAACTGTCCTATTTGTAAGTACCAGCAGCTGTCTAGCAGCACCAGCCAGATATCTGAAACTACATCCGTTTCCAAAGCAAATTGGAGGGAGAAGTTTTATTAGCTCAGCATGTAGTGTTTTGGAATGATAATACATGAGAGCAAGAGAGTTGCATGTCATAGCTAGTGTTTTACCATAGGTTGCCAATTAGATTTATGTTGTTCTAAGTTTGCAGTTTTGATGATTGCCCTATACTTTCTACAGGACCTCCCCCCTACAGTGGAATCAAAAGAGGATAACATAATTCCTTGGTCCCTAGTAAAAGCACTAAAAAAGAGGTTCCTGTATTTACAAGGAGCCAGAGGACATCTCATCATTAATCATGAGTCTGATAACAGAAATAATCAGCCCCAAGTTGTTAACCTTTGACTCACTAACTACTGATCAATACTTCCTTTCAAGCCAAGAAGCAAGATGGTATTGTTCTACTTCTGAAGAAAGCACTCTCTCTTTCAAGAACACCCTTTCCTTTAAATTGCTTACATATTTGTAACCTATTTGTGGAGTAATAACCAGTATGTCCCTAAAAGCATACTATTATATCTGACTTTCTAAGTATCATCATTCTTTAGCTCTCTGTAGCATAAGTTCAAATCAAAGTAAACCTTTTCCAGGTCTTCACAACACCTCAGTTTATGTGATTTTTTTCTTTTTCTTTTTTTTCCCATACTTTTTGCCTGTTTCTTTCACTAAAATACAATATATTGTCTCTCTCTCTTATTTTGTCTGTTCCCCCCCATTATTGTGTTCCAAATGTCTAGAGCAGTTTCTAAACATTATAGTACTCAATAAATATTTCTTGAATAAATTAATGAATTCCAACTAAGATTTAAAAAATGGCCAAGATAAAATGGTGGGAGTTTTAACAGCTGAACTCAACCTATTTGCATGTACTGTGTGCCAGCAACATATTAGACATTGGAGATACCAAGAAAAATGAGATATAATTCCTGCCCCCCTCCCAAATGTGGGCAGACCAGTGGGATTTTTAGGAAAAAAGTTGAAATAAGTGGCAACATTTATAAATCAATAGGCTTCAGTTATAAATCTGTATTTCCAACTTCCAATGAAAAACTCATCAAAGGATTTAGGAACTCCAACCTGTCTGAGGCTGAGTAATAGTAACAGCTGTTCCACTATATGGGCTGTTGGAGCTCCTGTTTGTTACACTGTCCAGATTGCTATTCATCACTGAAGTGGAGTGTCTTTTTTAGTTTCTCCTGGGGCTACCTATTATATTTCAATGAAGTAAGCAGCCAGTAAATTGTACTTGTCATTTACTTTGGCTTAGGATCAGATTGCCAGATTTTGACCATCAACTATACCAATTACTACCCTGTGGCTTTTGGCAGTTTATTTAAGCTGCTTAGAATATGAATCCACCCAAAGGAAGCCCCAGATGTACTTATTAGTTGCATTATGACTGCTATCCCGTTAATTACAGTGTTAATGTATGTAAAGGGGAAAACTAAAACATTTTTGGTATTTGTATCCCTATCAGGGAAATGGGAAAATAAAACAGGGTTGAGAGCCTGGTTTTTCAAAAAAAGTTGGCCATTTAAAACTCAAATATCTTAGTTTTGTGTCTCCCATTTCAGAATTAGGAAGGATTCAAACAATCACTCATTCTTATCTCATTTGATCAATGGTTCAAACTATATGGGATATAACAAGTGAAATCATCTCCAGTCATGTGAATGCATGGCTTTTAGAGGGAGTTATGGGTACCTAATTGATTTTAGGTTGGGCTAGATTGACAATAGTCCTCTCCAGGTTTAAATTCATTTTTAAAAATGAATATTCAGGGTTGGATTTGTGGCTCAGCGGTATAGTACTTGCCTAGCGCTTGCAAGGCCCTGGGTTCTGTCCTCATAAAAATGAATAAATAAAACAAAGGTATTGTGTCCAACTACAACTAAAAAATAGATATTAAAAAAATCAATATTTAATGTGGATAAGTTAATGACTTGATTTTTTTTTTATGGTCCTGGGTTCGAATACAGGACCTTGTACATTCAAGGCAAGCACTCTACCAACTAAGCTATATCCCCAGCCCCAATATCTTGATTTTTAATATTCAGATTATACTTTGTGCATCTCATCCTGATGCAGTCTCAGATAAGTTGAGGATACATTGTGCCAGTAAATAAGAACAGTTAATGCTTCTTTGTTCTTCTGTTTTTGCTATTTGCATTTGCTTGGAAATCCATTGGATCATTTAAAGACTGTTATATTTCCTTTGAGCCTTTGGGCTGTTCTTCCCGTGTTTCTTTAAGAATTCTAATTTATTTCTTACAATCTCTATCATCATATTCCTTGATTCTGACAGTGCTTAAGGATGGATAGATTTGGTTAATTCTCTTAATTATTTCTTATCCTCACATTATTTTTGCCTTTTGAAATTTTCTTAGGAATTAATTCAAAGGAACTCTACAAAGTCTACTTTTGTTGTTACTCTTCATAGAGAGTGCTTGTGACATTGAATACTTGTAACATTTAATTTCAAGTTGTTTCTTTGGAGCAGGCAAGAGAGCCATCAAGATTTTATGAAGTCTCAGTTTTGCTAAAATAAATGGTTGAAATTGCCTTTAAAGTAATCACTAATGTATTTACAAAAAAAAAAAAAAATCCAGAGAATTCAGAGTATTGTGGAATCACCTTCATGTGGATGAAGATGGCCACTTTTTCTTAACTTTTTATTTTGATATAATTTTAGTCTTGTAGAAAACTTGCAAAAGTAAACTTAACCTGGATTCCTGAATTTTAAGGATTTTAGAAAGGCAGAGCTTCTATTTAAAATCCTGAGAATATTGTCATATATTCAAGATAATTTCACTTGGAAGCAGTGGCTAAAAATAAAGCTGTATATCTGGTTTTTTTTTCCAAAGATTTCCTTAATTATATAGAAATAAGAGTGTACAACAGTTTTTGAGGAATGTATAGTATAAAATGGTCATGATTATTCTGATGTTTATCTAGTTATACCATAAACTTCCTGGTAGAGTACAAAAATAGAGGAGGAAAAAAAGCAATTCTTCCTCAAAAACAAATTTAAACACTAACCAAGGTCATCCTTGGAATTCTCCCTCTACAGCAGTGTTTCAACTTTGTGAAGGGATTATTGTTTTTTAATAGTGTAACTATTTATATGATAATAATTTGATGGAAAATGTAACCAGTGAT
The DNA here is from genome assembly GCF_052094955.1 of Ictidomys tridecemlineatus. Taxonomy (NCBI): domain Eukaryota; kingdom Metazoa; phylum Chordata; class Mammalia; order Rodentia; family Sciuridae; genus Ictidomys; species Ictidomys tridecemlineatus. The sequence goes on from NC_135489.1 coordinate 62,680,635, forward strand.
GATTAGGAAGTAAATATCTTATTTTGAGGAAGAACTACATTTAGAAACTTTTAGTGATGTATTTTTTGGTAACTTTCTGTGTTGAAATTAATTCATTAAGAAAGATATTTATTTCAAGATGCAAACTTTTGCTACATTAAACTTTAAATCTCTATGAATTTGTGCATACATATAAAGAAAAACTAAATTCTGGGGGATTATAGGTATATTTGTTCTAGAGGATTGAGAAATAGTAATGGAAATAGTATTCTTGGGAGAGAATAGGAATTTATAGGTCATTCTTTATGTTGTGGTTGAAACCAGAGTTGGAGTCTCTGGTTTCTTTGTACAGTGGGATCCCTGCTGAGCCTAGGTACCTCCATGTGTAGAGCTATTGGGAAACATCTGGTACATTTCCTTTGATCTTTTCATTTGACTAAAAATTTGGTCAGTTGCACTATCCATTTTTAACCTGCTCATTTCTCCCTGCTCATTAATCACTAATGTATTTACAAAAAATCCAGAGAATTTAAGAGTGTTGTGGAATCACCTTCATGTGGATGAAGATGGCAACTTTTTCTTAACTTTTTATTTTGATATAATTTTAGTCTTGTAGAAAACTTGCAAAAGTAAACTTAACCTGGATTCCTGAATATCAATGGCTTACATAGCTGGAGTTATCATTGTCAAAACTAAGCAAACTACTTCTGGCATAATAGTATTAGTACAGGCTGTGTTCTGATTTTGCCAGATTTTTTTTTTCTAGAATGGAATTTTCAAAATGTTGTAGAGCTAAATTCAATATACCAAACTGAATTTAGGTATGTTTCCTGAGTGTCCTCCAATCTGTTACAGTTTGTTCTTGTCATTTGTGACTCTGGCACTTATTGAGGACTGGTTGCTGATTTTGCAGGACCTAGTCCTTTAATTTGGGTTGTTCTGATATCTACTCATGATTAGACTGAAGTTATGCATTTTTGATGAAAATTCTGCAGAAGTGATGTTGGCCCATCATACCAGTGGGTACATGATGATAATGTGTCTTAATGTTGATTGTAAGTTTGGTTACCTTGTTAAGGTGGTGTCTGCCAGGTTCCAAGCTATGAAATTACTATTTCCCCCTTTGTAATTTATAATTATCTTCATACTTTGAGCCTATGCAAATATCCTCTTCTCAGATTTTCCTCTTCTAATTTTAGCAACCATCTATGGATATTGCCAGTAAAATTTATTACTGTCGTTTCTTAAGGGTGTTTTTTTTTTAGGGGGGGGGTGTATGTGTGCTCATGGTTGAACCCTACTAGCTTTACCACTGAGTTACAACCCCAGATCTTTTTAATTTTTGTTTTGAAATAGGGTCTTCCTAGATAGGTCAGGCTGGCCTTGAACTTATGATACTCCTGCCTCAGCCTCTAGAGCCACTGGGATTACAGGAGTGCACCACTGCCCAGGCTAATGACTTTTAAAATTTTCTTTTAGTTTGACTTATTTTACATACAATAAAATATACAATCAGCATTCCTTAAGATTTTATTGTTTTTATGTTCTTCGCCTTTAGAAAGTAAACCAAATGTAAATAGGCACCAGTAGTTATTTAAATCTAAAGTTCTTTTCAGTTCAGATACAAGGGACAATACAATGACTTAATTTTGCCTGGTCTGATGCATAAAAACTATAAAAGTAAATTCCCTAATTTTCAAAGTTCCATGAATTCTTGGAAGCAAAATTTTATTAGAGGGTTAAGAGAAAGAAAGAATCAGAAAGTTAATAAATTAAATATTTTGTTAAGAGAGGGTGGTTGTTCTTAAATCCCACTTTTCCTGGAGAGTATTACTGAGACTGTCTTATTTTCTTAGAAGTATTTTGGTAGCTGATGGAAAACACTTTCTTGAGATGTTACATGAACATCTGAAAATGTGTTTTGACTAAAGTAAGCATTCTTATTTTCATATAATCAGAATTTCTTCTCATTCCATCCTCAAACCAATTTCATTTCTGAAATAATTGACACACTCTTACTTCAATGAATTCTAGCCAAGAATAAAAGTAAACTGTTGTTGTAGCAAAACATAAGAGGTGGATAGAATGTTTCTCAGAAGGAAATTTTGGGAATAAATTATATCTGGCTCAGTTGTTAGCTTTGTATTGTTTTTAAGCCACTTTGAATGAAAATGCAAAGTCAGGCATACCTTTAAATAGTGTAGATATTAACCTTAGAGACTTGTCATCATAAAGAGCATGATTAAAGTGCAATAGTAAAGATACTTATTAAGATATTGTTTGCTTGCCTTACTAGTAAATAACCTATATGGCATATTGTTTTTTCTCTTCTATAATTTATTATTTATTTTTTTGTTATTTCCTCCTTATTTTTAGGCATCCCTGAAACTTTTTAACTTGCTTTTTAAAAAATTTCTAATATTATTACTTTTAACTTGGAATTTACTTTTAATCAGATAGCCCAGCTTATAGGTAAAGATAATGCTGTTCAAAGGGCTACAGTGTATAATCTTTGTTGAAGAATTTGATAGAATTTATTTATTTTGGTTCCTTGGAGATATTTTTAGTTTGCTTGCTTTGATTTTCTTTCGGATTTCAGGTTATTGGAGTTGATGAGTTTTGTGTAACTCACTATTATCACATGAAGTTCAAATTATCCATTACTTTGTGATTCCTGGAGAATGTGTATCAAAACAAAATAACAATATATCCAAAATCTTAAAGGTGCTTTAGTCTCTAAAATGTGAAGTAAAGAAAATAGCAAATAATTTTATTATATATTCATCTTTTAAAAAAGAGTTTTGATGCATTCTTTGAGTGTCAATTATCTCACTCTTGAATAAATGAATATTATAGATAAGCCATTCATTTGACAGGATGAGGTGCCGTATAATTCTAAGGGTGGGAGAGCACATACTCAGTGTACTTAGAGAACCAGCTGTGTGGCTCATATTACTCTTAAAAACTAATTAAGTCTGTGCATTCCATTTCCAATCCCTCAGATGAATAGATGATGAACACACACAAACACAACACAAAAGACAGTAAGGAGAGACTACACACCAAGGATAAAGTAGTGTGTAGTGATTTTTGAATTTTCAAACACTTGAGATTTATTTGTACTATTTCAGTCATTCTAAGTTGTGGTATTGATTATCTTATATATATGAAGACAAATCTTTATATCTATGGTAAACTCTGTGGTCAGCCACAAAATTTTTCTTTTGTATATCTGTAATGTGTAAGGTAGAGATTCCTTTGAAGTTTCCTGATAATTATTCATTTATGAAACTCAATGTAGAAAAAACTGACCCTTGCATTTGCCACTAAAGAAATACTCACTAATGTATTTGCATTTATATAAAGATCCATCCATACATTTATGTTTTTCAGATCAGTAGAAAAATCTGGAAAAAATCTTAAACATGTTTAAATTATAACTAATCTTTACGTTATATCTAATTATATGATGATACCTTTTCTTCCCACTTCTCCCCTCACTCTCACTTCCACATTAAAAAAATTTATACAGTGACCCAAGTTAATATATCAGTGGTTAGATTAAATCCATCTTTAAGGGACAAGAGATGAAAAATAAAATAAGAGAAAACAAATGCAATCCTAGAAGTAAGGCTAATCTTATTTTCTAAAGGTTTCCTTTACAGTAGTACTACTCAGAACAGTTATTAGCTGTCGTAATAAACTACAATCTACCAATATAATTATAATTTGGCAATTAGTCATCATTGTCCTGTGATGTCATTTAAAAACAGACAGACAGACACACCTGATTTTACTGAGCTTACTAGGGGCCAAACGCTATACTACCAGCCTGACATGCATTATCCCATTAATCCTTACGACAGTCCTGTGGCATGAGAAGAAGCTTGGGCATAGAAAAGTAGCCCATGATCACACAGTAAGATAATTAGAGAGCCATAAATCCTATTCAGCCTTCTGCCAAAACTGGTGCTTTTAACCCATCATTAAATTGTAACATTGTTTAATATATTATAGACTTATTGTTTTTATGCTTTAATTTTATTATAGGTTTATTAAGAGCATGTACAGGTTCATCTCATATCCCCATTAGCACCATCAATAGCAACTTTCACATAATAGATTTTATAAATACTCAGTTTTGATTTAGTCTTTCCTTTTGCAAAACTTTCTATTCTATTTTGATGGAATAAGCATAGAATGGGTTACATATGCATGTATATAAATAGCTCATTTGTGCAATTATGTTATCACTTGAAGGAACTTCAGTAATAGGATTATACCATCCCCCCTGTTTCAAAGCTATATTCTTGCCCTTCATGCAGTCTTATTTAGGTAACAATATTTTAGACAAAATTTGCTCAAGTCATTCAGATTGGCCAAGAATGTAAGATCCAAGCAAGAATGACTAAGAAAGTAAGATCTAAGCAAGCAGTAAATGGAAATCTTTCTGTGGCTCTTTTTTCCCAATTGTAGAAGGGGGAAGGGCAATTTTTATCCCATAATCCTTAGGTTCATGTTCCTAGTAACAAGATTTTAGGATTTCTCCCTTCAGTTTTATTAATTGCTTTATTAGGCTGTAGGACAAACTTCTGTGATTAAAACATTTTTCATTTAATTCCTTACCATATGATTAATAACATAAGAAATTTTAATGCAAGTTGAGAGGAGGCAGTATTCTATGAGAATAAATGGGGCCTTCCTCCTCAGGTTTCTACTTCATCCTGATTTGGAACCAACCATGGGACCAAGTTAGGTTCTACACTATGACCTTGTGGAGATCAATTCTATTCTATATCTTGCTCAAAAATATAGGGTGATGCAGGGTGCTATGTGTGGATCTGTAGTCTTAGCTACTTAGAAGGCTGGGGTAAGAGGATCACTTAAGCCCAGAACTTCAGGGCCAGCCTGGGTCACATAGTGAGAACCTGTCCTGGGGGAAATAAAAAATAGAATAGGTTATAGAAATCTGGACCCCAGAGCATTGCACAACCCTTACCCATCAGTGATCTTAGGGTCACAGATGGTGCTGACCTAAAATGAGCTTCAAATATTTCCATTTATACAACTAATCCTGGGTCCTTCCTGACCTGGCCTTGAATTTTTGGTAGAGGCCAGAAATTGGAATGGCCTCTAGTCTCTGGTTGCTTATGTTTATTTTCTAGGTATTAACTTTGGTAAATTTCATTTCCTAGTAAACAAGAACTACAGATACCATACAGTCATGTTAGTCACATGTAAACAGTGGTCTGGGCCAACTGTCACATCTCTAGGCATGTTTTCTCCCTCTTCTTAACCAGCTGGGGAGTTCAGAGTGTGTTGCTGAGAGGCTTCATAAAGACCAGTCATGAATGAGGACAGCAAGTAGCAATCTCTGTGGTTCAACTGGGAGGGAGAAGCAGGAAAAAGGAACCTGTTGAGGCAGGTTCTGAATTTTGTTCTACTGATTTCGGTCACCTGCTCCAATCACAGCAGCATCCACTCCAGCTGGTTCCTTGGCCTACCTTGCTCAGTCAGGCCAACAGCAAGGGCCACTCAGAGGGAGAAAGATGGGCCTCCAGACTGGGAAGCATGAAAGGGTAGAACTAGAGAAGGGTTGAGGTAGATTTTGAGAATTTCATTTCCTTTGCTTCCTTTCCAGAGCTGCTATAGCTGTATGTTATCTCACCAAGAGTATCTCTGAGAGGCTTGAAAACATAACTTGCTTTGCTTTTTCATTGGCATCTTAAAGAAAAACATTTACTGACCTCAATAGAATAAGCAATTAATGGGGAAAAGAGCTGACTGAAAGTTTTCTGCAGTTTCTGTTTTGGAAAACAGAGGATGCCTAGGCCTGTGATTTAACACACTCAAGTCCTCTCTGCCTCATTTATAAAGCTCCGGGATTACAAGGTCGACTTGAAAACTGTTTTTTTTTGTTTGTTTGTTTTGTTTTTTTTTTTAATAATGTTTGAATTGTGGTTAGTTGCAGAAAGCTCCACACTGGAGGACTCCCACTCTGCCAGTTGCTGGCACATGTAATAGAGAAAAGCAGGCCATGTCCTGAGAATCTAAAGCTGTGTCATGCTTGGTGAGACAGTGAGTCAATACCAGCTAAAACAACATGAGGCATCGCTTGTGGGAAGCCCAAATGTTGATTATATCAATCTTAAGCATGATGCTCCTCTTTTCCAGTGCTTCCAAAGTTCTCATGGGAGTTTAAAAAACTAGCACCAATTCTCTAATAGTTTGTGGAAGTGCTTTGCTACTGAGAAGCTTTTAAAATGTGTTGAAAAAGGGAGTTCTTTTCAGTTAGCCAAATCTTACCCCTATTCAACCACTCTTCTGTCTCTTTCACACTCCTGCCCATACCCTGCTCAAACCAATCTGGGTCATTCTGTTTTAGTCTGATTTAAGAGCTACTGGGTTAAAATACATATAATCAAAAGTGTAATCTCTAGCTGTTTGTTCATTCGGTTCCAGGATCTCTCAGTCTGTTTGTTCCTTTGGATCATAAATCATGGGTTTAAAGTAGACTAGGAAGGGGTAGAGAAATGGCTTAGAAGGCTCATTCATTTGTTCAAGGAAAGATGATAGTCTACATTAAGGTTATGGGAATATGGATGAAAGGGACTAGTAGATTCTATGGGGAAAACCAGCAACTAAATTAATATGATTTAGTGATTAAATGCATAATGAGGACTAGGAAAAAATGACTTAGGTTTCTGTCTGGGAGTGTTACTAGCTGAAATTGTGAATTCTGGTGGATGAGTAGATTATAGATGGTATGATGATGGGTTTCACATGGGAACGTGACCTCTAGGATCCTGTGAGATCATGAAGTATATATGTTTAGCAGACAGTTGGCTGTATAAGTCAGAATTTTAGGAGGGAGAATATGGCCAAAAGTTTTAAAAAATATTTATTTATGAGAGACTTTAGTGGTGGGGGATAGTCCAGGCTGGGATAGGATGAGCTTTGGCAGGAGAGAGTAGAGTCTCCATAGAGACAGTGGGAGAACAAAGATGGAAATCCAAGCAGCAATGCCAAGTTGGGAAAAGCAGGGCCTGAGAGCCTGTAACAGAGATCAGAAAGATTGGAGCAGTCTGGAAGCCATGGTGTTGGACTCAGGGTGATCCGACAGCTACATCAAGAGTAGCAGAATGGCCAGTAAGGGTGAAAGCTGAAAATCATCTTCTGGACTTTTAGTGTGGATATTAGTGTGGATATTAGTGATACTCTTTGTTGCAGTGGGTTTAATAGAGTTGTAGAGTTGGAGGCCAGTTTGCTACAGGTTGAAAAGTGAAGGTCAAGGAAACAAATGAAGGCAGCAAGAAGAAGTGATTCCTTCTAAAAGCTTACTTTTGAGAAGAAAAGAGAGAATGGTGGCAGACTGAATTTGGGAGGTTTTAAAACTTACCAAAAAAAAAGGTGAAAATCAGATAGAAGTCAAGAAAGAAACCTAGCAATTCTAAAATTTAGGGCTTAACATGTCTTTCCATTCTTAAAATCCTTGGCTAATGCATGTCATGTTTGCTTTGAGTGTGTTCCCTCAAACTTGCTGTGCAGAAGTTTGGCCCCTCAATGTAATAATATTGAGAGATGGTGGATCTTTAAGAGGTAAGGCCTAGCCTTCATGATGACACATGCCTGTAATCCCAGTGATTGGGAAGGCTGAGGCAGGAGGATTGCAAGTTCAAGACTATTGTCAACAATTTAGTGAGACCATATCTCAAAATAAAAAGGACTGAGGACATAGTTTAGTGGTAAAGCAGCCCTGGGTTCAATCCCCAGTACCAAAAAAGAACAAAAAGAAATCAGAGGTAGGGCCTACTGAAAAGTAATTAGGTTATTGGCACCCCACCTTCAGCATTACAAGGACTAATGTAGTTCTTGAAGGCTGAATTAGTGTTCTTTAGAGTAGATTATTATAAAATGAGATCACCCCATGCACTTCTGCATGCAATCAATCCTTTTCCCTCTTCTCTCCCACATTGTGATGCAGCCAGGGGACCCTCATGAGAATCCTGGCATCATGCCATTTAGACCCTCTAGACACCAGAATCATGAGCCATTTTAGCTTTTTTGTTATAAAGTACCCAATGTCAGGTATTTTGTTATAATAATACAAAGTGAACTATCACAATATATATTATTTTTGCTTATAGGATGAAATTTTATCCTTAACCCTACAGTAGTATGGAAGTATCATTAGGATAAGAGCATTGTCTATTTTCCTCATCACTGAGTCCTTACCTATTGTCTGCTCCTCACCATCAAAGGGCCTGATACTTAGAGTCTTAACAAATGGTTTCTGAATGAACACAGTGGAAGCTGAAATGTGGAAATATGACTGTCTCTTGATGAGAAGCTATTGGGTATACCTTCTGAAATATGAACATCTCTTCCTTTCTGAAATTTTCTCAGAGAGAGAGGATCCTCTAAATTAACCTTCATTCACAGAATAACAAACTATTACAATTATGCCATCAATTGAAGAATAATTAATAAATATCAAAACTGGTAACAGTTCATAAACACCCATACCTTGGTAAAAGAAGTACAGCATACATAGATACTTATTAGAATATATCCACCATTGCTTTAAAGATTAAGATTTGCTTATGGATCATTTCACTCATTAAAACATGAAAATTTTAAATTTTAATTCTTACAAAAGTGCAATTGAAGAAAGATTTATTGAGCCCCTGTATGCCATATATGTTGGTGCTACAAAAGCGGTTCGTAGTTGATCCCTAAGAGAAAATAGATGGGTGTATTGAGGGTTAGTATCAGCAGCAACCAAAACTGGAGCTCCCCCAGAACAGAAATTGTATTTGTCATCTTAGGATCCCAAACATTCAGCCTAATGTCCCCGAATGGACACTCAATATTTGAACAGTTGAATGAATGAATGAATGAATGAGGAAAATGCATCAGATATTCTGGAAGAACAGAAAAGATTTAACTAACACTCAAGGCTCAGGTTCAAGAAATGCTTCTTGGAGGAGTTAATTCAATTAAAGATTTAAGATTCAATTAAATCTTAAAGAGTGAGCATGTGTTAACAGGGCAATTATAAGAGTTGGAAGAGTTTTTGGCAGACGAACCATTATAAGAGAAGGGTATTGCAACCTGTAGCTGCAGTTGCTGGTCTTGCTGAGGCCATTCAGTATGAAACAAGTGGGAGAGGGTCATTATTGTTCAATGTGCTCTCTGGCTAGAATGATTAGGGTCAGACTATGCTCAGTGACATGCCATTTCTTCATTTGGATAATGAAGGGATTCCACTAGCTGACCTCTAGGGTCTTTTAAAGTGTGAATCTAGTTTTCCTCTATGATTAAGGTGGAAAGTAACTAGATAATTGTAGACCTATACTAATTCTAGAATAAAATGTTTCCCCCTCTAGTTTAACTTTGCTCATTCAATTGATCTCACAGGTCCTTGAGCTGTCTCAGTAGCATGAATTTTTGATTAGTTTGAGATTGCTTTACTACAACCAAGCAACTTAAGTGAGGATTAATATATCAGTAAGGTGCTTGTCTTTAAACTTCTCTTTGAAAAATGTAGCCTATCCAAGAAGAAGAGTGATTTATATATTTCAGAGTTATAAATTGGGAGCTTATTTAGTAGGAGTGTTGTGTGCTATTTAAGAACACCATAGCCCTTTATTTTTTAATCTATTTTTATTTATCTATTGTTATTTTTAGATAGTATACACTAATGACTTCTTTTAGGAAAGATAAATTTTGTTAATATTGTATTCATGTAATATTTAATATTTTACATAATTTAATTTAATCATATTTAATCCAATTTAAATAATTTAATTTATAGTTATTTTGGTAGAAAATTAGAGTAAATTTAATATAATTTAAAAAAAGCAGAGATTTCTAGAAAACATGTGAGCATATTGTGGAATATTTCCTCTGTGTTCCTAATTTTCTAATAAAATATATATATATATACACACACACACACAAATTAAGGAAAAAAAATCACTTCATGTTTTCCTTATTGTCTGCTTTTGAGCTTCTTCTGACACATTAGGTCCTATGCTGAGGCCTTGTTATAAGAATGTGCCTATAAAGGAAATGGGCTTAGAGAACTGTCTCTAAGGACTGTCTCCCCTTCCCCCATCTTTTTCTCTCTTTTTCTCTTCCCTTCTTATCTACTACTCTGAAGGGGAAATTATACTCAAGCCCATCATTTTATCAAAGCTTGAAAGTGGTAATAAGGCAGACAGATCATTTGTTGGTTTTATTTAATTATTGTACCTGTCATCCAGCTATCTTTCAGGGACTGGTTGTTGGATGTAAGGAGGTAGGGTAGGAAAGTAAGTAGGTTTAGATTAAAACTTATTTCGGGGTCAGAAAATTGAACTCACAATTCTGCTCTCAGGATGTGGGATCTGGAGACTTATTTCTCCATGGTAGACCCAGACCAAACTAGGAGGGAATCAAGTTTATTTTTGTGCCTGATTAATTTGTTTTGGTGTCCTGAAGCCCTTCTATTTACCCTGCCATGCATCATGTAGGGATCATTTGTATAGCAAAGGGATATTGGCTCCCATTAAGGTGGGAATCAAATGATTTGACTACCTGCCTTAGTGTTTAAGGTGTTTTACTTTTCCAAAGTGTGTGTGTGTGTGTGTGTGTGTGTGTGTGTATGTGTGTACTTTTCAAAAACTTCTGATGGTGAAATTATAGGTCTTATTCTGATGGTGAAATTATAGGTCTTTTTCAGGGAACAGAGAAGAGTTCTTTAGGCAGGAAGTCACACACCTTAATGTACATTATTTACACTAGGGATTGGTGAAGTTTTTCTGCAGAAGACCAATATTTTGAGCTTTGCTTGTTATATAACCTCTGTTACAACTCTGTTTTTGTTAACACAGAACAGACATAGACAAATATGTAAACCAGTAGGTTTGATTATGTTCTTATAAAACTTTATTTGAGCCAGTTGTAGTGGCACACACCTGTAATCTCAGTGACTCAGGAGGCTGAGGCAAGAGGATTGCAAGTTCAAGGCCAGCCTCAGCAACTTAGCAAGACCCCGTCTCAAAATAAAAAATAAATAAGGCATCTCAGTGGTAGATGTGTGTTAAATCCCTGTAATCCCCCCCCTACCAAAAAATGAAGGGAGAAAGAAAAAATAAAGAATACACCTTTATTGAAATAGGAAGTAGGCTGGATTGGTCCATGGGCCATAATATCCAGCTACTGACTGAATCATTGTCATATTTTGGAACTTTAATGTCCTCTAAAGACCCAGCTGCTAAGGGTTAGTCACCAGCCTGTGGCACCTCTAGAAGGTGGGCTGTCATAGAAGGAAGTTAGGTCATTAGGTTGTACCTTTAAAGGGATATTGGTTGCTGGTTGCTTCCTGTCTTTTTTACTACCCACTGTGAAGTGAGCAGACTTCCTCTGTAACGTGTTCCCACCTGATATATGGTGCCACTGCAGGCCCAAAGCAACCAGGCCAATAAATCAGGGGCTGAAACCTCTGAAACCATGAGCCAAAACAAACTTCTCCTCCTTATAAGTTGTTTCTGTCAGGTGTTTTGTTCCTGGTATTGGGCAATTGACGACTACAGACAGCTTCCTGTTCTGTCTACTCATGAAACTTGTATAGCAAGCCTGTCACAGCAAAATACAGAGAATTAGATCTCCAGAACATAGAAAGCTGAAAGTGACCTGAGGTTGTACCTGTTAATCACCTATGCTTGTTAAAGTGTGAACACTAAATCTCAGTAAAGTAGCTTTTCAAGAACCCTGATAAATCACTCTCCTATCTTTCAGTGTTCATTGCTCTGTTCTGTTTATGATGGATGTGAGTCACATTAACCCAAACATACCATTAGATTGACAGTTGGGGAGACTATCTAAGCTCAAATATTTTAAAGTAGTAAAAGAGAAAGCAAGAGACAAAGAAACAGATGAAGGAATTTAGGTGATAGCATTCTGAAAATGTAAGCAAGGGATATCTTAAGAAAGGATGGGAACTATACATTTAGCAAGCAGATTAATTACTGGCAAAAAAGGCACAGTATACTGATCAGTTTTCCAAATCATTGTTTTAAAATTATAAGAGTATGTGAGGAATGGATAATAATCTTAACCAAGAAAATAGAAATCTCTAGATTCTCTGATTTTCTGTTCATTCATCCATCTGATCTTTCTTTCTGAAATCTTTGTTTTAACAAATATCCATTGAATGTCTTCTTTTGAAGATGCTGGGAAAGATTAAACCTAAACAACATGCATTTCCTGTGATTTAGGAGATTAGACAGAGCCCATGAGGGCTGGGAATGATGTCACCTTCAGTATTGCTGCCTATGGAGTGAAAACAGGGTTTGCTTCAGGGAGAAAATAATTTTTGAGATGGGCATGTGGATCTCCTGGGTGACCTGTGCATATTGGTGTATGAATGGGGGTGAAGGAGAGGAAGATGGGGTAAGAAGGGCCAGTGATTCAGGTTAGAAATATTGAGGGATTAGTAAGGAAAGTGGTAATAGTTTCTGTAGATGAATTTGGTGGGATTTTATTTGCAATGTAGGAATGGCTAAACAAACATGTTGTCAAAGATGTTAATTAAACATCCAAAGCAACTAAATTATTAAAAGTTCCTCACTTCAGGAGGGTGTCTTCAAATCTTCATAGATATTATATGTATAGTTTATTGAAGAAAAGTGTTAATTATTAAAGAATCAGACTCGAGCAGAACCTTACTTCTGTTATAACTCTTGAAGAATTTATCCCTTTCCCTTCAAAGTGAAACTCAAATGACTGATAGAAACTTGTTTGCACATTGGAAGTAGCTGGCTTAATGGCTAATATCATAGCAAATTACAAACACATGCAGAAATCCTAGTGGTTCAGCCAAAGTCCCATATTCAGTGGATTCATACATTGCTATTGTCCCAGTGACTCATGCTACCGTTGTGTTTTACTTGGTTTGTGATTGGGTGACCCAGCTGGGTATTGTGGGTAATGGGGTTTTTCTAGCATTATGCACCAAAGATACACATAGGGCAGTCAGAGGGGAAAGGCTTTAAGTCAACTCTAAAGAAACCCTGACTTTGGGAATTCCATGAAGGCAAAATGTTACTGAGAGCAGATTTTGGAGGTCATCTCAAACTAGGTCAGGTACAGTTAAATTCCATGGCTGCTGTTATTATGGAATGCACCCCTATTTGTTTTGGGAAAGTAGTGAAAGATATTTTGTTTAAGATTTTCCACCTTCTTGGAATGATGCCACCACAGAACAGAGTTCTCCATATTCCCAAACATGAATGAACCTCAAATTCAGCAAATATTCAGTCAAACGAATCATTTACTACATCAATGCATCAGTACCCATTTAGGGAAACAATTTAACATCCAGGATATCTTTACATTTATAGTTATCATGACTATATTCTATACCTAGAGACAGTGCTTGTGGCATTCAGAGTGTTTCTCTAGTACCTAGAGATTAGCTTTGAACAAATGTAGGACAAGTTTCATGTAAAAATAGCACATGGCTAAAATAGGGACGGGCTGGAATGACTGCTGTGTTGGATGGTGCTGTTCAGTGTTGTCTCCCTATAATCAGGATGTTTCTGGATATCATTACCATGATGAATAACTTCTGTGGCTGGGACATTCTGGACAATGTAAGAAAGCTGATGGAGCAAAGGCTGGGAGGGCCCGTGGCTAGCATGTTTTTGTTCTCTGAAGTGAAAATTTTTGCAATAAACATTTAACAAGGTCAGGGCCTAAGAAAAACCTAAGTTCTAGACATTTATTAAGGAAAGTATAGTCCTTCAGTATTTCACTTAACGTAATGGAAAATGTTAATTGTTGCCTAATAGGAAAACAAGAGAAAGCAATCTTTTTTTTTCCTGATACCCACAGTCCACGGCACATTCCTAAATGGGAATTTGTTCAGTGCTTTAGTGTTTTCCATAGATGCCTAAACAACTGAATGATACACATTTGAGACCATCATTTGCTAGTTTTGTGTGCCATCATGGGGGGGAAATAAAAAGTTTATGTAAATGAAGCATTTCTGAGATTGGGGATGGAGTTTATAGCACATCTCTGAACTATATAAGTATAATGGCACCAGAAAAAATGTTTGAGCTAAAAGTCAATCAGAGCAAACCAGTGATCTGATCTGTTGGCACATTATCCATCCTGTAGGTCATAATACTCCTAAAATATGGGTTCAAGAGTATTAGCTAAGCTCATGGATAGCAAATTAGTCATATATCTTTATAGGAAATTTAGAAATGTAAAAGCCAGATCCCATTCTGTCCTACCAACATTCCATAGTAATACTGTCCAACAGTGTTACAGACTGGAGAAATATTTCCCTTTATTCAGGATTTTGTCTTCTGCTTTGATTCAAGATACCTTTTTCATCAGTTTATAGGACTTTTGAGCCCCATGTTTCCTCAGAAAATGTCTAGCCTCATTTTCAAGTAAGATTAAGATGTTAAGCCACTCATGTCTCTAATATTCTAACATTTCTATATTAGTACGTTTTCCATTAGCTTAATAGTTGCCTGAGATTATCAACTTATAAAGAGACAAGTTTTATTTTGGATCACTTTTTTGAAGGTTTCAGTCCAAGGTCTGTTGACCACACTGCTTTCAGGCCTATGGTGAGGCAGCACGTCATGGTGGCATGTGGTAGAGCAAAGCTGCTGATCTCTTGGCCAGGATATGAAAAGAATGAGAGAGACGGGAATCCCACAGTCCCCTTTGAGGGTATGATCCCAGTGACATAAAGACCTCTTGCTAGTTCCTACCTCTCCCAGTTTCTACCAACTTCAGTAGCACCAAACTAAGAACCATTCCTTTTAAATATGGGCTTTGTGGGACATTTAAGATTCAAACTATAGCAATTTCCACACCATTTATTTTAAATAGAAGAACTCCTCATTTCATTTTCATGTTGTCTTCTTGTCATTCCTTCTCATATGATATGTGGCATCAGAACATAATATTACTCCATCCACAGACTGTCATCTGCCTCATGTGTAACCCCAGATTTTTGGTCACAAATACAATATCCATAGATACCAGACCACACTCCTTCTCCAATCTTGGGATAAATGGCATATTCACAACACCATCATTAGTCTGTCTTATGAAAATAAGTAACTTAATGGAAAGGAGCATTTTGATTTTTATAACTAAAAATTAAGATATAAATAATTCTCACTGACAGGTTATTTCCAAGTAGTAATTAAAGTGAAGGTAGTTTCAGGGAAATACCTTCAGCATGCATTTAAAGTTCACTGAGGACTCCAGGAGAAAAGAAGCATGCCTTCACAATGTCATTTCCAATGACCTCCAGCTCAGTTTTCTTTTCTGGGATCCTTTCTTCTATTGGGCTTTTCCTTTGGGGGGCACCATGCCCTTCTAGGCTCTCTTCCCAAACTCTTTCTTGGTCTGTGTTCATGCTAATAATTGCTCATATTTATTGAGGGCTTCCTATAAAGCAAACATGGTTCCAACTACTTTATACATGTTGTAGCCCCAAGAGCCTTACTCTTACAAGGTTAACACTATATTGTTTCTTCTCTGACAGATTTAAAAACTAAGGCATAGAGGGTCATTTACCCAACTAAACTATGAAGAATTCACTGCAAACCCACAGTGCTATCATTTATTTTTTAAGTTGTGTAGAATGTCCACACCATGACAGAGCTCGTGCCCCTTCACCATCACACTTAGTCCCCTTTGAATATATACATCCCACTTCATTTGCCCACCTGTCTTCATTTGGTTAAGTTTCATTATCCCTGAACATCGGGTCATAGGTTATATTTTATAGAAAACCTTCTCTAATACCTTTTCTACTCTCTTCCAGTCTGGCTCAGCTTATCTCCTTTATACTTACAATGAACCCTGGGGAAATTGCAGCTAGAAATTCCCACTGGTAATTATGATGTGACTTCTCTGTAGCAGCCCCCTGCCCAACACTGGACTGCAACCTCCCTGAGAGCAGGAGTCAGCATTGATCTTTATGATCTTGGTACCTAGCAGTATGCTCTATAAATATTTATGAAATGGAGGCAGGCCGTGTACAAATTTTCTTTTCCAAAATTGGGAAACAAAATAATTGATTCTGGTTAAAATTTATCACAGAAGACTTTTTTATTTTTTATTTTTACACTGAGAATAGAAAATAAGGCAGTAGAGAAACAAAGAGTAATACTAATCTGGGTCAGATTCCACAAGGCTAACTGCTTATATTTTTACTTTGTTAGATTTTATCTCTTGTAAAGAAAAAAAAAAATATCCCCGGGAGGTGAAAGAGAAAGGAAAATGCTTTTGTTTTCAAACTGAAACTGGAGTTTCCATGACCTCATTGTGAGGCAGTTGCTCTTCTTGGAGATAATTTGTCTCCAATTAAAGTGCAGCATCTAATTTAGAGCTCTGTGACTTGGGATGATTCAGAGGGAATCAGAGAACATAATTTTAAAAGCTGGAAAATGATGGCCAAAAGGAATATGTTCAAAACTTTAGACTGTTGGAGCTGGAACATAGAAAGGAAGAATGATCTATGCCAGTTGAGCCCATGAGAAAGAATCATCTAACTGGGGGCATGCACAGATTGGTTCTACACATGGTGTTGTTTCAGAAAATTTGGTCCTTGTTTCCAATGCAAATCCAATAATGAGGACATGATTGTGAGAAAAAAAAGTTAAAAAAGGTTTATTGCTTTGCTAGTAGAGGAGAAACACAGGAGACTCCTGTCTCAAAGGCTGTGATTCTGTTCATCCGCAGAAACAGGGCACTTTTATAGATGTGATTCAGAGAAAATGAGATTAGAGAGGAGAGATCTGGAAAGAGAAGACCAGGGAAAAGCAGATCTGGGAGGAGATCAGGAAGGAGAAGTTTAGGGAAAAGAAGATTGGGAGAAAAAAAAATGTAAGTTTCAAAGCCACAAGCGATATCAAAGCATCAAGTCAAAGCATCAAGTGAACCCCTGATACATTGTTTCATCCACAGAGAGAACTGCCAGCCCCCAGAAGCTGCTGCCGGCCCCAACAACATCATAGATATCAAAATACAATAGTGCTGTCTCTTTGTAGTTGTACAAACATAACATTTACCCTGTAATTTCTATTTCTGATTTTAGTTTGATTTTCTGTCCTTGAAATTTCCAGGGGTTATAGATGCAATTGGCCATTGCTGAGACAAGAAGCCAATTTTCCTATTATAAGAAATAGTAGAGTCCCTTCCATTTTTGAGGACTTGCCTACAAAACTTAAAAAAAAAGATATTCCAGGCATCTGGAAAATTCAACTTCATAAACCAATGTTTAATTAGAAAGTAAGGAGAACTGTAGTTGTAGAACAGACCAATTTGATTACATTTTAACTATTAAGTAGATTAATTTTCAGGGTGGTCATTCTTTATTATGTTCATTTAATTGACATTAGATTATATTAAAAATTTAATTTTAGCTCCCTCTACAAATTGGCCAATGCCGATCCACCTTTGGTGGACTAATGAAATTTCTGTTCAGCATGGCTTTTATTAATCCTCATTACCACTCTAAGAAGAAAAATCTGAGTAGGGCCAATGGAATTCTTTCTCCCCCTGAGTTCCTTGACCACAGTTTCTGGAATTGTTTCAACAAAATGTGAGCATTGTCATAAAATTCTGGGTCTCCCAACTCAAATCCAAATAATGAAGGAAAAAAGACTGTATCACTGGTGTCAAAAGTCAATAAAGGACTAATGCTTAACTTTCAATTTTTTTAATAAGATTATTTTTGATTCTTCTCTCTAATCTTGGCTCTCCCAACCTCTATTCTCTGCATTCAAGACCATTTGTGTGTTCAGGTAACACAGACCACATGTACTCCAACAAAGATTCCTTATTCAGCAAAACCACCAGTTGATGAACCACTTAGCTTCTGCACACAGGATCATGTAAAGGACTGCTGTGGAATAGGTTCTGGGATCTTCTCATTGGGCTCAAGGTTAGTTCTTAGCCAGGAGTTACTATGTAATGACACAATAGGCCTTTCCTCCTCTCCACTAAAAAATATAGATATGTAACAATGAAGTCCCTGTTCCTCTCAACATGTTGTCCCAATTCAGGAATTCAGAAGTTAGACTTCTAAGAAAGTAAGTCAGCGTGGGTACAACAAGAAGTAATTTTATTTTTTCTCTTTTATATGCTCATAATCATTCTATTGAATTTTGTTTTGGGTCTATTAATTGACAATGCTTCCCCCCCTCCCCTTTTGCTATAAATACTATTTGTAAGGGGTTTAGATATGGTTAAAAAATACTCTCTAGCCCTTTTCTAATAAAATCAATAATTATGTTTTATAGAAATGTTGCATAGTTAAGTGTTTCTGAATCTAGGATATATTTTGGGAAACAGAAAAATAAGGGATTTGTAATATCTAGGTGCACAGTTTGAAATGACAACTTTAATGGGCATTTTTAAAGGTAGAGTTCTTAAAAAAATCATTAAATATTTCTGCTTAGTTTTAGAACAATATTGCAATTTTAAAAATTGAAAGCAAGAACATTGATTTGAGACGTATGCCACTGTGCTTGTCTGAAAATAAATTTCTTCAAATTAGCCTTTTAAAATCTGTGTGTGTTTTTAGATATTCCTATTTAATGCATACTGATAATAGGGACAGATTTCATGTTTTCCTGAGAGCAACTGGAGATTAATTATATTTTTTCTTCTCTTTCCCCCTCTGTATTTTTGATTTGCTCTATATTATGCAATAAGGTTTAACCTTATTCTATAAACACAGACCACAGTTTGAAAATCAGACAACCTCACATAGTATGAGGTTGACTTTTTAAAATGATTTTTAGTAAATTGGGTATTTTGTAATTTAAATGCGAGGATAATGTGTCTGGAGAAATGGGACTGAGTGGTTGAGACCTCTTTCATTTTGTTACTGTTTTAAAAATTTGAATTCTCTGTCTTTTGAGGCATGCCAACTGCTTGTTTCTGCATTTCTAGCAGTTTGATCTTCAAACATTTTACCCCAAGTATACCAATTTTAATTGTAGTAAATACATACGTTCTTTGTCCATAAAAGACAGAAGAGATTGCTGAAATTCTTATGAGTCTAATTGTGAAGCTGACATACAGAGTCATGCTGACTGTTTTGTGTCTAGTATTTGGTCAAATTCTGGCCCATGTTAACAAACTTGTCCTGAAGATTGACGTCAATTCTAAACTATGTAATACCATTTATTCTCTGTTTGTAATGGTTTCATCCTTATTCTTGGTATCTACTTATCTCAAGATTCGCATTAAGGAATAAGGTAACAGGTAATTAGGAAGAAGTGACTGTTTAAAACATTATTATGGAGTGGAATAAAAAATTTTTTTGGTTATTCAACTCCAAAGTTGTAATTACTTTTTAAAAATCTTTAATGAAATTCACTTCTTTCTATTAAATGTGATCTTCAGTCTTTATTACAGGTTCTTCCAGAAAGGTACCATATGTCCAAGCAAAGTTTGTTGAGAATCTAATAATGATATGTCATTATCCTAGTGAGAGGAAACCTATCTTTGGATTTTATTGAGTATCATCATCAGGACAAGTTTAGATACTAAGATTCTAAGAAAGAACTTTGTCAAAACTTTGAAACCACTAAGCAGAATACAGTGGGCAGTTGTCTCCCTCACACTGATTCATCTTTGGCATAGAGCCACTTTCTGGGATTACAGCTCGCTTGACTCTAGTCTCCAACATCTGTAACTCTGTGGACTCACTTAGGACAAATGGAACCCAGTGTTTCAGAGTATGCTGAAGCTAGTCTTCAGAGGTGGGGCAGGGATTTCCCAAAGATCTTCATAAGTAATATGGTGAGATGAAGGTTAGGAGTTGGGGAGCCTAATTAGCTTGCTGTTTACTAAGGAGACAATACAGCTGAGCGACTAGACACATTTGATCCAAGGATAAGGAGATCAGAGGATTTGGGTAAAAGAACCAAAAGAAATTAGTTTTTTCATAATTTTGAATTGACATGAAAAAAACATATAGGACTTCTAAGGAAAGAGCAGAGTTGGAGGCAGTATAGGAAGGGCATTATGTCAGTGAAATTAAATAGTGGCTTGTTTTCAAAAAGTGATAATGGAATCTTTAGGGATATGAATTGCATTAGGGAGTTTAATGTAGACTAAAAAGCATTGGAGGAGGAGAGGCAGTGATTGATTTAACAGAAGCACTAGAGAGAAAGAAGGCAGGAAGAGGCAGAATAGAGAAATGGGGAAAGGCCCCAGGGAGCTCATGATGGTAAGAGCAACTGATCTTAAGATGTGGAGAAGAAAAAATGAAAATGAAAAATGAACAGATCAGAATTATTAAAGCCAACTACAGCACTTCCCAGCTTTTGTGCAGATAATAATTCTAAGAAGATGACTGAAACATCATTCAGAACTCACATGGTGATGTACCAAATCCTGTAAAAGTGTTTGAGAATAAAGGGTCGATAGACACCTCCCTTAAAGCATGTGTTATAGTAAAAACTAACATTTAGGAGGTAAGCGTATATAGGCTTGCATGCACATAAAGTTTTTAGAAGTATTAAGGTTAATCAGTAGTCCCAGTGGATTTATAGGCAGAAAAAAACAAAGAAAAATATTTTTGTTATATAGAAAGATTGAGGATGGGACCACAAGACAAGAAAAAATGCATAAAAGACAAAAGATAAATGCTGGACAACAGTGAATAGCCATTGGTTGCTGTTGGCACAGGTCACAGGCTTCTGGAGTTGCTATAAAGAATCATCTGATGCCAGGCATGGCGGCGCATGCCTGTAATGCCAGCAATTTGAGAGTTTAAGGCAGGAGAATATGGGAAATTTTGATAGTTAAAGGAAAAGCCATTAGAAATTTTGCCTGGACAGAGATTTTTCTGAGAAAACTAGGATATATGGTCATCCTTTTCCTCAATTTAAATACCAGAAAATGAATTACATATTTCCAAAAATGAATGTCACTTTTGAATAGGGTTTGAGCAATTTCTTTGCATGTTAATAAGCACCCAAAATATTAAATCAGTATTTGTCTCAACTATTACATTTCATATGTAGAATTTAAAAGAATCAGAGAGCTGGGTGTGGTGGCAAATGCCTGTAATCCTAGTGAATTGGGAGGCTGAGGCAGGAGGATATAAGTTTGAGACCAGCCTCAGTGACTTTGCAAGACCTTGTCTCAAATTTAACAATAAAAAGGGCTGGGAATGTGTCTCAGTGGTTAAGTGTCTCAGGTTTCAATTCCTGGAAACAAACAAACAAACAAATCACAAAAAGCCCCAGCAACATAAATAAAGATCTCAGAACATGACCTAAAAAAATTAACTGTCTTATTATGTTCTCAGGAAGCACTATTTTTTTCCCAACAGTTCTTTGAGTCATTATTTCTTCTGGTTTCTGCTCTTCCTTCAACACCTTAAGGTGTTGAAAATCTAAGGCAGGTGATGAAAATACACACTTCATGGAGGCATTCCTTAGGAACATGCTTTCTAACTCTTGGTATGGAGTACAACAAATTTAATAGTGATCAGAAATGGGGAATGGCAGTATTTTTTAAAACATGGAAACTAACTGTTGAAATAAGTGATTATTTAACATGATGACGTTTTGAGAAAACCCTATTACATATTCTGCAGAGATTACAGTAGAGAATAGGGGCCAGGGCAAACTTCCCAGTGCAACTGTCATGCACTGGGTTGGGGGTGTCATTTAGCATGAAAATGGAATTAGAATGAAGTTGAGGTTGCTTTGGGTCACTCTAGTATCCAGCTTAGATCCAGTTTTGGCCAGTCCACCTGAAGGGGAACTTCTGAATTTCAGAGCAGAAATTGAGTTATCTCAGTCCAAGATTAAGGTGGCCTAACACGTCAAATCAAAAGGCCTTCAGTATCTTTTCTATAGGACTATTTCCATGTTGAGACTATACATTTTGCCTTTGAGAACATTTTTCCAGGTGTCATTGAGTTCTATTCTGCAAGTTTATCCCCTGGAAGGGAAATGACATAAAGCCTAAAGAAACAAAAGGTCTCTAGAATGATGGGTCTGAGGCTGAGACAAACGAGAATAGAAACTTGACCAGCATTACATATTGGTAGGAATGAATTGAATTAGGACTTATAGTAATATATTGAGAATAACATAATGCTTAGATTTTACTATTATTGTGATATTACTACCTTCAGGAAATTCAGTTTATACAGATTTAGTAATAGAAGCATGTAAATGGCTGTCAGTGTTCTAGCTACCTATCCATTCTCTTGAATTAAGAATTAAGCAGTTACAAGTGTGTGTATAATTTCCCCAAAATTTGTGATCTCTTTCTCCCTACATCTTTCTCTCCATCTTTCCAAAGTTAATAGGACACATGATACTAGAGACACAGGAACATATATTCAGCAACTGTGGTAAATTCTTAAAAAACTTTCCAGAGTTCAATAGAATAAAGCATCCTTCAACCCACGCAAGCAGGACTCAGTGTCAAGCTCACAGGGCACTGCTCCAGAAGACAATGCATGATCTCTGCATCTTGGATTCCTTTTCTAGCCAAATTTTGGCTGTAATCTGGATCCCTTTTCCCTCTTGGAATCATGGAAACAATAAAAAGATGTAGTGCCAATTGAACACTGAAGGAATGTTTATTCTTGGCCAAGAATAGGAGAAGCGGGGAGAAAGTCTCAAATCAACTTCTCAGTGCTTTGGGAGCCAGGGAGTTATGGATGCAGGGGAAGAAGAAATGAGGGGGCGGGGGTTGTAGCTCAGTGGTGGAGCACTTGCCTAGCATATGTGAGGCACTGGGTTTGATTTTCAGTACCATATATAAATAAATAAAATTAAGGTCCATCAACAACTAAAAAATAAAAAATAAAAAGGAAAGGAAATGAGGGGGCAGGATGGGCTTGTATATCTTTCTACCTACTTCTATAAAGGGGAGAGGTCTTTTCTGGGAATGGGAGGAGATTTTCTGGACTTCCCTTGCTACCAACTTTTGTTCTTTTCATGGTTCCTTCTGGTTGTCATCATGGTGATTGTCAACTGTCATGCACTGGGTTGGGGGTGTCATTTAACATGAAGATGGAATTATAATGAAGTTGAGGTTGCCTTGGGTCACTCTGATATCTAGCTTAGATCCAGTTTTGGCCAGCCCACCTGAAGAGGAACTTCTGAATTTCAGAGCAGAAATTCAGTTACCTAAGTCCAAGATTAAGGTGGCCAAACACGTCAAATCAAAAGGCCTTCAGTATCTTTTCTATAGGACCATTTCCATGCTGAGACCATACATTTTGTCTTTGATAACCTTTTTCCAAGTGTTATTGAGTCCTACTCTGCAAGTTTATTGGGGAGTCTGTTGGAAAAACAAATTAACACTTGAGGAAGTCATCTTTTCACATATGTCACTGAGTGGAATTCTAGGCTTGCTAAAAAATAATACTTAGAAGATATAAAGTAAGAAATTTTGGTGGCAGAGATTATAATTAAAGCATCAGATGAGAACTGGAGAGGGGGCTTAATATCCATAGAATATAACTAAGATTAGCCTTTTCTTCTTTGGTTTAGGGCATTAATTCTGCTCTGATCTGTTTGCTTGTTTGTTTTTTAAAGCATTGCACCTGAGAGCAAGATGGGAAATATAATTTATCCAATTTTCTTCCAGACTGGGTTGTCTAGTTAAAGATAGACCTAGTTAAAGATAGAAGTAGACAGACAGATATGCAAGTGAAGTTTTATGGTATGTTTTTTTTCTTTCTTTATCCATTTACTTATTATCTCAGGTAAATGAAAATTGTGGTTTCCAATCAAAAAAAGATCCAAGATGAAATAATAAATAGTGGTTATTTATTCTAGGAATTAGGTAAGAATACAAGGTTGCTTTAGATTTGTTCTAAAATAATGTGGATCTTGTTGCTTTATTAAATGAATTTTTTTATCAATGAGATTTTAAACTCATACTCATTTCACTTCACATAATAAAATGTATGTTTAAATAAAACAATTGGCTAAAATCAATTTAAATTTAATACTTAGCATGTATGGAGTAGATTTTTCCTTTTAAATGCTTATTGCATTTTCTTCTAATTTTTATTTCACCAGTTCTGCTTTACAAATAATTTCAAAGAAGCATATTCAGACAAACTGGTGGATGGGGATTTAGTTTTTTTATCTCAAATCCATTTAGACAGTTACTCAAGTTTCAGAAAGTTTTATTAAAGAGTTTTGAGGAAATTTGGAGCAAATTGGGCTTTTCAAAAAAATTTTCTCCAATTTTATTTTTTGGGGTGAGTGGGTACAGGGATTAATGTTAGAGGCATCAGGGACACGCAACCACTGAGCCACATCCCCAGTCCTGTTTTGTATTTTATTTAGAGTCAGGGTCTCACTGAGTTGTTTAGTGCCTCACTTTTTCTGAGGCTGGCTTTGAACTCCCTCTTGCCTCAGCCTCCTGAGCTGTTGGGATTATAGGTGTGCTTAGAAATGAATAAAGAATTCTACTTTTCAGTTAGAACATACTATTCATTGAAAGCTTCTGTTTAGGTGTAGTCTTTATCATTTTTAAAAATCTTTTCTGAACTGTATATAATGTTGCAATGACATTTTCATTTCTATGATTCTGTATTTTTAAAAATCCTACTGATTTTACCCAGAGTCATGTTGTATAAAACCTGGTTGGTTAATTTTTAGAAATGTGTCTTGTGAGCTTGACTTCTGTGCCTAGCAACTGTAGCTAAGTCAGAGATGCTAGTGGAACATGAGCCTTCCATGAATGAAGGAACTGAAGTCTGCTTATCCACACACAAAAATTACAATTGCAAACACAAGAAGTAAAAAGTAGCTAAATTGAATACTCAAGTTCCTATTTTACTTTGAAAAAAACTTAAATAATAACAAAAACTAGGCTCTCATACCCAGATGTAGACTTCTGCTAAAATATAATCTACTTCAAATTCACCCTGAGTTGCTTCCCAGTACATTTAAAGGCCTAGTGTCCTGCAGGCAAAATTGTGGTCACAGGTGGCTGATTCCTCTTTGACAAGGCAATTCATTAAGATAGGAATCAAAAACTTATTGGGTTCAACAAAAAGGCTGAACTAATTGTTGGCTGTTTTCTCAGAGAGGGATGCTGAGGTGTAATTAGAGATATCAGGGGTTTAAGAGGAAATTATGATCCAAGGGCTGAGGATGTGGCTCAAGTGGTAGCGCGCTCACCTGGCATATGTGTGGCCCAGGTTCGATCCTCAGCACCACATACAGACAAAGATGTTGTGTCCGCCAAATATTAAAAAATAAATATCAAAAAATTCTCTCTCTCTAAAAAAAAAGAAGAAATTATGATCCAAACATGCACAAAAGGAGCTCACACAAAGAATTTACTGTGCTCTGGGACTGGAGGAATGGGAAGGATGGGAAATAGTAGCTGAGAAGTCCTGTGTTTTGGGGGAATAATGAAAATGTTCTCAAATTAATTGTAGAAATTAATTATAAATGGATGAAAAAGTTTTCATTAGATTTATATAAAGAAGAGAGAATAAATTTATTAAAATCATTTTGAAAAACAGAATTCACTATGCTAATAATGAAGCACATCTTCTCCATGAAGAAATTACATTCCAACTGTGTCTATGTAAGTTTAAACACAGAGAGACTATGTGTTCAGGATGATTATAGATTTGTTTTCTTCTCCATTAGAAACATGGGACAACTTCAAAAGATTGGTAACAATAGATTTACAACTATGATTGTTTTCATTTTCCAAATAAAATTAATTTTAAGGTTTTTATGCAGGGGTTGAAAGCAAAAATCATATAATTCATATGAATCATAGAGCTGTCAAAGTCCTCTTATCTTTGATATAAGATGATCCCCATCCTACCAAGAAATTCTTGAATCCACGCAAGAAACCAAACTCAGAATTTAGCAAGTACCACATAAAATTGGATAGTTTAACAAACAGTAAAATATTCAAAGTTAAATGCATGACTTCTAGGAAATTGTTTTAGAATTTTTTGTTCAGTAAAGTTTTTCTACTGACATTTCTATGTATTTTTTACACCATATTCAAAACACTTTACTAAAGGAACTATTAGTTTCTTAGCAATGTAAAAGAGTCTCGCTAGAAAAAGAGATTGTTTTGATAAAGCAATAGAGTAACTTCAAATTTTTAATTATCTAAAGCTTATCCCAATATAGCTATTACAATAGAACTTTCCCTTTAAAGCCCCAATCACCGTTAATATTACTGCACCTTCTAATCCTCAATTCATACAATTTGTTTCAGCTAGTCTGGGTCATTGACTCAGTCTCTGTGAGAACACAGCACCAAAATGGACTAGGCACTTTCCTGGATTCATTTCACATGACTGATTTTACCTGGGTGCAATTCAGAATATGAATGTACAGGTATTGCATGTCAGGGTTCTATCTCAAGTATGGGAAAATGAGATCATAAGATTATATTTATATCTTGTCTATGACAAACTTTTTATTTCCAAGTTGCATTTCAGACTTTTAAATAGATATAGACACACAAAAAGGCACACCCATTGTTCAATTTGATTCATATACTATACAAAAACAGAAGTTAGGATAGTGGTGTCTTGGAGGTAGGGTGGGGCAGAGCCAGTTAGAGTATGCAAGGGACTTGGGGATCTTCTTTTCATAATTTCAGTGTTGTTTCATAGATGTGTTTTGTCTGAAAACTCACAAAGCTATCCCCTTATGGTCTGTTCACTTTTATACATATGTAGTACATTAAAGTATTTTTGTTTTTCCCAGCAAGGTATTGCATTAGTAAACATTGTATTTTAGTTTCCCAGCTTGAGTCAGAGCCTCACCCAATGCAACTTATGTTGTACATGTATCTATCTCACAAATCCTGAGACTGGCCCATGGTGATAAGAAAAGGAAAGAGTCTACATAGAGAGCAGAGCTTGCCATTGCAGTTGGTCACAGCACGAATCTGGGCTCCTAGGCCTTGTGCTTGGACCACCAACCTGCCAACTATTTGATAATCTGTTAATGGGTATGAATGAGGTTCAAGGATTGGAGTCAGCAGGGCCAGTGGTATGTGGGGGAGTTGGGAAGTGAGGCCAGCAGGCCAAGCATTATTTTTTTGTTTGTTTTTCTTTTCTCAGGCATGCTAGGAAAGTGCTCTACCACTAGTTTTGTTTAAGGCCTAATTATGTCCAAATATGCATTTCTGTGTCCCCTCCTTCTTGAATTCTCTACTGAGGCACTGGTGGTTTTTCAGCTTAGGCTTTTCTATTAGGAATACTTAAATTCCCCTTTTATCTGTGAGTCTTTGGCCAAGTTATATTATCTCATTAAAATTCATCTTCCTCACCTGTGGAAAAGTGCATGTAAGCATGTATAGCATTCTTAGCATACTTCATGGTGTTTAGGAAGTGTTTGGTAAGTGGTAGTTGCTATCAAAATGCAGAGTTATACTGGTAGTTCTATGTGTTTCTTTAATTCAAAAGTTCCAATCTTGACTTTGTCATCTTCCCCGTCTTTGATCTGCCCTGATGCTGGGAACATCTCACTCTGATTTTTCTCTGCCCTGTCAATCACTAAGACATTGATTAGCTTTCTATAAGGGTTTCTTTGATCTCCATGGCACGACTGAAGCCATCCTCCTTTCTTACCTGTCTTCCTTCACATTCCTCCCAGATACTCCCCCTGCTCCAGTAATTCTTTATGATGCAGACAGAGTGATTTTTTGAAAATGCAAGTTCAATCCTGTGACACATTTATCCTTCTTGAAATTCTACAATGGTTTCCATTTCTTTTACAATATCGCCAACTGCTTAATATTTTATCATCTTTTATAAGACCTTACATGAAGCCAGGCCCTGTGATGTCTTCCTGTTATCGCAGCTTCTTGGGAAACTGAGGGAGGAGGATCATAAGTTTGATGATAGCCTCTCAGCAAGTTTAGTGTAACCCTAAAAAAATACAAATAAATAAATTAATTAAATAAAAGGCCTTATATAGCTTGATTTACATCTACTTTCCCTTCTATAGTTTCAACTCCTGTTATTGTAAAGGGTTTAATTTCATGCACTCTTCAGCAAGCTTTACAATCTTCTTTCAATTCACATATTGTACCTTCCATTGGACATAGTTCTCCTTCTTTGTGGCTTTCCCTGACTTCCTCATTGTTTTGGGCTGAATGGTGTCCACCCAAAATTCATATATTGAAGCTTAAACCCCAGTACCTTAGAATATGACTGTATTTGAATATAGGACCTTTAAAGATTTGAGGTAAATGGTGTTTAATCCAGTAGAACTGATGTCCTAGAGAGAAGATTAGGATAGAAACAGTATGAGGGATGACTGGAGAACAAGCCAAAGATGGAGGCTTCAGAATTAAACCAACCCTGCTGACCTTGATCTTAGATTTCAATTTCCAGAACAATGAGAAAAAAGATTCTATTGCTTAATTTCCCTACTCGGTGACATTTTGTTATAGCAGCTTGAGAAGACTGATACACCCACAATTAATTTGCTGTCATTCTTTAGGCCTTGTTTGAGACTGTCCCATTCTTTCTGGACAGTCTCAAGTTAGGCTAGGAGACTAATAATATAACAGCACCAAAGAAGTGTTAGCCACCATGTTGCCTTGTGTCATCCAATCTGATTCTCACAGTTTTATGAAGGAGGTAGTTTCATTATCCTAAATTTACTGAATTTACTGAAACCTGGGGGAAAAAGAAACTGTGATCACGTATAAATAAGCTCATTCTTTTTCTTCAGTTCTCATCTGCCAAGGTGGAATATTCTTTTGCAAGTATGAGAGTTCTACTTCATAATAGCTTTATTTACCATAGCATAGCCATCATCCAGTTTTATTGCAAATACTTGTTTAATTTTCTTCTCCACTAGTCTCTTAAGCTCCAGATGCACAAAGTCTATATCTGGATTTTTCTTCCCCATCCACCTATCAGCTAGTGTCTACTACATAGCATGTGGCCTACAAATATTTCCTCGGTGCTTCCAGCTCCAGTGCAGAGGAAGATGAGCTGCAGGGGACCATCCTGTCTGGCCTGTGATATGGAAGGAAAACAGAGCAATGCTTTGTAGTAGGGAGGATACAAGAGAAGAACCATAGGTAGGGGCCCAGGTATAAGGTCCCCAGGTGAAAGGGCCCACATGAGTACAGCAGCTCCATCTTCTCCCTCTTCTCTCCCCACTGTTTTTGAAGTTCTGTTTAATTCAGGATTAGAGAAAGAAAGTATTAAAGTAGAGAAATCTTTATCAAGAAATATACAATTTCCAATCTTTATCCCTGTAATTAGGTTGGCTCTCTCTTGGCTACTTTGTTTTATCACAACCTTAAATAAAGACATTGTTCTTCAGAAATTTAGATTAGATAAAATCAAATTCTATACACTTTTAGATTAATCATGGATGTAAAAGAATAAGATTGACCAGGCATGGCGATGCACACTTATAATTCCATAGACTCAGGAGGCTGAGGCAGGATGATCTGTACTGTCCTAACTTTTTTTTTTTTAACAACCAGATTAATAACAATACAGGAAAGGAGCAAAATTTTGATATTTCCATAGAGGATGGGAATGGATACATCTCTTTCAAAGCACTTTTGTGTACCCATTCTAAATTCACTTTTGGAATTTCTTGGCAGGGCACAGAAAATGTGTTGTTCCCAGTTGGAACTAACGATAAGAAAGCAAAGACTAATAGTAACATACTTTTGCTGATTAAAGAAAAAATAAAGGACATTTATCATAGATGAAATGAAGAGTCAACCTAAGTTTCAGACAAAAATGAAAACTTACCAGAATCTACTTACAATGTATGTTTTTGGAAGAAAGAATATCTTCTCATTTTCCATAAAATATAGACAACTTCCTCTACTTTCCATGAATAAATATAAGAATTGAAATTCTAGTTTAATTTACATACAAATTTAATAGCTTAGTAGAAAAGGAGAATTTATATTTCACTAGTTATCTCATCCCCATCATTATGCATACATCAACTTTTATTATTCTCCCATCATGTATTATCATGAATTTCTATATATATAGACTTACTTTTATGTTTTAAATATGAGGTATTCTCCAAAAGCTCTTGATAATGTAGGAATATTCAGAGTCAAAATGATTAGATTATGAGAGTTCTAACCTAATCAGTTTATCCTACTTTGAATGGACTGGATGGTAACTGTAGGCAGGTGGGGTATGGCTGGAAGAGGTAGGTCACTGGAAACATGACCTGGAAGGATTATTCTTCCTATGGCCCCTTCCTCTCTTCTTTCTTCTCTCTTTACTTGCTGGTCCCACCATGAGGTAAGCAGCTTTCCTCTGCTGGGCCCTTTTCTTCATGATGAGCTATTTCATCTTGGGCCTGTGGCAATGGAGTCAATTATCTGTGGACTAAGTCTGAAACTATGAACCCCAAATAAACTTTCCCTCCTCCAAGTTGTTCTTGTCAGGTATTTTGATCATATAGTGATGGGAAAGCTTATTAGAAGAGAAATCGGTATTGAGAAGTGGGGTCATTGCTGTGACTAACTTGATGATGTAGTTCAGAATCATTTGGAACTGGTTTGTGTGGGAGGAATTTTGAAAAGTTTAGGGGTGCAGACTGGAGAAGCTTTATGATGTTGTAAGTGGTACTTAATGTACAATATTTTGGTGGGAGCTCAGAAGATCAGAATGCTGATAGGAATGCAGACTGAGTTCATGAGGTTTCGGAGAGAAATCAGGACTCTTTCGGTAATTGGACTAGAGACTACTCATGTTATATTCTGGTAAAGAACGTGTCTATATTTTGCCCATGTCCTGAGGTTTTGTGTGAGCAAAATTTAAAAGTGATGGACTAATTGCCAGGTGTGGTGGTGCATGCCTGTAATCTCAGTGGCTTGGGAGGCTGAGCCGGGAGGATTGCATGTTCAAAGCCAGTCTCAGCAGCTTAGTGAGGCTCTGAGCAACTTAGCTAGACCGTCTCAAAAATAAAATATAAAACGGGGGCTGGAGATTTGGCTCAAGTGGTAGTGCGCTCGCCTGGCATGCGTGCGGCCTGGGTTTGATCCTCAGCACCACATACAAAAACAAAGATGTTGTGTCCGCCGAAAACTAAAAAATAAATTAAAATATATATATATATATATAAATTGGGATGGGGATGTGGCTCAGTGGCTAAGCACCTGGGTCTAATTCCTGATATATATATATATATATATATATATATATATATATATATATATATATATATATATATATATAAAAGATTATGGACTGATTATTCTGGTGAAGGAAAATTCAAGGTGGAACAGCATTAAGTTAGTGGCATGAATATTGCTGAAAATTTTTAGCTAAGTTTACTGTGAGAATTGGGTACAGAAAACAGAGATAAAGGATTTTAAAAACTTGCAGTTTGGCCAGAAAAGTACACATAAAGCTGGTGCCAAGGAAGATGTGCTTGTGAAAGAGATTCCAGCCACTGAAGCACTTTTCAAAGAGACAATAGGAAAGCTGGCTTGAGGGCATCTCAGGAATTTGTATGATCACTCCTACTATATGCTCCTGTGTCGCCTTTTGATAAGAGATCATAGGGGCACCCTACTCGCACAGGGAAGCCTAGGAAGTTGTTTCACCTGCTGAGTCATGAAGGTACTCAGAAGCTGCTATTGCTGTGATGCCAGGGGGCCCAGGTATTCTATGAGCTGGGAGCAGACCTTGGTGTTGTCCATGTCTGCAGGAATACAGGACCTTAAAATAAAGAAGTCATGGAGCCTTCCATCAAGATTTCAGGGAAGGCCTAGGAGGCCAAGCAGGGTTGGAGTTTCTGTGGAATGTCCCTGAGAGGGCAATTCATGAAACTGTGAAGCTGAAGCCTAAGCTGGAATGGAGATTCCAGGGATTAAGAGATGCCAGCAACACAGACTGTCTGCTGAGAAAAGCTGGCTGTGGAGAGAGCCAGACTAAAAGAGGGCCTATGTGCACTGCAACCAGCAAGGCCAAAGGAACCGGTCTGCCCAAGCCCTTGGGAGAACACATCTTGCCACCATGTGTCTTATGTGGAGCTATGAGCTATGAGGGGATCTGTTTGCCTGACTGGGTTTTGGTCTTGTTTTGGTGGCATCCCTTCTTTCTGTTTTCCTATTCATCCCTTTTGGAATGGACTGTTTTACTCTGTCCACTATTTATTTGATATCTGTAATTTGCTTTTGATTTTTTAAAGGCTCATAGCAAAGTGTTTGCCTTGAGTCTCAGATGAGACTTTGGACTTTTCACTAATGCTTTTAGCTGTTAAAGCTATGGAACTTTTAGAGATGAACTAAAAGCGTTTTCTTTCCTTTTTTTGTTCTTGTTTGTTTGTTGGATTAAACCCAGGGTGCTCAACCACTGGGCCACATCCCTTGCCCTTTTTATTATTTTGAGAGAGGGTCTTGCTAAGTTGCTTATGGCCTTGCTAAGTTGATGATACCAGCTTTGAACTTGGGATCCTCCTGCCTCAGCCTCCACAGCCTCTGGGATAATAGGCATGCACCGTTATGCCCAGATACTTAAGGCATTTTATATTGTGAGATGTAGGCATGAAGTTTTAGGGGCCAGGGGTAGAATGTTTTGGTTCAGATATGAGGTGTGCTCAAAAGCTCCTGTTAATGCAGGAATATTCAGAGGTAAAATGATTAGATAACAAGAGCTATTACCTGATCAGTCTATCCCACTTTAAATTGACAAACTGGTTAGTAACTATAGGCAGGTTGGTGTCACTGGTGGTGTGTCACTGGGCCATGTTGTTTTTTTTGAGGCCTCTTTCTCTCTTCATATCCCTCCCCCACTTCTTTCTCTGCTTCCTGACACTATCATCACCCCAGTAGCTTTCCTCTGCTTCCTCCAGATGTGGTGCTGCACCATTGTGCTACATTGGCTCTAGAGCAATGAAGTCTGTGAAATTTGTATCAAGATCTTTGAAATAGTATGTCCCAACTAAATTTTCCCTCCTCTAAGTTGTTATTTTTGGGTATTTTGGTTATAGCCATAAAAAAGCTATCTAAAACATCCACACAACATTGAAATTGAAATAATGATCTTTAATAAATTAATGGCTTGCTGGGTGCAAGCACACATATGCAATCCCAGCAGCTTGGGAGGTTGAGGTAGGAGGATTATAAATTCAAAGCCAGCCACTGCAATTTAGTGAGGCCCTAAGCAACTTAGCAAGACCCTGTTTCAAAATAAAATGTAAAAAGAGTTGGGGATGTGGCTTAGTGGTTAAATGTCCCTGGATTTAATCTCTGGTACCAAAAAAAAAGGCAGGGGATACTTCAGTTTCTCTATCATTTAACAGATATGTATTGAACCTACTTACTAAGTGCGAAACCCTGTTTTTGGTGTGGAAAAAGCAGTAGTGTACAAAAGAAATCAAGCAATAATTTCTACCATTGTGAAGCTTTTTCTAGGGAGGTAATCAGTGAAATAGATTAATTAAATTTTTAGTTAGTGTATGTTGTATTCTGATAAGGGCATTGAAGTAATAGGGGATCAGAGGTGTTAGAGAATTAGATGATGGGGTCATCATAATTTAAAATGGGGTGACAGGGAGGGATCCATCCATAAGAGAAATTGATCTTATCATGGCATTTGCAGGGAAATGGATGGCATTAGAGCAGATTATGCTAAGTGAAGTTAGCCAATCCCTATAAAACAAATGCAGAATGTCTTCTCTGATATAAGGGGGTGACTCAAAATAGAGTAGGGAGGAAGAGAATGAGAAGAAGATTACCACTAAATAGGGAAGAGAGGTGAGAGGGAATGGGAGGGAGAAGGGGATTTACACGGAAGGTGAAAGGAGACACTCATCGTTATACAAAATACATGTATGATGATGTGAGGGGGAAGAGAAAAAAAAGAGAGAGAAATGTGTCACATTAGATTGGGTAGAGAGAGGTGATGGGAGGGGAGGAGAGAGGAAGGGGTATAGGAAGGGCAGCAGAATAAAATAGACACTAGTATTGCTGTATGTATATACATGGCTGTATAACCAATGTGATTCTGCAATCTGTAAACTTGGAAAAATGAGAAATCATACCCCATTTGAAAAAGTGTATGATATGTCAAGATCATTATATTGTCATGAGCAACTAATAAAAATAAATAAATAAATAAATAAAATTAAGGCATCTAAAAAAAAAGAGAGACATTGATCTTAGACCTTAGGCTGGCCCACCTCCAAATTATGTGAGCCAATTTTTTCAAATGAACACATTCTATAGCTTCTGTTTCTCTGGAGAACCTTGAAAAATTCTGAGTTTAATTATTTGTGAACAATGATGACATGTGATTTCTTAGATGAGTCTACAAAAGACATTGCCGTCTCCAGCTTGGTCTCTCTCTTGGATCCCTTGCTCTTTGCAAGGCCAGCTGCTGTATTGTGGGGACACACTCATGCAACCCTACACAGAGGCCCACAGAGAATAAATTGTTGTTCAAGTTTACATGAATATTAGCTAACACAATATCACATCACACCTAAAATATGAATTAAAGAAAAGCTGAAAGCTTTTAACCTTTTGTAGAAAAGTAGCAAAGTACTTTTGTGTTTTGCAATAAAACCTTTACACAGATTAGGCTCTCATTAACTTAAAAATACATTTAAATTGTATCTCAATGTAAAAAGTAATGTGGAACTTTACATACTTGGATAACAAGTCCAGTTATAGAACACAAATGATAAATAAATTTCCAACATGTTTTTCTTTGAAGCCTAAAATTACCATACAATGTTAGAGCACAGCTTGATATAATGTTCTTTCTAAAGCTTCTACCTTACAGACTTGTATACTTGGAAGATATGAACACATTAATAGCACCAATTACATTGATGTTTTTATATTAACCAAGTTTAGCTTTTAAAGAAATAACATAGAACAATTCTCTAAAACAACAGCACTTGTTTAACCAGCTGTTTAATTTCTTTAAGATTACTTGCTCAAAAACTTACACAGATCTTCTTTATATCACTTACTTAAACCCTCTTAATTAGTTAATCATATAGACTCTTATCCAGAAACACATTTTCCCTCTATTAAATCCATACCTAGAACCTTCTAGTTTTTCTTTTTCATCTGTTAACCTCCTTCTGTTCACCTTTTGAAACAATACTTGTAAACTTTTGAATTTAAGCAGATTATCTCATAGACATTAACATTTTATTAGGTTTTATTTTTGAACACCTAGAAAAACTTATAAGCTTAATTTTAAAGACATATTTCTTATCTATTTATCAAATTTAAATTGAGCCATTTGAATCACGTGAATCAAAGATATTTGGATCCATTGTTTTTTTTTTAATTTCTCATGAGTGCTCCTCATATATCTATCAATTGTCATATCACTGCATGATATATGGACATTCACACATACAGACATACCGACATACAACACATAACACAAGTGTAACTCAACACAATAGTAAAGGCCTTGTAGCTTTCTCAGGTAAAATTTCATGGCAATGTTAAAAAAAAAAAAGAAAAAAAAAAAAACCTCCACAGTTGATCAAAAATAGAACTGATCAGAAAATATTAGCTTGACTGTAGGATCAAAATCATGAGCTCAAAAAAAATACAGAATCTAAGAAAAAGCAAGAGTCCTAAAAAATGATGACTGGCCAGTAATTAGTAAATACCATACAATTTACTTTTTGGTTTAATCTAGTTTGAGCTCAGGTAAAAGACACCTTTCCTTGGGCCTCAGCTCTGTCTCCTACTGAGCTCCAGGCATCTTCTATTTGCATATCAACTTAAGTCCTGGCTGAGGTATAGAAGGAACTGGGAAAACTGAAATTCTGAGCAGAAACCTCATACCTAAGGCATTTTAACCATAAGTCACAATTTTCAGGTTTGGATGTTGAAAATTATAAGTTTAAGATACAATTTATAAAATTTCATACCTTTATATTTTCCTAAACTAGAAAAACTTGCTCACACAAAACTGAAAATAGGATCTCTACCATCAGAAGAAATTTCTTTAGGATCATTAAGTCACTTCCTTTGTTCTGAAGTTTCTAAAGTAGTATTAAGTTACATTAAATTGCCTGAAAAAAAATCTTAAAAGAGAACCACACACTGCCATGTATATCCAAAATTAAGCTTCAAAAATTTAAGACTGTTGCTATTCAATGTTATTTCAATAAACCAGACCAACGTTTGAATTCAACATTTTTTTCCTAAATCTTACACACTGAGGGGAACAGATACCATATAATTTACTATCCTTGCCCAAGTTAATGCACTGGTATACCTAGTGAAATCTTCTCAGGCTACCCAGTTCAAAATTGATGAAAAAAAAAAAAACTAAATGATTGGGAGTTACTTGCCAACTTGGAAGTAGAGTTCTTTTAATTTTCTATCCTAAGTATTTAAGTTCTCCTGCATGAATTATCTGAAATCACAAACTAAACAATTACCTAACCCTAACTTTTAACTGCAAGAATGTGCAATGCTTCAAACTCATTTAGATACCAGATTGTTACAATAAAAAATCTTTTAGATACTCATTCAGCCAAAATCATCCCCAAGAACAATCTATAATAACCTTTAAAACAGACCAGATAAGAGAAAAATTTCTCCAGGTTTTTAACTTCCATTTAATTATGACATCTTTATTAGTGGCACCATAGGTTTCCCCACTGAGTGGACTAGATTTCTCACATTAGGGCAACTATAGTGTAAAATCAAGGGTCTCAGTGTGATGACATTACTGAATTCAGTGTCCTTTCTTTTCAAGTAGACAGAGATGGAGCAATCCTTACAGTGCAGGGAAGGAATGAGGAATTTCCCCAAAGCAAAAATGGCTTTGGCAGCTGCTGGGAGTCCCTCAGTCTCCCCTTTTTACTTACAGGATTAGCTCCTTTGGATAGATCTGATTCCAGGCAATCTGGCATATCTCCTAACTTTTCAGTAGAGTCGGTTTTTATCTGCCTTAGGTCTTGAAGGGGGAAGGGGGTATGTACTTTGATCTGCCCAAATTCTCCTGGCATCTCCTGTAGAGGTAATATATTTGGTTTGCCTGTTGGGGCAGACGCAGAGAGGCCAGCAAATGGAGATTTTTGTGGGTCCTCCTGATTTTTTTCCTTAGTGAGTCCCCAAGATTTTCTCTTCATGGCAGACATCATAGGTAAGTCTACTTTACACTGTTGGCATAATTTAGGATTTTTCCCTTAGAGCAAAGAAAAACCTGAACATACCACACCTCACACCATTTCCTTTTTTTCTAAATTTTATGAAACTGTAAAATCATATTAAAATTGATATTTTCCTCTGGTGGCTAGGTTTCTCCATCAGAGAGTTTGTATTGAGGCCAGGCCAAGAAAATGAGGTGCTTTTTCTTGAGCATCTGAGGTTCAAATCTATCCCAATTTTTCAATACGCAGGCTAGTGGTGCACCTGGCATATTGGAGAGAGAGAAGCTCCCATCTAAGTGAGAAGAAAACAGGACTCAGGCGCCCATGCTGCACCAGAGAAAACTGTTCTCATTAGGGACGTCTCCCTAAGCTTGAGCTTCCTAAACGGTCCAGAAAACCCATCTCTCACCTTGCTTTGCCAAGGGGTTTCTGGTCCCCTTTAGCAAAGTGCTAGGGTCTCAGTTTGCCCTGTGTCAGAGACCCTGGGAGGATTCAGACTTAAGGGCATTACTGCTTATCCTCCCAGCCTCTAAAAACCCATTGCAAAAGAGAATCATGTGCTCTTTTGTTGCCTTTGCTCTGTAGACTAAAGGAATCGCCACAGCACATTTTTAAACATTGGGGTGATAAAACAGACTAGTGAAAGTTACCTATGCACCTTAGGGAACCTGGGCAGATTTTACTAATTATCTCATGCCTTTCTTAGTCCTACAACCTGAATTGCTAACATTTCTGACCTGCGAAGGAAGGGAAGCATCCAGGAGAAATGGATGCGAGGTTGGGAGTGTTGCATAGCCTATATGGAGGCAAATGTGATTGGGGCTTTCCCTCAGTGCCATTCATCTACCAATCACCCTTGATACCCCTGAGAGCTTTTGGGAGGGGGCTCAAAAGAAAGGAACCTTAGGAATATGTCTGAGTGTAGCCCAGACCGGAATTCCGCAGTTCTTCCAAACTCTTTCCTTCACCTCCAGGTATCTGAGGCAGATCGGGATTCAGGACACTGTGTACTCACACCAATTGCTCTCTGGACCCAGACAGAAAAGTTGGAAGCGGCTTTGACAGAACCCAACATGCCTGCTCTGTATTGAACAGGTGATTGAGAGCTGCCTAGGCTGGGAAACCTCTCACCTGAATCTTGAAGAATGGCGGCTGCACTAATTGCGTTTAAGTAGCCATCGGGTGCCCATCTTACCCTCCAGAAAGAAAGAGAGAGAAAGATGAACCTCAAACAGACATGGAGTGCGTGCACTTACCTCGGTGTAG
This sequence comes from Ictidomys tridecemlineatus, assembly GCF_052094955.1. NCBI lineage: Eukaryota > Metazoa > Chordata > Mammalia > Rodentia > Sciuridae > Ictidomys > Ictidomys tridecemlineatus. The sequence continues at coordinate 62,719,040 of NC_135489.1, forward strand.
AATCTCGGTCTGGGACCTCCAATATGTTACCGCTGTTGGCTGGTGACAAGTCCTTGCTTCCCCAATATTGAAGAATAACACCAGAAAGCACACACCGAGGCAAGGTCAGAGTACAAATTAGAAGTTTATTAAAGGACAGCAGAAAAGACTTCTCCCAGATGAAGAAGGGGACCCAAGAGGTGGAATCTATGGAAGTGTGGTTGTCTCCCCTTGGGAAAACTTGAATTACATGGTATAAAGATATAACAAAAGAAACAATAGAAAACAAATTAGGTGAATAGAGTATTGATACCAAATTTTGTAAGAAAACTGACACATCAGATTAAACATCCCAGATTTGAGGAACCACTTTAACTGTGAAATTCTATCCCCACATGGTTCTTTATGAAGTAGGGAGTAAGGGAATACTAACCAGGTAAGAAAACATTTTTGAATGTTTTTTTTTTTACCTTTACATGTCTTTCTGACAATTTGCAAATGTCCATTATGAACATACACACAAAAATTCTCAATGAAATTCTGAAAAATCACATTCAAAAATGTATTACAAATATAGTGCACCACAATCAAGTGAGGTTTATCTGAGAGATGCAAGGTTTATTTGACAGGTGAAAATCAATAATTGTCATATATCACATCAATAGACTTAAAGAAAAAATTATATGATTATATCAATAGCTGCAGAAAAAGCATTGAAAAAACACAGCACCTCTTTATGTTCAAAACACTAGAAAAATTAGAGAAAATTTGTATATAAAAAAAAATGGAAGATCATTCTACTGTCATGTATAACTAATTATGTGACAGCCAAGCCAAAGTGACTCCATTTTGTTTAGTAACTCAATTTTGTAAAACAGTCATGCTGAATAGAAAGGTCATGACTTGGGCAAGTTGTTCTATTCCTTTTATTATAGAAAACCTTAAGAACATGGAACTACCTAACAGGGCATTGTTTCTGTAAACAAGGGTAATGGGGCTCTGTTTCTGTAACTGAGGTGACAGGACTAGTTGTGATTGGCTAAGCTTCAGGCCACCTGACTGCATTCTCCCACTTCTGTATCTTGGCTTTCTTGCATTGACTAAACCCACAAATGTCTCTTTTGTGGTTTTAAGTCTTAAAAGTAGTGTCCTTGCAATTATTAGGGGCTGATCAGGGAACAGACTTTATGTGTGCTTCAATAAAGGTTTGATTTGATTACATACTAGTGTTCTGGAAGTCAATTTATGAAACCCCAGATGTTTCTTTAACTATAAGAATTAGAACATACAAACAAACAAAAATAAAAAATAAATAAAACTAGGGACAGTAGAAACGTACCACAATATTGTGAAAGTTATCTATGATAAACCCAGAGACAACATCATTCTAGGTGAAAAAAAAATGAGGGACTAAAAAAAGACAAGGATGCACTCCCCCACAACTTCTATTAAACACAGTTGAAACTGTAGCCAAACTATCAGAGAGACAAAAGAAATTAATTTGGTACAAATATGTAAAGAAAAACTCAAAAGTATCACTTTTTTTCAACATGATTCTATATTTAAAAGTTCCCAAAAAATTCACCAGAAAACTTCTAATACTATTAAGGAAATTCAGCAAAGTAATAAGATATAAAAACAAAACCCCAAAATCAAAACATTCCCATATACATCAATGATGCATCCACTGAAAAAGAAATTAGGAAAACTACCCCACTCATAATAGCCACAAAAATATGAAATACTGAGAGCTAGGATTTTGGCTCAATGGTAGAGTGCTCACTGGGCACGTGCAGGGCACTAGGTTTGATCCTCAATAAAAGTGGGTGAAAAAAAGGTGTTGTGTCCAACTACAACTAGAAAAAAATTTAAATACTGGGGATCAATCTAACAAAACAGTTGAAAGACCTCAACAAGGAAAACTATAGAACACTAAAAAGAAGTTGAAGAAGACCTTTGAAGATGGAAAGACTTCCCATGCTCTTGGAAAAGCAGAATTAATATATTCAAAATGGCCAAACTACCAAAAGCATTATACAAGATACAATTCAATTTCTATTAAAACTCCAATGATATTCTTCATAAAAATAGAAAAAAGCAATCATGACATTTATTTGCAAAAATAAAAGACCCAGAATACTCAAAGAAATCCTTAGCAAAAAGGATGAAGTAGAAGGCATCACAATACCAGACTTTAAATTACACTACAGAACAATAGTAATAAAAATATCATGGTATTGGCACAAAATTAGAAATACAGACAAATAGTACAAAAGACAGAGACAATCCCAAATGAATACGGTTATCTTATATATACAAAGCTGCCAGAACCATGCATTAGTGAAAAGACCCCCTATTCAATAAGTGGTGCTGGAAAAACTGGAAATCTATATGTAAGAAAGTGAAATTAAACCACTATTTTCACCCTGCACAAAAGTCAACTTAAAGTGAACCAAAAGCTTAGGGAGTAGAACAAAAACATGCACATAACAGAAGAAAAAGTAGGCCCAAACACTTATCATTTTAACTTAAGACTTCAGTTTTTTTAAAAAGGCACCTATAGCACACGTCGAAATATTAATAACCAATGAATGGGATGGATTCAAATGAAAAATATTCTTATCAGCAAAGTATACAATAATGTGAAGAGAGAGCCTACAGAAAATAATAAAATCATTACCACACACACTTCAGATAGTCTTAATCTTCTGGATACATAAAGAACACAAAAATCTTAACACCAAAACCACAAATACCCCAATCAATAAATGGGCGGAGAACTAAGCAGAAACTTCACAGAAGAAGAAATACAATTGATTAAAAAACACAAAAAGTGTCCAACATCTCTAGTGATTAATCAAATCAAATCTAAGATTTCATCTCACTCAAGGCAGAATGGCAACTATCAAGAATACAAGCAATATTAAGTGTTGATGAGGATGTGTGAAAAAATGTACAATCATACATTGCTGGTGCTACAAATTTTTGCAACCACTATGAAAAGCAGTATGAAAATTCCTCAGAAAAAATTGAAATGAAACCACCACTTGAACCAGCTATCCACTCCTCAGTTTATTCTCAAAGGACTTAAAATCAGAATATTACAGTGATACAGCAACCTCAATGTTTATAGCAGTTCAATTCACAAGAGCTTAACTACAGAAACAACCAAGATGCTCTTCAACAGAAAAATGGATAAACAAAATATGCTACATATACACAGTGCAATATTATTCAGCCTTAAAAAATAATACTATGGCATTTGCAGGTAAATGGATGTAAATTAGAAAATATATTGCTAAAAAGAAATAAGCCAATCCTAAAAAAACAAAAGCCAAATATTTTCTCTGATTAGCAGATGTTATTCCATAGTTGGAGGGGCAGTGAAAAATAAATAAACTTGAGATTATGTAGAGAAGAGTGAGGAGAGGAGTTGGGGTGTGGGTATGGAAAGGATCATACAATGATACAGACATTATTATCTTATATTCATATATGATTACACAAGTTCTGTGACGGAGCACTATGTATACCCAGAGGAATGAGAAGTTATGTTCCATTTGTACGCAATGTGTTAAAATGCATCTATTGTAATGCTAATAACAAATAAAAATAACAATTTTAAAAAATGAAATTAGGACTTTGACCAGGGGCACCCTACCCCTGAGCTGCATTCCCTGTGCTTTTGATTATTACTACTTTTTTTGAGACAAGGACTTACCAATTTGATTAGGACCTCTCTAAATTACTGAGACTGGCCTCAAACTTGACGTCTTTCTGAATCATTCTTACAAATTAGTAGGATTACAAGTGTGCCTGATCCCCCTGGCTCTGCAACCACTTTTAATACCAAATGTGTAAAATTGCCCAACAACCAATATTTCAACAACTAGTAGTCTAATAATTCAACACTGATACCACTTAGTAGAGATGCCACAAGTTTTGGGTTCACTCCTGTCGAATTTCACTAATCTGAGTTATTAGTTGCAAGCCCCAGAATAAGATCTATTTTGTGATGAGTTTTTCTTAAAATTGGGGTCTCTACAATGATACACTCAAGTTACATGTTCTAATAAAACTAACTACTTACAGAACAAATAAACACAATTTACTTATACATACCAGCTTCTATAAAATATGAAACTCAGGAAGCTGACAATGGAAAATACATAGAGAACATGAAAAATGTTAGAGGGAAATAGAGCACATAGAAAATTTTAGGAAATAGATAGTTGAATAAGTACCCTCTAGTTTTGGTGATTGCTTCAGTAGCAAAGTCTCCCTTACCATCATCATTAAGAAAATTCTCCCTATTTAAACTGTGGTGATTCAGACACTCACACTGTAAAATTTCCATTTTTTGCCATCAAAACCAATTAATTTAACACTTTCATATTTAGTGATCAGAACAAAATATTGTTTATCCAACCTTACCTTAAATTTTCTCCCTATATTCTACCCTTTGTACAATAAACCATGTCATGTCAGCCTATAGCAACATACACAACTTTTTTTTTTAATCTCCTAAGTATAGGTTGGCTTTTGTGTAAAATACTTTTTCATTTTGAATTTTGATTTATTCTTGTGATAATGGGGCAATCTGCCACTGAAATATATTCTTAGTCTTTTTAATTAATTAACTAATTAATTAATTTTTTGAGACAAGGTCTTACTAAGTTTCTCCACTAAGTTTGAACTTGTGAACTTTTTGCCTTAACCTCCCAATAGTTGTAATTATTTGAATGACAAAATATGCCAGTTGAGGATGAATATTTTACATTTGATGCATTTTATATTTGATGCATTCCCCTTTCAACTTCTTATTTTACAATTCCCTCTAAAAACAAGCCATTTACTGGCTAAATTTTGGGATGCATCAAGATCTTATATTTGATGCTTTCCCATTATTTCAATATCCATTTAAAATTTTTAAAATTCATTCATTATGCATATCTGTGTTTGTTATTTATAAAATCTGATATTTTATAAATAGCTCCATAACAATAAAAATATAGCCACATATATTATTAAGAACTAACTTAACTGACCTTAGTTTGTGTATGATTTTATTCTGAAATTAACTTTATCTTTACTCTTAGGAAAAATTTTTATATCTTTCTAATACTAGTCATAAATTACATTCCCTAGCTAATGAGAAAGTAAAACTAAAATGAGACAGTTTTTATCCAGCATCTTATTGGCTTAAATATTTGGTGACCACCCTGACTATGAGACAATACACTATGCCTTCCTATCTGCATGTAGTGAGTTTTTCCTTAAAGACTCCTGCACAAATAGACTAGAATTGTTTTCCTGATTTTTTGTCATAGTTTATTGTCCTTCTGCATTATTAGAACTTTTAATCTTTCCTCCCTATATGGGTAAAAGAAAAAATAATAGAGATCATTTTTCCCTTTCTCTTTAATTCCAGAAGCTAGGTGACTAAACTGACACTCAGGACCAGAAAAAGACATGGCATTCATTGAACACACATGACACTCTAAAGTTTTTTAAGGGGGCCCTAAACCTTCTATCCATGCTTACAGAAGATAAATAGATAAGATGTTATAAAATTTTATATTTTGGTACCAAGGATTGAGCCCAGGAGTGCTTAAGCACTGAGAGACATTCTCCCTTTTATTTTTTATTCTCAAACTTGTGATCCTCCTGCCTCAACCTCCTGAGTTACTGGAATTGTAGCCATGCTTTCCCACATGGCATTAGATGCCAAACTTTTTTACAGTTTCAAGTGATAATCCTATTTTTCTCTCTTGTGAATGTATACAAACATATTTTATTTAAAAAATTTATCCAGAACATAGAGAAAAATAGGAATTAAAATGTTATGTTATTTGAAATGTACAATAGAAAAGCATACTTCACAGTATACTGAGTTAACTGAGAAAAGATGGCATTTAGGGAACTCATGCTTACTATATTATTGCAAAATACCCCCAAAAGTGGACAACATCTGAGATATAAAAAGAAATTGAATACCTAATGGGCCACAACTACTCCCCAATATGAATTATTTACATCAGTCAGAATTCTCATGTCATAACTATATATTTAATACATGCTTTGAAGGTGTGTGGCAAGGAGGTAAAGAGAGTTCAAGCCAAGGCTGAGGCCAACAATCTGGCACAGAACATAAAAATAGTATCCTGTCAAGCCTCATTATATGGGCCAGAGGTGATGGAATATTGAGCACTATCAAAATTTGACTAGGGTTAACAGACTCCAAATCTGACCTCAGGAAAGTTTAGTTTCCCACAATTAGTTCTATTTTCAACCAGCCTCTGTCTTCTGTTTCATAATGCCCAGCCCTGCAGACTTATCATTTTTACAAATACTCTAGCCCCTGAAGTTCAGAGTGAAAGAACCTGTGACAGAACCTCCCAGGAATCACAATACCTGATGGATCTAGAGATTTACCTCATCCAGAGATAAAAATCTCCCTGAATTTTGAAACTTGTCCTCTATTCTTCGGTTGTTTATGATTGAATAATTACCATCACAATCACCTCTGATCAGATAATTTTTAACTGAATGGACAAAATACCTGCCTCAGACCCCTCTGAGTGACAGGTGAAACAATTAGAACTCAGGCTGCTGCATCAATGATTGAAAGGTTCTTGGTTATTTTTTTTTTTCAGACAGAGCTTTCTATGTGGAAGAAGACATGGCCATGCAAAGGAACATTTATATTTAAGGTGAATATAAAGTTATATAATTATCAATAACAATAATATCAACAACATAGATTCACAAATGCAAATAGTATATTGAAAATTACATTTTTTTTTTGGTTTTAAACTCTTAATTCTTGGGCTTCATGAGGTTTATGTTTGTTTGTTTTATTGGTTCCAGGGATAGATCCCAGTGATGCATTATTGATCCATATCCCTAGTTATTTTCAAAAAGTTTGCCCAGGTCTACCTAAGTCACTGAGGCTGGACCTCGGCTTGTGATCAACTTTTCTAAGTGTTCTGAGTCACAAGAGTTACAGGTATGCACCAACACACCCAGATCATATGCTGGAATTTTGGAGATGCATCAGATCTTGAAAAAAGTAGACAATCTTCTACAGCAGCAAAGTTAAGTAAAAATAAGTGAAAAATATATGTGTAACTAAACTTTTAGAGTTCATAAGCAAAGTAAAAGAATTATAATAATTTAAACTAAATTACTATAATTTTTTTAAATTTATAAGTTGTCACAAAATTGATACTTCATAGTAATTTAGAAATTATAAAATATCATAAAATTTTATTATATAATACAACTGATTATAATTTGTAGTGAATCATAATTCAAACTCAATATACTTGAAATATTATCATTTTAATATATGACTAATTAAAATTTTTAACTATATTTTTAACATTTTTTAAATAACTTTATTTATTTATTTATTTATTTTTATGTGGTGCTGAGAATTCGACCCAGGGCCTTGCATGTGGTAGGCGAGCACTCTACTGCTGAGCCACAACCCCAGGCCAACTATATTTACTTCTCAATAAACATTCAATCTTCACTGTGTTTTCCATTTCTAATACTTCTCAATGTATATCAGCCATATTCCAAAAATCCATTACTCACATGTGACAAATGGCTACCACATTGAAAGTGTACGTTTGAGGGCTCTGGTTCTTCTTACCACAGGAAATTGAATGACTTAAACCCTCATTTTTATCTTATGTCTTCCTGCCTAATATCCCTCCTTTAGACCAAATGAACAAGAAATGATTTCTATTAGACACAGGAGGATGCTATGAGATGAGAGTTCACAAAGGCAATCCATCTTTCCAAATGACTACCTGAAAAATCTCAGGCTTTTTAGATATTAGAAAGTGAACAAGGGGAAGGATTTCTATGTCTTCACATGTGTCTACACCTTGACATCAGAATTTAGATGTGAAGGAAAAAATTAAAACTTTTTATCTTGCCTTTGGGCTTTGATTCTAGTGATCTGACTAAGGTTGTCTGGTTCATCTTCTGGTGAGGAGTATGGTGTGAGTTTAGGTTCATGTCTGCACACATTTCTGCATAACTCAAAATCATCTAATATGACTTCCTATATTAAATCAGGGGGAAAAATCTGTACTTCTTGCATGCTCAATTCAATATAGTGATTCTGAAATAAGCAAGTCTTGAACTCTGGTTTACTGTTTGCACTGGATATATTTGTTGATTAGCTATCAAATATTAGAAACTACACCAAACTTATAAATTCATGATTGAAATGATCAGTGTATGTGAAAGCCCTGTTTAGGCTGGGTTAAGCTGGGTTATTCTTCTGATTTCAGCTAGAAAACTTTCTGCATATGCTCTGCTATTTGACATGGTAGCCCTGCTCCTGGAAGAGAGATGGCTGTCCACTGTGGCATTTTTCTTCTCATCCACATGACCTCTTCTTCTTCACAATCATCATCATATTAGCTTCTCTCCTTGAGATGGTGGGGTATACAAAGAAAATCAGGAAAAATTCAAGACACTTTAGGCCAAGGCATAATACTAGTACATTTTTATACTCACTGTATTTTACTTACTGTAATATAAGCCATTCTAGATTAAAGTATTGGAAAACAGACCCTACCTGTCAATAAGAACAGCTACAAAAGAACATTGTCAATTGCCTGGATGCAGAGAAGGATGAAGAATTAGAACTATTTTTGCAATTCATAACTTTTTTTCTTTTCTTTCAGGTAACATTTGTGTGACTATTTAAAATTAATAAAATTTTATTAAACCATAGGTACTAAGAGGCTAGTCAGGATTGGGAATCATAATTACTGCTGCCTTCCTCAAAAACTCAAAGTTTTGCTAGGTCAAAATAATTATGCAACTTCTATAGGAATTCAAATAACTCAAGAATTCCACCTCTGCAATAGAAGCAAAATTCTTTTTTAGCTTCACATATCTTTACTATTTTTTATTATTGAAATGTTTTCAAAAGAATGCTCAAGTGACTTTTAAAATAGAAAAAAATCTGGGTAAATAGATTTGGGCTATGTTTAAAAATAAAGGCTGAAAAATTCATTTTCTAATTTCTCATCATGTGATAATTTTAAAATTGTGCATAACACAATATAATTGCAACTTCTTTCATTCCTTCTTTTGGTATTTTTAGTCTACAATTTTTTTCTTGGTACCAAGGATTTAACTCAGGGACACTTGAACTCTAAGCTACATCCACAGCCCTATTTTATATTTTATTTAGAGACAAAGTCTCACTAATTTGCCAGTGCCTTGCTGTTTATAGGCTGGCTTTGAAATCAAAATCCTTTTTTCCCAGCCTTTCAAGCCACTGGAATTACAGGCATGTGCCTTTGCACCCAGCTTATGTATAATTTTTAACCTAGACTATACCTAGACTTTTTTTGCATGAAAAAAAAAATCTTAATATGAAAGCAAAAGACCAAGATAGATATACTTAGAAGATATTTCCTCCTCTAGCATTTTGTATAAACAGCTTAGTTTGTAAGAAAATTATCTTTTTGGTTTTTTAAACATGGCAAATCTCTTTTCTATGAATCCAAACCTGAAAGGTTAAAATGGGCACATCCACACATAACACATATAAAGCACACAGTGTTAATGCATTTTCAACTGTTAACTAATGGTTCCTGGTTCTGGATGAAGTGTACTGTTACCTGAAGTGCTATTCAAATTCACAGAATACAAATTGCATTAAAACAATGTAATCCATATCCCTGCAGAGGGACCTAAGCTTCTGTATTTATCAAATATTTGGAAAAAATTATCATGTGAGTTTAAGTTCATGTCTGAAATTGAATGACTTAAACCCTCTTTTTTTCAGTAAAACTAAAAACCATTGCTTTAAGTGAATATCTTTTGATGAATGCGTTGCAAATACATATAAGACATTTGCTCATGGCATGGGCGTTTCAGGCTCACCCAATTTCTTAGTCAGGTTTTACTAACTATAACAAGTACCTGCAATAATCATATAATAAACAAAAAATATTATTTTGAATCAAAGTTCTGGAGATCCTTGTTCATAATTGATTGGTATTGCTTTAGGCCTGATGTGAGGCAGCATATTATGGCAGGAGCTCATGGCAACACAAGACTAAAAAAGTACCAGGGGGCCAAAGTTACCTTCAAGTACACACTCTGCAGTGAATTAAAAAATTTCCACCATGCTTTACCTTGTAAAGGTCCCACCACTTCAAAAACCCTGGGGACCAAGCCTTTAATACCTGAACCACTCACTGTGGCGCAGTTACCCAAGCCAGAGCACCTGCATTGTCTAATTGACATCCTTTGCATAAACTGATCTCTAATAGTCTTTTTTTTCTCACTAAACCCAATTAAAAATTATTGAGAATACACCATGCAAAGGACAGAGTTCTAAGTACCTTTTTCATGAACAACCTCACTGTACAAAAGAATTTTTTGGAAAAAAAAATCATTATAAAAAATGTGTTAAGGCATGAGTTGTGGTGCAGGCTAATAATCTTGACAACTAAGAAGTCTGATACATGTGGATTGAAAGTTCAATGACATGCTAAGTTACTTATTACATTATTACAATTTGTTTCAAAATAAAAAATAAAAATCATACAACTCAGTGGTAAAGTGCAACTTGGTGTCATCCCCAGTACTGAGAAAAAAATAAATAAATAAATAAAAATAGAATGTTTGTCAAATTGTGGTTAAAATAAAAAGTCTTATGTTCACGTGTTAGAACATGGAAAATTGACTGCAAATAATAAAATACTAAAAGTCAAAATGAGGGGTTGGAGTTGTGGCTCACTGGCAAGTCTGTTTGCCTAGCATGAGTGAGGCACTGGGTTCAATGCTCAACACCACATATAAATAAATTAAATAAATGTCCATTGACAACTAAAGAAAATTATACTGAGCCAATTTGAAATCTAAACCAAATCACAAATTGTTCCTAATATCCTTTTTAAATATTTATGTTTAGTTGAGGTTGGACACAATAGATTTATTTTTATTTATTTTTATGTGGATCAAACCCAGGGCCTTGCCCATATCAGGTGAAGCCTCTACCACTGAGCCAAAACCTAAGACCTGTTCCTAATATTTTGAGATACCTAATAATTTCACACACATAGCATTCAAAATTCCCATGTAAATATGTTATACATATAAAAACACACAAAACATCCTGTAAAGGTTCAGAAATTATCCCAAAGTTAACACATTTTGAATCACCCTTTCTTAGGACAGACTAAAACATTTTCTTCATCTTTGATCTCAGAAAGCAACCAAGATCTTATAAACCAGTATAGAAATGTTTTATTACATAAAGTAAAATGTAAATAAATAAATGTTAAAATATACCAGTTATCCAAATTCAACATCTGCTTATTACATGACATGTTTTATTTCTTCTATGCTTCTACCAATTTTCCAACATAGACCAGTCCCACTACTTCTATATTAAGTTTTGGTGAGGTCTTGTGCCTTTAATGTCACACATATTAATGTAGAATTTTGACTAATAGAATAATTAAAAAATCACTATTTTTGAGCAGAGAATATTTATATCATCCCAAGAAAACTATGTTTTTTCTCAACAACATTTTGATTCCCAGAAGGAAGATACTGTACTGAATATTTAATCATACTTTTATTTTGCCTGACATCATGCAATATAATTTTAAATCCAAAGCTGAACCATGCAGTATTTGTGAGAGTCAATCAGCATGTGTGCTTCAGTAATGTGTTCCTTTGTAGTGAAGATTACTATTGTATTTTATGGATGCACTACCAATTTTTCATTTCAAGATTTAAGAACATTTGAGTTATTTCTTATTTTCTTCTTATTTTGGATCATTAGTACTACTGGTCTTTAAACAAAAATTTTAATCAAATTATTCTTAAATAACTATTCTACTCAGTTTATTCTTTCTTAGTATTTCATTGACATGATATTTCATTTTTACTGGTTGATATGAGAATAATTTCCATCTAGATATTTCAATTTAATTAGAGTCAATATTATATGAGTTTACTAAGTACAAAATATATAAAAACCTTACTGGAGACTGTTTAGATTCTTGTATCCTTTGTGCAACTACTATAAATATTTATCTACACATTATAGAATCAAAAATATACTGTTTAATTTTTATTCAATATAATCTTATGTTTAAAAAATACTAAGAGGAAGAAGTATTAATTATAGATTTGCTAATATATGCCAGGCACAGAAGCACATGCCTATAATACTGGTGACTTGGGGTGCTGAGGCAGGAGAATCATAAGTTCATACCTAGACTCAGCAACTTAGCAAGGCCCTAAGAAACTCAGCAAGACCCTGTATCTCATAAAAATATAAAAAGAACTAGGCATGTGGATCCATGGTCAAGCAATACTGAGTTCAATCCCTGGTTTTAAAAATGCTAATATATTATAAAACTCAGAAAGGTAAAAACAATGAAAATGGTATACCATATACAGAATTTAGTAGGTAATACTGACAAATTATAAAATGTATTAGTGACTTTTTTTGTCAAAATATTAGTTGATAGGTACTTCATGGAAGATTTTCTTTCCTATATGCCACATAATCCTAGGTACATATTTTCAATGTTATTATTTATAGCCTAAGAAAACTTTTAAATAGCAGAATACAATATTTGTTATACTGACTCTTTATTGTTCTCTGAATATTTTTCTCTCAGCTTTTTAAAGTTATAGAAAAGATAATTAAAGTACAAGTTCAATGTCACTGAAAATTATAAAGTAAGAAGTGCACGGACCCCTTAATATCCCTGATGAAAACTCTCAGGCAAGTAAGAGATGAAAAACAGTTCTATGTGTAAATAGTCAAACTAATTTAAGTCTTGACTCTCACTTTTTTATCCACACATATGACAACTCACTTTAAAGATCATTCAAGCACAAACTCATCACCTTATTCATATTGGCCACAAGCTTAAGCACAGGTGCTTTGTTGGCTTTTCCATATCTTCCCATTTTTCTTACTTTTACATACTTAATTTTTTGTGACCTTGAAAATATCCACTTTGGAAACTCTGTTATTTGGGGAAAGAACAAAATTAAGACAGTAAGAGACACAAGGAAGCTACAGTATACCTTATTTTGACCAAGTCAAAAATATTGGTGGGAATCTCACAAATTGTACTACCTGCAATTCAAAAACAAAAAGACACAACCACAAACCAGAAACAAACACATTTACTCAGAAAAAGTGTTTAAAAAAACAAGCCAGCAAATCCTCTGTTCTAAATCACGTAGAAAACAGAAGTAAAAATTAAATCTGCTAATTTAAGAAAAACAATTCTGATCAGAAAATTTCTGTCATAATCAACTCTACTTTTTTACTCACTTCAAATAATAGAACACATTCCACTTAGTTTTTGGAAAAACAATATTTTATAAATACCTATCACTTTAGCATAATTCCATTTGGTAATGTAGCCAAGTAAACTTGAAAAAAAATCTAAATTCCTATTGCTACTAAGTAACAGATTAAAACAACAGAAATTCATTTTTTATAGTTATGGATGTTTTTATTTTCATGACACAGGATTAATATCAAAGTGTTAAAAAAGCCACATTCTCTCTAGAGGCTCTAGAAGAGAGCTTCTAGTGACTGCTTGTGTTCCTTGTTTATAGTCACGAGTATTTCTCATGGTGATGCAGCCTACAAAATATAAAGACAGACAAACTAACTTTCTGTAGAACATGTTGGTATTGCAACAGGTTACAACCTTCAAACATCACAGAATCTGGAAGCCATAGCATCATAGATGGCAGATCCTCTAATGGGCTGATCTTTGCACAAATTGTTTGATAGAATTACAGCAAAGGAAATTTCATGCCCAAGAGAATAAAGAAAGTGAGGGGACCCTGGGCAAGCAAAATGGAGCAGGACAGGTTAAAGATCCACAAATGTTAGATGAATAAAGAGTGGTATCATATACTGCTTCAAAAATCCTGAAAAGACAAAATTCATAGATCACCAAATATAAGTGCATTCATTGGAAAGAGTGAAACTCTGATGCAGAACAAAAGACAGAATCATGTCCACAAAGCAGTCTTATCATGTTTTGCCTGGAATGTGAAAATTTTTTCAATCATTTTGGATAATTCCAATTAATATTCTATTTATACTTTGTGCATGACCTTATTCATCCTCTTACAATACACGTGCATGGTGCTTATCTGACTACTGTGAAGAGGAAATCTACATATACCAGGTATCACTGTTACTCAACTTCTAAGACATTTCCCTGTAAATTTTTATGTATTGATATCTCTGGATATCAATATTAAAATTTTAAATCAATGTACATCCAGTTATCAAAGCTGGAGCATGAAGTGGGAGAGAATATTTGGAAAGTGCATATGTAGCAAAATATTTTTTATTACAGAATAAATGAAGTATTATATTTGTGAGGAAAAAAGACATACCAAAGAGTAAAGCACAATGAAAATATTTGTAAATGTATTTCACAAAGAAGGAAATATTCAAACAGGAGTATAAGTCATTACTACCAAGAGAAGTTATCACTAAAGCCAATACATTCTTGCATATCCATCGGGAGGAAAACATGAAATAAAAAGGCAAAAAAGAAATCTAACAGTTTGATTGGCTGAGCTGCACAGGGATCTAAGCCTGGAGGTCAGCTTTAGCTCTAAAATTTTTGCAGCCGCGGGCAGTGACTCTACTGCGGTCACTCATCGCCTAGATCGCCGAGCCCAGCGAGGTCGGGCAGGGCGGCTTCAGTCGCACCTGGTTCCATCGCACCCAGAGCCACAACCTCAATCGAGCATGTTCTCCAGGGCCCAGGAGGAACAATGGAGTGGATCATGATTAATGTGCGCATGGGCCAGGAGACCTTCTATGATTTCTACCGAAGAAAAGCCTCAGAGAGACAGTATCAGAAAGGCCTGGATGACACATCTGAGACTGAACTTCAACAATCAATAAAATGAATATGAATTTTCAAAAAAAAAAAAAAGAAAGAAATCTAACAAAACAAAATGTCTTAAAATTACAAACTTGTTAAGCAATGGCAATTTTCAAATCTTCTGTTGGTGATAAAAATTTTTAGAGCCACTATGAAAATTTACTTTGTACCAACTTCATAGTCATATTTGAGCCATGATTTTATTGTGACAGAACAAAAATTTATCAAAATATTCTGTGAATACTCCAAGTGGTAGCTGCCACTGCTGCTTTCACCAAAAAACTAGACTGCAACTGCCATAACCTTCCACAGTCCAGGCCCCCTAACTCAGAGCCATAGTACACATAATTTTCACAAGTCTATGTTCAGTCCCACAAAAATGTCAAAGAAAGTGCCATAGTTGAAAGTAAAGGATCTGAAGAAGTAGATAGTGTAAGAAAATAAATACCGGGCAGAGGAGAAGAAAATGTGTTGAAGTAGTAGGAGAACAAATCTGAGGAGCAAGAAAAAAAAAAACTGCTGAGGATGCATAAGATTCAGAGATGAGAAAAAGGTGAATCCCAAGTGGGAGAAGACAGAAAATGTGACAGTATGACACTTATGCCACTGTCCTCATATTTGAAAACCCTTAAGACCAGGAGTTAATGGGGTAATCAGACAAGTATGACACATACCTGGCTCCCTGCTATTGGAGACCTATTATATATGACACATTCATTTTTATTACTTTCAAGCCTTGTAATTTCTTCCTCCTCCAGGCACTCTTCAACCAACTTAAATATGTTGTTGCTCTACTTTCTGACCTGTTGCATCTGAGGTCCCCAGCTTGATGCTAGTAACAAACATCCATGCTTTTCTTTTTCTACAACCCATCCCACTCATCCTTTTTCTCAGGTAAACTTTCAGAATCACACTCTCAGTGCCTCAACTCTGACATTCTGAGCTATTCTTCTTGATTCTGATCATTGGACTACCCTCACATTTACTCCAACATTAAAGCATCATACAAGATTGTGGTCAGGTTGGTTTTCTAGATAAGAAACTGTTATTCTACCTCCTTTTTTGGTACAATTAAATAAAGAAATTGTCTCAATTCTGTTTTTTCTTTGTTTTTAAAAGAGATAATACTTTAAGATACCTAGTTGTGACAAAACAGTTGTTACCCAAACCAAGAAGATATGATGGTATATTCTTAGAATCATTAATGTTGTATTTCTGATAGAAATACTAGTTATTTTGTATGTTCCTGAAAAATATGCCATGTGTCTAAGTTAAATTAAGGAGAAATCACACATTAGCTGGGGTTTTATCTCATCAGTGGAATTCTTGTCTTGCTCATATGAGGTCATGGGTTTGATTCTCAGCAATAAATAAAAAATAAACAAATAAAATAAAGGTAATGTGTCCACCTACAACTAATTTTTTTAAAAAAATCACAGACTATTAAATGATAAATTTACAATGAAACCAACAATTCATTAGCGAAATATTTGCTTCAATATTTTGGGTAAGGCAATTTTTATACAAATAAGAGTAAAGGGCAAATAATAGGCAAAAAAGCAAAATTTAAATATATTAACAGTGAACATACCAAAGAAAGTATCAGGAAAGCCAGGTGTTGTATTTATAACACAGATAAAATTGCAAAAGCTCTAGTAAATTTCACAAAAATGCATACTATTTATATATTATTCAATTTAACATATATAGTTTTATATAATGATGCTTCACTTAATGATGGGGATACATTCTGAAAAATATATCATAAAGTGATTATATTATTTTGCAAATGATTCAGGGTCCTGCCTCAATTCTAGATGCTATAGACCACTACAAACCTAGGTTAGTATTTATCTATTAATGTACATGAAGTGCATCATTGATGATAAAAGATAGAAAACTCACTGCAGTAATAGAAAAAAAAATTACATCCTTTTCAAAGAAAGCTCCTGGGAAAATAGAGTATCTGCATGACACAAAATGCTCCTGTATTCTCTCCTGATGTGACTCGATAGATCATTCACTTGTAAGAAATAGTTGAATAAAAAAGAATAATAGAAGACAAAACAAATTTATATTAAGAAAGGGATTTAAACAGTGTATATAGTGGTATATGACTATAACACCAGGAACTTGGAAGAAAAATATCATAAAAATTGAAGGAACAAGCTAAGCTTGAGCAACTTGGTCAGAAGATTACTCAAAATAAACTTTAGAAAAAACTGTGAATGTGGCTTACTATTATGCATGTCTGTCTTCAATTACCCAAAAGAATAATACTAATAATACAGAAAGATGGTTATTTTTTAAAAAGTTAAATACTAACTTTATAACAAAATTGGGAATATTAAAGTAAGTTTCACACACACACACACACACACACACACACACACACACACACACACACAACATGTCAGAACCGCCCTACAACAGGGGTTGAGGAGAAACACTAGACCAGCTAGTGTCTCCAGGCTGAGCGAGAGGGTGAGTGTCGATGACCAGGCCAGCCACCCAGCCTGGCAAAAATCATACCAAGTTGAGTCAGTCGAGATGGCGCAGCAACTGTACTTTATTGTGGAGGGGGTGGACTTATATAGTGGAAGAAAGAAGAAAAGGGGGGCAAAGGCAGGGGCCAATCAGAGATCAGAGAGTCCCCCAGGTTGGTGTAGCCTAGTCAACCCAGTTACAGAAACAGAGCCCCATTACCCTAGTTACAGAAACAATACCCCATTAGGTATGTGTGCCCCTGTTGCTGGGGAGTTATTCTTTGTGTTTGCAGAAGCCATATCTTGGGGCTGTTCAGGCATGTATACAGAAGCCATTTCTCAAGCTCTAACTGTCATGTACATGGAAAATCACAAGACCAGAATCACAAAACTGGGGATTTCCCAACAGTGGTTTTTCTTCCTCTTTTCCCAGAAATTGCACTTCCTTGGTCAGCAGAGGTCCCAACACACACACGCATACACACACACCACAAACACACACACACAAACACACACACACTTGATACCATTAAAGAATATAAGCTGAAGTGACAGGTTGGAAGAAAGTGACTACCTCACATATAACAAAATACTTTGAAACAAAAAAGAAAGAGGGTAAGGCAGGAGGATCTCAAGTTTAAAACTAGTCTCAGCAACTTGTTAAGGTCAAAAGCAACTTAATGAGACCCTATCTCAAAACAAAACAAAAAAGAAGAGAGAGAAGAAGAAGAAGAAGATTATAGGATATTGCACACTGGTTAATCATGCTGGATTTTACAATAGGTACCATAAAAATAAATAAAGAAAAGAAAGTTAAAAAAAAAAGTAGGGACCCCAAGGAAGATAAGGGAAAGCCTGGCTCAATGGCACATGCCTATATCCCCAGCAGGTTGGGACACAGAAGAAGAAGAAGAACTCGGAGTTCAAAGACAGACCCAGCAATTTAGTGAGGCACTAACCAATTTAGTAATATCCCATCTCAAAATAAAATATAAAAAAGAGCTAGGGATGTGGCTCAGTGGTTCAGCACTTCTGGCTTCAATCTCTGATACCAACAGAAGGAAAAGAGAAGATTTGAATGGCTACCTCATTAAAACACACACATACACACACACACACACACACACACACACAAGTATTCAATAATAATTAAATCACTCTATATCTTTATAAATTAAAAAAAAATGTTGAAGCTAGGAATGCTGGCACACACCTGTAATCCCAGTGACATGGGAGGCTGAGTCAAGAGGATCACAAGTTCAAAGCCAGCCTCAGAAATGGTGAGACACTTAGAAACTAAGTAAGACCCTGTCCCTAAATAAAATACAAAATAGGGCTCAGTGGTGGAATGTCCCTGAGTTCAATCCTCAGTACCAAGGAAAAAAAAAACAAACAAAAAAATGCAAAATAAAATCAAATCTGTGAAACAAAATTAAATGTTATCAGTAAGCATAGAAAACAAATAAATTCTCATGAACTGAAGAGGGAGTGAAAATTTATATTTTTTTGAAGAAATTGGCTATTGAAAATACATGATTATTCCATAGCAGAAGCATATGCTTATAAAAATCACTGCATATATGAACCACAAAACCATATAAGACTGTGATAGCATTGGCCCAAAGAGATAAAACCTAGGGCGTAAAGGAAAGGCAATGTACACTGGGGAAGAGATAAGAAGAAAAGGGTGAGGAAAATGATTTCCAGAACCCATTTTCATCATACTGTACCCTGTTTGACAAATATTATGAAACACCACCTAGTTTTTATGTAGATGACACATACATGCAATATTTTACATGCATATATTTGTAGAAAAATTGTAGCATTTGACAAAATATAAATATCAAAAACATAAAAGGTACAATGATACTCATAATTTGTGTACATTAGTACCAAGAAGTAAAATTCCCCCTAAACCTAAAATATTACCCCATTAAAATGGTAGCATATTTTACTTTTTTAAAAAAACGTTATTATTTTTATTCCTCTATTTTATAATTCATGTGGTGCTAAGGATCAAATCCAGTAACTCATGCATGCTAGGTGAGTGTTCTACCACTGAGCCACAACCCCAGCCCCATACTTTACTTGTAATGTTCAAAACATTACAAAGCTCATGACATATCATCTTTCATACACTTGATTCAAGTGAGTTATGAACTCCCATTTTTACCCCAAATACAGATTGCAGAATCACATCGGTTACACATTCACATTTTTACATAATGCCATATTAGTAATTGTTGTATTCTGCTACTTTTCTATCCTCTACTATCCCCCCTCCCCTCCCCTCCCCTCCCATCTTCTCTCTCTACCCCATCTACTGTAATTCATTTATCTCCTTGTTTTTTCCCATTGCCCTCACAACCTCTTATATGTAATTTTGTATAACAATGAGGGTCTCCTTCCATTTCCATGCAATTTCCCTTTTCTCTCCCTTTCTCTCCCACCTCATGTCTCTGTTTAATGTTAATCTTTTCCTCCTGCTCTTCCTCCCTGCTCTGTTCTTAGTTGCTCTCATTATATCAAAGAAGACATTTGGCATTTGTTTTTTTGGGATTGGCTAGCTTTACTTAGCATAATCTTCTCTAATGCCATCCATTTCCCTGCAAATTCCATGACTTTGTCATTTTTTAGTGTTGCGTAATACTCCATTGTATATAAATGCCACATTTTTTTTTTATCCATTCATCTATTGAAGGGCATCTGGGTTGGTTCCACAGTCTAGCTATTGTGAATTGTGCTGCTATGAACATCGATGTGGCAGTATCCCTGTAGTACGCTCTTTTAAGGTCTTCAGGGAATAGTCTGAGAAGGGCAATAGCTGGGTCAAAAGGTGGTTCCATTCCCAGCTTTCCCAGGAATCTCCATACTGCTTTCCAAATTGGCCGCACCAATTTGCAGTCCCACCAGCAATGTACAAGTGTACCCTTTTCCCCACATCCTCACCAGCACTTGTTGTTGTTTGACTTCATAATGGCTGCCAATCTTACAGGAGTGAGATGGTATCTTAGAGTGGTTTTGATTTGCATTTCTCTGACTGCTAGAGATGGGGAGCATTTTTTCATATACTTGTTGATTGATTGTAGGTCCTCCTCTGAGAAGTGTCTGTTCAGGTCCTTGGCCCATTTGTTGATTGGGTTATTTGTTATCTTATTGTCTAATTTTTTGAGTTCTTTGTATACTCTGGATATTAGGGCTCTATCTGAAGTGTGAGGAGTAAAAATTTGTTCCTATGATGTAGGCTCCCTATTTACCTCTCTTATAGTTTCTCTTGCTGAGAAAAAACTTTTTAGTTTAAGTAGGTCCCATTTGTTGATTCTTGTTATTAACTCTTGTACTATGGGTGTCCTATTAAGGAATTTGGAGCCCGACCCCACAATATGTAGACCGGAGTCAACTTTTTCTTATATCAGACGCAGAGTCTCTGATTTGATATCAAGCTCCTTGATCCATTTTGAGTTAACTTTTGTGCATGGCGAGAGAAGGGGATTCAGTTTCATTTTGTTGCATATGGATTTTCAGTTTTCCTAGCACCATTTGTTGAAGATGCTATCCTTCCTCCATTGCATGCTTTTAGCCCCTTTATCAAATATAAGATAGTTGTAACTTTGTGGATTAGTCTCTGTGTCCTCTACTCTGTACCATTGGTCCTCCCACCTGTTTTGGTACCAGTACCATGCTGTTTTTTTTTTTACTCTTGCTCTGTAGTATAGTTTGAAATCTGATATCGCTATGCCGCCTGATTCACACTTCCTGCTTAGAGTTGCTTTTGCTATTCTGGGTCTTTTATTTTTCCATATGAATTTCATGATTGCTTTATCTATTTCTACAAGAAATGCCATTGGGATTTTGATTGGCTTTGCATTAAACCTATAGAGAACTTTTGATAATATTGCCATTTTGATGATG
Organism: Ictidomys tridecemlineatus; assembly: GCF_052094955.1. Lineage (NCBI taxonomy): Eukaryota > Metazoa > Chordata > Mammalia > Rodentia > Sciuridae > Ictidomys > Ictidomys tridecemlineatus. Next base: position 62,740,359 of record NC_135489.1, read on the forward strand.
TTAGTTCTGCCTATCCATGAACAGGGTATATTTTTCTATCTTCTAAGATCTTCTATTTCTCTCTTTAGGGTTCTGTAGTTTTCATTGTATAAATCTTTCACCTCTTTTGTTAGGTTGATTCCCAAGTATTTTATTTTTTTTTTTGAGGATATTGTGAATGGGATGTTTTTCCTCATTTCCGTTTCAGAAGTTTTGATGCCGATATACAGAAATGCCTTTGATTTATGCGTGTTGATTTTATATCCTGCCACATTGCTGAATTGAAGAATTAATACTAATACTTTTCAAGTTATTTCAGGAAATAGAAAAAGAGGGAGCTCTTCCAAATTTATTCTATGAGGCCAACATCACCCTGATCCCGAAACCAGACAAAGACACCTCAAAGAAAGTAAACTACAGACCAATATCTCTAATTAACTTAGATGCAAAAATTCTCAATAAAATCCTGGCGAATCCAATACAAAAGCATATAAAAAAAATTGTGCACCATGATCAAGTAGGATTCATCCCTGGGATGCAAGGCTGGTTCAATATACGAAAATCAATAAATGTTATTCCCCACATCAATAGACTTAAAGATAAGAACCATATGATCATCTCGATAGACACAGAAAAAGCATTTGACAAAGTACAGCATCTCTTTATGTTCAAAACATTAGAAAAACTAGGGATAACAGGAACTTACCTCAACATTGTAAAAGCTATCTATGCTAAGCCTCAGGCTAGCATCATTCTGAATGGAGAAAAATTGAAGGCATTCCCTCTAAAATCTGAAACAAGACAGGGATGCCCCCTATCACCACTTCTATTCAATATAGTTCGCGAAACACTGGCCAGAACAATTAGACAGATGAAAGAAATTAAAGGCATAAAAACAGGAAAAGAAGAACTTAAATTATCACTATTTGCGGAAGACATGATTCTATACCTAGAAGACCCAAAAGGGTCTACAAAGAAACTACTAGAACAGATAAACTTTTTATGGAATACATAAAGTAGCCAAAGTCCCAGCCAGTACAATAGGGAAATAAAAATATAGCAGAATACAACAGTCACTAATATGCCATTATGTAAAAATGTGAGTGTGTAACCGATGTGATTCCACAATTTGTATTTGGGGTAAAAATGGGAGTTCATAACCCAATTGAGTCAAATGTATGAAAGATGATATATCATGAGCTTTATAATGTTTTGAACAACCAATAAAAAATATAAAAAATAAAAATAATAAATGACTTCCAAGTGATCTAAAAAGATGTAACTGATTTTCTTTTTATTATGGCTTCCACTTACATTTACTTGAATATGCTGTGGCTATATGTATATGATGATTATTTTTTATTTCCTTATTACTTGTTTATAATTTGTGGTAAATATATGAGAAAAATATGTCTGTATACAAACTACAATTGTAAAGTTGTCAAAATTTTACTATACTTTCATAATTAATATGCATTATTTTTTTATTGTGTGTGTGTGTTTTCAGTGCTTGAGATCAAACATAAGCATAGCAAATGTTTTACTGTTTGGTCACATCCCAAATACAAATGTACATTTCTAATCTTGATCGCTTCTCTCTCTTTGTGTGTGTATGTGTGTGTTTCTTTCTGTGTCTCTCTTTGTTGTTTTTGATGTGGTTGTTTGTTTGTTTTCTTTGTTTTGTAACATGGATTGAACTCAGGGGAGTTTTACCACTGAACTACATTACTAATCATTTTTATTTGCTATTGTGACCCAGGGTCTAGCTAATTTGATTAGGCAGGCCTCAGATTTATAAATCTGCTGCAGCCTTTTAAGTTCTGAGATTAAATAAATGGGCAACCATGGCTGGCTATTAATTTCTTTTAAAAGAATATCTAATGACACATTATTTATTTTCATTGTATGTATTTCTTATTGTTAAAGTGAACTTTTAGCACATCCTAATTAACACTGTTATGATTGTTGTTGCTGTTATATTAGTGAGTAAAAATTCCCCATTATTAACCATAATCTTCTTCACACATGTGCTTTGTTCTATTGCCTATTTATTGTATTTAAATTTTTTTAGAGAAAGAGAGAGCAAAGGAGAAAGAGAGAGAAATAGAGAGGGAGAGAGATAGAGAGAGAGAGAGAGAGAGAGAGAGAGAGAGAGAGAGAGAGAATTTTTTAATATTTATTTTTTAGTTTTTGGTAGACACAGCATCTTTATTTTATTTTTATGTGGTGCTGAGGATTGAACCCAGTGCCCTGCACATGCCAGGTGAGCGTGTTACCACTTGAGCCACATCCCCAGCCCTTATTTTGAATTCAAACTTAATTGGCCTGCTGATTAGTGTGCTCAGTCTCAGAGTCCTCATTTCTCTGGCCATCTCAGCCTCCTCATTCCTTCTTTGCTCTAGTTCAGTGTTACAAATCTCCCTTACCTATGCTGTACATATGTCCTGAGTATGAGAATCTCTTTACTTGTGCTAGTGCACTAGCCCTGATTCTGAGTTTAGAACAGCAAGGTACAGTATTATGTTAAAATAACAAAAAATTCACCTTCATCTATATCCATGTTTTCAAACAGAAGAAACTATTCAAAGGTACACTCAGATGGATGTAAAGGAAGGAGGTTACATGGTATTCACTGAAGATAAAATGAAAGCTGAAAAATAAGAACTTGAGCATAAAGATCCCTGCCCTATTACTTGCACATTGGTAATATGAGTAATACACAAAGACCCAATTTAGACAATTTATTATACATCTGTAATCCCAGCAATGTGGAACGTTGAGGTAGAATGATTGTGAGTCTGAGTCCAATTTCAGCAATTTAGTGATACCCTGACTCAAAATAAAAAGGGCTCAGGTATTGACTCATTGGTAAAATATCACGACTAATGCCCCCCCCTCCACAATTTAATTCCTGCAATTTTGTGAAGTTGAATTGATGAATTATCTAATTGTCCCTTAAATTACAAAATCAGCACTCAGTTCTTCCTACAGTTTTTAAATATATAATATATATATATATATATATTATATATTTAATATATTTATATATATATATACATACATACACACACACATATTTTAGTTATAGATGGACACAATATCTCTATTTTGTTTATGCTGTGCTGAGCATCAAACCGAGGGCCTCACTTATGCAAGACAAGGAATCTAATGCTGAACCCCAGCCCCAGTCCCTAACCTATGCCTTCTTTAGCCTCACTTTTGTTTCCTATTTGAAGGTGATAACTTAAGTCAAAAATCACAAACAGAATAAATAACCAAAGAATAGTACTCCTCTGAGGCCAGAAATTATACATTTCTTTTTGTTCATAATCCAGAGCCATGAACACTAATTATAATAACACAGGGTCAATAACCACAAGTGAATATTAATTTAGTAATAAAGTAATAAATAAATCTTAGTTTTGTATCTGGCTTCAGATTACACACACACACACACACACACACACACACACACACTTAGTTTTGTATGAAACTTTATTATTTATTTATTTATACGTGGTGCTGATAATTGAACCCAGTGCCTCACATATGCACTCTAACCACTCTACTCCTGAGCTAAAAGCACAACCCTTCAGATTTTTTTAATCAGATCCAAATAGTTACATTCAGTGGTCAAGAAACAGCCTAAAGTATACCTTGAGCTGCCCCACAAGAACCACCAATTAATTCTAAAAAGAGAATGATGGAATAAATAAATAAGAAGGTAACACATAAGTACTAAATGAATTTAAAAAGAAATTAAACCAGGCATGGTGGTGTATATCTATAATTTTAGTAAGATGGAATTGCGAGGCCATCCAAACATAAATACAAGACTCCTGATGGTGCATATCTATAATTCCAGCAGCTTAGAAGTCGAAGGCAGGAAGTTCTCAGGTTTAAAAACAACCTCAAAATTAAGCAAGTCCCTAAGCAACTTAGTTTGACTTTGTCTCAAAATGAAAAAAAATAAGCGGGGCATTGTGGCACATCTGTAATCCCAGTGGTTTAGGAGTCCGAGGCAAGAGGATTGCATTTTCAAAGCCAGCCTCAGCAACTTAGCAACACTATAAACAACCTAGTGAGACACTATATCAAAATAAAAACATAAGATCTGGGGATGTGGTTAATGGTTATACATCTCAGGATTAAAAAATAAATAAATAAAAAAGGGGGAAGAGGCTTGGGATATGACTTGGTGGTTAAGTGCCCTAGAGTTTAATCCCTGGTCCAATATATAAATAAATAAATAACAAGACCAATTGGGCAACTTAGCCAGAGATGATATACCTCAGTAATAGAGCACTTCTAGGTTTGATCCCCAGTACAGAAAAGAAGAAGAAGAAGAAGAATAAAATAAAAAATTGTTTTATAATGAAAACAAAGAAATACAATCATTAAAAACAAATAAGAGCAACTATCTAATGTAAGGGAGAGAACCACTAATTTACTAAATTAATTTCCAAAGTAAATAAAATAAAATAGATTAATCAGTACTTGAATTAAGTTTGTTGATGTAGAGAATTTATAGTCTTGAAGCTTTGATTGTACCCTGAAAACCATTCATAAAATTAAACCGGTATTTTCTGAACCAAGCCAAATATATGTGTATTGGTGATTAATAAACTTGTTAAACACTTGAATCTGAATAGAGTTTCTAATCTTTTACATGTTTTTCATCATGAATCTCAATAGATGTTTCAAAGAAGACAGTGAAGAATCTTGAGTATCCTTTCCACATTGTGTGAGATCTTTCTATCTTTATATTTGTGGTCCAAAGTACATACATTTCTATATATGCAGTTTTATATTTTTGCTTTCAAGATCCATTAAAAAAGAAAAAATGTGTATTTCTATTTCCTTTTATATTTTCTTTCACGTTTACTTGTCTGTATTCTTCCTCTGTTTCTGGATGAGAGAATATAAATAGTTGGAATTATGTTGCCCTTGTTTTTCTGTTCATCAATTTTTCTTTGCTGAACTTTCATGGATCTCTTCATGGTGTCATGCTGAAAAGTCTCTTAAAGAATTATATTTTAATGAATACATTCTGAGTGACTTATGAGCTATGCTTCTAAGGGACACATTGCAGTGACACATTAACTACTAAGCAGAATCAAAATGAAACAACTCAAAATCAACTAAGAATAAGTCACACTCTTATGACTTTTATAAGCTTTTAAGATGTGATGATGACCTGGATAAATCCACTTCACTTTTTTAATGAATGCAAAATTTGTCATTAATCTGCTCATCACAAATTTGAGTGCAAACACTGACAAGTCTATCTTAAATTACCTACATTGGAATCATACAATATTAGAGAAATATGGAGCTTATTTATTTTTAATTACAACATAAGTTAAAAATTAAATATGAAACTCTTTCAAGGAGATGAAACTAACATTTTGATGAATCACATATTTATTTTAGTAAATAAAACAAAAAAATCATAGAGAAACATTACACAAAAATTTTGTTATCACATCAATAGATATATACTCTGATGAAATATATCTTCTGTAAGTGCAATATAGTTGCATATACAAGTTTTTCATAATATCAATTTAAAAGATGAAAGATCTAGCTGGGAGAGGAGGCACATATCTGTAGTCCCAACAGCACAAGAGGTTGAGGAAAGAGGATAATGTGTTCCAAGCCAGCCTCAGCAAAAGCAAGATGCAAAGCAACTCACTAAGGCCCAATCTCTAAATAAAATGGCATTCCTTAGCTTGTGACCACAAAAAATAAATAAATAAATAAATAAATAAATAAATAAATTGTCAAAGGTTTGATGGGAAACTTAGAAGACACCAATATCTATAAGCTAGAAAACTAGATAATAGAACCCTTGACCAAACCATATTCACTTAATGCAAGAGATGATAGAATAACCAGCCAATAAAATGCCCAGGTTTTCAACTGCCAAATAAAAACCAGCCTAAATGTCTTTCTATAGAGAATGGATAAAGAAACTGTGGCATATATACACAATGGAAAATTACTCATAATTAAAAAGAATAAAATTATGGCAATTGTATGTAAATGGATGGAGTTAAAGAATATCATGCTAAGCCAAGTAAGCCAATCCTCCAAAACCAAAGGTCAATTTTTTTTTTCTGATAAGTGGATGCTAATCCATAATGAAGGAGGCATGAGATACATGAAGAAACTTTGGATTTGTAGAAGGAAAGGGGGAAATTAGTGTAGGAAAGTTGGTGGAACGAGACAGAAATCATTACCTTAGGTACGTGTATGATTTAATAAATGGTGTTACCCTACTTTGTGTGTAATTCATGCACAACCAGAAGCAAAAATTTTTGCTTTATTTGTGTACAATTCGAAGAGCATTCTGCTGTCATGTATAACTGATTAGAACAAATAAAAAATAGATTTAAAAAATACTCAGGTTTAAACTGAGTAGGAAAGAAAGCTGAAAAGCTATCAGCCAACCTCCAAAATGTAAAATAAGAGTGTTCAAGAAATGTATAACACTAGAAAATCTTCTGTGAAATCAGTATTCTTAGTTACAAAAAATAATGTGTCTTCTAATGGGATTATGTTCAGAAGAAAATAAATGTTAACATAGAAGTTACCAGAAATAATTGAAGGCAAAGAGGTCATTATAGATAATAGCAGAAGGGAATAGGTTCTTGTTGGAACACCATGTAGTTCACATCACAAGGAAGCTGGTATTAAAGCAAAGAATAACAAATACATTTACTTATCAATCTGAAATTAAAGGCTGTCTGATCAAGCTGTTGCTGACTCTCAGAAAAGTCAGTGAAGCCACAATCATGTTTTCCAGTAGCTTTGGTCAATATTTTCATAACTACTACTTAATGCTGATCACATTATCATAATGGAAATTTGATAACATAGAAGATGTAATTTGCAATAATGCCTGATTTTCTACTACTGCAAAATAATAAAAGCATTAGGCAATCATTTGAATAAAATAAGCAGAATTTTTTCTCTTCCAGTTATGAATTACTTAAATATAAGATTTTCAGTGTGAATGACTGTGAGTGCACTGATATCAAAGTGATGTAAGGGCCATACTACCTCTAATGGCTCTAAGAGAAAAATATTTTTTTGCATTTTATCAAATCTGATGGCTTGTAGCATTCCTTATTTTGTGACCACAAATCTTTCTATTCTGTGTTATTGAGGCCTTCAACATAAAGCAGACAGAGAAGTTCCTATCATATTAAAGATAGTCCTAACCCAACAAGGAGCTACCATATTGGGATATGGGAACCATATTGCATGATATGAAAGACCCTCCAATAGGCTTGTTCTTTCAAACATTGTTTGCAAAGATTGACAAAAGTCAGTTCAGGTCCCAGAATAAGTGAGATGAGTCTCTGCCTCTGGAGACCAGAACAGGTCATAAAAGAGTTATGAAAGTGAATTAAGGACAGGGCATTACAGGACATAGCTGATAAAATCCTGATATAAAAACAAAACAAAAATTCAGAAAACATCATACCCACGTACATTCATTTAAGAGAATCAAATTTGGATGAAGAACAGAGGACAGAGGCATAGCCAGAAGGATTTAGCTTTATTTTCTTTTAACTAAATTGCTAATAATGTTTCCCACAATTATAGATTTCTGGATCACATTAATTACTACTTCATGTTTTGAATGTTATCATTACCTTCTACCTAAAATGCATGTGGCATACTGAATTCACACCCACATTTATGCACTGATCATTAATCTTTTCTCTATATAAATGTATATGTATGTGCTTATATTTTTCCCACATTTCCAAGATTCTGCCCTGAAAATTTCTGTGATATCATCTCCCTGAAATGCATTTTTGTCATTTCAGGTCACTACATCTCTAAGTTCCATTCCATATAGTTGGAAAAGATTGAAAAATTGAAATGCCTTTTTGATTTAACTAATTAGCCACTAGAATTAAAGATCAACCTCAGTGACAACAGAGGTATTAATTCTCATTCACTTTTTTTGTTGGTGTTTAAATTTTTGTAGTTCTAGATAGACAGGATTCCTTTATTTGATTTGTATATTTTTAAAAACATATTTTAGTTATGGTTGGGCACAATGTTTTAATTTTATTTGTTGATTTTTATGTGGTGCTGAAGATCAAACCCAGCACCTAACACATGATACGTGAGCACTCTATTCCTGAACTACAACCCCAGCCCCTATTTGTATATTTTTTATGTGGAGCTGAGATTCAAACCCACTGCCTCATGCATGCTAGGCAAGCACTCTTCTGCTGAGATACAGCCCAGTCCATCTTTAACCTTTCTTATACATAGCGTTTTAATTTTAAAGCAAGTAGCAGGAATTTTATTTAACTGGATAGTAAAAGATTCAGAGCCATCCATAATGCTTTAAATGGTCCCAAAAACATAGGGTAGTGGTTATCACACCACTTTACCACTGAAGCATATGGATTTCATTCCAAGTTGGACCTGGGTATAATGCTTTTCCTAGAAGTAGGTAGTTGGTTATGAATATTGACCTTTAACTACCTCTAATAATCCTGGAAATGTAAAGGTTGGATAAGAGGTTTAGAATTATAATATTCAAAACACTTAGAGTAGATCCATTTGACAACAGGTGACATTTATATTCTGAAAGCATGGAAGAAAACCCTTTACCTAGACCCAAAGAGGTGACAAAATAAACTATGGAAAAGAAAATTGTAGTCATTCATTAAATTGGTTTAAAAATATTTTAGATGGTAATATATTACTGTACTAGGAAAGAATGATGTAAATGCAATTTCAGTTTTTACATTAGTGAATATTTTAAAGAGAGTATAAAGCCTGGCTACAATGGTGCATATTTTTAATCTCAGTGGCTTTGGATATTGAAGGTGAGGAATCACGAGTTTAAAGCCAGCCTCAGCAATTTAGTGAGGCTCTAAGAAATTAAGCAAGCCCCTGTCTCTAAGTACAATATTTTATAAAGTGCTGATAATGTCTCAGTGGAAAAGCATTCCAGGATTTAACCAGAGATACCACAGAAAAAAAAAAAAGAGTATAGAAAAAGATGAGGTAATAAGTGACGATCTGTGTCAAGAATGTAAAGAATTTAGAAGCAGTAGTGGTTAGTCTATGGAAAACTCCTCTAGGTTTGTTAACTGCTGCTTTAGAAAGTTATTATCCTGTTCTTCAATGTATGCAAGGGAGATAGAAGTTCTATTTTAAGGTGTGTATTGGAACAAACAGAAGTTTCAGCACAGCTTTTAGTTGTCCCAGAGTTCCACTTTAGTGGGTGATTGGATTATGCCCAGGTGATAGATTCTTGAGCTGTTTGAATTGATGTGTTTTTATACCAGGTCTTCATAAACCAAGTTTAGGACTTATTAAGAAGCAGACATGGCAAAGATGAAAACATTCAAATGATAAGTAAACATGTAAATATGTAAACCATTATTAGAAAACTTAAGATTCAGGAGATTTGTATCATTATAAACTCATCAGGAATGTAAAAACAATGACAACTATGCAAAAGTGAATAAATAATATTTTCAGGGCATAATGAAACAAATGAAGAAATGAATAACAGACTAAATAGTGCAAGGACATTAAGTGATTAGAATTTTCAAAGATTTCTTGTGGCCATGCAAAAATTTAAAGCTACTTGGAAATGTTTATTTTACTACCTGCTAAGGCATACCCTCTGAACTATCAATTCTGCTCCTTTGTGGGAAGACATAAACACATATACACACCCTATTTATATATTTTTCATGTGGAGCTGAGGATCCTATTCAACTGGCTCTCTCTTTCGGGAACTGTGCTATCTTCTTCTTTTTATCTAAACCACATTTCTGCTTATAAAGACACTGCCCCACTATTCTCATGCTAACATTTTAGACTTGTTGCTTTTGAACCTATTAGCTGGTCTTTTTTCTCCTCTTTTCTTCCATGCTTATTTCCTCTCTACCCCATCTATCCCACCAATACTTTGTCATGAATAGCCAGTCCTACATACTCAGCATCCACCAGTCTTATGTCCTGCCTTTTCCCTTTTCTGTCTTGTGCATGTATCACTTTGTGATCCCCTCCACTTAGCCATCAATAGTCCAGAGTGGGGTCAGTGTTGAAGATTAAATGTGCAGGGTATTAGAAGTCAATTATATAACAATAAAGCTATAAAAAGTGGGATACTTCTAAAGCTGTAATATATATGAGGTTAAAAAGAAATCTAAAGACATCACTAGTTAAATTAAAGAGTCTAAAATTCATTAATTTCAGTAAGTTGGAAAAGATTATTACATGAAAAGGAGAGTGATGAAAAGAACATTAAGTACAATAAAAATTTTCAAGATAAACAAAATGTACATGTCCACAGAGTGTCATATATTGGTGCATATATACAAAATGTGCCTCTTTTAATAATGAATGTACAGTGCAATAAATACACTCTAAAGTGTTTTTTTTTTCATTTTTTAAATGCCATAGTAAATACCAACACCAAGATTTTTGTATTACCAAATGCTTAGGCTACATGTTATATAGTAACATAAAGTACCTCACTGACCAACAGATAATTTTATCACACATTGCTATATGTCATGATGTTATAAATATTAGTATATACCTCATAATAATATAAATAAATAGACCTGTGTAAATAATATAGAAGATTTATTAAAAGAAAAAAAAGACTTGTCCTTGAGACAACGATAAAATATATAGCTTGCACTATGTTGAGGACATAGAAAAATGACATTCTTTCCAAAGACAACTCCTGGGACAAGGGGATTTTTTGAGGAGGAATAGTATTATATGCTTTAGTAATACCAGATGTAAATTATTTTCAGAAGTAATATATACGTCAAAATAAAAATAAAATGTAGCTGGGAATGCTGGCACATATTTGTAATCACAATGACCGGGAAAGCAGAGGCAGAAGAACCAAAGTTCAAAGGTAGCCTCAGAAACTTATCAAGACCCTGAGAACATGGAACAAGACTCTGTCTCAAAATACAATATTAGATGGCCTGAAGATATTTCTGTGGCTTAAGGTTAAACCACCTCTAGTTTCAATCTGATATATATATCAAAAGTTACTGTAGAAATAAATTTATGGGAGTTGGTTTTGTAGCTCAGTGGTATAACACCTGTCTAGCATGTGAAAGGCACTGGGTTTGATCCTAAGCATCACATAAAAATAAATAAATAAATGTTCAACTACAACTACAAAAATAAAGGGGAGTTTATACCAGAACACATTTCTGTAATCCTAGTAGCTAAGGAGGCTGAGGAAGGAGGATCACAAGTTCAAGGCCAGCCTCAGCAAAAACAATGGGCTAAGCAATTCAGTAAGATCCTGTCTCTAAATAATACACAAAATAGAACTGGGAATATGGCCCAAATTACCAGCACTAAAAAATAATAAGGGGACTTATAGTATGAAAGGCATAGAACATGCCTGTAATACCATCTATTTGGGAGGTTAAAGCAAATAAACTGAAATTTCAGGGTCAGCTGAGGCCACTTACTGACAACCTGTCTCTACATAAGACTCAATAAATGGCTTGGAAGAGCAGTGAAATGGCACCCGTGGTTTCAATATCAAAAACAACAAAAAAGGGCTTTTTTTCAAAAAATTACACAAAATATGTTAAAAATTCATAATTGGGCAACATTAAAATTAAAATTTGAGTGATACCATTAAAAAGTACAAAGAAAAGAGACAGAGTAGAAGAATTAATGTCCTCACATAAACTAAACTCTTTTAATAAAAAAGGAAATGATAGAGACACCAAGTGAAAAGCAGACAAGAGATTTGAATAACTCAAATATAGAAGTGTTCAACAATAAAAAAGTTACAACATGTTAGCAAATTAGAGAAAAATAAAATAATATCAGATAAAAAATATTACAGTGTTGATGAGGACATGAAACAAATTCTAACGAATTGAAAGGAGTATAAATTATTGTCATCTATTTTGAAAAATGTTTACTATAAATATATACATATATATAATGCTCCTCAGAAAGTAAGATAGACCTATAGAAATTAATGTACTTGTGAACCATGATAGCATATAATTACATGATAGAATAAAGCTAGAGCTATGTTGGTCCATATAGCTAAAATCTGGGGGCTGGGAAAAGAGAAGAGGTACATTAAAAATTACATGACTACTAAAGTTTGAAAAATTGGTTTCTAGGGAATAGACACATTTTTTGTTTCACTACATTCAGTTTTAACTAACAGAACAAAATATCACAGAAGTATTATATAGAAGTGATATCTGTGTAACACATCACATATGTAGAGATTTTCATGAAAAATATGTAGAACTTATCACAAAATAAAAGGAGGACATAAAATACTTCATCAAACACACCAAGTGGATAGATAAAACTCATCACTGCAAAGAGAATCAATTTATGGTAGTTTAATGTATTATATTCCCCCATCAAAATTTTAGCATGACTTTCTTTAATAAAAGAAGAGTCCAAAACAATTTTTTTCTAAAATTTATCTAAGAAGTAAAATACCTCCAAACCTCTCGATTAAAAGACCAAATAAAGTAGTTATTGTTATTTGACACTAATGTATATTGTAAAACAATATTTCAATAATACAGACCTATCAATTATAACAGAATCAAATATAAATATATATATTTTAATTTTGGGTATTTTTAAGAGCAATAGGAAGGCCTACCTAAATACAACCATATGAAAAATAACATTAGATGTGAAGGGTGAGATGGGCATGGTGGGACATGCCTTTAATCTCAGCAGCTTGGGATGCTGAGGCAGGAAGATAATAAGTTTACAGTCATCCCCAGAAACAGTGAGGCACTAAGCAACTCAGTGAGACCCTATCTCTAAATAAAACACAAGATAGGGCTGGGGATGTGACTCAGTGATCCAGTGCCCAGAGTTCAATCCCAGGTACAAAAAAAAAAAAGATGTGAATGAGTGAATGGGGAAATTTTCAATATAAAGTTAGAATTTGAAACTGGTGGCACAGTTCATTGATAGAGTGTGTGTGTAGATATACAAGGTACTGGGTTCCAACCTTAGAAACGTAATAAAAAGCAAATGTTAAGTGGAGATGATGTTGAAAATAAAGGAAAATATTAACATTCTGGACTCTCCCATCATCTGTAGAGTTAATAAAAGTCTACTCATGAGTGTCTCTTTGACACAGTCATAAATGAGTAGAGAGACTTAGATACATTGGACAATTTAGAAAATATCTACCTTTAATCAGCAGAAAAGCTGGGCTGCACTGAGTATTAGTTTTGTCTTGAGCAAAATACCATATTTGGGGCCAAATCCCCAACAGCAGCATTACCTTCACTAAAGAGAAATGTGGGAGAATTGATACACAATTCTCTATGCCACAAAAAAATGTGGTGATTTTCTAGGGACTGTGTCAGTTTGCAAGCATATTTTCCCCAACTGCTGTTGCTGGCAGATGAGGTTCTCTCTAGATTGTACTGTGGGTATAATGGGGGAAATACAGTATAACACTGATAGCCTAAGTGAGATTTTAGCACTTCCTGAGCCCTACACAAACACTGTTTACTCCAGTAATAACTCCAGAACTACCAATTGCTGCTAGTAAGACTTTGTTTGTGCCCTGAGTGACTCAACTTTAACATATGTTGTTTGATACCATGTCCTGAAGTTCCAAGCTCTGGAAGCAAAGGTGACTGAGAATGTGCAAATCTCCATAGATTGCAAAAAATAAATAAATAAATTTACATTGTTTTTCCAGCACTTTTATGGACTATGATACCTAAAAGTAGTTCAGAAAAAGGGGTTAGAAAATACAAATTCCTGATTATTCCAAGCAGTCTTTACAAAAATGCTTTGGGCTGGGGATGTGGCTCAAGCAGTAGCACACTTGACTGGCATGCGTGCAGCCCGGGTTCGATCCTCAGCACCACATACAAACAAAGATGTTGTGTCTGCCGAGAACTAGAAAATAAATATTAAAATTCTCTCTCTCTCTCTCTCTCTCTCTCTCTCTCTCTCTCTCTCTCTCTCTCTCTCTCTCTTACACACACACACACAAAAAAAAAAAAAAACAAACACACAAATCAGGTTATTGACATGGCTTTTGACCTAATTTGCTGTGTATTTTACCCCTTGAGATTGAACATGCCTGTAATTTAAATTCAAGTCCAGTCCCACTTTAATTTTCCTACCACAGCAGGACAAAGGAGTTTGCTGGAATGTTTCAAATGTTTCCACAGGTTGCTTTAATAAAGTGGTCTAACATATAAAACAAAACAAAAATCTCAATTAAGGATCCATTTATTTTTAAATCCTTAATTGTGACACATTAACTATACTATCCTATTTAGAAGAGAGTCATTCTTTTTAATGTCACTTGTTTTTTCCTGCTTTCTTCACATGTGAAAGGCTCACAAGGGTAAAACAACATCTTTAAAAGGCTTCCCTGCAGTACTTGGAGAAAAAAAATACAAATAATGCATCCACTTGAAATGAAACAAGGGGAAATAAAAATTGATAATGTTGAAACTGGAGTTTTGAGAAGAAATTGAATTCTCCATTTTGCCAAATTCTTTTGGGTTCTCTCTCTCTCTCTCTCTCTCTCTCTCTCTCTCTCTCTCTATATATATATATATATATATATATATATATATATATATATATAATTCAATTATATAATTCAATTATATATAATTAATATTAACTATATAATTATATATAATTATATATTAATATATAATTATATTAATATATTAATATATATTAATATATAATTATATTGATATATATTAATATATAATTCAATATATTAATCATTGCAAGAAAGTGCAAAAAGGAGGAACATAAAATGTGAGATAAATAGAAAGGGCAAAGTAAATATGGAGGAATACAAATCCTACCAGGTTAAGACTTGTGCACAGCATGTCTTGAAGAGAAGCTCTGGTGCGCTGGGTGAGGCGTGCATGTGCACATGCACACGAGTGCGCATGCGCACACAAACACACACACACACACACACACACACACACACACAAGACCCAGGTGGTATTTTTGGTGCTATGGTCTGGATAAGTGCCCCCCAAAGGCCCACCTGTTCAAGGTCTAGTCACCAGCCTGTGGCATTCCAGGGAAGGGGTGGACCTCCAAGAGCTGGCGCCTGGTGGCAGGAAGTTAGGTCATGGAGAGTGTGTGCCCTGAAGGGGACAGTGGACTTCCAATCCCTTCCCCTTTCTTTCTTAGTCACCATGAGGCAAGCAGGCCTTCTCTCCCATGCCCTCCTGCCAAAAGCAACAGTGCCAAGGGAGACGCTGGGCTCAAACCTCTGAAACCATGAGCTAAAATAAACCTTTCCTCCTTTTAAGGTGATCATCGGGTATTTTGTCACAGTCATGGACAGCCAACACATTCATGATACAGACAAAAGAAAAAAAAAGAATTAGGAGGTCATTAGACTGAGATGGTCCCCTTGCTTTGTGTTTCCAGGTAAGCAGGCCAAAACCCAGCTGAGTATCAACACCACAACTTAAGCTTAACCAACCAGAAACTGCCATCTAACCTTAGCTAGGCGCTATTCATTCTAACCCATTAAGAACACTTTACAAAACTTTTCTCCTCATACTCTTGATGGAACCTTCTCCCACCTCTGGTTGGTGCTGCTCAGCTCAAATAAACTCCTCAAATGTTTAATGTGCCCGAATTTAACTTTTAATGTTGGTAAACTCTACCAAATTATTCAGGAGCAAACAATCCCAATCCAATGCCAACTCTTCCAGAGAAGAGATGAAAGACAGCCAGACAAGCAGAAAAAAAGAAATAAAAATCCCCAACTCCAATGAAATTAGTATAACCTCTATGTCTAGAGCAGAGGAATACAATGTAACAAATAAAAATCTTTGGCCATATTCACTTAAGAGAAATGCAAACTAGTAGGAATAAAATGGATAATATAAAAATCTTCAGTAGGCATCATACTCATGGTGAAAACTTAGAAATGTTCTCTGTAAAATCTGTGGTATGCAGAATTATAAAGATGACATGCAAGGTCCCCCCCACTTCCACCCCCAGTACACATCTTGCATAATCCTGGTGAATTATAGATGGTGAATACAATGGATTTCTCTAATGCCTCTAATTAGGCACAGTTGACTTCAGTGTAAGGAGCTAGGTCAGGTATGGCTAATCTGAACACAGGAACACTTAAAACGAGTTTGCTACAGCTGGTCTCCAAAGAGGACAGTCCAAGATCCCACTGGGGAGAAGGCCCAGCCTTATGCCTTAGGAAGGGGCACCCTCAGGCTCTGCTGTCCATGAGTAGAAGGAACAAGCAAGCACCAAAAAACATCTGTTGACAGAGGAGGCCCGGGCTTTTGTCCACATGTCCATCTGGAAGGCTCTGAGAGGGAGAGCTGAGATCTTAAGCATGGCTGGGCTCCTTCCCCAGAGACACTGCAGATAGGAGCTGTGGCAGATCCATTTTTTTAAAAACTGATTTCCTTAATACCAGATGATCATAAAGAAAAGAAAATGCTATGTAATCCCACTGCCCTGATAATCTCTGCTGACATCTCAAAGTGTGAAAGTAACACAGGTACCTGATGAGAAATGCAAATAGAATGGAAGGTATAGAAATGAAAACCAGGAGTCTCATTCTCCAATCCCCAAGTTGTTCTCACAGATTCTAATGTGTTCTTCCAGAAAAAAAATGCTGCACTAGTATCAGGTCACATGTCCCTTTCAACATTTTTCTACCCAAAAGAAATAGAAATTGTATTCAGTTTTGGATCGACCCTCCCCATCCTTGATATAACCTGCAGAATTTTCTACATCTGCACTTAAAAACTACCTCAGTTAATCAGAATTGTAGTAGGAAAATAATCACTTTTTTCTTTCTTTCTTTAGGTGGAGGAGAATAAGTCTCACTGTGTTGCTCAGGCTGGTCTCGAAACTCCTGGGCTCAAGTGATCCTCCCTTCTCAGCCCCCCAAGCAGCTGGGACCACACATGCTCCCCTCACTCCTGGATAGGAATCACATTTCTAATCAGTGTGAATATGGGGGTCAGTAGATCACCCCAAGAAACCCTGACCTAAAGACAGGAATGTCACAGTGACACCCCCTCTGGTTTCCAGATCAGTAAAGCTAAGGCCTTGGAAGAGTCCCAGGAAACCTCTGAACACACTGCATGTGGACACTGCGGTCACAATACAGACCCTGTCTATCCACTTGCAAGTCTCTCTGGGTAACTGCCAGGGGTCAGGTAGCATGGAGCAGAGAATCTGGCTGCCTGCTCCACTGAGTGGCATGCCCAGAGGCAATCTGTTCATTTGCAAGGCATGCTGGGTAGACCTCCAAATGGCCACCATCCATATTCAATCTCAGTTCAAGGCTAAAGCTAAGGAAGCAGCCCAGAGGCTGGTCTGCACAGCCCCAGACCACCCAGAGCTGTCATCCCTGTGCCCCTCCCCACTGGGCCACTGTCTCCTGCAGATTTTTGGCTGACTGCTAAGTGGCTCCAATGATGATGTTGCCCCTGATTTGCCTGAAGCATCGTTTTGCATTCTCACTGATCTGGTAATTGGAAAAGGTTCCCCTGCTAATGAGCTTGCATTATCCTTCATCTAATTATCTCTGAAAATCCTCCTCCCCGGCTGCAGTGATGACATCACTCAGAGATCATAACAGGTGGAGAGGTGTGATCTTGTGCCAGAGCTCCAAAAACACTTGTAAATTTCCTAAGTCATGAGAGAGAAAGGAGTCTTTTATTCACCACATGCCCCTTTCTGACACACTGAGTTCAAGTTAAGGAGGTGCCTCCTGGATAGCCCTTAAGGATGGAGGGACTCTGGTGGCCAGGGGAGCCCATCATGTGACCAGAAAGTTGGAACCTTCACCTCCCCCAGCTGGCTCCCCACACTGCCTGACCTCTGGGGAGGGAGAGGAGACGTAGGCGTCACTGATTACCAGTGGCCAGGGGTTCAGTCAAACATGCTTGTTTAATAAGCCAATATATGCCCCCCACAAGCAAAGGGTCAGAGAACATCCTGAGTGCTGGGAGGGACTGGCAGGGTGGTGCATGCCTCTTGCCCATACCTTGCCCCACACAGCCTTCCATTGTCGCTGCCCCTGATCAGACCATCTTATAACAAATAGGAAACCAGTTTCCTTTCCAGGTCATCTAAGTGCTAAAAATAATCCAAGTAAACAATCAAGAACAGAGAAGTGATCTTGGGGTCTCTGCTTTCTTGGCCATTGGTCAGTAGCCCAGGTGACAACCTAGACTTGTAAGTGGACTGTAAAGCAGGGATGTTCTTGTGGGACTGAGTGTGACACCTATAGAATCTGATGGAATCTCTGAGCAAATGGTGACAGAATCTAACTGCATTGCAGGACATCTAGCCCGTGTTCACAGAGAATTGCTGGTGTGGGAAACCCTGCACGTTTGGTCACAGAAGCACCCTTTGTGGCGAGTACAGAACAAAACTGTCTTGCCACACCGGAGGGAAAGAGTAAGCCCTTTATGGTGTCCCTGCTCCTGTCCTTTGCCTGGGGAAGGCAGGTGATCCCAACTCAGTGGACAGAGTCTGGGAGGAGGGAGTTGAATTGAGACCCACACTAATGTTCATAGACCTTCTGGGGAGTGTCCCAGTGCTGCACCCACACACCACCTTCATCCTCTGAGGGGTGACTCCCAACTCAGAGAAGCCCGGGACACAGGTGTGCGCCACCCTGCTCCCAGGCAGGCAGCCAGCCCAGTCAGGTCCAACTGGCCCAAGTGCCAGGTTCTCAGCCTTGAGCTGAGGGTGTGGCCACTGGGCACTCGTCACTGGCCTTGGCACAGAGCAGCCGAGAAGGCAGGTCTGCAGAGAAGAAAGGAGACGGAAGTACAAGGAGAGGCCCTGGCGGGAAGAAGAGTGGGAGGAAGAAACTCGTGCCCTCCGCTGCCGCTGCTGTGCCACGAGGCTAAGGGGGTCTCGTCGCCCTTGGACTCTGCTTCCTCGGGATACAGTCTGCCTTCTGCCTTCAGCTGGTCTGAGGCGGGTTCCCTCCCTTTTACCCCAAGTACCCCTCCTGGAACAACATAGTGAGACCCTGTCTCAAAGTAAAAAAAAAAAAAAAAAAGTTCTGGGGATGCAGCTCAGTAGTGGAGCACCCCTGGGATCTGTCCAGAGGAGCAGGGGAGGAGAGGCAGCAGAGGAGGGGAAAGGAGGAGGGGGAGAGGAAGAAAAAGAAAGGGAGGAGGAGGGATGCTCTGCGGACAGAGCCGGTGTGCCCCTTGGTAAGGTGGTCTAGGGATGCTGGGCAAAGCCGAGCGACTGGCAGAGGAGAGAATCCTGCTGCTTGGCATCGGAGTCTGTGAACTCCCACTTGGCAGGTGAAGAGGCTGGTGGAGGTCCCTGGAATTGTCAGCACAGACAGAAAACCCAGGTGCCCACCTCCTACTGCCTTCAAACCTTGCTTCTCAAAACCACCATGAACAGTTCTGAGAGGATGGAGGGAACCCCAAGGATGAGCAGGCGTGTTCTCAAAAGAAGGGAGGACACGGTAGAGACGCAGGGTGCTTTCTGTCCTGGCCCACCTCGAGCTGGCGCCCCATCAGACTCCCTGTCGGTGGAGAAACCACACCTGGGGCTTCGGCCCAGCTGTGAACTGAGCAAATTGGACAGTGTGTGGAGTTCATGACTCCGTCACCTCTAGTTCTTTCCCCTTGAAAACAGGATCTACTGGATTTTATCTCCGAAATGAAGGTAAGAATGCTTCAGGGGCTGTAGACTGAATACACTAGGCATAGGGAGAACCCACATATGTTTTGAATGCAGTAGAGGAGAAAAACAGTGAATCCTAGGAGAGAGGAAAGGAGGAAACAAGATTATTTTGAGAAGGAAAAGCTTGTGCAATTAGACCGGATGCTGGAATGACATTTGCAAAGGGATGGGGAGCCACAGGAATGTAATTAAGTGAGCTGCGTGCATTATTTTAAATCCCATTTGCATGATCACAGTAAACATTACACTTAATTCATCACTGAATCTGCCAGCAAAGCTGCAGGGTAACACTTCAGCCCAAAGTTTAATTACACCCAAGCAGAGTGGAGCATTTGTCATGTCCCCAAGAGATGTCACAGGAGAAAGATGGAGCTTTCAAAATGGCCAGGTGACAGGCACCTTTCCGAACACAGCTGTCATCCTCTAGAGACTTCAGGGTAGGCCAGCAGGATCTGGGGACCCCCAGAAGCTGTCCAGCACGTGCCAGACAGCTTGCAAAGTAGGACAGGGCTCTCTGCAAGAGCTGTCCAGATCCAGTGGTACCAACTGTTCCCAATCCACCCTCACTCCACGTCCTCATCTGGCTTGAATGCTACACACAGCCATGCCTATTTACATATGCATCTGTCATCTATCTGCCTCGTGTGGCTCTGACAGATGACCTAGTTCATGCGTGTGTGTTAATTAATGATAATCTGCCCTGGAGTCAGTGTTTCTTTTCTAACTCACTTCTCTCCTTTTTCCTTGGAGCACAATTCAGTGCTTACTGGGTTGGCACCTCTTCTGCAGGGATCAAAGTTAAACCTGGAATTTTCCCTTCTCCTTGCCTTGAGACACCATGGTGCTCTGCTATATCCCAAAGACTCCAGATCACTGGGTGGACACATAAGGGGGTCTGTGCCAGATGAACAAAAAACAGAGAGCAATGGCAGACTAATGACAGAGAGAAGGGGGCAGTGCCATATAAGAAGGGTCGACCATCCCAGCCCCAAAGCCAAAGTTCAAGAGAGTCAGAAAGATGCTATTGAGTTTGACTCTGCTTATTACAACACAGTGCAGGCAAGGCCACAGAACCTTAGCACCAGTAGAAACCTTTCCAATCTCCCTGTACCCACAGCCATAAAATAAACCCCACTTCCTAGGCAAGCACCCAGCAAATGCAGGCCCTTGATTATGAGGTAGCTAAGAGGAAATGCACACAGTTAGCTAATCCAGCTGGATGACCTTCAGCCCAATTAAGTACCATCTTACCAAAAGATTCAAAGAGTCATTATTCATCCTTAAGCAACACCCTGTTTTCTTTAGATCAGTGTAAGCCTCGAGTTATACTGAGAAAGGCTGGTGTCTGTTAGAGGTGTACTTTTGAAAGAAAGTGCTGGAAAAGGCTTTGTGATCAATTGTTCATGCCTTTCCAACCCAATTACCCCTCTCCTGCCTTCGCTTTGTGGACACCAGTTATACTGAGTCTTTGAACAGTAATTCACAAGGCAAGATTATTGCTGGCTTTATAATATGGCCCATTTTCCTGACTCCTTTGAAGGGTGGGCAATTAGACCCTCAAATGCAATTATTTTCATTCAGGTTAGTGTCACATTAAAATGACCAAAGAAGGGAAAATAGGCCCAAACCTTTCCCCTGCAATGAACTTGTGATGCTCAATGGAAACCCCCAACATTTATTTTTTTCCCAATTACTCATGAAAGGTAATCAAGGTGAGAGAAAAATCTGAAGCCAGGCAGGGCAGAGAAATGGCTGGTAATTTTCCCAATGAAAGAAACATTTCCATGTTCCCAAGGGTTTGGGGCAGAGGCCCAGGACAGTGTGCTGAATTCTGGCTTTGTGGTGGGCTCATGTCTTCACATCTAGGGTGTTGTGGTTTTCATTTTCAAAATGGCACCAGGAACATCTCATTCCAGAGCGAGGGCTGCTCTTGGACATGCTCTAACCATCACAACTACACTGTCACCTCCTGCTGCTGCTGTGGCATGGGGGTCTTGGTGCTTTGTTTCTCTTGGCGGTTTCAGGAAATAAAGCCCATTAGGAAACTTCCTTCACATATTTCAGGAAGATAAACAAGATTCCTAGCCCCAAGGGCTTTCTTGCTGCCTCAGCATGCAGATTCTGTTCCAAGCTCCGGTCCTTTCTCTACATTTCTTCTTGGTCTGATATTCCCTTCGTTCAGACGCTTCCATCTCTATGGCTCCTTCCGATTCCTGTCTCCACCAAAATTTGTGAGATCTCTGCGCACCAGCAAGCCATCAGTTCTGCAGTGGCCTCCTGCGGGTATCTTCTAATCTAATGTAATTCAGATGCTCTCTACTGGGAGCGGCTTCATGCAGAGGAGATCCATGAACAGGGTCCAGTGGAGGTCTGACCTTATCTTCACCCCAGAAGGACCTCTGTTCCTTTAAGTAGTAATACATAAAAGGTAAATAACAGATCACAGGAGAAGTAGGGCATGCTCCAGAGCAGAGGACCTCGGAGCTTCCCTCCTGTTGGTTCTTGAGGGATTTGGATTTTGCAAGTCTTTCTCTAAGGTCCTTCTTCTGGTTGAGAGGATCCCAACCAGGATCCCACCTTATATGAAAGCTCCTCTAGGCTGTGACAGTTTTTTAGACTTGTCTTATTTTCTATGACCTGGACAATTTTGAGAAGTACTGATAGGATACTTTGTAGGATGCTCCTCAATTTGTATTTTTATGATTTTTTGAAATCATATCTAAAAGGGGAGTGAGGGTTTGGGGGAGGAAGGCCAAAGAGGTCAAGCGCACCTCTCGTCACATCGTATGAGTGTGCATGCTGTTGAGAAGACTTATCTAACACATTAACCTTGACCACTTGGCCAAGGTCATGGTTGTCAAGCATAGCACACACTCAAGTGAGAGGGAAAAGGTCACCTTCACAAAGAGGTAGTGTCTACATATACTTGGTGCAATTTTTCTGAACAGATTTGTCTCTTCTTCCCTATCTAAGATTTATTCAGTCATTTACTTCAATTGGAATGTAAATTTAGTTTATACTTTGAGTTACAATCCAGTACTACATTATTAATTTTGCTGCTGAAATCACTCCACTGGTGGCCACTGGGGGCTCCTTCTGTTTGGCACCTGTTCAATTACATTTTAATAAGGCATCCAAAGTGGGGAGTCTATAATTAAGAAAGAAAATTAAATGGCTGTTTTCCTCCCAGGAAGAGCCTTTGATAATACCTCGAAAATTTCTCCTCCTCATGTGAACACAGAATTGGGGGTTTTGCACCCAACCAACAGGTTGAATATCCCTTGTCTGAAATTCTTGAGACCAGAAGTGTTCTGGATTTTGAATTTTCTGGAATATGTAAGAAAATATCTTGGGAGTGAGAAGTCTAACCACAGAATTGTCTCACACACATCTCCATCCACAGTGCTCGAAGGTAATTTCAAGCAATATTCTCAGTGCACCTGCTTTTGACTTGCAAGGATCATGGTGGCATTCAAAATGTTCTCGAATTTTGGAGCATTTTGGATTTTCATATTAAAAGGCTCAATCTGTTCTAACTTTTCAACATTACTGAGCTGAGGGAACTTCTGCTCAATATCTGAGTTGGGATCATGGCCAAGGAGGTGGCATTCAGCCACATGACTGACTGCTCAGGGAGAAGTTGAGATTCTGCCCAAGAATGTGGAAGGAGGAGACCAAGGTGGCCAAGGAACACGAGCAGGGCAGCTGGACTGAGCAGGGAGGCTCTTCCCCCAGAGCTCTGTGGGAAAATCCACTCAGAAAATGGAGTTTTAGAAGGTGGGGGCTAGGAGCGTGGCTCAGGGGAATACTCTTGTCCAGCACACAAAAGGCCCCGATTCAGGCCCCAGTACCACCTAACAAAAAGGGGGTCCTCCACTCATAGTGGAAAACATCAGAAACAGATTTCAGTTACACTGACAGCTAGTTTCATTTATCTCCCCATGGCTCACTGTCCTGAGACAGTGGGGGGCACCATGCTTTGTCACAACCTGGGGAAGGAGAGAGGGGATAGAGCCAACTACATGGGGATCCAGCAGATGACTTCAGATCTGCAAACCCTGGCTTGCACTGGCTATAATGAATGCATAATCTTAATTAATGTATTTTATTAATTAATGAATATTACCCAAGACTGATTAATTGGTGATTCATCTGCTCCTTCTAGTCTCAACCCACAAAGGCAGAGAAAGCTTTGTGTGTTTTGATCGTCTCTAGGAGAAAGGCTCAGGAGTGTCTAAGACAGGTCTACAAAACCTTCTTTTGCTTCACTTATATTAAGATAAAATTTAGTATTTATTTTTAGAATTGCACACAAACACACTGAGCCAAATATGTAGAATTGTTTCCTTTAAGAAGGTTTATATAGATTATTTCTGGGTGGGAGGTAGAACTTAGGGAGATTTCTTGCCTCCTTCTCTGGACTCTATATTACTTAAATGTTTATAAAAAAGCAAGCATTGTTTTTTTGCAAATATAATCAAGTCAAAATTTAGAAGGATAAAGTAGGTCTCTGAGCCTCATCCTACCATCTCTCCTGACAGGCCCCACACCTTCTAGGAATGTGCGTGCTTCCATCGGCAGGACCTGAGGTCAAGAGCTACACAGTGGACACATTACACACACTCTCTGAAGAAATGGGATAAAGCAAAGCAGGGTCATACAATGTACTGGCTTCTCTGCCAATTTATTTTTCTATGACTGCAAAAGCCACCAAGATTGACCCTAATTTTTAAAAAAATGTACACCTTAAATAATAGAATGTTCTATGACTGCATGGAATGGATTTTTAGAAACCCGCAGGACTTCATTTTCTTTCACCTGGAGAAACTGAAGGGGGCCAAGCATCACTCAATGCTTTCATAGGCCAGGAGGGACAAGACATTTTAGCTTCATGAGCCATTTCTTCCAAAAGCTGTATGTGAAGAAGTGAGAGAGACTCAGATTCTGATTCCTGAAGCTCTTTGGTAAATAGCTTGCAGGTGACCTTGCTGGTTCCATGGCTTGACCCCAGGAGTGTTCCTTCCAAGCTGGTAGAGAGAATTCCCCTTGGAGAGCTGCAGACCTGGACGTGGCCCAGTAGCATTGCCAGGTAATACAAGGGTGGAGGTCGCTCTTATTCTGATTTTAGTGCCTCTCATTGCCCTTCTCTGCAATGGTTAGCCCTCCATTCCTCCTCTGGATACAAAGTTACTGCCATTCCTGGTCTTCTTTAATAATGAATTTGTTCTAAATGTTCTTAGCATCATCTTAAGTGTTTTACACTGTTGCTCCTTAAATTTCTATTTGGAAGATAAATTAAGAATGCTAAATGTCAGCATTTCAGTGATTCTCTCATCTGTCATGGAAATCATGGTGGTTATAGGATTTTTTTTTAAAAAAAGAAATCCCACCTCATTTACCAAGAATTCCTGAGCCCTGGAGCTGATCCACATTTCAGCATGCTCCTCTCTCCAACATGGGTTCTTGAAAAGTTTTTCATGACAACAGAGATTTGAGACTAGAGGAAGCAGCTGAGGTATGAGCTTTCATGAAGCCATCCGATGGTGGCTCCATTCCTGCTGTGACTATATATACCCTTGTCTTTGTCCAGGTGGCCTTCCCTTGACCCTGGTCTCCTAGAAGTCACTGACTCAAAGAGCAAAGGCAGACAGGGTAACACAGGATGGCCTGTCAGCACATCCAGCCTTGCACCTGCAGGGTGCCAAGTGACAGCATGTGTTCACTGTCCCCAAAGGCCACGTCTTTGCCCCAAAAGGTGATTTTTTACTTTTTTTCCTGTAGTTAGAGGTATCCTTGAGAATTATTTAAGTATCAGACATATCATTGGGAAAATGCATGCGCGCGCACACACACACACACACACACACACAGATTTCATGCACCTCCATGGATATTAACTAACCCTGGGTTATTACATCCTGAAAGACAAAGGGCTGCAGGGACAGAAGCATCAAGGTGCTGTATGAAGGGGCTCCTGGGCCCAGACTCCACCCAACCTTGACCTTGAAGCCAGTATCTGTAACTGATCCCATTATTAGAAAACCAACATCAAAGTTTGGGCATAGGAAAGCTTACCTCATCCTTACAATTGTTCTTCCAGTTTGGAACTTAAATTCAATGAGAAATTAACCCACACTTAGAAAGTTTGCAGTTTGCCTATTGAGACTTACACTCTTCCATTAGCATCTATTGAAGAGGTCAGGCAAATGTATTTAATAAAAACACAGGGGACTGGAAACAGTAAGTTTACAGGAAAAACACTTAATATTCTTGAACCATGATGGCATCACACCATGGATTTCTCTGAACTCGTGATCTTAAGAAGAAAAAAATACCTTTTTCTAACATTCTTGGAAACATCGTACCCCATTGCAAACTCACTGCCCCTGGAAACTCAGAGAAAGAGGACATCAAATGAAGGTCCTGTAACTTCATTATGGAGTAAATGCTGAAAAATCATAGTAATGAACTTCCATGCCAAAATGTATCACCTCTTTAAACACAATGAACATCAAAGTCTTAAAAAACATCTAATTAAAAACAATAGTGAAGGACTTTGATGTTAAGTCCAACACAGATGGAACCTCTCTAGGAAACACTGATAAGCAGGTTAAAAGAATGAACCACTGGACAACATCAAGTGTTGTTTGCACTGCCCGGCTGTCTCAACAGGCCACGGGCTGGGATGGGCCCTGTGCAGCAGAAGTGACAGTCCAGTGTGTTAACACATGCAACTGTGCCTCAGGGAGGATCCTAGGCAGATGCAACTACTCCAAAAGGCAGCAAAATAAGAGAAATAAAGAACAGACAGAATAAGCAGAAAGCAAGTAGCAAGATGACAGACTCCAAACCTAACCACACTGATGATCACATTAAGTACAAATGGTCAAAAGAAACCAATTAAAAGGCAGAGATCTAAAAGAATAAAATACCTAGGTAAGAATTCAACCAAGGAGAGGAAAGACTTATAGACTGAAAATTACAAATATTGCTAAGAGAAATGAAGACTCCCATTTATTTATGGAGAGAAGACTTCATTCTATGTATCAAAAGTCTAAATGTTTTTAAGATGTCCGTTCTTCCAAAACTGCCTAAAAAATGTAAGGGGTACCTATAAAACGTGTAACAGGTTTCATGTAGAAATCGATAAGCTAATTCTAAAAGTCAATCTGAAATTTTGAAAAAGACATAAAATAGTAACAACTTTGTAAAAGAATAACATGGTTGGTGGACTGGCATCACTTGGTTTCAAAACTTCCATAAAGCTTCCATAATCAAGACAAGTTGATATCAGGTCCATGCAACACAAGACAGAGTCCAGACGTACACCCAGAGAGGTGCACTTAACTGATCTTTTTACATATATGCAAAGTCAACCCACAAGGAAAGGAGAACATTTCCTACAAATGGTGCTTACTGGACCAACTGGATATCCACATATTATGGATAAATTCCTTGGATTCGTACCCTAACATCATGTATAAACATCAACTCAAAATGGATAATTGACCTAAATATAAAAAACAAAACTATAAAAAACTATTATTTGGTAAAAATGTTCTCATTTGAGTAATATTTTACATTTTTTCAGTAGATTTACTACCAATCACAACACATTTTATTGATTTCACATAGATAGATCACCTCAAAGGAAACCTAGGTTGAATGGAGCAGTTTCCCCTGAGGTCCTCAGCTTCTAACCAGTAGAAAAATGTCTCAATATTAGGCAAAATGAACACCAGAATTTGGATACTTTATTAATCCAGCACAATTTCCATTCCTCAACCTCTATAGCCTTGTTTTACTTTCCACTGACCACAGCTGTCCAACCCACCTTGGAAAGATCATTGAAAAAACTTCCTTTGGCCTATGTTGACCTCTATTTTGTCATACTCAGAGGTGGTGAAGGTAGGCGAACTACATCAAGCCTTCTGATGTCAGCGTGACCATCATTTTCATGAATGGTTGAATTGAGCTTCTATTATAAATTTATAAAAATTCAATTTATGTAAGTTATAGAAACCACAGGGCAGCTAATGCAAAAGAGCATTGGTAAAGGAGCAGTCCAGATTTATAGAGCAGAGGTCGTTTCAGAAATGTTTCTGTCCACCCATCCCTGACCTCTGAATCCTTAGAGGTTTGCTTGGTTTTGAAAAGACTTTTCCATCAATGGCAAATATGGCCCTGGTGTAGTTCAAGCTTCATGGTCTTTAATACCCAGTATCTCTCCACATCATCCAGCACCCACATCAATCTTGAATAGAAACTCGAGAGACCGTCTTTGGTTCATATACCAGTTCTGAGACCCACCTGTACTCAGGCACATAAACAACTCAGTTTTAGCCTAGGTCAACACTGGAATTCATTATTGATGGACTGAAGCTACAAAATTTCTATAAGAAAACAGAACAAAATTCTTTGTTACTCCTGGTAAGGCAAAAGTTTCTTACCTCTTACACAACAAAACCAAAGTCCATAAAAGACATGACAAAATGAATTCAATAAGATGAAAATATTTTGCTCTTCAGAAACACTGTTAAAAGAATGAAATGACAAGCCTCAGGTTTGAAAAAACTATTTGCAAATCCTACTTCTGATTAAAGAGAAAAAGAGACACATATATATTGAGGCTATATAAAGAACTCCCCAAAACTCAGTCATAAGAAACAACTCAATTAAAAATGGTCCAACAATTTCAATAGCCCATTCATCAAAGAATATGTGTGGAAGATATCAAAGCACATGAAAAGATGCTGACCATCATTTGTCACTGGAAAAATGCAAAGTAAAATGCATGATAAAGTACCATTTCACGCTCATTAAATGAAAATGCTAGTGAATGACCCTGATGCCGATTCAGAGGAGCTACAACTCGCACCTGCTGGTGGCCATGGAACATGGCAGGACCACCATGGAAACATCTGGCAGTTACCTCAAAAGTTCAAGCAGACACCTGTCATGAGACCCATCATTCCACTCCTAGGTATTTGTCCCAAGAAATGATGACTTGTGTCCAAGCAAAGACTTATACACCTAAGTTTACAGCAGTTTTACTTGTTAGAGCCTCGAACTCTAGATAACCTAGGTGTCTTTCAACAAGTGAGTGGGTAAACGATTTGGCATAGCCATGCGATGAAATACAGCTTGGCATTAGACAGGAATTATCTTGGTTGTGGCTAGGATGTCACAGGCGTGCCCCTGTGTCAAGACTTCTAAGATAGTCATCTTGAAATGTGCGAAGGTTTCTGTATGTCAATTATGCCTCAGTAAAGCTATTTTTAAATGTTTGGAAAAGTCTGAGTTAAATAATTTACATATATTTCTTCCCTTGTAGGATTTCCAGAGCCTCTAAATATTAAGTATAGGTCTGAGTACTTTGCCAGAAGAGAATGTCATTTCCCAATTTTTTTTCTTCTACAGAATTTAAAAAACCAAACTTTTATTAAAAAAAGTTTTATGTTTTTTCTGAGTTTCTCATGGAGCTGGTATTTCATGATCATTTTGAAAAACATGGCAAATCTGTTCTTTAGAATCTTTAAGTGGCAAATGACAAGAACACATCTTCTAAAATGTCTTCAACACAAGAGAGGTCCCAATTTCACAAAACCTGCTCTGGCGCATAAAAAAGCATCCCAGCTGCCAAAATCGACATGAACCCTTGACCTTCGAGGCTGTAGGAGGACTTCAGCTTCTCAGCGAAGCTACAGGTCCTGCTTATGAGTCCTTGGGTTTCCACTAAGACAGACGCCATTGGCTAGGATTTAGTGCTCAGTCTCGTTCCCGCCATCTGCTAGCAGTGGTTGTTATTGTTAAAAGTAATATAATACTAAATTATTTGAGCACCCCAGAGTATAACATCCTGAGGAAACAATCAAAATAGCTGCTTTTTCAGCTTCCTCTTGAAGAAACACACCACAGACATCCACAATTCGAGTGACAAGAGGAGGAGAAATGCTCAGAAAATCCAAGTTCCGATTTTCTAGAAAGCTCCTAGAAGGTCACTGTGCATGGCTAATTTCAGTGCTCTCTGCATCCTCTCTGACGATGCCAGTGCTGACCCTGAAGGGTTGTAGCTGTCCATGGATGTCTCTAAACCACAGGAGCAGCTGGCCAGCTCAGCTACTTGACTCAGGCAACTCACTGTGACTGGTTCATCTAGAAGCCCGAGTTCCATCTGAGACCATGCATCAGCAAGGTCTAATGTCCCACTTGGGCAGGGCAAGTCGACTCTTCAAAGATCTCACAACCTGCTTGTGGCAGAGCATGCTTTCAAGAGTAATTGTGAAAAGGGTCCCCACATCTTCTGGGCAGCTTGGCTCGATGGAATCGTGGGCACAAGTACATGGAAACTGCAAAGCTGTGGACAGGGCTGTATTCCTCAGAGTGCTCTCAATACTGGTAGCACACGCACACTGGAGCCCACCTACACCAGATGTTTTCATAGCTGTCTGTGCCAGCTTTTTTGCCAACACCACACTCTCCTCAAATCCTCTATTAAAATCCTTGGCATAACTTCTGTCAAAAGTTTGGATGATCACAGAGCCGACCCAGGGTGACACCATCCTAATGACTGAGCCTTTGCAAGCACCCTCCTGGGTGATATTTAAATGATATAAAAAGGACACTCAGGTATCATCCATCCTGAAGATTTTCAAATTTTTGTGGGGCACAAGCAGCTAGGTAATTGAAGGGAGTCTGGGAACGTGTTCCAGGCTTCAATCTCTGTTCTTCTAGCAGAGTGTCATAGATGCAGAGTGATGTCATTATTTTTTCTGCGGCTTCACTGAGAAATGATCCCAGGAATCCCATCAGGTTGTAAGGAAGAAGTGGTCCATAAAAATGTATTCTGGCCTCAAAGAGATGTGGCCAGTGGAAAGTCACAACAACTGCTATTATCTATTCCTCAACCCTCCTTACTGGGGCAGGAAGGGGGTGCTGTCTTTATATATCATACTTGGAAGGCTGAGACTGACCTCCTCCCATTAGACTCATGTAGGGATCAGTCTGTGAGATGACCCTACTGTGCAAAGGAGAACCTGCTATAACTGACCACTGCTCCCCTGGGCCTGCTTGGTTGCCCCACAACTTGGCTCAAAAAAGCACTTATGTCACTACTGATGGCCATACTCCATGTTGGCTATGCACTGTTGGAGTGCAGTGCCACCATTTGCAGGAACAGAGCATTATTTTAAGTTGCATGTCAGACAATGAATCCTCAGATCTTTATTTCCCCCCACCCTCTTCTTCACGCACTGTGGTACATCTTTTGGCATCCAAGGAGGACTGGTTCCCAATACACCCCTCACTCCTGCTGCCGTTAATGCCAGATCTGTGGGTGTGAAAGTCCCTTACATAAAACCACATGATATTTGCATTATAGCATCCTCCTGGATCCCTGAAGCCATCTCTAAATTACTCATAACACCTAATATAATGCAAGTGCTATGTAAATAGTTGTTATGGGGTGTTTAAATAATGACAAGAAAACAGTCTGTACCTGGTTTAGTATTTTCTATTCATGGTTGAATCCACAGATGCAGAGGGCCCACTGTACCAGGCTGTGGTTCATAAGCCCCTGGTTTAAAATGTTTGGAAGATATCCAGCACCACGGCCCAAACCCTAGCAAAGCATGGCTGCTGGAGGCAGGCCACGTGACTTCTGCCTCAGTACTCATGGCAGAGAAGAGCCACCCCATGTGCTGCTGGGTGGGCTCATTTATACTTGCCAGGTGGCCTTCAGTTCTAGACGACCGGAGTTCCATAGTCTCCAAGCAACCACAGTTTCTTGTAACAGTGGGCCTTGTGAGACGAGGAGTCTGGCATCTGTCTCAAGTTTAATGAAAAGAAAATCATGAGACAAACTGAAATTCATAAAGTAAGGGACAGGGGAGCCACATTCTGCATTCTTGAATAGGAAGGCGGCAAACCACACAGCTTTTTGAACGAGTGGCTTTAATTTAATCCCTGCACAGAATTTTTAAACCAGGAAAAGGGATTCTAAAACTCCCTTTCACCTGGAGAAAGAAAGATGCCTAATAAGAGGGACTTACTGTTAGTACGTTATAAAGTAGAAGTGATTAAAACAGGTCTTTCTTGCTGTTGAGGGATACTCAAATCTTTTCAGATTTACCATAACCTTCAGAGGTCTGTGTAGATCCTTCCTGCAATCTCAGACAGCAGTTCTTTAGCCTCTGCTTCCTTTGCACATTCAGATTAGACAGCTTGCTGTCAATCTTGCAAAGTTGATGCCTCCCTCATACTAAACTCAAGGTTGTGTTTATTCATATCAAGTGTCAGGCCCACACAGCTGAGAGTCTATTCCAAAGCCAGGAATAATTTAGTCAGTACTTTTCATGCCCCTCTACTGCTTTTGGCTAAGGGGTCACCTCTTGCATTCACCTATTTCTCACCTAGACCCTTCCTCCATTCACTGCAGATCCAAGAACCATGACAAAGATGTCATTATTTTTGTAGATAAACCATCTACTACCTTGGTTTGGGTTCTGCATTTGGTTCCTCACCTCCAATGAACTTGTCCCACATAGTTTGTCAACTCAATGACATTACTAGTAACAATATTTCTTCTCAATTGTCACCTCTAGGCATCCTAAATGGCCAGCCACCTGCCTTCAGTATTTCCAGTTCCTTCCTATGGAATCCTGGGTCCATTATTCCTTGGTCCCAATGGCACCTCTATTCCATCATCTCAACCACCATTTCACTTTCATGGCCCCCCATGTCCTCACTTCCCTCTTATCAAGTAGCAGACTCTCATGACAACCACTCTCTGGCATATACTTGCCACATGCTTAGGTAATGTCCTCTGTCTACTCTGTATCTTCCCCAAGTTGCTGAATGGGGCTGGAGAGACACCTACGGCCATGATGGCTGGCCTGTCTTGAAATCTCTGTGGTGGCTTAGCATGTCTACCACATTCCCCTTGGATATGCATGATCCAGAACCTCCCACTTCCGGTCCATGTTTTCTTCTAAAATCTTCAAACCTCCCCTCCTCCAGGCTGGTGCTTTATATTTCTTATTTTGTCCAGAAATTGGAAGAAAACATCCAGATCCCACCAACCAATACACTGCTGTTCCCATGCTTGCAGCATCTGCTGCCTCCTGTCCTGAAACACAATGGGCCGCCCTTTCTTCCATCCTCTTGCCTCCCCAGCGCCATTGCATGCGTTAGTTTTCTGGCACTGTGACAGAATACCTGACAGAATCACCTTGACGGAGGAAACACTTTTTTGGCTCTCAGTTTTGGAGTTTTCAGTTTCCAATTAGCTGGCCTGTTGCTTTTGGTCCTGTGTGGAGGCAGGACATCATGGTCGGAAACACATGGTGGAGCAAAGCTGCTCACCACCCAGTGGCTAGGGAGCAAAGAGAAAGGGAGGGGCCAATGAGCTGAGGTCATGGCCCCAGTGACCCTTCTTACCAGGCCCTACCTCCTAGAGGCTCCA
The DNA here is from genome assembly GCF_052094955.1 of Ictidomys tridecemlineatus. Taxonomy (NCBI): domain Eukaryota; kingdom Metazoa; phylum Chordata; class Mammalia; order Rodentia; family Sciuridae; genus Ictidomys; species Ictidomys tridecemlineatus. The sequence continues at coordinate 62,773,543 of NC_135489.1, forward strand.
CTCGCCCCGCCCCCCAAGAGCATTACAGACTGGGAACCAATATTTAGCACATGAGCCTTGGGGGACACTCCAGACCTTAACTATAGCACTGCCCCTACTGCTCTCCTGGGCCATCATTCTCCCCCCTAGTGGGGGAGAGAACATTAAAACAGTCTCCCATCAGGTCCCACCCATCGCTGCCCCCTTCTTCATCCTTCACAACAGAACTCAGCAGGATTTTTTTGTACTCACCATCTTGTCTTCACGTCTTCACTTTCCCATCTCCTGTTCCTTCTCTGACCCAGGTCAATCAGCCCTTCACCTCCACCATGCCACTGAGACTGCACTTCCAGGGCCACCCCTGATCTCAAGCCAGGGTCATTTCTCAGCTCCCATCTTGCTCCTCTCAGCAATGCATTTGTAACCAGTTCTCCAATTTTTGGACATTCTTATTTGGCTCCTGGCACTCCCATGTCCTTACTGGCAGCTCCTTTTCTGTTTCCTCTGCTCAATTATTCTCCATGTCCTGATTTCTAAATGAAGAGCCCGGGGCTCAGTTGTCACACCTGTTCTCTCCTGCCTACATGCACTCGGAGACCTCCGCCAACGCTGCGGCTTTCATCATTCCCACACGTCATCTGTGGACTCCTGAGTCCTGGATCAGCCTGCCTCTTGACACTGCCTGGAACAGGCATCTCACATACAGAACTTCTCATGTTCTCCCTCCCAAACTCGTTCCTTCCCAGGTGGCTCTTCACCCCGTTGTGCCATCAAAATCCTAGGAGTCTTCCCTCTCCCTCCTCTCTCACTGTCCTCGTTCATCAGCAAATCCCAGGGCCCAGGGCCCAACACCAGCACTCTTGATTCAGTCCAAGCTGTCCCCTCCTCACTCAAAGGATCCTCCCAACTAACAGCCTGGATTCCCCTCTGTGCCCTGGCTCCCGGCATCTCTTCTTCACCCACCACCAGAATGAAACTTGCTCAATTGTCAGCTCATGTCATTCCTTAACCAAAACCTCCTCAGGGCTTCCCGCCAGGCTAGAGTGAAATCTGAGGGACTGGTCTTCAGCCAGCTTGAGGCCACCTGTTCCCCGTGCCTCCCCTGTACTCACTGGCCTCTTGACTGCCCCTAAATATGCCACGCACCCTCAACTCCAGGGCCTTCTAAATGATGTTCCCCCTAACCCACAGGCTCCTTCCAACTGGGCTGCTCCCTAGGCCGGGACACGCTCTCCATGGACGCTCGCTCCCCTTCCTCACATCACTCGGGGCTTTTCTTAGAAGTCACCTCTATCCAAGGTCTTCCCAGATGCCTTCCGTAAAACATCCCCCAGCCACTCTCATGCTAGACTCTGCCTTAGTCTCCCCAGAGTGAAACCAGGGAATAACGGATACCTGCGTCTATTATTTATCTTTCCCAATGGCTAGGAGGCCCCATGATGGTGGGGGTTATCATCTTTGGTACTTAGGTGCAGCCCAAAGGTTTAAGGATCACATAGAGGAGCCGCCCATTGTGTGAGAGGATGAATGACAGTCAGCCCACGGCAGTGAAGAACTCGAGGCTCAGCGGTCGGCCATGCTCCTCAGTCTGCCTGGGAAGGGGCTGCACAGCAGGCAGAGGAGCACCCCGAAAGCTGTTGTGAGGCCGGCAGCCTCGCCCCCAAAATGAAACATGCACGAAGACCAGGAGACTCCTCCTGAGGGGTTTGCCTTCCTCCTCCTTCACCTGCATCATCCCCCTGTGCCTGCGAATGCAGTAGGTGGCTCTGAGCCACAGAGGAATTGTCAGCGAGTGAAGCTAGACATGGCTGCCACTGCCTTCCATGGTCCCCTTACTTCCTCCATGACGACAGAAGCCCCTGCTGCATCTGTAATTTTCTGTTTAGGTAACATCTTATCTGCATGCTGCAATCGTGTCCGTTTTCCTATTACTGATGCAAAAGATTGCTTATTTCTGATTATATTGCAAGCACTCAGGGAATTCAAAGAGCAAAAAAAAAATGTGTCAGGGACAATTTACAAATTGTGCCTATTTTTGTACACGCTTGCCTGGACTCCAGCAAATATAGAAAGGGGGAAAATGCTCATTAAAAACACTAGCTCTCCTCAGCAGATCTCTGCCTCCCGGTCCTCAATAAATACAAACCTCAACACTGAATGCAAATGTGCTGGTAGAGAAAAATATTAACCCCCATCTCTTGGTTTTTGAGTGGGAGTTTAGAAATAAAATTTTCCACAGTTGCTCCCACCCCACCTCGGAAACTCCATTTCTCTAACACTCCAGTTGCTGTTTCTAAACAAGAAATAGCCTTTTCCCCTGTTTGCTGTCTGAGACATCTCAAGGACCTGGAAAATTCTTCCTCGAGTCAGAGTCAGAACCAAACGTTCACGGACACTGGATGACAATATCGCACATGAAACTTTATGCTCACCTTAGGACCGCCGAATCTAAACGTGATTCTTTCTACATTTTAAACTAAAATAAGGAACTCAAAGGTCTGTGATAGGCCTTCTGTATCTTTAGTATGTGTTCAGAAAAGGCCTGTACAGAATCTTCAACTTACTTTCAATCCAGGATCCTTCATGGATGTGATGAAGCCAAGGGTTGGCTAAACCTGTTACCTGCAGATGAAGTTAGTGGTTATTTGCCAATGATTATTTGGTTAAGATCCAGCTTTCTTTCTAAACTAAGGAAAGAAGCTTCTAAGCATTTTATAAGCATGAGCCTTTCAGAGTCCCACGTCGAAATATTACTTTGCCCATTTCATCAGCTCTAAACTCATTTTGTTCAAGGTCAGCATTGGTGGGAGTAGCTACTCAGAGACCTGTACTCTAGAGCTCAAACATATTCACAAAGAGTTTTAATAATCAAAGAAAATTTGAATAAACTCTTCTATTGCCAAAACATACACTGACCCTGAATAGAGGGTAAATCTCCATTTAAAAAAGGAGAGTTGGCCAACTTGAATATATAACCTTTTGGATACAAAGAGATGTAATAGTTGAATATTCTATTCACAATGCTGAATTGTTAACTTCATTACATATGCATATTTAAGATATTATATTAAGTATATTAAATGAGAAGAACTGCTTTTGCTCATAATCATGTTTCATGAAACTCTATTCAGTCTCTGCAGGCAACACTAGTATTCTTGAATTCACAAAAAAGAGTTTGCAGTTAGTTACCAAACAATTTTCAACAGCAAGTGATTTTTCCTTCCACCTAGGTTATTTCAGAGTCGGCTCTTTCCTAACCCACATATGATGTTGTCACCATTTTATTCCAAGCCAAAGGGAGCCAATTCCATGCACTAGGACAGTTTCTCATTTTGTTTCATTCCCACTGGGGGAGCAGGTTTTTTTGCACTTGGTAATCACAGGCTGTCTTCATCTTGTAAGGAACAATCAACCTTGATCCAATGAAGGTTACGGAAGCAAGCAAACAGAGTTGGGTGGGTGAGGGATGAGGCAAACCCAGAGTCAGGAAGCAGGAGGGAGGCAGTTGGAAAAATCCAGGTAAGTTACAAAAGGGGATTCAACAGTCACAGTAAAAAGAGATTCAATACTTATGAAGCCAAATCAGCAAGACTCGGTAACTAAGTGGATTTGTGGGATTAGAGGAAAGGATAAGAGATAAGTAATGCTGAACTTTCTGGTTCAAGAGGATGAGTCGATTTGGTCCATTAAATTCTTTCTGAGATGAGGAATAAAGGGGAAGAGAAGGCTGCGGTCAGGGCAAAGGGGATCAGGTCACACATTCCATTTTAAGGCTACCGAATGTGAGTGCTGCAAGACAATCAAGTCAAGATACTCAGCAAGAGGGGATATTCGATTCTGAAGTTCAAGGAAGAAAGCTTGGCTGGAGCATCAGTTTAGAAGCCTTAGTCTGTGAGTCTTAAGGACGCACAGGGTGGAATGAGCTTCCGTGGCAGTATGAGTAAAAGCATGAGTGAGTTACTTTCTCTTCTAATCATAGAAGGTTATTGGGATCCAACCAGATGTCAAAGAAAAACAAAATTTCCTTCTCCTGAGAGTCTCTGAAGGAAAAAAAATGAGATAATTATCTTTCTGCAATAGAAAACGGATGAAGAGAAATAGATTAAATAATATTGTATGGTTCTTTCTAGATAGAAAAGTCTATTTCCCCACTGATTTGGGGTTATTTTTTCCCTGTCTTTTCTAAGTGAGCAAAGTAAATTGAATCTCCTGATTCCAGGGCTAAAGGATGCAGTCTATCTCTAAGAATTCTGGTGAGATGACACGAAGCACAATTGGTCCACAAACCAGCCACAGCTGGATCACACTCCATTTCCACATGCGAGAAGATGTTGAGAATAATGCCTGGCTGTGGCCCACTCAACTCCTCCCTCCAACTAACCGACACCCTAGATCCAAAATTCAAGCCAAAGGCAGGGAGGGGACGAGCGAACCTAACTTACTGCCCCTTGCCAACATGGAAGCATTTTCCAAGGTGGTTTTGTCAATAGGCAATTATGTTAAACCAATCACTAGGAAAGGAGGACTTGTAATGATAATTGTGACTTTGATTTTAAACATGGTGCAGTTCAGAAGGAGAGCCTTTGTTCCCTGTCAAACTGATCATTTATACCAAGTTCTAAGAAAGAAGAGGAAAAAGCAGAGTGATACTACTGAATGAAAACACATGGAACCCGGAGCTCAGGGCAGCAGCAAGATCCCCAGCCACCTAGACTAGACAGTCTGTTGAAATCTCATTCCTGTGACACTGCCTGAGAATCCCGTGTTGGAAGATCAATGGGCGAAATACGGGAGGGGTCTTTAATCTGCTGTGGAAAACCAAAATCCATAATGTAAGAAAAATTATGGTTAGAAAGAGGCTGATAAAAACAAGACCTGGGCCAAGTGCAGTGGTACATGCCCATAATCCCTGTGACTCAGGAGGCCAAGGTAGGAGAATCACAAGTTCAAGACCAGCCACAGCAATTTAGTGAGGTCATAGCAACTCCCTGCCTCAAAACAAAAAAATAAATAAGAAGAGTTGGGGATGCAGCTCATTAGTAAAGCATTCCTGGGTTCAATTCTCAGTGCCAAAACACAAGACCAGAGGCTGGGAATGGTCAACGATAGAGCACTTGCCCAGTATACGTGAGGCCCTAGATTTGGTCCCCAGAAAACAAACAAGACCTTGTTCTGGACCCTGATGGTGCCACTATTCTTCTGGGGTGCTAGGAAGAGGGAGCCAAGTGAGCACCTGAGTTTGGGTAAGTCATTGCTGGAGGGAAAGGAACTTAGTGAGGTCTCCTAGGCCACCAAGCACTGACCACCCTGTAAAACACTGTTGCATGCTTTTCCTTTCAGATATTTCCCAATGGTCTGCCAAAACCCAGGCACTGTGAGTACCAGAGACCAGGGAGAGAGAAGGTTCGACACCACATCTGAACTGGAAGACCCAGGCCGCAAGTGAGACTGACATGTGGACGGATGAAGTCTAAAGCCAAAAGACCAGCACCAAGAACAGAGAGGAAAACCTGCAGACGGAACCGAAAAGGAGCCGCTGCTTCGGCACAGTGAATCAGAAGCGCTTCAGAGAGGAGGGAGTACTCAAGTGAGGTCCTGAAGAGCGACTTGAACAGCCAGGCTGCGGAGGTGTTGCAAGTAAAGAGGCCAAGTTCAGCCCCGAGGCCCAGGTGAGCGGGGCGAAGGAGGCTTGAAGCTGCAGGAGACCCACAGGGGCATGCCTCACCCTACGCCTTGAATTCCAAGGCTTGGGGAGGGGGTGGAAGGGGAAGATATTCACCCATCTCCTGCTTTTGAAAGGAGTGATATTTCAACATTGAGAGAGAAAATGATCTGAGAAAATTAGTCTTCACTACCATACCATATAGAGTCACAAGTAAAGCAGATCACATTAAAAAAAAAAAAAAAAACTCAAAAAGGAACTGAGACTGAGACTCCAACCCAGACAGGTGGGTACATGAGTCTGATGTGCAATAAGACCTGCTGCTCCCAGCCAGGACTCATTAGTCACTGACAAACCTAAGTGGATAGCAGGAAAATTACCCATCTGTAAGGAATTAGCTAATCATGTTATTGTTACTTAAAAGAGGGCTCATTTGGACCAAGGGCATTTCACAAAAGAGGGAAGAAATAAGCCTCTGAAACTCTGAAATGTCCAACTTTTCTTGTAGTCAAAGAAATACAAATTAAGAGAGACATCATTTGCTCCATAAATGAATACACTCATTTTTACTTGAGAAGTACCCAGTGCTAAGAAATAACTAATGAGAACTTGAGAACTCTACCATGGGCTTGCAAACCACTGAGTCTTCTGGAAGTTAATTAGAAAAATGCAGCAAGGCCCTTTAGCCAGCAGTTCAACTTCTGGGAACTTTGTCCAGATTTCTGATTGTTTGTCCTGGTTAAAGTTTTTGCAGTGAAATTTATAAGAAAAAAATAATTTTAGAAGCAGTTGAAATACCCAGTGGTATGATAATGTAGGTAAGACTCTGTTTCACTTGAAACACACACACACAAGGGTGTTTCATCATATGGGGAAATTCTTATGTTGCATTTAGTGAGAACACAAAGCTGTCTGCTGTTGTGCAAGGTGACATCTCAGTCCCATAAAACTGCCTGAGAAGGTGGATTAGGAAATGCACCAACCTGGAACTATCATTATTTTGAGGATGGTGCAATGCTTGGTGATCTGCATGTTCTTCTGTAATCTTCTAGGTTCCCAAGGTTGCTTTAGCATGCATTTCTACTTTTGCATAAGCAAGCTTAAGGACAAGGATGCTTTTTGTGAGTCACTGGCCCAATGGCCAGATGAGTGGGTAGAGCAGCCACCCAGCCCTGGCCATTACGTGTATCACAATGAAATGCTCTGCTGTTGGTTTTAGGCTGGACTTTCCATTTGCCCCCAGGTATTAGTAGTTCCAAGGGTTCTGGAGGATTTGAGGACACTGCTAGGTCCTGGTAAGACTCAGAGAAGCAAGGGGTTTTCTGGGGAAGGCATCAGCGGCACTCTGCTCCCCCCTTTCTACCATCTCAGCCAGAGACTGTGTTTCTGGCCACTCTGCAAGCCAGCCCACCTTGCCTGTGCCTGACAGTCGAGCCACAGGCTCAAGTTCCCACAAGTTTAAGGCAAAAGTATTGGAGAGTCAAAATCACCCCTTTAAAAAATCCATGTTGTTCTTTGAGCCAGTAGAAGTACTAACACCCTCCAGAAGATCAAAAGTTAAGAATCAACTTCTTTCATTTTTTTATCTCCATTTTTGTGGAAGGCCTCCCCTTTTCTGCAAAGGCCAGGCAGAAATTAATTTGAAGAAGCAATTAAACATGGAATTGGGACAAGGGATTAATTGGGAGGATTTTCTCTTGATCATTTTTAAATGCATGCACTTGCCTTTGCGTTTGTAAAATGCACATGGGATACAGCTCCCCGTGGTTCGGTTTTAGGAAATGAATTGCTGCTAGGTATTTAGTTACAACCAGGTGCATGAAAGAATTAAGGGTCTTTGTGCAGATTCCCCCCCTCTACAGGAAGAACAGCTCCCCATGTGCTGAGCTCCATTTCCTGGAGTAGGTTCAGCCCACTTTACATGTCCCAGTGGCATGTATGATTCATGAAGTTGTAATACATAGAACCAGTGCCTGATGTCATATGTAGAAGCAGCTTTTTCAAGTGGATTCCCATTACGAGTGGGAGGGAGCTGAAAGAGTATGCCCCCAAGTGGCCTGTGACTGGTACTGCATTTTTTTAGCACTTGGGAGAGAAAAAGACGACTGAAAGTGAAGAGGAAAAGAAACTGTATTGCAAATAATGGGTTCATATAAGTAAATGCTCTAGAGCCATTACAAGTCAGAGTCACAGAAACTAAGACATTTAGAAAATATTTCCATAGTTTAAAGTGAAACAGCAGAATAGGAAACTGTAGCATGAATTGTGCTCTGTGAGCCTAGCGTTTGGACAGTGCGCCCACATGTTTTAACTCACAACCTCACTAAGTAGGAATGACTCATTGGTCCCATTTTACACAACAAGGAAACTGAGGCACAGAGCCTGCAGCTTTATGGCCAATAGCAAACGGTGGGGTCCCTTGTCAGTTCCCCCGACCACGGCGTCACTGACTCACAGAGCATCACCATGCATGAGCTGGACAAATGAAAGCAACTGCATTAGGTCTCCAGGGCCCTGTTCTCTCTGGAAAATGCGCTTCAATGGAGTTACATTTTTATAGCTCTGCCAAAAGGGAATGGTGGCAGCTGTGGATAGTTTGGAAACTGCCATGGGCTTTAGTTTGGGGTGTCTTGGAATGAGGGGGTCTTCTGCTGGGATCAGGAGAGCTTCCCTGGCTCTGCCTCAAGTTTCCATGTGACAGTCAAGACGGTGTCCATGAGCCTTAGTTTCTTAGATGCATGGTCAACACGAGCCACTGTTGAGTAATCACTTCATGTTCAAATTCGGTGTTAGTCATAAGAAAAGTCCTTCTAATCCCATTTATAATTAAAGACCAAAACCAAATTCTCTGCAAACATCCTTACAACTCACGTTGGTAATTCTGTTTCTCCCCCTAAATGATGCTGATTCTCTGGGCAACAAGAAGAAAAGAAGACTGAGTGATCCGATGCTCGTCTTCCCTGCCTTTGATTGGCCCTGGTCCATAGTGAACACAGCAGGCTTCTCTTCATTGTATCTTTCACACCAGGGGTTTAGAAAGGAAGTATCTTCCTGGGGAGTTTGAAGTTGTCTGCACTTGGCAGGTGAATATTCGCCTCCTTGTGCTGATCCAGCGAATCGCCTCCAGTGGCGGCTGGCGGTGCTGCTGGAGCTCCCTCCCCCACCCCCCAGCTGCTGATGGGTTAATTAGCACTGCCGGGTCTTGTTGGAGGCCTGAGCATCCGTCTCCAGAGATGGACTTAGATAGTCCCACTGTCCCAGGGACATTGTGCTCATATGCCTGTGTCCACCCATGATGAGGGACAGTCACCACTGCAGGGGAATTTGACTCCCAGGACATTCCCAGCCTGAGGTCCTCCAATCCACAAGGAGTCAAATGTTGTTTCAAAATCGTGTGTATGCCTTGCTGGAGAGTGGGTTGTGACCTTGTCCTTCAAGATGACTTGGCACCACTGCGGAGGATCTCGGGGCCAGCACGTAACAAGCAGGGATTCCCAACCTCTGAGGTGGTTGTGCCTACAGGACCACACATGCTGTGGCAAGGTCCCGCCCCCTGTTTTCAAGAACTCTCGTGTGGTCCTCGTCACTCCCCTCTGGCGCATGCCCAAGGGCACTCAGCCCCACACACTGGTCATCCTCTGCCCACAGGCAGTACTCCAAGTAGCCCTACCAGGAAGGTGGGCTGCTCCAGGTGCACCTGGCTGTCCATGACGATTCATTTGGACCAGGCTTCCTCCTTGCAGACTCATGAGTGGCTGCTACCAGGTGGTAGCTTATTTAACTTTCACGAGGGCCTTGGGTGTCCTGCCCTCCTGTTTGCCTCAAGGGAAGACATGGATGTCAGTCTTCACGTGTTGGACCTCGAGCCCAGGGGCACATCTTCGCTTTGGTTAATAATTCTTCATGAGGCTCCATGTCCCTGTTAGACACAGTGCGCGGGGCTGGCCCTGCCAGTGGCTCCGCCCACCTTTGTGGCTTTCTGTGTATCGCCTGCCTGGATCTGGGGTCAGATGTTCTTGTGACATTGGTGATGGCAAGTGCAGCCCTAGGCTTGCTACAGAGTGTGCGTTCCTGGTCCCCAGATGTAAGGGAGTTTAACTGCCTTCCTGTCTGTCGGCTCTCAAGTTATAAAATCTGTAAAGGAAAAGATAAGGAACAAAAAACAATCAGCTGCCACTTAAAGAGCAGTTAGGCAGGCCAGTGCACTTAGAGAGGACGTGGGGAGCTCAATCCAGGAGAGAGCTGAGCGTGCTGCTGTGGGTGCCGTGCTCCTGTGCCCAGTACTCTTGGGCTTGCTGTCCGAGTGCTTAGTGCTTAGTCATTTCCCCACCAGCCTCTGAGTCCTCCAGTCCCCTCCCGACCCGTGTGTAACTGAAACACACATGTGCAAAAGGCAAGGGGCTGCCTGGTGTCCCCGTCCAGAAAGAGGGTCCCACGTGCCACTCACAGGTGCCCACATGCATGTATCAGTGTGTGCACACCTCCTCACGTGTGGTGTGTTGCCACCCAGACAGCCTGAGAGCAGTGGCTGTCCACTTGAGATGGTCACATTCTCCAGGGGCCAGTGCTATGAGCTGGGCCTACTGGTCACTGCAGGCTGGCACCAAGCTGGCTGAGAGCCCAGCAGCAGGGGGTCCACCTGATTTTGCACCTTCTTGGTCTTCGCTGCATTTGCTGGATTCCAGGAGACACAATGATTTTCAAAAGAAGGGAGTGTCTCCCCTTTTATTGTCTTTGAAATACAGAGCAGCAGTGTTCCTGTCATTCCTGTCTTGCTGGGCGGGTCACCTGAAGGGAATCCCAGGTGTACTTAGTTCCTGTGGTGGGATCTGCTCTGCCCGGCCTCGGTGCCCTGGGGACAGGGGCTGGGCCACCCACCTGCCCACGGTCGGTAGAGACCAAGGAGGCTCAGGTGGCTCCTGTTTCTTGAGACAGTTTTCCTCCAGCTCCTGACTCAGGTCGAGCGGTTCCTTCCCTGGACGTCCTGTGAGTGGAGTGTCTGCACTCCAGGGTCCCCCGCAAGGGCTGTTGCGCTGTCCCTGGCAAGCCCACACGCGAGGCTTCTGCATGTGCCACGGTCAGGGACACAGAATGGATCTCCCAGATGGGGACACTCGAGAGTGAAGGGCACTGATGAGCCCTTGGGAGGGCTGGGGTGTGGCTCTGTGGCAGAGCACTGGCCCAGTAGGCGGAAGACCCTGGTGCCATCCAGGGCCACCAGAAAGGGAAACCACATTCTCTGAGAGAAGGCGCAGGGCTGAGTGCTGCCTGGGGCCGCGCGGTATTCTCTGGGCACCTGACAGCTGATGAAGCCCACCAGGCTCCCCTGCCCATCACAGTGGAGGCCCCCACAGCTGTGCCACCCTGGGAGCCAGAGCCTGATGCTCTGCCACCTCCTTGTCCCTGATTCAGCCCGCCCCCTCCCCGGTGGGGGGTAGAAAGGAAGAACCTGGGATGCCTGGGGGTACAGGTCCAGGAAAGGACCCAAAATCAACCAAAGAGGGAGTCTGTACAGGGAGGGTTGGCGCCTGACACCCCAGGGCTGGGTGGTGAGGTGGCCCTCATGTCCCGCGGGAGCTGGGCAGCTGTCTCTCCGCCTCCAGGGGTCAGCGCAGCCTCCCTTCCCTGCTGGCTGATGTCCACTTCCACCTTGGTCCATCCTGACATAGCTGCCCCTGTCACCTGACCTTCCAGTACCCCCCAACAGCACAGGAGTAACCTTGTCTCCCTGGGGTGGGGGCATGATGGGCTGAGTCTGGCACCTGAATTGGTCCCTGTGAGGCGGGTGACCAGGGAAGGGGTAGAGCCACAGGGCCTGCAGTTCTCTAGGGCTGGGGGGGGGGAGAGCGAGAACAGCACCCACAATAGCGATCAACACGTTTGTATATTCTGGAACCTTCTGCATTACCTCACTAAATCCTTGTAGAACCATGTTGAAATCTGTACTGTTGTTGCTTTCTTATGAACCAGAAACTACAGCACAGAGAGGTTGACAGCTATTTTAGTGCCACACAGCTAGGAGAGGCCATCAGGAAGCAAACCACGTGATCGTGTTCCAGAGTTTGTGCTCCTTGTTGGTGTCACCATCAAGGGTCTCAGCAGGCATCGTGGGTGCACATCTTCATCTTCCTCACCTTCCTAGTACCTCTGCCTGGGCCCTGAACGCCCATTTGAAGGGTGTTAGCTGGATGACTGTGTGAGGGGGCGAATGGCCGTCAGGATGCCGGGTCTGCTGCAGTCTAGAAGCAGAACGTCTTCTGCCGGGCCCTTCCTCTTGGGCCCCTTGCTCAGGGGTCTGCCTGCACATTTTCAAAGCCTCTTTCCCCCCTGCTTTCTTTGTTTAGACAAGAGCAAGAACAGCGAGGCCTACCAGAGGAGGAAGGCCGCGGCCGCCAGCCCTCCTGAGGGCCCTGCCCACCTGGCGCCTTCCCACGGGAGCCCAGCCCAGCCCAGCAGCAGCAGCTGGAGGAGGATCCTGCTGCTCATCCTGGCCATCACCATCCACAACATTCCAGGTGAGCTCTCCCCTGGGCCCCCTTCTCTGGCTGGAAAGGGATTGGGCTGTTTGGGTCCTTCCTGGGGGAGGGGCTTCCAGTTATTCATTGATGGGTGCGTTGTCCTGGGTTAAAACTTTTCTAAAGGGAGGCCGAGACAGGAGGATGGTGAGTTCAAAGCCAGCCTCAGCAAAGGTGAGATGCTAAGCAACTCAGCGAGATCCTGTCTCTAAATAAAATACCAAATGGGGCTGGGGAAGGGGCTCAGTGGCCGAGGGCCCTGAGTTCAATCCCCGGCAGCCCCCACTCCCAACACCAAATAAACCTCCCTTTAAATACCTTCTGCCATTCTTCCCACGAGTCCCTTCTTTACATGCTTGGTACCCAATGGCCACGTGTATGGTGTCCTCAATGGGACGATCACCATGGGGACGGGGTGTTTTATAAATGGGATATCTGCCACTCTGTTGGATGCTTTTTGAAAGGATTGAATTCAATCAGATTTGACCCTGATATTTCACTTACTCTCCTCTGTGAAATGGCAGCACTGATCTTTTCCTCTTTAGCATTGAAGAGTGATTTGTTTTGTGTCCTTGGATTTATTTTAATGGGGGAGGGACTTTTGATGTTTTTATTTCAGAATTAATGTATGTTTCTTCTAGAGGAGTTATATGTAGTAAGAATAAAAATATATAAAACTAAGCCCACGGAGGAACCAAGCTCCGGGGGCACTTGTTGGAATTCCAGCTCCGCCACCCACTGACAAGTTTGTCTCCACAAATTGCTTGAACTCCCTGAACCTTGGTTTTCTCATTGATGAGATGCGAGTGAAGCTATGCCTGGCTTATTTGAGAATTAAATGATATGTCAAATACTCACAAAGCCTTCTGTACAGTGCTTGGACCTCGTGAAGCAGGATGGCTTTGGTGACAATCCTGCCTGCCTTTCCTCCATGACTCCCTCTATTCTCAGTCCCTCAACTTCTGACCATCACTGGTTAGAAACATGGGCTTGAGCACTCACTTTCTCCAGGGAGCACCCCAGGTGATTTATTTCCCATATCCTCAGGAGTTCAGTTACCCATCCCTTACCTGCTCGGCAGGCAGAGGAAATGGTAGCCTATGCTAAGGTCCTGCGGCAGGAGCTTGCCTGGCTCCTGTGGAGAGTGGCAGGTGTCCAGTATGGCCACAGAATGTAGAGCCGTGGGGAGAGAACAGAGGTACTAGGAAAGTGAGGAAGGTGATGTGCCCTTAGCTGGAACTTGGAGGCCTTAAAGGACTTCCAGTTTTGCTCTGTGGGTGAGAAGCCATTGCAGGGTTTTAATGGAGGAGCATATGGCTCAATCTGAGCTTTAACTGGCTCTGTCCAGGTGCTGAATTGAGACCAGACCCAGGACAGATGAGGATGGAAGCAGGGGGACCCAGGTGGAAGCCATTGCAGAATCTAGGACAGAGTCAGCCATGGCTCAGACCAGGGCAGAGGTGGCAAGAAGGGATCCCATTCTGGGTGGGGCCAACGGGATTTGTTGAAGGACTGGACGTGAGAGAAGATGAGTCAGGAGGGTGCAGAGGCTCAGGGCTGATCTGCTCCAGGGTGGTGCTGTGGTTGGCTGAGAGGAGGAGGGCCACGGGGCAGGACTGGGAAGGTCCACAAGTTGGTCATGGAGGGAGAGTGTCATGGTTTAGATATTAGGAGTTGCCCCAAAGCTCCTGAGTGAGAGAGGAAAGGAGGTTTAGAGGAGAAATGATTCAATCCATGAATCCATCCCCTGAAGGGACCGAGTGGTAACTGATGGTGGGTAGGGTGTGGCTGGAGGAGGTGGGTCATGGGGACGTGCCTCTGTGGCACATGTGTGTTTGGTGAGTGGAGACCTTTCTCGGCTCCTGGTCACCATGTGAGCTGCTCCCCTCTGCCACCCTGATATTCAGCCTTGCCTGGAGCACAGAGCATACTCAAAAGTGGCCTCCTTTCTGTGACCAACCTGACCACGTGTTTCAGAAGCTTTTGGAGCTTTTTGGAATTGGGAGGAATTTTGAGATGCTTAGCAGTGCAAGCTGGAAATACTTTAGGTTGTTGTAAGCTGAGCTTAATGGCCAATGCTGGTGGAAGCCCAGAAGACCAGGTGCCAATAGTGAAGACAGGGCTCAAGAGGGTTTAGAGAAAAAGGAGGACACTGTTGGTGATTGGATTAGAGTCCATTCGTGTTATGTTCTAGCCGAAAAGCAGTCTGTGTTTTGCCCATGTCCACACAACTTTTTGTGAGGTTGATTTTTAAAAGCAATGGGATTCTTAATCTGGTGGAATTGATTTCTGGACAGTGTCATATTCAGACAGTGTCATGGATATTGCTGGTGGCTTTTGGCCAAATTTATGGTGATTTTCCAGGAGCAGAAAGCAGAGCAGAAAGATTGGAAAAACTTGGACTTGAAAATTAAAGTGAAACTCCGTCCAAGGAAGGTGCATTTGTTAGAGACATTGCAGCCACTAACACAGTGCTGAAGACTCTGCCCAGAGATGATAAAAAAGATGGTTTGAGGGCATTTCAAGAGCTGGAAACACCATACTTATCTCAAACTAGAGGAAGTAAAAATTCTCTTGAAGAAATCAATGGGGCACCTTCTTGCATAGGGGGTCCTAGGAAGTTTTTTCAACATGCTCAGCCATCCAGACACTGCGAGGATCCTGCAGCCAGGGTCCTTGGAGGTTTGGAGACTGCTCAAGATGTCAGCAGACCTTGGCCTCAACCAAGTGGTGCTGGTTCTGCAGAAATGCAGGATGCTGGAGTTAGGGGGTCATGGATGCTTGCACCAAGATGTCAAAGGAAGGCCTGGGAGGCCAGGCGAGTGCAGCAGGGTTGGAGTCCCCGTGGGCACCTCCTGAGAGGGCAGTGCATGGAGGGGTGAGGCAGTCAGAGCTGCAGCAGAGACCCCAGGATTAAGAAATGCCGGTACCATGGGACAGCTGCTGAGAAAGGCTTCAGGAATGGAGCAAGACAAGCCAACAGAAAGGCCACCTGGGCTGCAACCAGTAAGGCCACAGGGGCGGAGTGTCATGCCATGTGCCCCAGATGCCAGATCTGTGGAGCTACGGGACTTATTTGACCAGCTGATGTCATTCTTGCTTTGGTCCCATTCCTTCTTTCTGTGCCCCTGTTTTTGTGAATGGGAATGTTTACTCTGAACCTTTATATTTTGGGTATTTGTAAGTCACTTTTGCTTTTTACAGGAGCTCGAAAAGCAAGCTCGCCCAGAGTCTCAGAGGAGACTGTGGACTTGAAGTTTTGGCCAATCTTGAATCATTGAGACTAGGGGGGCTCTTGTAAATGGACCAAATCTATTTTGATCTGTGGGATGAGCATGAGTTTGGGAGCCAGGAAGGGAATGTTATGGCTCAGATGTCAGTTGTAATGCCAGAAGATTCAGAGGGGAAATGATTAGGTTATGAGAATCTTGACCCAATCAGTGAGTTAATACCCTGATTTGATTCACTGAGTGGTCACCAAAAGCCAGGCAGGGTGTGGCTGGAGGAGGCAGGTCCCTGGGGGTGCACTTTTGGAGTTTGTATCTGGCCAGTGGAGTCTCTGTCTCTATCTTCCTGATCATCCTGTGAGCTGCTTCCCTCCGCCATACTCTTCCACCATGATCTACCTCATCTCTAGCCCCAAGGGATGGAGCCAGCCTTCTATGGACCGAGATCTCTGAAATTGTGAGCCCCACATGAACTTTTCCTCTCCTACAGTTGTTTTAGTTTGGTGTTTTAGTCAAAGTAGCAAAAAAGCTGAACAAAATAGTGAGTTTGGGTGGCTGTTAGAATTTAAGTGGAGATGCTGACTAAATGGCGAGGTACAGAGTTGGGGTTGGGGGTGAGTCTGGCTGGAGCTGTGCGTTGAGAATCATTGGCACAGGGATCCTGTTTAAGCCCATGGCCCCAGCTGAAACCATCAGAGCAGGTTTCTGCCCAGGAGGTGTGAGTCGCCTAGGAAAATAAAATGTCTGAAATAATCCATAAGAAAAAAAGATAAAGCCAGAGATGAGATTTAAAAAATCGGACCGCCTGATGGCCTTCCAGTCCTGATAGGAGCTGGAACTGAGCAACTAGAAAGTAGGGGGGCACCTCCAAGGCAGGGGTAAGGCTCCACTGGGAGGAGTCTGGTTTGGTGCTTGCTTCTTGGGCAGCAGGGTCTTGCAGTAAACAGGCTGATTGGCATCTGGCAAGCCACACCCATCTCCCGGAGGCTGTCTGGCTCAAGCTGGTCCCTTCCATCTGAGGAGCTGAGCCTGAACTTGAGGGGTGAGCTAGGAGAGGGCACTCCTTGAATTAGGTATTCTCCAGACATTATTCTGCCCGAGAGTTCCTGAGACCTTGCTTCCCTGCCTAATGGATCCAGTGTCACTCAGTTTCCCCACAGCTTCCTGCAGAGGCCTAAACACAAATAGGTGAGCCTTGAGAACCCCACCGTGGGTTAGCCCTGGAGTCTCCATTTTTACTTGAGGCCAAAGAGGCAGAGACCCGCCCACAGGCTTCCCTTTGATGACAGCTGTTTTCTGAGCCTGTCAGCAGCCGCTCACCTTTGAAAAGTTCTCTTTGTCAACACTCTTATTCAGAGTTGATTAAAAATTTAGCTAGCACTCTGACATTCCCAGGCTCTAGGCTCTAAGATAGACTTTTCAGAGTAACTAAATGGATGATGGAGTTTTTGAAGTTTTTACTTTTGTAAAAAGGAAGGATGAGAGAAGCTTGTTAATGATGCTCCTGGAGGTTTCTGGGCATGAGGACATGGCTGTGGGCTGTTCACACATGCAGGGCACTTGGGTTACCATGTGACACATGTGCAAGGACCACCAGTCCACAGTCTTCCTTGCGACTCCAGCAAAGCTGTGGGCACGAGAAGTTTGTGCATTCACATGTCAGTTCTTCGGGAAGGCTATAACAAAATGCCACAGGTTGGGTGACATATAAACCACAGAATTACCCATCATCATTCTGGAAGCTGGAAGTCTAAGGAGTCTGTCACAGGACCAGGCTCTGGTGAGGGCCCCTTCCAGGTTGCAGAAGGCCACCATCCCGTGTGTCCCCACATGGTGGACTCTCCAAAGATCTGTTTTATAAAGGTGTGTAATCCCATTTGTGAGGGCTCTGCCCATGTGAGCTCCTCACTATCCCCGCCAAGGCCACAGCTCCTAATGCATCAGCTTGGGGGGGGGGTTAGGTTTCAACACCGGGATTTCAGGGGTGGGGACACGCCATTCAGGTCATACCAACACCCAACATCTTGCAGGCACTTTGGGGAGTGTTGACATCATGAAGACTGTCCACAGCCCTAGAGTGGAAAAGAACCCCCACTTTAGAGGGAAAAACTATATAGTTGGACAAGCAGTTAAGTGATTCAGGTGAAGATGAACAGAGGTCATCGGGCACACACCTGCTGGCAGAGCATGGAAGCCAGATGCCAGCCCCCAACAGCCTGGGACCCTGCTCCTGCCTCCTTGCAAGCCGCTCCCCAGCCTCAGCTTGTGCGCAGCCCTGGCCATGGGCTCCGACACTTGCTGGAGTCTGTTGGGAAATGGCGTTGGGGAAGCACCCCATTCTCTCTGAAAGCAACCCAGATGGGAGCCTCTGTGCACCGTGCCTCTGGTGTATCTGCCACAGTGTGGCCCAGACTCGAGGGTCTGCCTTCCAGAGACCCCAGGGCATTAGGAAACCAGCCTCCTTTCTGCATCCGAGTGGAACTAAAAGTCAACTAGCCACTGAGTTCCTATTGATGTCTCCTCTTTGATGATCTGTTCAGCGATTTGTATGTGAGAAAGTTAAATTTAAGGCTGAAGGAATGCTAGGGGTTTTCTCACTCAAACACGACTCCATCTGAAAATACAGCATGGCTCTGGCTCCTGCCAACCTAGCTTGGGACCGTTCTGTGAAGAATGATATGCGTAGAGCTTTCTGAATTTCATTTTTGGTGGATGCTGTGGATTGAACCCAGGGCCTTGTCCTGCTAAGCACATGCTCTGCCTCTGAGCTCCCTCTCTAGCCCCTGAACTTCTTTTATGTAACAAAGTTAAATATTTCCCCTGTTATGATCTGTGTTGCTCTAATTGCTTGCTTGATTTTGCAAACAGCTCCAGCTCCCTGTTATCTGGAGCTGTTTGCAAAAAGGTGAGTACCATGCTCATTGTTTTAGATCCAAGGTCCCAAAACACACTGGAAGTCTGGTATATTCAGGACATAGTGTATGCTTGAGTGACAGGTGCATTTGATACCTCCCCTCCAATCCAGATGAGGAGCCTAGAGGGTTGGGTGACTATCCTTCGGTGTAATGGCCCCCAGTGGGCTAAGAGAGAATGTTTGACAGGTGCAGATCCTGATGATAGGTGACAGACAGTTGTCCCCATTATGTTTGAGATTAATGATGAAGCTCCTCAGAAGCAGCAGCAAGATGAATGGATGGTCTTCATCTTTCTCTCCTTGGAGTCGAGCCAAGTGCATGTCGTTCATTTTGCTGGCTAGGGCTGTGATTTAAGGAGACCCAGGGGCCACTGTTTGTGTCTCTGGAGCAGCACAGTGGTTGGTTTTAATTATCTGGCATGTTGTCACTGATGGTGGTAATAATGGCTTCAAAGGGAATGCTTGAGGCTTTAGTCAGAAGTGATTTTTGTTTTGGGGAAACAAAAACACAAATTTTGACACCAAAATATTAACAGTGGTTGGTTATTTCTGGGTTTATGACTGACTTTTCTTTTAATTTTTTGGTAAGATTTATAATGGAATTTTCCTACAGTAAACACTTACTTGTTGTGATCAGATAAAGATATTCTTTGGAAGGGGGATCTCCATCAGCTCTCTCAGCCCCTCAGCATACCCACCAAAGTATAGAAGTGAATTATTTCTTTATGCCAGAGATAATTTTAATACCTGGAGGGGCTAGAAACTGAATGAAAGACTGTATTAGTTTGTGATAGCTGCTGTAACAAATTACCATAAACTGAAAACTGCTTAAAACAATCCAAATTCATTCTCCTGCAGTTTTTGAGACCAAAAGTCTGCGATTGGTTTAAACTGAGCCAAAGTCATGGTGTCAGCAGGATGGTGTCTTTTCTGGAGCCTTGGGGGACAAAGAGGTGTTCTTTGCCCCTTCCATCTTCTAGAGACTGCAGGTACTGCTTGGCTCATGGCTCCCTCATCCTAGTCTGTATCCCTATGCTCACAATGCTTTCTCCTCTGTGTCAGATCTCCTCCTTAATAAAGATTCTTGTGATTTCATTCTGGGTACACCCCGATAATCCAGTATTATCACATCTGAGAAGTCTCTTTGTCAAAAAAGGTGACATTTGCAGATTGAGGCATAAGGACCGGGATATATTTGGAACCATCATTTGGTCCACCACAGAGACCAAATGGATTCTTCCAATGAAGTCCAGAGAGGATTAGCTGGGGTTCAGGAACAGACTCAACAGCAGCATGTCAGTCCTGTGTGAACTGGATTCCTCACGGTCTTGGTCCTGCCCTGGGCCTCCTTGGGCTGCTGCCCGCCTTTCCCACTTCCCAACCCTGGCTGTTTCTGTTTGAGTTTCCAAAGGATGCTGCAGACCCCAGTTCTCTCAGCAGCTCATTCCCTGGGCCTTTGTCGTGTGAAGATGTCAGGTGGTGGTCAGAGGAGGCAGGGCACGTATTGAGCTTGCGTGTGTCTGCAGCTGGGGTGGCCTTGTATCATGGTGGGTGTTGCCACCCGTGTCTCCTGGACCACCCCCCTCACTGATCTCCCCATCTTAACACCACATACCGCTCTTGTGTTGCCCACGGCTCTTCCTGGCTCGCCAGTTCACAGTGACGGGAAGAGATCCAGGCTTTCACCTCCTCAGCTCAGTGCTGTGGCTAAAGGATTGCTGCCTCTGCTCTTTCATCTCATTTGTGCATGTTCATTCCCCCATTCCCTCCCTCCCTCCTTCCCTCCCTCCCTCGTTCCCTCCCTCCCTTCCTCCTTCCCTCTCATAAACAACTTTATTTTGTGGCCTTTTCCTCCCAGGATGCTTTATTTTTAAATTAAAAAAAAATCCCCAAGCTCTATGGGTCATTCGAAGGCTTGCCAGTTACCCCTCCACACCAGGGAAACTGTCCCTGCTAATTCCCTTTAAAAGGTTATAATTCACAGATTGTAAAACTTGCCCTTTGAAAGTGAAAGTACAGTTATACCTACACAGGTCCTTAGTGACTGAGGACCTCAGTAGGTCCCACCAAGGCATTGGCTGTGGGGTGTCTGTGAGCCCTGCTTTTAGGGGGTGCCAACTGCTTTTGGATTTGTTTTTGGAGTGAAATACAGATGATCTGTTGAAGCACTCATAAGTAGGGGACAGTTAAGAGGGGCAGAGTAGTGGCTGCTGTTGCTGACAAGAACCTGGACATCAGGCTTGCCCCTGCTTGGGCGGCTCTGGCGGGGCAGCACTTGGAGCAAGGTGCGGCATCTGGCTTTCAAGGAGGAGTCAGTAGTGCCAAAAGGAACATAACAACTCTTCATTTTCCTGGGACAGAGACTGGGTAGGAAATTCTCTTGTTGGATATGGACCTTCCCAGGGGATGGACATACGGGTGGAACCACTTGTATTCTGCTCTGATTCCACAACTAGGGGGTGGTCTTGGCACAGCAACCCGGGCTCAGCCAAGGAGGAAGCAGAGCGCCCCACGAAACCACAGATTGAGGCCCCCACACGTGTACCCACCTGGATCCTGGGGACCATCTGGGACCCGTGCAAGTTGTCAGCCAGAGGGTTGGGACAGGACAGGCTTTAGAGTCAGAAATGCCGGTTCTTAGATCCTGCAGTCACAGATTATTGGCAAATAAAATATACCTGTGATACTAAAGGCCCAGGTATTAAAGAAAGCATTCCAGGGATAGTGTTCAGATATTTGTCTCTGTTTAAATGTGATAAACAGATCCAGAGGGTCCAGGGTCAAGCCCAAGGCCAGCCAGCCCATTGTCATGGGTGCAGCTGGGCACAGTCTAACAGCCCAGTCCTCTGCCTTCTGCTCTGGGGAGGGTTTCTTGTGGATCTCAAAGGTTTTCTGAGTCTGTTACAGAAAAGTTCTGGAAGCACCTATTGCTCTTTGAGGTTTGCCACCTTCAGTGTTAATGCCTGGGGCACCACCCTGAGGTGTTGGCAGGTTAGGGCCTTGGACATGGGCAGGGAACCTGGACAGGAAGCCTTGCCCAGGTCTGCTAACATAGGGCCAAACATGTAGCATGAATGCCCATGAACTGAGGCCCCCACACGTGTACCCACCTGGATCCTGGGGACTATCTGGGACCCATGCAAGTCGTCAGCCAGAGGGTTGGGACAGGACAGGCTTTAGAGTCAGAAATGCTGGTTCTTAGATCCTGCAGCCACTGAGTGCTTCACTAGCTAGGGGACCTGAGGTCAGAGCCTGGGAGTCTGTTTTCCTGGCCGCAGGATGGAGATGACATCTGAGCGAGGCCAGGGCACCATGCTGGGACCCTCTGGTGCTGCTGCAAAGCCTGAGAAGCCAGGGTACCTCCCCTCCCTCACCCTCACTCCTGTCTTCCCACCTACTTTTGGCCACACTTTGCTCAGAGGTCTTCTGGTCTCTGCCGTGGGGACTCCGGAGCCTTTCAGTTTTCATCTCCAAGAGGTTATTCCGAGAGGCATCTCGTTTATTGCAGGAGTTTGAAAACACTGTAATGTTGTCCTTTAATTATCTCTCAGTGGGAAGCCTGACATGATAATTAGCACAGGCTCCCAGATGGGGTGATGTTTTGCTCAACATCACGTGTTCCTGGGTGGGAGGTATAGCTGGAGCCAGAGGCACATGTCTGGATCACACCTTGAGTGTGAACATGGGAACTGGTACAGAAGCCCACAGGGGAAATCACAGCCCAGGGGTCCCTGCATTACCCCAAATAAGAGTGTCAGAGTGACTTCCAGGTGCCCTGTCATCCCCTCTTACCGGCTCTGGTCACAGACACCCAAACACTACACCCCACATTTTGGCCTTCTGATGCAGGAAGCTGTAGCCAAAGCCCCCATGAAAGGCTGCCCTGGGGTTTGGGCTGCAATCAAGACTCATTTCCACCTCTGCTCTGTGACGTCATCCGCCTACCATTATGTAATTCAAGAAAAAAAAATTAGAGCAAGGAATTGGAACACGGTGTTGTATTATGACTCAAAGTATTTGGAGACTCTCGGCTGCTGTTCTACCGTGGCCGATAGGTATTGGCTAGAATGGGGTTTTCTCCAGCATTTTAGACCTGGACTATCCAATATGATAGCTGCCTGTGTTTAATCAAAGTTGGATAAAATCTCCTCAGCTGTGCTCAGGGGACACGGATGCTGGGTGCTGGGTGATGCTGTGCTGACAGCACCGGTGGGGACTGTTCTCCCGCCACGGGCAGCTCCACTGCAGTGTGCCCGCCCCTTGGCAGAGGGTGAAATGTCAGGTTCTCTGTGAGGAGTCACAGGCTGGCCTCAGGAGCTCTTGCAGGAAGGCAGTCTGAGACCGCTGGTCTCAGCCCTGGGGTGAGTCACAAGTACATTATACATAAAATACCCTACATCTCAAACTTGGTATTTTATTATTGAGAAGAAATGCTGGGTGGCGTCATCATGCCTGGGAAGCGGTCACTCTGGCTCACGTTGTTTCTGGCCCATCTTCTTAAGTCAGGGCCAGAAAGGGGTGGGGGACACTTGGGCAGGAAAATGTGTAGCAGCATGATGTCCGGTGTGAGGAGATGGCAAGAGTCACTGCAAAGACTCCTTGCCTCGCCTCTGGCTGTCCTGTATGACCCACCAGTGGACACCTGCCCCTCTCTTCCCAGGTGACATAACAGGCCTGTGTCGGCTTCACCCGCCTTCAACAAGAGCCCGCCCTGACTCAACTTAGGTTTTGAAGGGACACTCTGTCACTTGAAAACCTCTGCAACATTTATTATCAGTTTTTTTGCTATGGGCATTGCCCCATTCATTACCCATGACCCCTAAATAGATGGTTACCTTAGAGTACACTGCCTGGGGAAGGTTTGTGTGCCTTGTGGGAACAATGCAGGACATTTACTGTGCACAGCTGCTTTTATTCTTTGGCTGCCAGGACGCACAGAACCCCATCTGTCACCTGGTGGTCAGAATTAACTACATTCTTAGGTTATGAATATCAGAATTCTCTATTTTACAACCAATTGCTGTGTCATACAATTTCAGAAGGAAGGGGACTTGTGAATTAATCAGCACAAGTGATGTTATTCCTGTGTTGCCGGTTTTCTTCATTGTGTTTTCTGGCCACAGACTGTATTTCTAATCCAAATGCCTGAAAGATGCTTTGGTTACAGTGGAGACAGGAAACCAGGTGAGATGGGAGTGATCTGACGGGAGTGGTCAACCACTAACCCACCAACGCCTGCTGGACGGTTTCTCTGTGAAGCATGTGGATCGCCCCGTCCAGTAGAATTCTGTACAGTGTAAAATGACAGTTCTAAACTTTCTAGTAGCCATGTTAAAAAAAGAAAAGGTAAAGTTAATTAAAGGAACTTATTTCATCTCATCTAATGGAGCCACAATATTCTCATTTCAACATGGTTATTAGTATTTTAAATATCAGTATTTTAAAAGTTGAGACAGCTTCCCCTCTGAAAAAAACTGTATCTTTGAACCGTCAGAATGAGAAGCCGTCCTACCAAAACAAAGCTGTGTATAATGGAAAAAATGTTTTAGACATCTTCAGGTTTTAAATTGAGTTTGCTTAAAATTGAAATGTTTTGTTAGTGTCACTAGCCAGGTTTCAAGGCTCAGTAGCCCTATGTGGCCAGCGCCTGCCATGGTGGTCAGCACAGGTCTTCATGCTTGAGAGAGCAAAAAAAACAATAGCCTTTGCCTTGGAGAAGTCATCAGTCCAACAGAGGAGATGAAATATCACACAGCATAGAGTCAGTCGATCACCGCAAGTCCACTGGTAACTGCTCACCTTCAGAGCCAGAGGCGAGTTTGTCCTGCGTCTGTGAACACGGCAGGCTTTGCAGATGGTGTGATTTTTAAAATCATGCTCCTGCTTTAAGAGTTGGGTTGCTGGCACTGGTTGCCAGTGTTTCTACCCAACATAGAAGGCCTTGGAGGGGACAGCAGGGACACCCTGCAGGGAGGCGAGCAGAAAGGGTCAAGGCCACTGGTTGGCTACCACATTGCTCTCTATTCACACTAGTTGTCGAGGTGGAGGTGAGGTGGTATGCAGCTGCAGCAGAGGCCCGGCTCTGAGAGTGGGGCTGAGTTTGTGTCAGTTACCACCCCCGCTGGTCACCACCTCCTTCCTCCAGGCTGCTGGGAGAGCTCAGGCCCTGCCTGCCCTGGACAGGCCCCTCTGCAAATGGCTTCTGCTGCCATCCCTGTGAGTCAAGGGCAGAGTCCCCCCAGGGTCCACCCTGGCTCCGAGGTGGTCTTCCACAAGAGCTGGATTCGCTTCTGCTTCCCCACAGGGAGAGTGGCAGCTGTCCTCAAACTTTGGCTTGTGACAATACGAGCACCATTGGTGGCTGGATGGTCCTGCTAGGGGAGCCGCTTCATCCTTAAGCAGTCTCTCTGTGGAGGTGACCTAATTTGTTCCAAAAGCCATAGCAGATAACAGGTTTAATCAATTGATAACATTGAAGGTGCATACTTTACAATAATGCCAATTTATTTGTATTCAAGTATTCTAATTTTAGTGCACATTAATTATGTACTTCATAAGTCCCTGTTTGTTCTATTTTGTCTCCATTCCCTTGCTAGCTGTTATGGTGTGGAGTTGAAAATAATTAAAATGTTACTTGTGTTCTACAAAATAACAATCAATGATGGGAGAGTCCGAAATCAAAGTTCCATTTTCCTTTTCTTATCAAACACAGTGAGTGAAGGGACATCTACATGGACTTCTGGTCACCCCTTGCTCTGCTGTCTGTCTCCCTCCCTCAGGGGGCTAATTGCAATCTGAGTTTGCCATTGAGGGGAGACATTTTGTGACTTGGAGAACGTCCTGACTTTGGCTCCCACCCCTGTGCTGACATGGGGGGCTCTTCAGAGGCATGGGCTCAGCATGGGGGTTTGGGAGGAGCAGAAAAGACAGATTGCCCTCCCCAGAACTTTGCAGGTCTGCAAAGTGACCTCCATGGCGCCCCCTGGGGGCTTGGGTTGAATCAGGCTCAAATGGGGGCTTGGAAAATGAATGCAGACACTTCTCCTTTATGATTCACCCAAGAGAGACAGAGCCAGGGGAGGAGTCCCAAACAGATCCATTTTGTGGACAGACTATTGAAAAAATTGTATTAACCAAAGCTTGTGGATGATATAAAAT
The DNA here is from genome assembly GCF_052094955.1 of Ictidomys tridecemlineatus. Taxonomy (NCBI): domain Eukaryota; kingdom Metazoa; phylum Chordata; class Mammalia; order Rodentia; family Sciuridae; genus Ictidomys; species Ictidomys tridecemlineatus. The sequence continues at coordinate 62,798,998 of NC_135489.1, forward strand.
CTGGAAATTGCTTTTGAAATATAGCCATTTAAACTATCCAGAGTCCCCATTACAAATGACAAGTTGGCGTGAGGATTCAGAATCTAAGTTTCCATCGTATTTTGAAAATGACCAGCTGCGATTGTGTGTAAGAACAGCCCCTCCAATCCAAAGGAAGGGGATCGTTCCAGCCCCACTCCCTGATTCCCAGGTGCTATGGGGGCAGATAGGGTCATGGACATGAGCTTGCTTGAGAAAGAAAGGTGGGGATTAAGGGCTGTCTTCCTGAGGATGGGGTGCAGGTAGGAAGTGCAGTGTGGGCTCTCCCACCTGCAAATCCCACTTGACTGCAGCTGGAGCTTGGCCCTCTCTGCCTCACCCTCTTGCTCTGGTAAAGCACGGAGCTGTAATTTCCAGAGACTTCATTCATTTATTCCTCTTCTCTAAATTCTCAGAAATTCTTCCTGACTCAGAGATGTTAGGGAAGAGGCTGGGGTATGCTGCTGAGAAGGAAAAAAAAATTCTGAGTCTTGTTTTCAGGGGCAAATGAGGAGTCCATCCGTGTCCACAGGGCAATCAGCGCCTCTGGGCTTCCAGTGATCAAGTGCTCTGCTCCAGGCTTGGCCATTTGTTTACACAGCGAATCCTGGCTTTCCTTCTGTGCCCTGCTCTCTAGGGTCAGCCTCCCCTTCCCTCAGGGCTCTTCTGTTAGGAGGGGAATGAGGGAGAAGTGAGCAGATGAAAGGAGTCATTGCCCCTTCCAGGGGACAGGGGAGTGAGCTGAGAGGACAGTGCAGAGGTGGAGTCCCAGGCCCTAGGAGGTGCCAGGGTGTGTGTGGGTTTGAAAGGACATGGGGCCATGCATCTTCCCCTGGCTCCCTGGGCTCTGCCCCAGAGGACCAGCCGCTCTTCCCTGCTTTGCTTTGTCCTGGAGGACTCGGAATAAGTGCTGGCTTTTGCCTCCTGGTAATTCTGAAGAGTGCCCTGTTGCTTAGAGACAGGAATGCACCTGGAGTGAAGATAAGGTTGTCAAGGAAACCAAGCCACAAATTCCCTTGTTTTTCTTCGGGTTGCTGGACAGAAGAGTAAAGGATTTTTGCTTTGACAACTGGAAGAAAGAATCTTCTTTCCTGTGTGTTTTTAACAAATTGATATGTTGTCCAAGATGCAGCCTGAGTTAGCACCCAAGTTGACACTCGGGGCATTGAGTTCCACATTGTTCCTTGTTGGTGCGGGCTCTCCAGTAGACAGAACCAAGTAGCCATTGTAGTCCTGGTTATTTTTTTCCAGATGTGAAGACCCCAGTGTACAACCCCACCCGACGAGACACGTGACTTAGTTGAATTCTAAATTTGCATGTCTTTTCTTTCTTTGACATGGGGGTGGTGGTCTTCGAGAATCACAGCAATGTCCTCGTCCTCCCTTTTCCTCTTCCCTGTGTCTTGGAATTACTTTCACGTTTCGGACGGTGGTCACAATGCAACTGGACATCTTCTTAACTCTGCTTCTGTCATGATTGGGGGGGAGAAAAAAAAGAAAAACCCTTTACATGCTCATCCTCAAGGGGATTTCTTGTTGAAGCTACAAAACAGCTCATCTGCTCTTGGGCGTTGCTGGTGGTGGAGATGAGGCAGTGCCCCCCATCCTCCTTCTCATCTGAGAAACTGAGGCACACATAGAGGGTTCTTCATTTACCAGTGGTGCTGGTATTAGCTTTTGATGCTTGCAGATTGAGCTCGTGCTTGTGTGCGTGTGTGTTTGTGTGTGTGTGTGTATGTGTACGTGTAGGCAGTGGGGTTGTGTGTGGGTTTTCTCCATAGCCTTATAGCTCTTCCTAGCCATCTAACCCTAATCTGCACTCTCCTGGGGGGCCAAGCTTGAGCAGCAACCACTGCCATGGTCACCTCCACCGTCTCCTGCCCAGGCTCATGCCCCAATGGATGCACAGAGCCTAGGGGTGGAGGGTAAGCAGCTAGGCGGGCAGAGCCATGGGAAAGTTGAAACTGTTGTATTTTTCTTTCTTGGAGAGAGTCCCTGTGTGAAAATGTTTCTTTTCAAACATGAGATTTGGTGGCAAAGTACAGGTCAGAGGAGGAGGAGGGAGAGCCTGGAACAGCAGAACAGGGTCCCTCAAGCCCAGTAGAGCTGAAGAGCAGCCAGGGAGCAGGTGTGGCCGGGATGGGGAATGAGGGAAAGGACGGAGGCACACAGTGGAACAGCTTCTGGCCCATGGGTATCTGGGTGATGATGGGGACTTCAACTGGGATGGAATTACTGAGCAGTGCTAATGGAAAAGGGGTGACTGCCAGCAAGGACGTTCATGTGGGTGACTAAGAATGAAATGGGGCCCACAAGATTGGTTTGTGGCTCGGAAGGAGGAGGGAGGATGGCCAGCAGGGACATCTGTGGTAGGAACCTACACAATATGGGGACATCCCCCTGTCTGTCACTTTGAAGATGACAGTGTGGGTATTGAGCTGCTGTTGACAAAGGACCCTGGAGAGACTGAGGGGCAAAGTCAATGTTTCAAAGCCCACCCGGGGAAAAGGTGGAGGAATCCAGATGGGCTCCCCGGGGCCCCTCAGGGTGTTCACAACTCCCGATGCTCTGGGTGGGTCGGGCACTTGGGCCTCTCGGGGTCAGAGCTGAGCAGCCTGGCAGCACGTCTGTGGCAATCAAAGTGGATTTCTTCTACAGAAGCACTGATGGCAGCTCTCTAGGCCAGAAGAGACCAAGGTGTGGGCAGGCCGGTTCCTTCTGAGGCTGAGGGAGGCTGCTCCAGGCCTTTCCTAGGGGTAAGTGGGCACCTTCTCCCTGTGACTCATCACAGGGTCTCCCTTCTGGAGGTCTGCCTCTGGCTGTGTTCACAGTCCCCCTTTTATAAGGCCACTGGTCCCAGTGGTTAGGGGCCCACTGCTTCATTTTGACCTCGTCCTAACTTAACTAATCACATCTATAGTCACTGTTTCTGAGTAAGTGTGCAATCTGAGGTCTTCAGTCCACAGCACCCTCTTGCTAGGGATGACTAAACAGTGTTTAGCCTGCTTTAAACAGTGTGTGTTATAGGGACTGGGGAGATAGCTCAGTGGTAGTGTGCCTGCCTAGCATGCATGAGGCCCTGGGTTCAATTCCCAACACACACTAAAAGTGTGTGATGTAGCTGGACGTGGTGGTGCATGCCTGTCTTCTCAGCTGCTTGGGAGCCTGAGGCAGGAGGATCACAAGTCGGAGCCAGTCTTAGCAACTCAGCAAGGCCCTGTCTCAAATGAAAAGGCTAGGGATGTAGCTCAGCCCTTGATTTCAATCCCGAGAACTGGGCAGTGGGGTGGGAAGTATAATATAAATGAAATCTCTTGAGTCACTCAGAATATCCAAGGTATGATGGTTAATCTGCAGTTGACATGAAGCTGAAGGGGACAAGTAATCTGTGGGACGATTGGATCCCTAAACCAAAAGATGTCAACAGGCTGGAATTCTTATGAACTCTAACAAGGTGATTTGAACACACATGGGGACATAAGTAGTTCTGAAATTAGATCCTCCACAGAAGTGATAAAGGTGTGACTCAGCAGGAAAAAAAACTTGGGGTTTACCGCAGCAGTTAGTTTGATCTTTCATTCCATCACTTATTGACTTGAGAAACAGCCACTGCTTTTTTCCTCCCGCTGCAGGGTGCAAGCCCTGGGAGTGTCTGTCAGTCCTGGCACTGTGGTCCTCTGGGGGCACTGCTGCACCCTCGTCACTTGTCCATGTCTCCAGGTGTCCACACACAGGAGAATGCCCTACACCTGGGGCTCGCAGATGAGAACCCCAGACAGCTGGGCTAGAAGCCAGGCCCTGGGGGCAGAGGGCAGGAGGACCCAGCCTTTCGGGACGAAGACATCAAGATGTGGGCAGTGCAGACCTTTCTACTTAGAAAGAACTTTCTCCACGGGAAAGAGCCTGGGTTTGTCTGTGTTCACTCCCACTTCCTGGGAGTGACAGGAAAAGATAAGTAGTGGGTGTCAGAATAGTTGTTTACACAGGACAGAGGCTCCTTAGCTTATGTTTGGGCTACATCTGGATGGATCCACTGTACGTTGAAAATATTGTGAGTCAAGAAAGTGGGTAACCCCCTAACCTACCCAATGCCATTGCTTAGCTCAGTCTAGCTCCAAGGTTCACAGAGCACTTAGGTCAGCTCACAGCCGATCACATCATCTAACACAATGCTGGTTTTATAATCAAGTGGTGAATATCTCATGTAAAATATTGAAGAGCTATCTCTGGAAATGGCTGGCAACATGGTGCACTGTGGGATGTTGGCGTTCACCCCATGATTGTGAGGTGTGCTTACTACCGCTGCCTGGAGAGAGAGAGTGAGAATATTGTGTGGCATATCACTAGCTTTAGAAAACATCATATTTGAAGTATGATTTCTACTAAACTCATTGCTTTTGTACACGGTGAAGTTGAAAAGTCATGAGTCCATAAACTGTAACTTGGCTCATCCTAAGTCGGGGGCCGTCTGTGGACAGTAAGAACTGTCTAAAAATGAAATTCTCTGGTTTGTCTTGGGAGACAGTGACCTTGTCACAGCCAGCCTCTGTTGGACACTTACACTATGAGCCAAGCTGATCTTACAACACTTTCTAAGGAAAAGACCCCAGGATTTGCTGTGGCCAGCCATGACCATAACTAATATCAAGACACCCCCCCCACCAAAAAAAAAAGCCAGGAAGTGGTGTTGATGGAGCCTAGTCCCTTTCTTCCCCAAACCAGAGTCAGGAGAAAATATTTGCATGCTCATTAGTGGATTAGAGGAAAATTATGCTTTTGAAAAATGAAATTTGTTCTTCATCTCTCTCCACTTAAGCTCAGGCCTGGGCTGTGGTGTATGAAATCTAATCTCCAGTACCAGGAAGTGATTATTTATTTGAATGTTTCCCTAAAACCCATTAGGCACTCTGGAGGGTCTGTCTGGAAGATAGGTTTCCTAGCCATGCTGCTCATACCTGGGAGGCCTGGGCTGGTGCTGGGCTTGTCTGCATGGCCAACTCTGAGTGAGGGATTAGCACCCCACTTGTTGTGATTGGCAGACTCCCTGTCCATTAGTCTGGAATGTGTTCATAGTTCCCTTACTTTCCTTAATATGCTGGCTTTGTACTTGGAGATAATTTGCAAATGCTCTTCAAGTAATTGTGCCACCACTTTACAAATGTTTTGCTCCTAATTAAGAAAGGGAATTAAATGTACTGTTGCCTGGCTGTGTTTTTTTCTTTTTTTTCTTTTTTTTTCCTTCTTCCTGGCAGGGAGATGGGGGTTGGAAGAAAGAAAAAAAGAAATAACTTTTTTTTTAAATGACTCTCTGATCCTACCAGTTATCAAAGCTGTGTCTGGAAGCTCGTTCCTGTTAGGACAGGGTGCACTCTAACTCCACAGGTAGCAAGTCCCAGGTTCAAGTTCAGTCTGAATATAGTCGTGGAAATGAAAACACTCTACAATGGGCAACCACCTTCAGGAACTCTTCTCAGCTTCAGAGTGTGGGCCTATGTTCTGAATGAAGCTCACAGGGCTTTCTATAGCCTCTCTAATGGGAGATTTGACTTCTCAGTTGGGATAAAGGGTTAGCTGCAAATACAGAATATGTGAACTGAAAGTTTCTCCTCTCATGTAAAGAAGTGCAGAAACAGGTTGTCCGGCACAGGCAGGCCCCCACAGGAAGCACTTCTAGGGCCATTGGGCCCTTTCATTTTTCAGTTTACATGTGGCTTCATCTTTCAGGTTGCACTGTGGTTCGGGATACTAGCACTTTTTCCATCATTTAGTACCAAGAAGGACAACTGCAAACTCTGTCACTTTGCCTTCTGGAAAGTTCCAGCACAGGGTGTTCTCTTACTAAGGAGTGGTCTGACAGAATCAGTGATGTGCCTAAGCAACCCTGTGAAAAGGGACCCCTGCTCAAGGCCATGTCCCCACCGAGACCTCCTGGGTTTGGATCCTGGCGCAGCCCCTCACTTGCATTTTTGAGCCTCCAGTTCCTCAGTGTAGAATGGAGCTGGTTGTCCGTGTCCCATTCTTGTAGCCAGTAGTCCACAAGCACGGCAGCAGGCCACCCACATCACATCTGCCACCCCCTCGTGGGACTTTGCATCCACTGTCCTACTGGGCTGCACCTTTCTCATGCACTTCTTCTGGAACCTTCTGAGTTTGCAGGGTAATAATACAGAACAACTTTATTTTCTCCAGTGCTCTCTTTCTCACCTGTCTTGTTGGCTTTTTTTCCTGCCCCTGGATGGTTTCACAGGCAGAGACTGAAATTTTCCAGTAAGTTTTGGCTATTGATGAGAAATCCCATTGTCATGTTCACTAAAATGTTCCTTTTCTCCACAAACAGTCTCTGGTCAGAGTTAGCCTTGTGAGCCTGAAGTGCATGAGATGCAGCAGATCTGTCTTTTTCTTGGTTTTCTGTCCACTAACCTGGCTCCTTGGGGTTCACAGAAGACAGAGGAGGGAGCATGTTTGGATTGTGAGACCTGCAATGTGTCCCCAAACTAACATGTTGAAACGTGATCCCCAATGCAACCGAGTAGAAATGCAGGATCTTTAAGAGGTGATTAGACTGTGAGGCTCTGTGGTCATGCCTAGATTCAGATTGGTGTCATGGGAGGGGGTTCCTGATGAAAGGGTGAGTTTGGATCCTCCCTCTTCTCTTTCACACCTGCCTGTTCTCTTGCCCTTCTGCCTCCCGCCATGTGATAACACAGCAAGGAGGCCCTGACCAGGTGGGAGTCCCTGGACCGTGGACTCCCCAGCTTCTAGTACTGTGAAAATGAAATCTCTGTCCTTTATAAATAACCTGTCTCAGACATCCTGTTAGAGCAGCACAAAACAGACCCAGACAGATATCAAGAAGCCGTTCCTTGAAGGTTACAGTTGTGATTTAATGTTGATGACCTCAGAGTCACAGATTACCAATCTCAGGTCCTAATTTGCAGGGCTCTTCAAGCCTCATGAGAATCCTCACAGGGTGAGCAGGACCCCTGTGGATGCTGCTCAGGAGCCTGCTGTCACCCCTGTGGCCCTTTCCGTACAGATTCAAGGAGAGACGCTTTGTCCTTGAAGGTCGACCTAAGGGTTACCCTTCAGGGATCATTTGTATCTACTCATCTTCCAAGAACTCAGTTTGAGCCTTTGCCCTCTGGATATTCAGGCTGTTCCCGAGGCATCTCCCTCTCTTGAGTCAGCCAGTGGAGTTCTTCAGCTACCTGCCACCTTTGTCCTCTTCTGGGAGGTGTTCAGAGCAGTCATCCAGGGCACATGTGGGCTCCCCAAGTGTGTCTCCAGGAGGGGCCTGAGTAGGAACATGCTCCTTCATCCTGGGTGCACACCTGGCAGCCCTGCTTGAGGCATCGCTGTGCAGTTGGTCTTGCCTCTTCCCTCCCGTGGCCCCCTAGGCAGCAGCACCATAGAGGGGACCCCTCCTTGTCAAGTCCCTCACCTTGTCAGGCCAGCTCTGCCCAATTGAGCATTCTGCAGAGATGGAAGTATGTGGTATCTGCGTTGTCCCAGCCACCTGGGGCTTTTGAGCACTTGAAACGTGGTGCATGTGACTGAGAAACTGGATGTGTCATCTTGTTTAATTTTAACTAATTTAAATTTTAGTAGCTGCTCTGGGCACTGGATTAGCCGTGCAGTGTGGTTCTAAAATGGGGAGCAGGAAGGTAATGTCAGCAATGCTTCTCAGCAATAGTTCTGAGCTGAATAACTCTCACTGTATGTCTTGCTCCATGTTCTCAAGAAAGCCATCCTCCTGGGGTCCTAGCCCATCAATAAGTGGCCTGTCCAGTGTCGAGTTTTAAATGCTGTTGGTGGGATTGACTTTGGCTTGTATTCCCGGGGCATGGGGGCTCTTGGCCACCTTCCTCTGCCCCCCTTGCTCTGGCTGGAGGCATTTTTTTCTTTCAAGAGTGACATTTGAGGGATTAGCCCCTGGCCTGTTTCTTCACTGCTAACTAAAGATAAGCTCATCATTTTCTTGGCAGAACCTCATATGCCCTCAGTGTCATCATGTCCTTTGTTAAGAGGCAGAGTAACCAGCTTCTGCTTTCTCTCCAAGGGGTGAGTGGCAGTTTAGCTGCTGCCTAGGATGGAACTAGATCCAGGGTCTTATCCTTGAATGCAGCTGATGTCAGTTCCAGTACAGCCTGATGGAGAATGGGGCTATGTCACCAAGTTAGTCTAGAAAATCAAGACTGCTTCAGAAAGTGAAGTTCCTCTACTTCCTCTAATTAGAGGAAAACAATATCTTAATTAGACCAAGAAACTCTAGTTGTTTAAAGTACTTTAAGATGTCTCTGGTTTTATGACTTCAAAGTATTCACCCCCACAAGGTGGACCAGGAAAAGAGTTCCTCCTCAGTTAGGGCTTGTTGGTTGCTGGCACTAGAGATCTGTTCTAGCTAGCTGGAAATGTTTATCAAAATTGTGAGAAATAATTCAGAGAAGCAAAGGAGAGTGCCAGGCCTTGGAAGACCAAGAGCAAGGCGTTCCAACTCTGCGACGATGGAGGTGAGCTGATGGGTAGTCTCTTCAAAGGGCTGACATAGAAGGAACCAGGAACAGCTGGTCTCTGCCCCTGTAGCACTCAGCTCAAGCTTCAATACTGGAAGAAAACATCTGGTTTCTTGGCCTGGTCCAGGTGAGGTCATAGCTCACTGAAGGGCCAGGGAAGAACCCCCTTCAGTGATCCCCTGAGGACTGCATAGGATTAAGGTGGGGCTGTCTCCAAGGAAGCAGAGTGCTGTCACCAGAAGAAAGGGGTAGGGATGCCGAGCCTACCCAAACTGAGCCCCCAAACACAATACCTCTTACATAGTACCAAGATCTTTGCATGCACGTCGAAGGGGGTTGTACAAGCAAACCTGGTATTGATCATGGCAATTTTCCTCCACATTGTAAAGGTCATCACAAAAGGGGACTGCAGAAATTATTTAGTTGTCCCTAATATGTCCATTTCACACATTGAGAAATTGGTTGACTTGTCCAAGTCTAATTAATGACAGAGGTGGGACGAGGAGCAGGCGTCTGACTGCAGTGTGATCCTCTGTCTCTTCCTGTGCCTCACCCGGCCACAGAGGCTTTTTAGTTGCTTGTAGGCATCATTCATCGTCAGGCACCATGGACCATTCATCTTGCAATCTCACAGATGCAATGCAATCACTTCGACAGCTCTGTTACAGACTATATACATCCCTAGACTCTAGACACCAAGTCATTCCATTTCACATTAAATTTTAGCCTTGCTCTGATTTCAGACAGCAACCTGAAAGTCCAGACTCTGCTGGCGGTGATTGACAAGTGACCCTCTCATACTGCCCAATACTTGTCTTCTCTCGCAAATAATCTCTGGCCAAATTAAGATGACCTTGGGGAATAGCTTTCTCACAATAGTGTGTTTAGTTTTACTTATTTCTGGCCAAAGGAAGTACAGTAACATTTCTACTAAGGTCAAGTTTGGGGGAAGATAAGAGGAGGTTTATTCAATAGTTGTTTCATTGGTTGGCGCAAATAGTAACTCTCTCCAAAGCCTTGTATTGTTAGGCTGTCTTGTAGATAGAATTTTCATTGTGGGTATAACTGGTTCACTTTATAGGTATAGGGTTTTACTGCAGATCCAGTATATTTTATGGCAAAATTAGGCTCTTGCAACAAAGGGCATGTGTTATTTTCATTGCTTAGAGCACACTGAGAACAAAAGACTCTGGTGAGGTGCTCTCCAGCCCCAGGGGTGCTGATCACCTGCTCAGTACTAGAAAGAAAAGGGCAAAGAAAGTCTCTCCAGTGGACAAGGAGGGAAGAAATAGAGGATCTCTCTGTTAAAACAAAAAAAAATCCTCACATTTTCCCAGTGCTCAAAGAATTTGAGAATTGGAATGGACCCCAGAGATAACACAGGTCCTCCTTGGTTTTAAGAGGAAATTGAAGCTTAGAAAGTGCGACACACCAGAGGTCACACTGCTGGTAGGGGAGCTGGCGGGTAAAGAGGACCAGGATGTTCATTTTAGATGGCTCATCCCATCCACTGTGCCTCTGATGGCCAAGGTGCCAGCCTCTCTTTCCCCTTACTCCTGAGGTCCTGGCAGGGTGTGTTTGGTAGAGTGTCTCTCTCTTGTTTTTTCTCCCACAGAAAAATCTTTTCCCATAAAGCTCTCAAATTATCATCAGTTTTGGTGTGAAGGTGTGTCCCCCAAACCCAGAGAATACTCACATGTTGAAGCCCAAACACCCAATGGGGTGATACCAGAAAGTGGGGCCTCTGGAGGTGATTAGGTCACGAGGGTACGGTATGCCCTTAAAGGGAGGTCCCAGAGAGACGCCTGGCCCCTTATGCCACGTGAGGATGCCATGAGGAGTCAGTGGTCTGCGGTGCAGACGGCAGGCCTCCCTAGACAGGGCCTCCTGGCAGGGAGCTTTAAACTACTGTTCAGAGCTCCCCAGTTTAGGATATTTTGTCATAGCATCCTAAAGAGCGATATTTTTTCTTTTGTTTAAATCAAGTTTTAACACATACATGGGAAGACTAGTCTTCAGGATACACTCTGAAGTGTGTTTGCATCCGTGTCAACCTGCGTGTGCCCACGCAGAGCCAGACATCTCTAGCCTCTCAGAAATCTCTCGTCTGTTCCTAGGCAGGAGCATTTTCTAGGCATAATTCCAAGTCTGACTTTTCTTTTTATCATAAATAGGTTTTTCTTGTTCCTGAATATCATTTCACTTAATGAAATGGTTATTATTAGCGGTGTTCTTAAAAATGTTAGTTTTTTTTTTTTTTAAATCTAGTTCAGCAGACTTCCTTCAAAGGAGGTCGATTTAACAGTGTCACTGGCCCAACCCCTATTAAAGTGCCCTTGAGGAATTAAAGGTGCACCCATGGGGACAGAGGCCTGAAGTGGTGAGAGGGAACCGGTGCTTAGAATACAGACAGCAGGCAGAGGAGTGCCACCGGCCTAGGGCAGCAGATGACGTAGTCCACATGCCTGCCAAAGGGGAGCCGCGGTGGAGCCAGCTGAAGTGCTTCAGGATGCCCGGCTGGGAGCAGAGGGACGAGATGGACCAGTACTCAGCTGGTGAGTCAGCGGCTGTCTTCATACTCCGCCAACAGGAAACTGCCACCTCCCTGTGCTGTGGTGGGAGCAATGGTCATTACCCAGATGAGGTACCTTGGCTCTGATCCCAGGAGGGTGGGTCTGAGGGCAGAAGGAAAAGAAGACAGAGGATGCTCTCTGGGGAGAGGAGAGGAGGCCGCTGCGGAACGGAAGGGGCTCCAGGAAATGATGGCCAGAACTGGTACTTGGGGGCCACCTGGAAAAAGACGGCTTGATGCCCTGTGGCCTGAGTGTTGCCCACCCCTGGCGGGCCCCATCTGGGTATTAGATCCTCCAATCTGCTGCTTAATGAAATGCGACTCGTGAAAAGGACAACTCCCCTCCCCTCTGTCACACAGCCTCTGACATCATCCAAAGCCCCCCCCCTCACCAACTCTGACACTCCACAGTGCTGACTCTACCTGGAGATAGCATCAGATCCCACAGGGCGGTCCACAAGACTGCCCCCTCTGCGGACGACAGCCACACAGCCGTACCCATGGATGGAGGTTCCCACAGCCCCCTCCTTGTGTTTGAGCATCTGCTAGACCAGCTTTCAGAACTTGGGGAAACGATTTACTCGCTTGTCTACTAGTTTATTATAGCATTCCCATCATGGCCAGCTGGGTGGAAGACAGAAGGCAGGGGGTAGGGTCAGGCACTCCCTTGCCCTCTTTAGGCACCCCACCCTCCCAGCACCTCCAAAGTCCAGCAACCCAGAAGCACATCAACTAACCCTGGCCAAGATTTTTTATAGGGCTTAGCTTCCAGCCTCACCCAGAAGTCAGCAGGAGGGGCCTGATGTTTCTAGAATCAGGAACAAACACCAAACTCCTCTCATTGTACCACCAACGGGCAGCCAAAATTCCTGACTTTTGCAGAATGGCTTCAGTATTCAAGATAAAGACTAAAAGCCAACTTGGAGATGGCATAAAGCAATGCATTGATGTCAAGAATACATAAAAGAATGATTGACAGAAGAGGGAGAGGTGGACTCCATCAATAATGGAAAGGACCCATCAGATGAAGGAGGGGGGTTCTTAGAAGTTAATACCAAGATCAAGAAAGTAGAAGGGTGACACACAAAGTGGAAGAAATCTCCAAGGAAAATATGAAAAAGGCACAAGAAGCAAAATGTGAGCAGAGAAAAACATGAGATGAATCCAGGGGTCTCTACCATTGAGGGTTGGCATCCCAGAAAGAAAAATGGAGCTTAAAAATATAAAAAGGTATCACAGCTTCCCTGAATTGAAGCATATGAATTTTGAAGATGGCCAAGGCCTCCGAAGTTCCGGCCCAGTAATTAGCAAGGGACCATTGCCAATATCCACCACAAAGATTTAGAATGCCACCTTCAGCATCTGTGGAAAGGGAGATGGTTCAGAACCAAACACCTCTACAGCAGTGTTCCAAGCCTTTCAAAGTTCTGAGGGGAAATGATTTTAAATCTAGAACTTTCTATACCCAGTCGCCGATTCACTCAGCTATGCTTTGTAGAATGAGACTTGGCACGCTTCCTGGGAAGACGTTGAAGAATGGCTCCAGATGTTGAGGTTTGAGGGGCAGCAGGGGCAAACCCACCAAGGTGACGGTACGGGAATCTGTAAACACCCCGCTGCTCCTGCCCTGTGCAGAGGACCTGGGTGTAATGGGGACAGCTGGCTCTTTCTCCATATTCATGCTGAACAGGATGGCAGGCCAGAGGTGTCAGGTACAAAGTGACCCTGAGATGCGTCTCCTGTCTGCACCGTTGGGGCTTTAAGATGACCTCAGGCCTGGCCTGACTCCCCAAGAGAGCTGGTTAGACAATGTACAGATCTGAGCCTGTGAGCAAAGGGAAGTGGGAACTGAAGAGTTCATCTTGCTGATGGAGGGGCAGAAGCAGCCCCAGCCAGGCCTGTGCACCATGATTATGAACTGCCTTCCTCGAGGTCTGGTCACCCAGTAGGAGAACATCGGACGCTGTGTGGCCAACTCCGTGTGCTAATTGCTTAGTTGGCTGAATGACCAGGCTGCTGCGGTGGGCCAAGCTCACCCATCAGCCTTCCCTGAGTTGGCCTTGGTATAGTCTGGGCCAGATACCAGGCCTGGGACAGGTACTGAGAGTAGGCCACTGGAGCTGGGGTTTCACAGGCAGCCTGGAGATGGGGACTGGGCTGGTTCAACAGCCCCATGGAGGTGGCCTGGGATGGAGGTGGGGGTGTCTCAAAGAAAAGCAGATGCCATCACCCAAAGCAGAAGGTAAGGATGTGGCACATGTGATGAGAGAGCCACCACCAGCCCATGGTGCCTCTCTAAAGAGTATCAAAATATTTAACTGATGGGGGGAACTACAAGAACAGACCTGGTGCTCACTTACCATACAGTTGTTCATCTGTGTATTGCAGAATGGTGAAGTTCTGTGGGGAAGGGGACTTGGGATTATTTGGTTAACCCAGATGTGCTCACTTGACTCATGTAGAAACTAGATGACTTGTCCTGGGCTCCCTAGGTAGATGGTGGCAGAGATGGGACAGAAATGGGTGTCTTGACCACAGAATGAAGTTCCCAAAGCTGTACTCCCTGCCTCGCTCATCCACAATGCCGTTAAGTTGCTCGAAAGCATGGTATCTCCCTGTGAGGATAACATGGCTTTTCAATCTCACAGATGCATTGACTTTGCTTAGTACCCTTGTAATAGATCATAACCGACAGTGGACTATAGATTCTAAGTCATGGTCAGGTGCTCTTTGGATGGGCTAGAAGTGGGGGTTAAGAGCAATGCATTTCCCCAACAAAGGTCTCCTCCTGCTGGCCTTGACTGGGCCTGTGCAACCAGAGCTTCCCAGGACATCTGAGCAGGATGCCAGGGGATGACAAATCCCTAAGACTATGCATTCAGTAGGAACTTAGAGTGAAAGCAGGTGAGGATAGTGTTAATAAAGAAACACCATGGGTTTAAGGCTCTGGCATGAATGGAAGGCCTTCCCCTGTAAGCACCATTTTCATTTAAAGTTGGAGAGAATGGCATGGGATTGAGGGCTAGTATCAACAGAGTATCATGTTAGATCTGGGTCAAGAACACCCAAATCCTGCCCTCACCCAGAGATACTCCCCCACTCCACGTGGAGGGTGAAGAAAATGAGTCTTTTTCTGTACCAAATATCTGTCAAAGGTTTGCTATGTGCCAGGCATGGATACAGGAGCTGAGAGGTGGGCTGGGGAGGGGCCTGCTCACAGGGGACTGTTCCTGAGCATGTGTGAAGACACATATTGAAGAGCTCACTGTGGGGCCAGCCCACTTTTAAGCCCTTCACTCCTGTCCCTGGAGGGATCAGACATGCTGTGACTGCCGGGAGCCTGGCAGGCTCACTCATTCCTCCCCATGCTCCAGAGCGGCTAATCTGGCCTCCTGAGAGAGCAGCTTCAGGCTGAAGCAGGTGCGCAGACTCCAGGTACAAAGACCTGGGAAATGTTCCTGTTTGTGATTTGTGTAGAGACGGGGACACAGGTCTACCCTTGGGTCACTTGCCAGGCCCCCGACTGGCTGAAAGTCTGCATGGAGCTGGGTGGCATGTCCCTTGCTGTACCTGGAGGGATAGTACTGTGCTGGGGACTTGTATTTACTCAGGTAGAAGGGACAGAGTCCCCAGATACGTCTAGGCAGTTCCTGGGGAACTGATGGCAGCACACTTGAGATTAAACGGGTCTTTGTTTCTCTCTCCATGTTCTTATTGGTGCATTATAATTATGTATAATGATGGGATTTGTTGTGATACATTTGTGCATGCGCATAAGGTAACATAATTTGGCAGTATCACTCCCCAGCACCCTCCCTTTCCTCTTCTGATCTCCTTTGGATTTTCATGAGATCCCTGCCTCGGAATCCCCCGTCTTGTTCCTCCTTTTTCCCAGCTTCTCCACATATGAAAGAACACATACCACCCTTGATTGTCTGAGTTTGACTTATTTCCCTTTAACACAATGGGTTCCAGTTCTATCTATTTTTCTGCAAATGCCGTAATTTCGTTTTTCTTTATGGCTGAGTTTTCATGGTCTCTTTGGACCACTGATTGTCTGTTACAAATAAGAAAGGAGGAGTGTTTGGTTTGGTTTGTTTTTTTGATAGAAAGTTCCATTGGCTTACAAGGGCTGGGGGTCATGAGCTGCACACTTGCCCTTAAAGTCCCCAGCAGGCAGGGCTCTCTAGACCCTTGATGCTGAGGTCAGCTTCTGATCTTTGATGGAGACTTCGGACACATCCCTTGCTGGACACCACCAGCTGACATAAATGGACTTAATCTTTTTCTCTTTCCAGCCTCTGGGCACCTTCAGAGCCTGCTGCTCACAGTGAAAGTTTCTCTCTTGTCCAAAAGCCAAAGACGGCTTTTCCAGTCCCTGCCTCCTCCCTCCCTTCCCAGCACTCACACTGACCAGTGTGACATTCAAGGCCAGTTTCATCCCTGCGAGACTCCCCTCGGGCCCCAGGAATCGGGATCTCTGCACCCTTGTCTTCCTGAGCTGTGGCATTTCCCATCGTCCAGAAACGTGTCTGAGCCCGATTCTCCTTCCTGCACACCTCCCAGGTGTTGGCTGTGCCTCAGAGGTACCACGCAGGGAAGCCCGACTGGGAGACAGGAAGCTTCTAATCAGGGCCACACTCTATCAGGGCTTCCTGGGAGTCTCCTGCTCATGATGGTTCTACAGATCTGTTATTTTTGTTTCAGAGATTATTTAGTGTATTTTGAACTATTTTAATCTGAATGCACTGCAACCCTATAATAGAGCATACTATATGCCCAACTTTTAAAATAACTAGTTTAAAAGTATTATGTTTTAAATGTACAACTCGGTGGTTTCTAGTAAATTTAGAGTTGTGCAGATGTTCCCATAATCCAACCATAGGACTTTCACCACCCCATGCATCCCTTCTAGCCATGTACTTATGTAATGAGTACATTCACAGTTTTGTTAAGATAAATTCACATACTATACAATTCACCCAAAGTGCCCAATTCAGTGGCTTTTAGTTCATCATGAATTGTGTGACCATCATACTCAGTGAACATTGTTACCTCCAAAAGAAATCCTGTACCCCTAGCCATCTTTCCTTAGACCCCCTTCCCTCACTGGCTCTAGGCAACCACTGATCTGCTTTCTGTCACTGTGGACTTGGCTTACTCGGGACGGCTCGTTTGACTGGAATCGTGACTGTGAACCATGGTGGCCCTCTGAGGCTGGCTTCTCTCACTTAGTGGGAGGTCTGGGAGGTCCTGCCTGCTCAGTACGTGTTGGTACTCCCTTCCTTCTCCCTGCCACCTGGTATTCCATTGCACGATCTCATGGTCTGAGTGTTTGGAGCCACATGACATGTCACCTAATACAAATATACTCCTGACATACATGAGCACACTCACAACTCTCACTCTCATCACCGCCTAGGTTCTAAGCCAACCTCCCATTAATGGAACTTGACTTGGAGCCTTTTCTCATCTCAGTTCTGTTAGGTGAACATGTCCACTGTCTTGGAGGTCCTGCATCTTACCCTCCTGCCTTCCGAGGCATTGCCTCTGCCTCTCTCCTGCCTCAGTTTACCCATACTACCTATTTCCCTGCAGCCCAATGGGAATGGTTGTATGCAAAGTAACCAGTAGCCCCCTTCATGCCAGGGCTCTGATCTCCAGAGGCTGGACCTTTGCCTCTGGTCTGCAGTGCTTTCACCTGGAATCTCATTTCCAGTTTCCATATCTTCCTCCTGCCTCGGGGTGGGGGTGCTCTGGCCTGCTCCTGTGCTCATGGCCCTCCCTCTCATGTCTGTGCAAAAACACTCATGTCCAGGAGCAACAGCCAGGTCCTCGCCAGTGCCTCTTCCCTCTTCCACCAGCCAAGGTAGGTTCTGCACCCTCCACACTTTTCCCCGCTGCCCGACCTTCCCAGGCCCTCTGAGATTCCACCTCTCTTCTCTATACACAAGACAGATGCTCCTAGGTTCTCTACATCTGGGTCTGTCCTCCTTCCTCCTCCTTCCTCCTCCTCCTCCTTCCTCCTCCTTCCTCCTCCTCCTTCCTTCTCCTCCTTCCTCCTCCTCCTTCCTCCTCCTTCCTCCTCCTCCCTCCCCCTTCCTCCTCCTCCCTTCCTCCTCCCTCCTCCTTCCTCCTCCTCCTTCCTCCTCCTTCCTCCTCCTTCTTCCTTCCTCCTTCCTCCTCCTTCCTCCTCCTTCTCACTCCTTCTCCCTTCTCCCTCCTTCTCTCTTCTTCCTTCTTCCTGCCTTTCTCCTTCCTCCTCCCTCCTTCCTCCTCCCTCCTTCCTCCTCCCTCCTCCCTCCTTCCTTCCTCCTTCTCCTTCCTTCCTCCCTCCTTCCTCCTCTCCCTCCTTCCTCTGTCCTTCTCTTCATCTTCTCCCTCCTCTCTCTCCTTTCCCTCCTTCCTGCTCTCTCCTACCTTCCTCCTCTTTTTCCTCCCTCCTCTTCTTTCTTCCTTGTCCTCCTCACCCTCCTTCCTCTGCCCTCCTCTCCCTCCTCGCCCTCCGCCCTCCTTCCTCCTACTTCCTACCTCATCGCCCTCCTACCTCCTGGTCCTCCTTCCTCCTCCTTCCTCTCCCTACTTCCTCTCTTTTTCCTTTCTTCTATTCTTCCTCCCTCCTCCTCCTCTTCCTCCTTATTCCTCCCTTCTCATCTTCCTCCTCTCTTTTCTTTTCCATTCCTCCTCTCCCTCCTTCTTCCTTCCTCACCCTCCTTCCTCCCTCCTTACCCTCCTTTCTCCTTCCTCCTCACCCTCCTTCCATCTTTCTCCTCGCCCTTCTCCCTCCTTTTTTCTTCCTCGTCTTTTTCCTTCTTCTTTTTCCTTCCTCCTTCCTACTTTTTCCTTCCTTCCTCTTTATCATTCCTCCTGGCTCCTTCCTTCTCTTCTCCCCTCCTCCTTTTTCCTCCTTTCCCCTCCTCTTTCCTCCTCTTTTCCCTCCTCCTCTTTATCCCTCCTCCTCTTTTCCCTCCTCCTTTTTCCCTCCTCCTCTTTTCCTCCTCCTCTTTCCCTCCTCCTCTTTCCCTCCTCCTTTTTCCCTCCTGCTTTTCCCCTCCTCCTCCTTTTCTCTTTTCCTTTTTCCCTCCCTCCTCTTTTTCCTTCTTCCTTTGTCCTCCTTCCTCCTTGTCTTCCTACCTCCTTGCCCTCTTTCCTCTGCCCTCCTTGCCCTCCTTCCTCCTCTCCCTCCTTCCTCCTCTTTTTCCTTTCTCCTATTCTTTCTTCTTCCTAGTCTTCCTTCTTCCTAGTCTTCCTTCTTCCTAGTATTCCTTCCTCTTCCTTTTTCTTTTTCCCTCCTCTCATTCCTTCTTCCTTCATCCTCTCCCTCCTCTCCCTTCTCCTCCTTCCTCCCTCCTCTCCCTCCTTTCTCCTTCCTCCTCTCCCTCCTTCCATCTTTCACTTTGCCCTCCTTCCTCCTTCCTGCTCACCCTCCTTTCTCCTCTTTTTCCTTCCTCCTTCCTCCTCTTATTCCTTGCTCCTCTTTTTCCTTCCTGCCCTTTTCCTTCCTCCTTCTTTTGTCCTCCTTCCTTTGTTCTCTACCCTCCTTGCCCTCCTTCTTCCTTCCTCCTCTCCCTCCTTTTTCCTCTTTTTCCTTTCTCCTATTCTTTCTTCCTTTTCCTCCTTCTTACTCCCTCCTCTCCCTCCTCCTTTCTCTCTCCTCTCCCTCCTCCTTTCTCCCTCCTCTCCCTCCTTCTTTCTCCCTTCTCTTGTTGCTCCTTCCTCCTCTCCCTCCTTTCTCCTTCCTCCTCGCCCTCCTTTCATCTTTCTCCTCGCCCTTCTTCCTACTTCCTGCTCGCCCTCCTTCCTCCTTTTTCCTTCCTCTTTTTCCTTCCTTTTTCCTTCCTGCTTTGCCCTCCTTCCTACTTTGCCCTCCTTCCTGCTTTGCCCTCCTTCCTGTTTTGCCCTCCTTCCTGCTTTGCCCTCCTTCCTCCTCTTTTCCCTTTTTCCTATTCTTCCTTCTTCCTGTTTGTTCCTCTTCTTCCCTCCTCTAGCTGTCTTCCTCCCTTCTCTCGCTCCCTCCTTCCTCCTCTGCCTCCTCCTTCCTCCCTCCTCTCCCTCCTTCCATCTTTCTCCTCGCCCTCCTTCCTCCTCTATTTCTTCCTCCTTTTTCATTCCTCCTTCCTCTTTTTTTTCTTCTTCCTTCCTCCTCTTTTCCTTCCTCCTCTTTCCCTTCCTCCTTTGTCCTCCTACCTCCTCACCCTCCTTCCTCTGCCCTCCTTTCCATCCTTCCTCCTCTCCCTCCTTCCTCCTCTTTTTCCCTCCTCCTATTCTTCCTTTTCCTATTCTTCCTTCCTCTTCCTCCTTCTTCCTTCCTTCCTCTCCCTCCTCCTTCCTCCCTCCTCTCCCTCCTTCCTCCCTCCTCTTGCTCCTCCTTCCTTCTGTCTCTCCTTCCTCCTTCCTGCTTGCCCTCCTTCCTCCTTCCTGCTCACCCTCCTTCCTCCTTCCTGCTCATCCTCCTTCCTCCTTCCTGCTCACCCTCCTTGCTCTTCTTTTTCCTTCCTCCTTCCTCCTCTTTTTTCTTCCTCCTCTTTTTCCTTCCTCCTCTTTTTCCTTCATCCCATTTTTCCTTCTTTTTTTGTCCTCCAACCTCCATGCCCTCCTTCCTCTTTCCTCGTCTCCTTCCTTCCTCCTCTTTTTCCTTTCTCCTATTCCTTCCTCTTCCTCCTCCCTTCTCTTTTCCTTCCTCCTTTCTCCTCTTTTTTCTTTCTCCTTCCTCCTCTTTTTCTTCCTTCTTCCTCCTCTTTATCCTTCCTCTTCTTGTCCTTCCTCCTTTGTCCTCCTTCCTCCTTTGTCTTCCTACCTCCTCACCCTCCTTCCTCTTTCCTCTTCTCCTTCCTTCCTCCTCTTTTCCTTTCTCCCATTCTTCCTAGTCTTCCTTCCTCTTCCTTTTTCTTCCCTCCTCTCGTTCCTTCTTCCTTCCTCCTCTCCCTCCTCCTTCCTCCCTCCTCTCACTTCTTCCTCCCTCCTCTTGCTCCTCCTTCCTCCTCTCCCTTCTTTCTCCTTCCTCCTCTTCCTCCTTCCATCTTTCTCCTTGCCCTCCTTCGTCCTTCCTGTTTGTCCTCCTTCCTCCTCTTTTTCCTTTCTCCTTCCTCCCCTTTGTCCTTCCTCCCCTTTGTCCTTCCTCCCCTTTGTCCTTCCTCCTCTTTGTCCTCCTTTCTTTGTCCTCCGCCTTCCTAGCCCCCTTTCCTCCTTTCTCCTCTGCCTCCTTCTTCCTCTTTTTCCTTTCTCCTATTCTTCCTTCTTTTTATTCTTCCTCCCTCCTCACCTTCCTCCCTCCTCTTTTTCCTCCCTCTTCTTTTTTCTTCCTTCTTCCTCCTCTTTTCCTTCCTCCTTTCTCCTCTTTTTCTTCCTCCTTCCTCCTCTTTTCTCTCCTTTTTCATCATTTTTACCTCCTCCCTCCTCTTTTTCCCTCCTCCTTCCTCCTTTTTTTCTTCCTTCTATCTCCTTTTCCTTCTTCCTTTCTCCTTTTTCCTTCCTCCTCTTTTTCCTTCCTCCTTTTTTCTTCCTCCTCTCCTCTGTCCTCCTTCCTCCTCTCCTCTGTCCTCTTTTCTGCTCTCCTCTGTCCTCCTTCCTGCTCTCCTCTGTCCTCCTTCCTTCTTGTCCTCCTTCCTCCTACCTCCTCTTTTTTCTTCCTCCTACCTCCTCTTTTTTCTTCCTCCTACCTCCTCTTTTTTCTTCCTCCTACCTCCTTGCCCTCCTTCCTCTGCCCTCCTTCCTCCACCCTTCTCACCCTCCTTCCTTCGCCCTCCTCTCCCTCTGCCCTCTTTTTCCTTTCTCCTATTCTTCCTTCTTCCTTCTTCTTTGTCTTCCTTCCTCTTCCTCCTTCCTTTCTTCCTTCTCTCCATCCTCCTTCCTTCCTTCTCTCCATCCTCCTTCCTTCCTTCTCTCCTTCCTTCTTTCTTCCTCCTCTCCCTCCTTTTTCCTTCCTCCTCTCCCTCCTTCTTCCTGCCTCATCTCTGTCCTCCTTTCTCCCTCCTCTCGCTCCTTTTTCCTTCTCGCCCTCCTTCCATCTTTCTCCTCACTCTCCTTCCTCCTTCCTGCTGGCATTCTTTGCTCCTCTTTTTTCTTCCTCTTTTCTCCTCTTCCGCCTTCCTCCTCTTTTTCCTCCCTCCTTTTTCCTTCCTGCTCTTTCCTTCTTTTCTTGTCCTACCTCCTTGCCCTCCTTCCTCTGCCCTCCTTGCCCTCCTTCCTCCTATTCTTCCTTTCTCCTACTTTCTTTCTCCTATTCTTCCTTCTTCCTATTCTTCTTCCTATTCTTCCTTCCTCTTCCTCCTTCTTCCTCCTCCTTTCCCTCTTCCTTCCTCCTCTCCCTCCTTTCTTTTTCCTTCTCTCCCTCCATCCATCTTTCTTCTCGCCCTCCTTCCTCCTTCCTCTTTTTCCTTCCTCCTTCCTCTTTTTCCTTCCTCCTTCCTCTTTTTCCTTCCTTCTTTTTCCCTCCTCCTTCCTCCCCGTTTTCCTTCCTCCCCTTTTTCCTTCCTCCCCCTTTTCCTTCCTCCCCTTTTTTCTTCCTCCCCTTTTTCCTTCCTCCCCTCTACCCTGCCTCTCCTTTGCCCTTCCTCCTTCCTTTTTCCTCCACCCTCCTTGCCCTTCTTCATCCTCTTTCCTTCCTCCTATTCTTCCTTCTTCCTATTCTTCCTTCTTCTTCCTCCTTCCTCTTCCTCCTTCCTCCCTCGTCTCCCTCATTCTTCCTCCCTCCTCTCATTTCTCCTTCCTCATTTCTCTCCTTCCATCTTTCTCCTCACCCTCCTTCCTTCTTCCTGCCCTCCTTCCTCCGTTTTGCTTCTTCCTCTTTTTTTCTTTCTTCTTCCTTCTCTTTTTCATTCCTCCTTCCTCTTCTTCTTTTTCCCCTTCTTCCCTCCTCTCGATCCTTCCTCCTTACTTTTTTCCTTCCTCTTTTTTCTTCCTCCTCTTTTTCCTTTCTCCTCACCTCTGTCCTCCTTCCTCCTCCTTTCTTCCTGCTCGCTCTCCTTCCTGCTTGCCTTCCTTCATCCTTCCTCCTCTATCTTTACTCTCCTCGCCTTCCTTCCTCCTCCTTCATTCTTACTCCTTCCTCCTCCTTCGTCCTCCTTCCTCCTTCATCCCCCTTCTTCCTCTGTCTTCCTCTTTTTCATTTTTCCTCTTCTTCCTTTCTCTTTTTCATTTTTCCTCTTCTTCCTTCCTCTTCTTCCTTCCTCCTTGCCCTCCCTCTTCTTCCTTCCTCTTCTTCCTTCCTCCTTGCCCTCCTTCTTCCTTCCTCCTCACCCTTCTTTCTTCCTTCCCCCTCCTTTCTTCCTTTCCCCTCCTTTCTTCCTTTTCTCCCTCCTTGCTCCTCTCCCTCCTTGCTCCTCTCCTCTTTCTTTCTCCTTCTTCCTGTCCCTTTTTCCTCCTTCCTCTTCTTCCTTCTCTTTCTTCCTTCTCACCTTCCTTCCTCCATCCTCCTTGCCTTTCTTCCTCCTCGCCTTCCTTCCTCCTTGCCCTCCTTCCTCCTTCCTCCTTTCCCTCCTTCTTCCTCTCCCTCCTTCTTCCTGGTCCTCTTTCCTCCTCTGTCCTCCTTTGTCCTCTCCTCTCTCCTTCTATTTCCTCCTCTTCTTCCTTCCTCCTCACCCTCCTTCCATTTCCTCCTCGCCCTTCTTCATCTTTTCTCCTCTACCTTTTCTCTTTGCCCTCCTTCTTCCTCCTTCCTCCTCCTTCATCCTTCTTATTTTTCCTTCCTCCTTTCTCCTATTTTTCCTTCCTCCTCTTTTTCCTTCCTTCCTTCTTTTCCTTCCTTCCTCTTTTTCATTTCTTCTTTTTTCTTTCTGTTCTTCCTTCCTCCTTTCCCTCCTTCTTCCTCCTCTCCCTCCTTCTTCCTTACTCGTCTTTCTCCTTTCTTCCTCCTCTCCCTTCTCCTTTCTTCCTCTTCTCCCTCCTCCTTTCTTCCTCCTCTCCCTCCTTCCTCATCTCCCTCCTTCCTCCTCTTTCTTTTTCCTCCTTCCTCCTCTTCTTTATTCTTCCTTCCACCGTGCCTTCCTCCTCTTCTTCCTTCTTCTTCCTTCTTCCTTGCCTTCCTTCTTCCTTCCTCCTCGCCCACCTTCCTCCACGCCCTCTCGCCCTCGGCGCCTTCTGCGCCCCTCCTTCCTGCTTGGCCCTCTGCGCTTGGCCCTCCTTGCCCTCCACACCCTCTGTGCTCAGCCCTCCTCGCACTCCTTCCTCCTCACACTGCTTCCTTCTTGCCCTCAGCCCTCCTTCTTCCTTGCCCTCTGCCCTCCTCTTCCTCCTTGCCCTCTGCCCTTCTCTTCCTCCTTGCCCTCTGCCCTCCTCTTCCTCCCTCCCTCCTATTCCTTCTCCTTCCTCCTCCCTCTCCTTCCCCTCCTTCCCCCACTCTCTACTTCCTCCTCCTCCCTTATTCCACCTTCCTCCTCCTCCCTAATTCCTTCCTTCCTCCTGCCTCCCCCTCCTTCCTCCCCCTGCCTACCCCTCCTTCCTCCCCCTGCCTACCCCTCCTTTCTCCCCCTGCCTCCTCTCCCTCTTCCTTCCATCCTCTCCCTCTCTTCTTCTTCTTCCTTCTCTTCCTCTTCCTCTTCCCATTTCCTCTCACTCCTCTCCTTCTTCCTTCCTCCTCTCTCTCCTTTCCCCTTCTCCTGTCTTCCTCCTTCCTCCCCCTCCCCCTCCTTCTCCCTCCTTCTCCCTCCTTCCTCTCCCTCCTTCTCTCTCCTTGCTCCCCCTCCTTCTCCCTCCTTGCTCCCCCTCCTTCTCCTTTCTTGCTCCCCCTCCTTTTCCTCCTCCTCTTTCTCCTCTCCCTCCTTCCTCCTCCTTTTTTTCCTCTCTCCTTCCTTCTCCTCTTCCTCCTCTCTCCTTCCCTCTCCTTCCTCCTTTCTCTCCTTCCTTTTTCCTCTTCTTCATTCCTCCTTTCTCCTCGCCCTCCCTCCTTCTTCCTCCTAGACCCCCTCGCCCCCTTCCCCTGCCCCCACCCCCTTCTTCCCCTCCTTACCCCCGTCTTCCTCTTTCCTCCTTCCCCTCGTCCTCCGCCCTCCTCTGCCCTCCTCCCCCCTGCCCTCCTTCCACCCTGCCCTCCTTCCCCCCTCTGCCCTCCTTCCCCCACTGCCCTCCTTCCCCACCCTCTGCCCTCCTTCCCCCACCTCTGCCCTCCTTCCGCCCCTCTGCCTTCCTTTCCCCCCTCTGCCCTCCTTCCCTCCCCTGCCCTTCTTCCCCCCCCTCTGCCCTCCTTTCCCCCCCTCTCCCCTCCTTCCTCCCCTCTTGATCACTTCCCTCCATGAGCCAAGTGCTGACATTTCATTATGGACTGAATGTTCCTGTCTCTCCAGTTCATAAATTGAAGCTGTGACCTCCACTGGTTCTAGGAGGTGGAGCCTTTGTGGGTGGTTAGGTTTAGATGTATTTGTGAGAGTGGGGCTCCATGATGAGATGAGTAACCTCATCAGAAGAGGCAGAGGCAAGAACTTTGTCTTCCCCACACCATGTGAGAACATGTAGCCATCTTCAAGCCAGGAAGGGGCCCCCCACCAAGGACCTGACCTTGCCAGCATCCTGATCTGACTTCCAGCCTCTAGCACTGTGAGAAACAGGTTCTGTCACTTTGGCCCCAGTCTATGACATTTTGTTGTAATGGCTGGAGCAGACTTAGCCACATTTTAATACATGGGGGTTTATCTCACACAACACACACCATCCCCTTCCTGCCAGCAGTCCTTTCTTTGGTCAGTGATTGCTCCCTTCTTTTGGGGACCCAGGATGGAAGGTGGCATCATTGCAGGGCTCTCCTTTCTATATCTGCCCTCCTAAGGTCCCAAGTCCACTCCATTGCCCTGCCTCACTCTCATGAATGAGTGAGAAAAAGCAAGAGCAAAATATCACCTCCCTCAGTGATGGGGAAAGCACCTTCTACATGTGAACTCCTTCCCTAGCCTTCCAGGTCCCTGGAGACTTCCCTTCCAGCTTTGCTGGTCAGTCATCCTCTGCATGCATCATCTACTAGAGGCAGCACTAGGAAAAGGTTATGAGCATCTGCTTAGGAGCTGAGCCCTGGGCTTGGGTTCTGGCTGTGTAACCTCCAAGCTTGGGTTGGACATTTGATACCTCTGAGTTTCTGTTTCCTCATTTGTAAAGCTGGACGGTGTGGTTTGCACCTCATGGGTTGGTGGCAGTCATTAGATAAGGCAATGCATACTGAGTGCTTGGCACTTACGAAAAGCTCAGTAAACAGAACTGCTGGTGTCCATGCTGTATATGCTACCTGCCCGTTAGTCACTTAGGGGCTGTCTTGGTTTTCAGATGGACTGTTGAGGTAAAGCAGTGTTTGGGTTCAAGTAATTTTTATTTTACTTAATAATAATCCCCAAAGCAAAGAACAAGGCCCAAGATAAACTGTAAAAAGTGTTTCCTTTAAATTAAAAGGTAAAATAAAAGTTTGGAGCTTAAGAAAAAAATCTTATGTTAATATTGCATACATTCATGGTAAGTTATTGCTAGTTTCTTATTGTGCTTAATTTATAAATTACGCTTTATGCTTTGTGTATATAGAAAAAAGCATGGTATATATAGAGTTGAGTGCTCTTAACAGTTTCAGCCATTCACTGGGGTCTTGGGACATCTCCCTGAGGATCAGGAGCACGCCGTGTTGGGCTGTTGCCGTGTCTTGCACACCGAAGCAGATAAGTGTGCAATGCCCTCCTCACGGGGGCACCCACACACTCCAGTGCTGCTCTCTGCTTGGCCATGGTCAGGAAACTGAAGCCCCAGATCCCTCCATCTCTGGGGACAGTTGCCTTCTCACAAATGTGCCAGTCACTCCTTTGGCCCATGGTCCCTGCCACCTCGTATTACATTTCATTCATCCTTTTTGTATGTGTGCAGTTGCGCCAAGTGACTTTGAAGATCAGAGTTGGGTGCCATGCCTCCTGGGCACTGAGCACCTTGCAGAGTGGAACCCACAGCCGGTGCCGGGTCAGGATTGCCTGGGAGGTGGCTGTGAGTCTGTGTGACGTTCTCTGGACACAGCACTTCCCATTCAGGGCCTGGGTGCCGTCCTCTCAGCTTCCCACTGTTGAAATGTCCTCCCTGTGCTGCCTCATCCCTTCTCTCTTGTTGTCCTCCTTTGCTTTCTGCCCTCTCCCTGCAGCTGACATCTCCGTGGGGGAGAGGCCCAGCCTCAGACCCTGCGTAGACCCTCATGGGAGCCCAACTCCCAGGGGAGGGTGTATTCCCAAGAGTCTTGGGAGTGGAAGAGCAGCAAGACCCGAGCATGGGAGGTGACACCAGCGAAGGCCAGGAAAACCTGCTGACCAGCTTCCCTGGGCAGCGGTGGACGTGAAGCCCATAACTACCAGGAGGGCAAGGAGGGATGCCTCATTTAATAAATGAGATGTGACTTCCAGGTTCCTCTGTCTCATGGATTGGAAAATAGCTTTCCTGTTTTGCCAGCATCCTGCTGAGCAAATCTGAGAAAGTTTTTCCTGCCCAAGGCTGAGCTCAGGGCTCTATCCTCATAACTCGGGGTATGAGCTACAGTCAAAAGAAGCGGAGGGCGATGGGAGTGCTGCTCGGAAGAGAATTTGCATTTCATCAGGCTGCCTGGTGCTGGAAACCACCATCTGTTTGGGCTTCTTGCTTGCAGTCATTCTCTATCTGGTTTCTTTTTCCCTTCCGTTTTCTATTTGTTCTCTCATCCACTCACTCAGTGATGTGTTTATTCATCACTCAGTGTTTGTGGAGCCCCTCTTATGCACCACATGCTGTGCTCTTCTCCAAGGATATAGCCTGCACAGTCTCTGCCTTTCTGGAATCTTGAATGTAGAAAAAAACCCAAATTACACAAGGAGTTACTTGCCACCCTGAGAAGCCATAAGCAACAGGGACAGGGCATGGTGCACCTTCTGGGCCATCCGACAGGTGATCCTGAACTTGTCTGTTGGGAGGATGCAGTGGTTTTAAAAAATATGTCCACAGTCCTCTTTCCCTTCAGGAGTAGAGCCAAACTCTCCTTCCCTGGGTTGCTGGGCTTCTAACAAATCAGAGAAAGCAGAAGGATGGCGCGTGCCCTTAGGAACTGGGTCATAAGGAGCCTCTCGGGCTTCCACACTGGTGGCTCCATCACACTCTCCCACATGCACTCTCTCTCTCTCTCTCTCTCTCTCTCTCTCTCTCTCTCTCTCGACTCCTTACTCTCTGGAAAGCCGGCCTCCATCTTGTAAGTGCTGGAGACCAGGAGCTGGAGCTTCAAGCCAACAGCCCCATGAGTGGGTGTGGAAGTAGGTCCTCGAGCCCCAGTCAGGCCTTCGGATGATGCAGCCTCACCAGAGACCCAGAGCCAGAACCACTCAGCCATGTTGCTCTGGACTCCTGAGCCTCTGAACTGGAGATCATATACAGGCTTATTGTTATAAATCACAGAATTTATGGTTATAAACCATCACATGTCACACAGCAGTAGATAATTACTCCAGGATAAATTCCTGAATGTCCTGCTCATGCATGTTATAACCTCACTTTGGGCTGATGGCCTGACTGTGCATAGAGGTCTCTTCTGCAGTTGGTAAGTCCTCTTCCATCAGAATGTAGAGGGCATTTGCCCCTCACAGCCACAAAGGGTGCCGATGTTGAGGGTGTTGATGGGTCCAGCCTTCCTTCCCCATCCCGGACACAGGGACTCTGAGAGGTAACGCACGTTGTTCTCAGATGCTGCATTTCGAATCCCCTGTTACACAGCACTAGATAAGCAATCCAGGGGGGCAAAGAGAAGCCGGGGGACTTTCTGGAGGAAATGAAAGTTATACTGACAACTGAAAGAAGAAAAAGGAACTGACCACGTGAAGAGATGAGGGTGGGAGACATCACCAGGCCAGGGCATGGCACACCCAAGAGCCCTGCATCTGGAATAGCCTGATGAGATGTGGGAGAACAGGAGGCTCCACGCCTCTGGACTGCAGAGGAGGAGGGAGCAGGGAGCAGTGTGAGAAAAGCTGGGAACATGGGTAGAGGATAGGGAGCCATGGCTCGGGGACCAGGCCATGCCAGGAATTTGGTGTATCATCTTGTGAGCACTGGGTAGCAATGCAGGTTTCAGTCAGGGGAGCAGATTATTGGATTTTCCCTCAACTAGAAAAATGATTGCCTGGGACCCAACAGAAGTGGGGTCCACACAACGCCAGTCCTTACTTCTGTTGGCTTCGTGGGGCTGGTTGTGTTATAGGACAGACAAGGCTGGACACAGAGGAAGTGATGATCAGAAAACAGCTTTATTAGCTCAGTCAGGTCTAGAGGGGAAAAAGCTTTCCATCAGTCAAACCCTCTGAACCCCGAGTTCAGAAAGCTTTAGAACTTTTTATACCCAATGTGTAGGGGGTGGGTCTCAGGGCTGACAACCTGCAGAAGTCCACATAAAAGTAGGTTTATTTCCTACTGCTCTGAGCAACCAATTCAGACCATCGACCCACACACTGAAAATCAGTGCCTGGGAAAGGGAAGTTCTCCCTCTTTCCTGCCATCTGGCTTCCTGGCCAATGCAGACACCTCTGTGAAGGGCCTTGGGTTGGTGTGTCTGATCGACTCCATTTCTAGAAGCAGGTACCTCACCTGAAAACTCTTTTGCAGAAATCCTTGCTGAGAGTCGAAGAATGATCATGGTGAGGCCCTCTGGAGAAGCTGAATTAAGGTTTTCTGTGGAGGAGGGTGTGACCACAGCTGGCTCTACTCTGCTCTGCAAGGCTTTCCTGCCAATCTCTCCAGCAGGCCAATCCCTGACCACAGCCATTGCTGTGTGAGAGTTTGCGAGTGTAATTTGCTGTCATTAGCCTCACACAGTGGTTGTCAAACGTGTGCATCAGAATCAGCTGCAGGGCTTTACTGTACGCCACACCAGAAGGTCACATTCAGCCTGAAATGGGGCCGAGGAAGTGTATTTCCGCGACCTTCCTGAGTATTGCTGATGATGTTGGTCTGAGGACCCCACTTTGAGAACCAGCGAAGTGGTGGAAATGTCAGTGAGGGAGCTGGGTGTTGTCCTTGGCACGGCTGAATGGACACGGTCCAGCAGTTTATCTTGGAGGTTTCCCTCTTCCTTCTGTTCAGTGTCCCACCAGTTTACTAGTAAACGTGATGTGAATTCAAAGAAATCCATCATTTCCTTTGCAAGGATTTTCTTCTCATCCCCCACCTTGGAGAAGAGGTTTGGTGTGTGTGTCCCTGCTGGAGCGACTCCTGACCAGGGAGAATATCCTCCTGCCTGGTGTCTCTGGGCCCCGCAGGCTGCAGCTCCGCTGATTTCTGCGTCTTTGGTCTGTAGTCAGGTGTTTAGGAGAGCTTGATATTGGGCAGCCAGGATGGAATCTTCCTCACAGAGACCCCTGGGATTAGCCCAGCCTGAAGACCTGACAGACCAGCCCACTGTCCTGGGGACACAGGAAGCTCTGACGCTAAGTGCTGCCTAATTCTCTAGTCTATAGAAAGAGGAGATTAAATGGCTCTTCTGCCTGGTTGGTTAGCCCAACTCTGTTGTGTAGCCATAGATAAGTAGCCCCTTATCTTTTTCAATTTCCTGTTGCCATAACAAAAAATACCCAAGATCTGGTGACTTACAAAGAAGAGAGGTTTATTTAGCTCATATTGCTGGAGGTGCAAGAGCATAGCACCAGCATCTGTGTGGCTTCTGGAGGGTGAAGGCTTTGTGGCAGGTGGCGTCACGTAGTGGGAGTACATGTGTAGTAGTGGATAAGGTATGTGCAGAGGATGCCAAAACACCAGGGTAAGCTAACTTTATAACACTTCTGCAGTAACTAATCCAGTTTCTCCACCCAACTCACTCCTGCAACCTAACTCAGTCACTGGGAAAAGACATTAACCCATTCATGGTCTGATTACCTCTTAAAGGTCACACCACCTCTTGACATGGTTACATGGGGAATCACCATTTAGTTCACAATTTGTGAGTTTTGGAGTGACACACCACGTCTACATGGTCACACTTCTCTCATGAAGTGCATCTGCTTTACCTCGTTGAGCCTGTGGTGAGTGGGTTTGAGTTTTCATTGCATCCTGGCAGCTCAGTATTCTGGACTTGGGAGGTAAGGGGTCAGAAAACCAAACTGAAGTTAAATGCCTTGCAAAAACCTCTCCAGATTTGTCAGGTGGGACATGAAAGGTGAAATGTGCTCTTGTTCACAGACTATTCATTCAGCAGGTCAGGAGGCCTGAGCAGATTTCCCCCATCTTCAATGATGCTTGGCCTGGACCCTGATGCCAGGGAGCTGCCCAGGGAGCCAGGTTCCTAGCCTCCCTCATAATGAAAAGTCTCCTCTTATAACTATTTCAGATGCTTCAGAGATTGCGTGGCTTTTAATCAGTTTGTTGTTTGCCTGGAAATATCCAGTCTCCCCTGCCCAGCGGGTGGCCAGCGAGTGTGTGTGTTGAAGGGAACTGAGGGGTGGAATGAGCTCTGGCTCTCCTCTTTCAGGGAATAGGCTGCTCCAAGGTGCTTCTCACCTTGGCGACAGTTTGCTTTGGGCCCATTTTCAATCTCAAAGCCACCCTTGGCCTCACACGCCCGCAGCCCCAACAGATTCTTCTTGAACTTGAGTTCCTGGGTGGCCCACCCTCCATTGATCTTCTCTGTGGTCCCAGGTCTTGGCCTTGTGCACAGTTATGACAGATGCATTGAGGTTGGTTGGCATGGGTAGAGGAAAATACCACTTGGCACCCAAACCCCTGACTGGAAGACAGATGGCATGCTGCCATCTGAGAACTCAATGCCCAGTCATGTGAGGACGGTGACATTGCTTCAGACAAAAGAATCGGCTAGGATGAAATAGCTGACCACGTCCTCTTGCCTGTCACCCGTGGTCACATTTCAGTTGCACAATTTGTGATGGCTGCTTGATTCCACTCCAGCGGTGCCAGCGCTCCCTGTAGACCCATCTTTATGCACAGTGCCTGCCCTGGCACTGGGATCAGGGCCTCTGCCCCTGGCGCCATCTTGGAGTATTTCATTGGGATGAGCGTTACTTCTCCAGTACCTACCACGACTCGTGGTCTCCACACGTGTTGGCCATTGTGATGAGTGACCTCCTGCTCTTCAGCCAGGTGTGCAGTATCCTTTGCTCCCTCCTAGGGAGATGAGCACACAGCAGGCCTGATGAAATGGGGGTTTTGAGGAAGCAGCAGAGTCGAAGACTAGATGAAGTGGAGCCTGGGACGGCCGCTGGTTGTGTGGTGTCACAGCCTCCATGACTTCTTTTTCCTCCACTGTAAGAGAACAGGTAAATAGCAGCCATTCTCAGGAATCCTCCAGATGCTAGTGTGACATTAGTCAGAGCTGAGAGGTCATTAGTGAGAACGCTTTATACATGGAAACTAGGGCCATGGTCACCCGTCATGAAAGGTGAGGCAGACAGATGTGTGGAGAGCTCATCTGCAGTGGAGGCTTAGCCAAGGGGCTGCTCCAGAAGATTCTAGCCCAGGGATCCAGGCAGTACTGAGTTAATGGCCTTGAGTGCTGACTTAGGCCTAACAAATGGGGAAAGGCCTGGTTTGGGGCCCAAGGGGTGCATTAGAGGCTGCTTGAAGTTTTGGGGATATGGGTTACCATGGGGACATGATTAATAAAACACCTTGTCCCTATCCTCATGAAGAGTTCAGTCCAGGACAGAGGACGTCAATTAAAGAACCACACAAATAAACAAGGATCTTCAAACCTGATAGATCTGCCTGAAAGGGAGAGGGGTACAGTGCCAGGCGAACTGGCCTGGCCCAGTGAGGAGTCCAGAGGAAGAGGAGGAGAACCGGCCAGGATAACCGTTGCATCCCAGGAGGGCACCTGAATGTGCAAGGAGGAACCACGGGGTGGAGACTTTGGGTTCAGCAGAAAGGTGGCCATGCAGGCCAGCTTAGCTGGAGGGAATTGGATTCCAGTGTACTTGAGTTCTATTTCATATGTCATCTTTACCCCCAAGATTCTATGGCTACCCACTTGCCAAGCAGGTGATCATCTGGATAATTGGGAAGAAGGAGGGTCTGAGGAAGGAGGCGAGGGGAGAATCCTGAGTGTCTCAACTTCAAGGAGAATTCCCTGGAAATGTTTGAATTATCTCAGCCAAAGTGACAGCACATGGTGGAGCCCTGCTGTCTCAGAATCTCTGGAAGGATGCTGATCCCCCTAAGCCCATACCAGCTCGACTGTGTTACCTCCTAAAAGTCTAGGATCGCCTTTCTGCTCGGGGGCTGTCTCCAGGACCTCGGGCCATGGCATCCCTGCTCCAAGCATCTCCATTCCTCAGGCCCGCTACCCATCTAGTTGCACCTGCCACTTCCTCTCCCCCCAGAAGAAGGGGTTCAAGTCAGGCCTAGAAGTTTCCATGTGGCCTCCCTGGCCATCGAGGAATATCCCAGTTGCCTTCTAGTCATGAGAAATACCCCAGAATCCATCCTGGAAGCTTCTGCTCCTGTAATCAGTAGAACATTCCAGGTTGTGGTGAGGGGGTTATTTTGGTATTTAGGGCAACTTATCTTGATGGAAAGGCGAGATGTGATGTCTAAATTAAGAAGTGCTTGGGAGGAAGCATAGCACATTTGCCTTTGAAATTGGATTATTTACAGTAAGACAGGAAGAGAACTGTAAGGTTTTGTTGGCACAGGCCTTGGCTTAATTGCCTGGAGGAGCCAGGATCGAAGGCATTGGCAGCTCTCGTGTTAACTGGGAGCAGAACTTTCCACGGGCTGCTCTGGCATGCTCAGTCTCGACCAGAGCTCCCCACAGGTTTGTGGATGGCTCCTGTATGGCAGACGTCCAGCTCTTGAACTTGATGTGCCAGCAGCAAGGCCCTGGCCTGTGGAAGAGGGGACAGCAAGGGCCTGTTAAAGGCCCTTCCCACGTGGCCATGACTTTCTCCAGGCCTGGTTGACTTAGTCCACTGGGGCTGCTCCAATAAAATATCATACACTGAGTGGCTGGTAGGGAACAGGGACTTATTCCCACAGTTCTGGAAGTCCAGGATCCAGGTGGCAGCAGAGTCGGGGTCTGGTGAGGGCCTGCACGCTAGTTCACAGATGGTGCCTTCTCACTGTGCCCTCGGATGGGGGAATGGCAAACAAGCTCCTTCCAACTTCTTTCATAAGGGCACTTTTCGCATTCATGAGGTTCCCACCCTTGTGACCTAATCATGCCTTCTGAGACCCATCTCTTAAGACCATCATCTTGGGGCTTAGGATTTCAACATGTGGATTGGGGAGACACATATTCAGACCATAACACTGACCCCTGGAATTCCATCCCTTCCCTGGCTCTGGCCACTTAACTCACATTTCGTCCAAAGGCCATGTCCTCTGGTACAACCAGGCCCCGCAGGCTCCTTCCCCTCCTATACCCCTGGTCAGTCTCTATGTATCCTCCACCATCCAGAAAAGTCACCTCCTCCATGAAGGCGGACCAGGAAAACCTCTAAATCAGGACACTCTCTTTGCACTCTAGGTCCCCGTGGCTCAGCAGCGTGCAGAGTGGAAATGCAGCTGAACAGAAGGACTGGGCCCTCCTGAGCCCCTTCCTGTGGGCTCCCAGTCATTCCGGCACCCGTTGCTCTAACTTGGGCCTGTCCCTGTGCACACTTACTGTCTCCCCACACAGACGGTGTGTTCCCACTGAGCAAGGCCTGGGGTTGATTCCTCTTTACTTCACCAGGCACCTCC
Source organism: Ictidomys tridecemlineatus (assembly GCF_052094955.1). NCBI lineage: Eukaryota > Metazoa > Chordata > Mammalia > Rodentia > Sciuridae > Ictidomys > Ictidomys tridecemlineatus. Next base: position 62,832,748 of record NC_135489.1, read on the forward strand.
AGGGGCTCAGTAGATGTCTCTGAATCCATTAGGAGATCCCATGCAAAGGCAAGCTAGTGTTCTTATTAGGGCAGTTCAGGCTGGGACACGTCGTGGAGATTTTGAATAGGCTTTTCAGGAGGAGTGGACGGTGCATGGGGTTTTCATAGATGAAAGGGCTTAGGGAGCACCCAGGACTGCAAAGAGTACACATGAAGTCACAGAAATGAGAAAAAAAACGTGAGCGTGAGGTTGGGGGTCCCCAAGAAGGTCCATCTCACTAGAGTAGAAGGGTCCCCCCTGGGGAGTAGAGGAGAATGGTTGGTTTCACAGAGGCTGTAACACTGGCAGGTGGAGGGGTAGCAGGGAGCCATGGGAAGTTCTTGAGAAAGGATGTAATCATAGTGTTGCTTTAGAGATGCATTGGAGAGCAAGGCGCCAAGGTGTTCTGCACAAGAAGCATTCCTGTCCAGGGTGATGGGCCACTTGTCTGCCATCAGTAGAAGAACGGAATCCCACAGCTCCTGGTGATGTGTTGATTTGGGGGCTGAAAAGCCACGTGAGTCAGTTGGTCTTTCAGTGTGGAACGCTAAGAAACAGCCTTTCATTGGTGAAGGTAGTTGACTTGGGAGGGAATTGTGACTCTGACCCTGAGGCCCACTCCACGCAGGTGGGGCACCTTCTGCAGGTCTATGGCATGGGCAGGGATGGACCTGCAGCTCTGTTTTAATTTGCTGAGAAGAACAGGCTGTGGCCTTGACATGTGGGTGGATGAGTAGAAACTCCCTGATGGTCCAGAGCAGCCGTGGAGGTCCTGTGGGCCCTTCTGCCATCTTTCTCTGCTTCCCTTGGCAGAGTGGTAGCTGGACTCGGTCCCTGCAAAGAGTGTGTCAAAGACCTTCGCTGTGTTTCCTGTGCCACAAACTGGGTGGCGGGCGGTTCTGGAGGTGAAAGGTCCAGTCAAGGCATGGGCTAGCCTGGCTCCTCCTGGGGCTGTGAGCCTCGAGCTTCCTCTGTTGCTGGGGATCCTGGGTGTGCCTCAGCTTGTAGGGCCGTCTCTCCAGTTTCTCACCTTCGTGGTGGCCCGCCCTCTGTGCTCCTCCACGTCTGTATCCTCCTCCTCTAGGAGGACTTCTCGGTGGACTTGGTCTGTCCTAGAGCAGGACGGCCTCATCTCAAGACCCTCATCTTAATTCTGAGCCCGTTGGTAAACAAGCTCGTGTTCATAGGTATGGAGGGTTGTGACCTGGCTGAGGGGACTTGGGGGGTCCCAGTTCAACCTGCTGAGTAGGAGGGAGTATTTCTATTAAATCAAATTTTTGTTCTTTTTTTTTCCCCTCAATGGTGACGGGTGGAAAGTGAAATACGTTCTCAGGATTAAAGTCTATTAAATCAGCAGTGTCTTATAGCTACTCTGTCTTTTGTGAGAATGTTGGTAATAGCAGTTCCACTGACCCCTCACCTCCCACAGAAGGTTGGACTGAAAATGAAATAAAACAAATTAGTGGAAACTTCAAAGGATTTCCAGAGAGATGGAAGTGAGAGATGGGTTTTAGTAAGATTAAAAAAAAATCTCTCTCCCCAAAGTTTCTGGGCCTCGAGTTCTCTGAAGCAGATTTCCTTGGCTGGAAGGAACAGGAGAGGAGAGCTGGCAAGTGTGGTGGCTCGGGACACAGCCTGACGGTGGGACGAGGCTGAGCATGCCCGGGTTTGCTGGGAGATCCTGTCAGTACAGCCTTGTGTAAGGTTTGCTTCAGTGATAGCCATGTGTGGGCCCAGGTGAGGGGAGAGTGGGAGACGCACTGGGCTTGGCTGGCCCTGAGCATGGGGCGTGTACAAAGAAAGACTGAGTTGGCAAATATTTTAAAGAAATGAATGCTGACCCAGCACAGGAGATGGAGGTGAGGAGCAGCTGCAGCCTCCTTGGAAGGGATGCGCTGGTGAAGTCTTCGCTGGCTCGGCCACGTGGCTCAGCATGCTGTGGGTGTGAGCAGGCATGTCCTGAGTACTCCTGAGCTCTCTGGTGCCCCTTACTTGAAGTTGAACTTGAGGAGTGTCATCAGGCCTCTGGGGAAAGCCATTTCTTCTTGCTGTGGTCATGTCCAGCTCAGACAGATGGACATAAACCCTGAAACCATGAAGTGAAGCTGGGTGCTTACGACGGGTTGGGCTTGGGAGGGGTTTCCCGAGAAGGCCGAGCTGACATGTCCTGGAGCTCTGTCCGTGTGTCTAGACGGTGGCTCCCTTGGTGGTCTTACCCCCCCCATCCCTTCCTGCTGTCTGCTGGGGTCCACCAACGAGGTTGAAACAAAGCAGGGGGGTTAGTCATTGTTTACCTTGGTCACTTGGTGAGCCTTGAGCGCTCAGACTAGAAAGATGGGCAACGCTTGATCAACCTAAGAAAGGGGTCCATGCTGGCCACGCTAGCCACTGGGGAGAGAATCCCTGGATGGGCCTCGACTTAGGATGGTTTGACCTCGAAATGTTTCCAGCCTGATGGGGATTTATGGAGGCTCCACCACCAGTTGAGGAGCCTCTGCACTAGGGAGTATGCCGCAGCCCGGCTGGCTGGGCAAAATAACTGGGGGGTGACGAATAACTTGTGTACATTGATACAGCAGGAGCAGAAGCAGTTTATTGTAGGACAACAGAGGTATCTATACATTTTGCACAGTTTATCTTAATTAGCATAAACTAGATACATCAGTCAACCAATAAGGAATCTCCACACTTAATGGCTCGCTTTTGTTACTTCTCAAACCACTCCCTCTGGCATTTTGCCAGGCACCATCCAGACTTGTTTATGAACTCTAACATTCCCCTTGCAAAATACCAGGTGTTATTTTGACTTGTTTACAGACCTTAACAGGAGTAGAAGGGGTAGTGGCCTATAAAAAGTTCAGCCTCATGGTCTCATGGACCCCTTGACTTGTTGGGAGAAGAGTGGACAGAGGAGACATAGAAGGGACCCCTTGTAAGCACAGGCTGAGAGTGAGCCTGGTGACCCTAGTGGCAGTTCAGGGTTTGGATGGTCCTCAGCATGGATCACAGGTGCAGCTGGACATGGGTCAGGGCTTACAGGTGCTGAGGGAGAGAGCCAGGCAAGACTCAGGACCACGAAGTGTGGATTTCCTTTCACCCCGAGATGCTGCTGAGACAAAGTTGAGCAGGTGAGGCGAGGAGGTAGGTGGCCTCCCCGCTCTCCAGCCACTTTAAGAAGGGAGGCAGGAGGCAGTAAGCCAGGAGGATTATGGCCATGGGGCTTAGGCCAGAGAAGCAGAAGCCAGAAGGAATTCATTAAGCATGTCTCACATTCCAGGATATTTGAGAAGCCACCAAATGCATTTTGGAAGTCATCTTACCTATTGAGAGGGGAACATAAATGAATGGACGTTAAGTGAAAATCTGTTTATCCAGCTGGGAGCCTGATACAGCTCCAAAAAGTGATTGTTTAGTTGGTTCAGCAAGGTCAAGAGAAGGGTACACTGGCTACCCATTGACTTTTTGATCATGAACACAGCTAAGTAACAGGAAAGTCTGGGTAGAAATACTCTGCATGACAAGAGAATCAGAACCGGGTGCCTTGGAGCTCATGGACTTGACCCACATGAGAACTCTGTAGTCCAGGTACTATTTATTCGCAGTCTCCGCCCAATCCTTAGAAATGTGGTCACCTTCTTCTTCAACCTTCATTAGATGAGAAAAGAAAAGACATACAGAGGGATAAGGTCTTGCAGGACACCGGCCTCCTAACAACCAGGAGATAGGAAAGCAGATGCCCCGTGACAATGAAGCCACGTGTGACCAATGACCACATGTCGCTCATACAGATGCCACCTCTACCACAGCCCAGCTGGGGGTGGCTCTAATGAGGGGCCTGACATCCTCCCCTGCCTTGCGATGACTGAGGTGGTCATGAATCCAGTCATCACAGGGCGGATAATGTTTCCTAGACAATTCTGAGTCATCAGTGCAGACATTAAGAAAATTAGGGATGCAGGAAAATGAGCCTTGCCTTTGGGAATGACTTCTGTCAAAATAAATTAGTAAGGGGACTCTCTGCCATGGGAGCCCTGCGTTAGTGAGGCTGTCTGGCTCCCCTGTGGCTCTGAGTGAGATGGGGCTCCGCTCCATTAGGTTGAGCACAGCCGTCGAAGTGGCAGGATGTGAGAAGTGGGAGGTGGCCCTGTGCGGCGATGTGGCACTGAGGCAGGTGGTGAGCCCTGCTGCCTCTGCAGAGCTGAGCCTCTGGGTTCTCCCTGAGAAGCAGTGGCTCTCATTCTGTGTCCCTGGTCAGATGGATAAGACTTCAAGGAAGGCCCAGGGCCTGCCCAGAATCTGTCATTACCATTCACATTTGCTTCCTAGGGCCATAGCAGGGTACCACCAACCAGGTGGCTTAGAAACAACAGAGAGGTATTACCCTGAGTTCTAGAATCCAGAAGTCTGAAATCAAGGCGCAGGGGCAGGTTCTCTTCCAAGTCTTTCCCAGAGGACCTTGCTGGACTTGTCTGGTTCTGGGTGCTGGGCAGCAGCTTTGGTGTTCTTGGCTTGTTGATCCAACACTCCTGATCTCTGTCTCCCTCTTTCCTGTCTCTGTGTCTCTGTTTTCTCTTCTAATAAGGGAACTAGCCACCCTTATTCAGTAGGTCCTCACCTAACTAATTATGTCTGCAAAGACCCTATTTCTAAATGAGGTCACACTCTGTGTTCTGGGTAGAAGTGAATTTGGGGGAGACACTGTTCAACTCACTACATGATTCCCTTGGGTGATTTGTAACTTTTTTGAGAAGGATTCCTGCCAAGTAGATAGATAACTCCTTCCCCACCCAGCCCCTCTTACCTTGAAGGCTAAATGAGACCCTGAGCCTCTTACTAGACCTTCTCTCCCTTTGCTTAGAGCTTTGACCCTACTAAAGTGCACATAATCCGATAAGGATGTTGTTGTTTCATCTGAAGTCTTATTACACACGGAAGCCTGAGTGTGAATGTGTCAGGTCTGGTAATGACAGTATGGATTATAAAGCAGAGCCGTACAGCATCTCTGTGGGTCCTCACTGCCCAGGCACAGAGACGGATCAGATGGCTTTTTCTTGCAAAGGAGGGGACTGGAGTTGAGACAGGTCACATAGCAGTGAACCACCAACTTCAAGTTCAAAGCTGGGCTCCCTGCATCTTGCACTGGGGCAGGTGGTGACAGGATGGGAAGCGGAGACCTGGCTTTCCCATGGATGGGCTGCTACCTTGGACAGTGGCTCCAGCTCTCCAAAAAGTTTTCCACCTTGGAAATGGGTTGGATCTGATCTTTAAAATGCTGTGTGCACAGAGTAAGCAATGTTCTGGGAAATTGCCTGGAAGCACTACTCTCTCCTTTGTCCCACACTCCTCCTACCAACAGCTCCTCTGTCCCCTGGCTTGGCTTTGGTGCTTGCCCTGCGTGATCCTGGAGAGCTTACATTTGGGACATGTCAAGCGCTGGTAGGCATGTGCAGGAGGGGGAAAGAATAGAGGCAGCTACCCAAGGTCCACACAGAGTCTGAGCATCTGTCTGGGGTAGGCACCAAACAGACTTCCTGGGTGGTGCCTCCACTCTGCCATCTGGTGCTTGGGAGCTCATGTCCCCGTCCTGCTCTTAATAATCACATCTCCTTCAAGCATGGGGTCTTGCCCATCTGTATTTCCCAGGTCTTCCCAGACAGGGCTGATCAAGGGAGTGGGGACAATTGGCAGCTCCATGAGATCTGCCTGGAAAAGACAGTTTGATAAGTAACACAGAGCCCTGGGGCGGGGAGATGGAGGAGCTCTGTGCGGATTCCCAGTGGTTCAGAGATGCACCCAGATGCAAAGCAGACCGGTGCCCAGCTCTCAGCCCAGAAGAGCAAGAGCTAAATCTCATCCTTAATTTCCATCCCAGCTCTTTGATGGGTCCTTGGATCTCCTTGGAAGGGAGTTGGCCAGGGCCTTCCCAGCAGACCGGAACATGTGCCTGAAGGCAGAGGCTGGAACACGGGGCTTGGCAATTCCTGCATGGGGCTCGGCAATTCCTGCATGTTGTGACCCGAAGTCACCCTTTGCCATTAGCTGCTGCCTGTAGACTGGTTTCCTGCAGCTGCCCCCAAGCTCACCTTGCAGGGTGCAGCCCCTTAGGAAAGACTTTCTGGTCCTTGGAGGCCTCTGGGAGTTGGGAGACCTCTCCATTGGGCTGGGGAGGTGTACTAGCTTAGAGTTCTATAGTTTTACCTCATCTAACTGTGCCCTGCCTCAGATCCCTATGTCCACTAGGCAGTAGTGTCACCCCTCAGGATCCAGAGGACTGGCTCCAGGATTCCACCTGATCTGCAAATGTTCAAGTCCCTAATATAAAATGCAGATAGCCATTATGCTTCCTGATATATGCTTTAAATCATCTTAGGTCCCTTGTAATATCTAATGCAATGTCAATGCTGTGTAAACTGTACTGTTTTCAGTGAATAATGACAGGAAGTCTGTATATATTCAGTACAGACTCAATTTTCCCCCAGATATTTTTAAGCCACAGTTGGTTGAATCCCTTGTTCATAACTGTGGACCCAGAGGAACTGCTGTACTTAAATCGCCTGCCTGTCCTTATTGCCTGTCACTGACTCAGCGTGTGCTTTGAGGAGGGTCACAGACCACACAGCTCCTGGAACAGTGGCTGGGGGCGGGGAGCTCATCACCCTGGAGACTGGGCTGTAAGGGGCAGGGTTCCTCTAAGTGTTCTGGGGTTGGGACCACAGAGTTCTTAAAGGGAAAGTGTTACTTGGGGTGAGCACCACGGGGGGGGGGTCTCAGGTTGGATATGGGGCTGCTGAAGACAGAGCAAAGGCCATGGAGCTGGAGGTGAAGCAGTGGGTGAAGCAGGTGCCGTGAGTGTGCTGGCTTCTTTCTTTACCGAGCACCATTGTTTCCTTACAGTGAGCGCCCCAGAGTTACAGGGCATGCAGCAGGGGGTACAGCCAGGGGAAGCAGAAAAGAGGGGAGAGGTCACCTGCCTGGACCTGGTGGTGAGAGAAAGAGTAGGAGGTCCCCACTCTTTGAGCTCCAAGTCACCCCAAGCTGCAGAGAACCCTAGAAAGAGGAAGGCAAGCCAGCCTCGATGGCCAATGCACACAGCTGGAGCCAGGCCGATGGGCCAGGTCCAAACCAGAGGCCAGGCTTCCCCTTCAGAGAGGTTTTGGGATTTCTTAAATAGGGAATGGGGCACCTGAAATGGTCCATTTGTCAGCAATTGATTGGGTCACCACCTGGCTGATTGGATTCTTCAGGGCAGCTGACATGCCTGATTAATGCAGGATTGGGAGTCCCCGAGGCATGATTCAGACACGTCGGTTTACCTTTCCTTGGTGGAAAGGGTCTTAAGAAGGTCTTAGTGGGCTCCGGTTGTTCCAGGGAGGTGAAGTCATGGCCAATTTAATTACAGGATTCCATGGAGCTGCTGTTTTTTTTTTTTTTTCAAATGAAGAGCTGTAATGGAAGAGCTGTTATTTGATTGCTTGGAAACTAGTGCTCTTACTATCTAGAGTCATCACCAAGCTGTGCTGGGGAGGCAAGGCCAGCCGCCACCAGCCTTTCCAAGTCGTGGGTTTCTCAGGAGTCAGGTGTCAGTGGAGCAAGATGATGGAGAATTTGGTGGTAATTGTTCCTGTAAAGTCAACGTGTCCCTGCAAGGGGTAGGGGCCTGTCTGCCCTGAGCTTCTAGCCCCAGCTGTCTGATGCCACCATACCAGTGCTCATTAGCATCTCCATGGACCTTGTCACCAAGCGTATAAAGTTGGCTCCTTGTCTAGAGGTCAGTACCTGGAGCCCGTTCTCCTTTGCCTTAGCATCCCCCCACCAGCTCTCTGGCTTTGCTAATGACATTTCTGGCCCCTTGGCCTTTTCATGACACATCCAGGCCGAGAGGATGTACAGATACCTTCTGGTCCAGGTGCCATCTGTGGTCCAGACTGCTCCCATGGGTTCAAAAGCTCAGTGGGAAAGTTGGCATTTTGCTCACCAGCTCTTTCCCTTCTTCAAATGCCAATCTTGCCCAGGAGTAGGCTTGAACATTCTTTCCCAGGTCTATAGGTCAGTGAAGGTCAAGGTCAGCCTGGTATGGGGTTATCTGTGCTGATAGCCACGCTGCTGTGGAGCCGCATTATGATTTTCTGTATATCCTCTGTGTGTGTGTGTGTGTGTGTGTGTGTGTGTGTGAGAGAGAGAGAGAGAGAGAGAGAGAGGGGGGGGGGAGGGAGAGAGGGGAGGACAGTCTCCCTTAGAAGGTGCATCTTGCTGAGAGCCATAGCCAAGTAGGAATGATGCATGGCATTTTTGGTTAAAAGGTGATGCCAGCAAGCCATTGAGATGATATGATTATGTTAAGATCTGCATTCAATTGGATATTAGACCCCTGCTGTCCACCTCGGCCTGCTACTTTGGAGCTCTAGCGGGACTCCCGGAGAGTTCTCATTGGTTGGGGAAGTGCAGTAGGAGGGAATTCCGGAGGAGGGATTTCCTGTTGGGGTAGTGTGTCCAGGGAGAGCACCGCCAGTGTGGTTCGGCATATTTCCCAGGAGCGTGTGTGGCATTGGCAGGGAGTTTCAGAAATAAAGTTTGTTCCTGCTTGAGTGGCTCGTGATTTTGTGCCCAGCAGACTGCTGCGGCAGCATCTCATGGTGATGGAGTGGTCTTTGGCTGTAGCATAGCTCTCTCAAAGTGACTTTTAAGACAACTCAGTAGTGCCAAGCCATGGCCTCTCCAGCTGCCCTTCCAAATTCGAGAACACCCATGCATTTCTCTCTTCATCTTCTCCCTCCTCTCTATTCTTTCCATCACTCCTTCTTTTCGTTTCACTCCTTTATTTCACTCACACCCTCCGTGAGCTAGGCCTGAGCTCTACAGCAGGTCTATTGGGACACAGCAGGACCCTGATCCAGGGAGGCCCATGGTTCATCCACCCTTCCCCTCCTACTCCGTTCTTCCTCGGGGCATGCCCTGCCGGCTGGGGAGTGGTCTCCCCTATTCATTCCCTGACCCCACAGCATGGGGGCACCTTCTCCAGCAGGGTCTGCCATTCTCCACATGGGCTTTGAACTCCCACTGTGCAGCTTTCAAAGCCATAGATGGAGGATTCCCAAGGCAGGGGTGTGGTCCCCAAGCCCAAGTGGGCTTTGAGGACAAGAAGAAGAACACACATAGGAAGTAGAAGGAACATGCCACTGTGTGCCGTTGTGCTGGATCTGGAGGTTCTGGGGGCCCAGAGAGTCCCCAGAGCAGGTGGTGGGACAGAGGCTCAGGAATAATGAGGGTGGAACAGGGTGGGGCCCCAGAGTCTGCCTTGTTGGGGTGGAGGGCATGGGGGAGTAAGTGAAGCCTCTTACCCAATGGCCAGAGCCAGCCCCACACTGCCCCCCTGAAGATACAGCTCCCCCTGAAGATACAGCCCCCCCTGAAGATACAACCCCCCCTGAAGATACAGCTCCCCCTGAAGATGGGCTGTGCATGAGGCTGGGCAGGTGGCCTCCCATGTCCACTGTCATTAGAAAGGGCTCTGCATGAGGGAGAGCCCCAGGCAGGAGCTTTCCCTCTCAGGCACACACTCTGGTCCGGAGAATGGTTTTCTTGTTTTAGTGAGAGAGGAGGAAAAGCAGGACGTGGCAGAGATGGCGGATTGAGATGAAGAGCCAGCTCCCTGCAGGAGAGCAGCGGAGTGGGCGGGAGGTGAGGACCCCTCTGCTTCACCACCCATTCTCCCTCCAGGCCTTTAACACCGGCTCCATCTCCGTCTCTGATGAGTGGTTTATTGCATTTTTTAAATTAACATGATGTCAGACGTTAGACTCTCCTTGATTGTTTGACATCTGAAAAATAAAAACCGCTCTCTGTAAATCACACAGTGATTTTTCTCATTTATGAATTGCAGTTGGCCTCAGCCGTGACTGATGCCCATGAGAGTACAGTCTTGTTTTATTAGGAATCTGAGCCATGGCGCTTTATTTCCCATCAGTGACACCTGGTTTGGAACCAGGGATGGTCTCTGTCTGACCATGGAGCGTCGGCCCCCAGCAGCTGTCCTGCAGGGTGGGCCTGGAGGGCCAGCTGTTCTGTGACTCTCATTTCCTTTCCTGAATCAACTCCTACAGCAAGCTAATAAGTGACTCTGGGTGCACATCCGGGTTCCTAGCTCCTCTCCTCACTGTTCCCTGGAATGTGGGGCTGGGTTTATTATGTGAGCAACACACATAAAAGGTACAGGGCAGTAGAATTTACTCCCTGGCATGTGGTAAATGTAAATGATGTCACCTAACATTTCTAACATCGTTAAGGTAAATTATAACCAAATTATAGACTTATAATAATCCCTTACAGTTTACTGATGTGTGAAACATGGCTGAGAAGACAGGCCTGCCCGCTGCCTCTAGGATGCAGGGTGCACACGTGTTCACCTTTAGCAGGAGCTTGGTGCACATATTAAATTAATAGCGCAGGCTGTAAACTCTAAGGTCAGGGAAACTGTGAAGCACTTATTGCTGTTCCAATGCTATTTCCAGATGTGCATGTCACCCCACAGGGTATGTGTGTGTCACCCCACAGGCCCTCTCCATGCTCAGTCTCTGATGTGTGCAGGGGGACGTGGTGGTGGGTCTCAAGGGGCGGCACCCAAGGCTGTCAGATCCTGCTCCCCCAGCGGGAGATCAGAGGCTGCATTTTCAGGGCCATGGCAGATGGAAAACGGGACTCCACAAGGTACCAGCTATAACCTCTAAAGACAGACTTGAGGGTCTCGGCTTCTCTCCCTCTCACTTTAGTTTCCACTGCTTGTCTATAATTGGCAAGCAGCTCTCAGGGGTGCTTGTTGAAGCATCCTCAGGAGAAACCCGAGGCAGGTGGGCAGTATTAGAAGCAGGCCAAGGTGTATTGTGGGTCGATCGTGACACAGGGTCCAGTGGCCTCAGCCCTGGATTCTGACAGAGTCAGCTAGTTATATGAGGAGCCAACTGTTTTCCTGAAAGAATTGGCTTCCAGCACATCTGGAAAATAAGGAAACTGAAAGTCAGAGGCACATGTCACAGCTGACTGCCCTACCGCCTCGCCCAAATTCATGAAGGTAAATTCTCAGATCTGCCCACTGACAACATGGCCTTGAGGCCATGTCCAAATTTCAACTTCCTCCTAAAGGCCGAGGGTGACCACCAGAGAATTTTGAGCAGAAGAGGGAGATGCTGACCCAGCAATTCTCCTGGCAAAAGCATAGCCCTGGGGATGGGTCCCTCTGGGCTGGTTGTCTTTTCACTGCCAGGGCAGCTCACCAAGAGGGGACTGTCATCACCAGTGTCACACAGAGCGTTCTGGATGGGAAACCTTTTACTGACATTATCTCATTGCTACTTCATCCTCCTCCCTGGTATGGCACTCAGACCACTGGGGACCTCTGACAATGAGTGGCTCGTGAGGTGGCATTTGGCTGGCTAATGACCTGAGGTCACAGGGCATCATCGTCATCATGATATTCACATCGCAGGCTCTTCCGCAAGATCTTGTGGCCTCTTTGTTCAGCATGATCTCCCGGCAGCTCAGATTTGCATCCTCACTGTGTGACCAGAGATGAGTGCTAAGCTGGCCCTCGGGGAGTGATGGGCTAATCGTTCCACACCGGGTGGACTCTGGGGTTGGTGCAGACTTTCATTATCTGCAACTAGCATGGGTTAAGTCCTGTCAGATGTCCTTTATTGGATGGGGAAAATCTCTCCCTCTGGGCAACACGAAAATAAAACTGACACGTACATTGTTACCAGCTTAAAAAAAAAAAAACAGCTACCTCATGGTTGACCTGCTTTTAAGAGTCTGTGGCTTTGGGGAATGGTAGTTTCCTGTAGAGGGAATGGTCCCCAGACCTCCCCGCCTGAGCACACAGAGTGCCAGTGGAAGGTGCCCCCAGCCAGACTGATCCGATGCCAGCTTCACTGGACAGATGGCCCTTTAAGGTTGACCTGCAGGAATACTATGTCAGAGTTTCCTCCTCCACAGGCTGTGGGATCAGACCCAAACTCCTGATTGGGGAGCACAAGACCCCCACAGCATGGCCACGGGTCTCTGCATTTATGCCTGCCCTCCCTCACTCTGTCTCCCACAGCTGCCCATGGGCTATTTCTTTGTGCCATGGAGGCTCTTCTGTGGCATGAGACTGGCCCCTGGAGCTATCTTGGGGAAGAAGGTCATTGAAGGGGTACGGTAGGGCTGGAACTATAGAGGAAACCAGTGACCCTGCACCTCTAACCAATCCTACCCTATCCTCCAAGGTGGTCCACTCAGTTATTGCCCTGGATGGACCAAGGGTATCTAGGGACATGGAACACTGGTCTCTACATACCCTTGTCTTGGCCAGCAGAGAGGAGCTCTGCCTGGGCTTCTCTCCCAGTGTTACTAGAGGGAGGGCCCAGATTTAAAACCCAAGAGGGTCAAGAAGCATGCCCACCCCTCCCAACACTGTCCTTTCTGTGAGTCAGAGACCCCAGGCTGTCTCCCACCTCCCCACAGCTCAGCCACCAAGATAGTCCTTCACCCAGCCACACAGACCTTCTGAGCAAGGTACCCAAGTGAGGTTAAGGTACCTCAGGAAACATCAAACATCAGGAAAGAGTTGTGCGAAAGAGTCTGGGGAGGGCCCTGGCCTTCCCTTTGAACTCCAATGGTAGAGCCTGTGGCAAAGTAGCACCTGAGAAAATCAGGCACCAGATCAACAAGAAATTGAATAAACTGAATAAAACTCTCAAGGTGGAGGGAGGAGGGTGAGACGAGATGTATCACATCAAAGGACCCTGGGGGCTTCCTGGAAGACATGGAACTATCTCTGAGCAGGTGACCTAGGGTTGCTTCCATGGACAGGATACTGACCATCAGCCTCAGTCCTGGACAATTCCTTAAACCCCAAGTCACAGCTGAGTTCCTACATGAATGGTTGCACGGATCCCCTACTAAGTCCTGCACACCAAGCTGGTGGCTCCATCCTGGGGTGCCATCTTTGCAATACGTCCCCAGTACGAAGCACAAGTCTGGTGCAGAGGAGGTACGCAATAGGTATTTATGGACTGAATAAATGAGTAACACACAAGGAGGAGTAGATTTTGTTTTATGCAGATACAGTCAGAAAATGGGGGAGGACCCGTCTGTGAACAGCTCAGAAAACTCTTAATTATCTGAATTCTCCCAGGCGGTGTTTCCCAAAACGATTCTCACAAAATACAGGTTCTGCAAGATCTTAACAGGTGTCATCTCATAAGAGGGTTCTGTTGTCAAATACATTTGGGAAACAAAGTTATTCAGTTTTCTTTACTGCAGGGATTTTGAACCTTTAAAATATCAATGTAGATTCTAAGTCTTCAAGAGTACTCAAAGTTTCCAGAGTTTCATTAGGTTGGACCATATGAAATTGCAATTTTTGTAGGTTTTAAAAAATGGCTTATGAGGTAGCTCGGTAGAGGAATTCATGCTTAGCATGGGTTCGAGCCCAGCACCAAGGGATTTTTTTAAAATTAAAAATAGCTAAATAGTAGCAATTTCCTGAGTTTCAATCTAATATTTGCTTATGGAACCCTTTTTAATGTCACTAGTGTTCCCTGGAGCTCAGTTTGGAAAACAGTGATCTCTGGGACATTGGCTTTCATTTTGAGGTGTAAAGGAGAGGGAGAGGGCTCCCAGGAGAGCATCTAAGCCACACTGGGAGGTATCTCTTGTCCTAGAGTCTGGTGTGTTCTGAGCTTGGGGGCTGGCAGTCTTTAGAAATTATTTCCCTAGAGGTACAGGTGTAGTTCTCTCTGCCTCCACCCACAGCAGCCATTTGAAGACCTGGGAAGAGAACCCCTAGAAAGAGTAAGTGTTCATCTGCTGGAGGTCACAGTCAGCTGATGCTTCCCGATAAGCAACGGCCTAGTTGAGCCTTGAAACCAAAGAGTGACAGTGAGCAATGACGACCACAAAGGCACAGGTCACACGTGGGTTTGGTCAGAACTGCCCTGCATCCTGTCGTCCATCTACGGTTGGAGAAGACTTGGGTTTGAGTTAGGATGCTGAGGGAGGGTCTGCAGTGTGTTTGGGGAAGAAAGGTCAGGGCAGCACTCGCCCTTTCTGGGGAACCCTCCTGACCACCTCCAGGAACTCCTGCATCCTTGCTGGCAGGTAGGCTCTGCTAAAGGCCCCCTCTCCCGTGTCCCTGGCTCTCTGGGACTGTCTACACAGGCTGTCATATCTGCATAAAACTAGCCCCAGTTAAGAGCCCTGGTCCCCTACAGAAAGAGCAGACAGTGGGACTTGACAGACATGGGTTCCAAGTACCGTGTTACCCAGAGCAAGTTACTTAACCCCCTGGGATCTACTTATCTTTAACCTGCAGACAGTGGTCCTATCTCTACCCCACAGTAGTTGGAAGGATAATGTTTGAAAATGTGAAATACAGTAGCTGAAAATAGCAGGCACCCAAAATCACATGATCCCACTTCATTGCTTCTGACGGTGACATTTCCTTTGTGCTTTGAGGTGCTTTAGCAGGGAGTGAAAGTTGGGGGCTGGGGGTAGAGTTTGATTAGGATGTTTTGTTCTGCTTACCTTTGGTTGATGTTGGCTAGGACGTGCACTCGACAGTTTGCATGGTTCTGTAGACAAGGTTGGGACAGAGTCGGGGAAACAGTGATGTGACGCTGTTGCCTGGACAGCTATGTGATATGGCGGAGCGAGGCTGTGAGGGGACATCCTTGGGGGAACAGGCCATAGGAGCTGAGCAGGTGCCTTTTGGAGCGTTGTCCTGCAGGAGTTTGCAGTGGAGGTTGGAAGCTGACTGGAGAGCATTGGCGTAACCTGGGGTGTGGTGGGAGCCAGAACACAGCCTCCTGGGCAGGGCGGCGATTCCAGGCACCTGCAGAGCTGTTCTGAGCACACCGTGGGGTAGGGGCTTCCTTGATCATGAGCCTCTGTTCACAGAAGCAGAGAGAATGCATCCTGTGCTGATGACGTCAGCTCCACTGACACCCCCAGGCATCCTGCCAATGGCCCCCCAGTCCAGGGAAAGCCTGGACTGAAGATCCACATTTTCTCACTCAGCACAGCTGAGGATGGTTGCCAGGAAGTGTAGACAGCTGGCGCTGGAGATTGGCTCACTCGGTTGTCCACCTGGCAACCAGGGCTGCCTCTGTCCGTGAGCCCAGGGCCCAGCTCCTAAACAGGAGGGGACAGATCAATTCCCTAGATGTCTTTTTAACCAGCATGTGTTAAAATGTGCTCCGCAAAGCCCACATATCATGTGACCTGTCAGTACAGAACCAAACAGCATTCTCAAGATTTGCATTCTTCATACTTCTCTAGCAAGATCACGAAACATCAATTATAAATATCTATGCAGGCATAGACACACCTGTGTGTTTATATGCATATGTTTATAAAAAATACTGTGCATATGTGCATGTATAAAGGCGCGTGTCCATGCCAATATCCGTGAACACATACATGTGTGTTTAGTGTTAAATACACTGAACAGAACCCTCTTCTGGGGTGCTTCACGTGGCAGGACTGAGGCCCCCAGAATTCCCTCTAGGAAACGCTGTGGTGGGCCCTTCCCTGTGCAGTTCTTCTAAGCAGGCTCTGTGTGAGTCAGACTTCTCATAGGCCAGTGTGACGATATCTTGCCTGTGTCACAGGATCTTAAAGGTACATCCAGATGGGAACCAGGCAGGTAAACACGGCCACCAGGGTGAATGTGTAGGAGACTGGGCCACGTGTGCTCGTTTAGGGCACGGTGGAGCCTTGGCAACTGAGAAGGCCTTTGAGTTCCACCCAGAGCCATTCTGACTTGTAAAGCTGCAGCTCTTGGAGTAGACCATGCTATACTCTTCCCTGAACCCAACACAGCCTGCAAAGAAGGGGGCTCACAGCCTTTCCCTGCTCAGGAGGGGAAAGTTCTGGAATAACACAAACTTGGGGTTGGCAAAGGAGCTTCAGCTGTAAACTTAGAGCCCAGCTTCTGCCTCCACCACCACAGGTCACCCTGAATCACCAGGCACGTAGCGCTCTCCACAGGTCACTAGTAAGAGTGATGGTCCCTTGCAGGAAGTGTGGATCAGCCTGCCCGTCCTGTCCCCATAGGTTCTTCCTGCATGAACCCAGAACGGTAACTATTTAAATGCGGCCGTCTGAGCTAGCAGTTTCAGCTGATTTCCCACCCTCTGGGGTTCCTGGGTCTGGTTTCTGCTGAGCCTGTTACTTTATATTCTCCGCTCTGTGTCCTGTCTAGTTTTTTTTTTTTTTTTTTCCCGTTTGGTCCCAATGGAGTCATCGATGTTGACACTGAATGGACAGCAGCAGCCTCTGAGCAGGCGGCTCCGCCCTACCCTGCTCCTCGCAGGATTGGGGAGATCCATTAATTGACACCTGCTGAGTTCGGGCAGCCGACCAGTTATGAATTTATTTACCCACACCAGGAGATCGACGCTGCTTTCTAAAAATCGGGTTCATGGTGTCAGGAAAACCAAAACTGAAGCAGACCCAGAAATGGGCGATTTTTTAAATCTCTTGCGTTCTTCTGTTCTCCCAGTTACAGTTCAATCAAAGGAATTTTGTGGTTCATTTGAAATGTGATCACTGAGGGGTCCGTGCTGGTTTCTGTTGATGACCGCTTCCGTTTTAGAGATTCATGACCCAGACTTAAGAACCTGTTGTTGCTTTTTGTTCTTGTTTTTCCCCCAGGTTGTGGTTTACCAGCACCTTCTTTAATTTGTTTAGTCTCTGACCTTTTCTACATCCTGAAATGCAGTGTTTTCATCAGATTTTTGGCCACTGCAGTGGTTAGAAGGGCCCAAACAGAACAGTTTTTGGGGAGGAGAGCTATTTGAAGGCGATGGTTTCAGAGGTCTTGCTCCATAGAAGGCTGGCTCCGTTCCTCAGGGTTTGAGGTGGGGCCAGACCTCGTGGCAGAAGAGTGTGGCAGATGGAAGCAGCTCACGTGATGGTCAGGAAGCAGAAAGGGACCCCACTCACCAGACACAAATGCACACCCCAAACCATGCCCCTTTCCCACCTCCTCCAGCCACACCCCCCACTTCAGTTACCACTCAGTTACTCCCCACCAGGGGATTCATTCATCCATTGGGTTAGATTCTCACAGCCCAACCATTTATTCTCTGAACCTTCTTGCATGGTCTCACACTTGAGCTTTTGGGGGACACCTCACATCCAAACCATAACATACGGAGCTTTTCCTTTTCTGGAATCTTTTATTTTCTGTGATTCTTCCTTATTTTATTGTCGGTGTCACTATAAGCTAGTTTGGTCTCATACGAAATGTCCCCCTTGGTGGGTAAGAGTTAGAAATGCTCTTGGCCATAACAACAGAGTTGGCCAACAATGACGTAAACAGGTGACGATTTGTCTCACACAATGTGAAGTCCAGGCAGTTGTCAGTGGTGGCCTGATCAGGTGACCAAATCAAGCATTTCCTGGCATTCACTGCCACGATCTTTCCCTGTAGGGTCCATGGTTGAGTGTCACAGACTAGCTGCTGTGCATCAGAGCATCACATCTGTGTTCTAGACAAGACAGAGGAAGAACCTCTCCTTGTTAACCTTTCTTTGGGATGTGCTGGGGCCTAGGTTAGTGCTGCTGTGACTTTCCAGGAAACCCTCAACTTTGCCATCACAGGCCAGAACCGTGACCCGGGCCACCGCTAGCCACAGGCAACATGGGGCTCTGAATGTCTCTAGCCAGACACAACACTGAACAAACAGAATTCTGTTGGTAAGGACAGGGGAGGATGTTGATTGACGGGCGCTGGCAATGCAGCTGCACGGGGCTGGAGATGGCGATGGACTTTAGGAATCCCAGGGTGTTGTTGCTGCACATTTATTGACCTCCTTGACCATGCTTTCTGGTCCTTTCAAATTTTATAGTCGTCCTCCCTGGTTGACCAGTTGACCCACTCAGTTATTAAGTTCACCTATTTGGCATTTACTGAGCACCCTGTGTCCTTGGACCTGTCCTTCAAGTGGACACATACCTCAGTTGACACAAACTGGGGGGGATGCATACAGGCCAGATACAGGAGGGGGCATCTAACAGAAGGCCCTCCCGGACAGGGTGCCAGCTCAGGCTTCCTGGAGGAGGGGACGTCCAAGCTGAGACCTGTGGGTGAGGCCACAGGTGAGGCCAGACTGGTGAGGAAGAGTGGGCGGGAGGGATGAGCAGAATGTGCCAGACAGGACAGAATGGTGATGTGGTCAAAGCCCCAGGGACTATGTGCCTGCTACTAATGGTGGCATAAGGCAGGTTCGATGGCCTTGGGGACAGAGCTGTCCCATGACCCTGCAATTTCAACTCCAGGCAGCCCCAGCCCTTGGCCCCTTCTCACTCCCTGGGGGTGCTGCATGGGAGCCTGGGGTGGGGATCTGGCACAGGCCTTCCCTTCCGGGGAGAAACAGGAGAGGGTCTGGGGAAGCTCGGCAAAGTCTGTGTGTGTGTAAAGGTGCCATCTTCTTAGTGTCATTGTCACATTTGGGTCCCAGGTCAACAGATTCCACTCTTCCCTTGAATCAGGTCTTCCCTGTCCTCACCCTGGAGAGTCCAGTTCATCCCACCACTTTGGGCCAAAAACAGTTAAATCTTCACCTCCATTTTAGCTGCCCCCTAATGGCTTCATCATGGAATACACAACATAAAACCGACCCCCTCAACCATTCTGGGTGTGGGGCACCACCAGCACCGTCAGCCCCCAGAGCTCTCCTCCTCCTTCTCCTCACCCCAGCCCCTGGAAACCGTGGTTCTGCCTTGTGTGTCCATGAATTTGACTTGCTGAGGACCTCATGTAAGTGCTGTATTAGTCCTTGTCCCTTTGTGACTGGCTTTATCGCCCGGGGTGTGCTGTCCTCAGGGCTCATTCATGCTGTGGCGTCTGCAGAGCACCCCCTTGTATAGGTGGACACATTGCATTCAGTCGTTCATTCCTCAGCGGACTGAACTGTTAACTATTGAACAGTTCACAGCTGCTCCCAAAGCCACTGTGAATAGTGTGCTGTACATACAAGCATACGAATAAATACCTCTTAGAAAGCCTGCGTTCAGCCCTCTGGGTCAGCACCCAGAGGTGGACTGGCCAGGTCACGTGGACGTTCTCTTAGTGTTCTGAAGAGGTGCCATATTGTTTCCCCAGGAGCTGCACCATTTCCCATCCGCACCCGTGGTGGTCCAGTTCCTCCACTTTCTCGCCGTCTATTCCTTCTCTCTCTCACAGCAGTCACAACCTAATGACCCATGTTGGCCTAAAAACAGTGTCACCCTCCACCCCCTCTGGAGATACCCACTTCTGCATGGCACCTCCCTCCTAGGAAACCTAGGAGAATCGTATGTGCCGGGTAGAAGAGCAGACGCCCCTAGGTGGTGGTGACCATGGAGAGGTACTGCCTGTGTCCGCTGTGATGCCAGGCCTGGAGGTGAAGCTTGCCATGGGAGGGGACTGCCCCCTGGGCTGGCTTCCCGGAGCCAGGGCCCCTCGTTCCTGGGAGTGTCCTGGATCAAATCTGACAGGAGTGGAAAGGCCTCGGGCTCTGAGCTCCTTGCTGCCTGAGCCGCATATTTTATTGATGTTTGGCATTTACACTGGACTTCACATCTGCCCAGTGATTTTCAGTGATGTATGAGATCATCCTTACTGTCCACTTGCTGGCGTCCAGTTGACTGTTACTGACCTGTTTCGGGGCCATTGACCCAGCTCCTCTGCTCTCTGCTTCTTCCTGCTGCTTAGGTTGGTTGCTCCTGGTGGGCTTGGTCCTCACTGCCCTCTGCCCTCTGCCAGGCCCTGCATTGCCTCACGGTCTTCGAGTCCCAACCCCCTAGTCCTCTCTCGCCCCTTGGACATCTGCCTTTCATCTTGATTAGCACTTCCTTGCAATGGTTTCCTTTAACTGGTTTCTGGATAAATTCGTGCACTTTTCTCATTTCCCTCCGTGACCCCTGGCAGCTGTTTGAAACCGGATGCCTTCACTCTTCCTTCCCCTCCTTGGTGCCCTGCTTGTGCTCCACCTTGAGAGGGCAAAGCCATGCTCTGGCCTGCCCAACCCTCCGGGCTTCCTGAGGGTACAGTAGGCAGGCTTTTCGGAAGGGCGCCTGTGATGGAGCATTTCAGCTCCTATTCAGACTCCTCAGAGTCTCCTTCCACTGGGCTTGTGTGCAGGCCTGTGGGTGTCCACGCACGCTCACACCTACACACCAACCCTCCCACTCGTGCCCTTGCTGTAGCCCTGACTGTATGCGAGCTCACACCTTGCACCGTCTCTCTCGCTCATGTCATCATGCCTGTCTATGCACGTCAGCTCCCACTGCGCATGCTCTGTCTCTTGCCTGCTGTCACTGCATCCGTGTGTGCGAACTCACACCAGTGCACGTTCCCCTTTGCTCACATTCTCCCTGCATCCCTTCCATGCACCTCATGCTGCACCCTTGCATGTCTGAGGGAGGCCCTGCCCCTCTTGGCCCATGTCCCCTGGCCGCTTCCCATCTCGCCTCGCGTTTCTGCGGGAAGTAGCCATGTGAGGACAAGCCACAAATCGTTTTGAGCTCTGCTGTAGTGTTGTAGCCTAAAAATCGATGCATTGACTTTATTATTCCTGCACCCTTCTCTCCCCTTTTGCCTCTCTCTCACCCTCTCTAACCCAGCTGCCAAGATGAAGTCATCATTTCTTGAAATGAAAGTTTAGATTTATTACAGAGGCCTCCCCGGGAAACTGACTTGTATGGCTGCAGAAGTTGTCCTTTTACCTACCTCAGCGACCTTGCCTTGTGTCTATGAACTTGCTCCAAAAGTGATGGATTATCAGACACTAAGGGGAGCCTAGAGAATAGAATAGAACTGATAAAAGTCAAAAGGACAGCCTGTTCCGGAACAAGTAACCCAGGAGACAAAAGGAAAAGACTAAAAATTCTAAAGAATTCAGCCTAATCTTCAAGGGATTGTGTATTGATTGTACCAACAAACAAAGAACTGACAATGATGAAAAAGGGATAATCATAAAATGTATGAGTGAGTTTATGAATGAGTTCTTGAAAATTAATGCTGTAATTGCCAAAGTTTACTTTACTAGGCCATTATAGTTACACACAGTAGTTGGGCTCATTTTGACAACTATCACACATGCATGGAATTTGAGGTACTCCACTTCGGTCCCTGTTCCTCCCCCATCTTTCCTTCTCCTTCCCCCTATTCTCCTTCCCATACTCCACTGATCTTCCTTTTACTCTTTCACATGTTTATTTCTTGCCTTCTAAATATACAAAAAGGTAGGATTCACTGTGGTATATTTCTATATGCATGTAGCATGATTTTATTAAATTCATCCCGCATGTCCTCCCATTTCCCATTCCTCCTCGCTCCTTTTTGCCCTCTTTCTTCTACTCCCTGGTCTTCCCTATAACTTTATCATTTCTCCCCGCCTGTGCCTTTTCCCCCTTATTTTGCTTTAACTTTTGCACATGAGAGAAAACATTAAACCCTTCATTTTCCGAGGAGTCTGGCATATTTCACTTAGCATAATATTCTCCATTTTCATCCATTTACTAACAAATGCCATAATTTCATTTTTCTTTATGGCTGAGTAGAACCCCATTACACACACACACACACACACACACACACACACACGCACACACACACACAAACACACCACATTCTCTTAATGTGTGCCTCTGTGAATGGGGATCTGGGCTGGTTCCATAATTTGACTATTGTGAATTGTGCTGCTATAAACATTGATGTGGCTATCTTACCATAGTATGCTAATTCTAGAACTTTTGGATAAATTGCCAAGGGGTGGGATAGCTGGGTCATATGGTGGCTCCATTCCTATTTTTTTGAGGAATCTCCACATTTCTTTCCAGAGTGGTTGTACTAATTGGCAGTCTCACCAACAAGTGTGAGTGGACCTTTTCCCTCCTAGCCTTGCCGGTATTTATTATCGTTTGTGTTCTTGGTAATTGCCGTTCTGACTGGAGTGAGATGAATCTTAGTGTAACTTAGATTTGCATTTCCCTGGTTGCTAGACATGCTGAATATTCTCTTCATGTATTTGTTGGCCATTCACATTTCTTCTTTTGAGAAATGTCTTTTGCCCACTTATTGATTGGATTATTCTTTTAGTGTTAAGCTTTTGAGTTCTTTATATATTCTAAAGATTAATCACCTGTCAGAGGAGTAGCTAGCAAAGATTTCCTCCCATTCTGTGCGTTTCTTCCTATTCTCTCTTCACACTCTGATCATTTACTTAACTTGATGCATCCACTTATTGATTCTTGGCTTTATTTCTTGAGCTTTAGGGGTCTTGTTAAGAAGGCAGCGTCTGCACCAAAGTCATGGTGTGTTGACCCTGTGCTTTCTTTTAGCAGTTGCAGTTTCTGGCTGAATTCCTAAGTCTCTGATCTACTTTAATTGATTTTTGTGCAGGGTGAGACACAGGGATCTAGTTTTCATTCTTTTACATGCAGACGTCTATTTTTCCCCAGCACCATTTGTTTAGAAGGCTGTCTTTTCTCCAACATACATTTTGGCACCTTTGTCAAGTATCAGGTGAATGTAAGTCTGTGGGTTTGTCTCTGTGCTTCTGTTCTATTCTGTTGGTCTCGTGTCTACTTTGATGTCAGTACCATCCCGTTTTTGTTACCCCAGCTCTAGTAGTCTGATTTGAGATCAGATGTTGTGATGTCTCCTAGACTAGAACGTTCTA
Organism: Ictidomys tridecemlineatus; assembly: GCF_052094955.1. Taxonomy (NCBI): domain Eukaryota; kingdom Metazoa; phylum Chordata; class Mammalia; order Rodentia; family Sciuridae; genus Ictidomys; species Ictidomys tridecemlineatus. Next base: position 62,855,475 of record NC_135489.1, read on the forward strand.
GAAGAAAGGCCAAGCTGGTTATTTGGAACATTAACTAGAAAAGAATCCTCTGGTTCCTAGACAGGACATAAAGATGTAAAATACAGTGACAGGAACACGTGGAAGTTCCCCTAAGCTGAAGAAGAACAGCCTCGTGGAGGTAAAGGCCCCCTGACGGTGAGCAGTAGGAATGGAGAAGAGGCCGCTTGTCTTGCTGAGCTTCAAAACTCCATGTCAGGGGGGAGGAAGCTTAAGGGCTTCCAGAGACAGAAGTCGGTTCAACTGCAAAGAAGCGAGCATCAGTTGACCATCAGATTTCTCAGCAACAGCTAGACACCAGGATACAAGGGGACAAAGCCCTGGAGATGTTAAGGAGAGGTAATTTGGGGCCTAGACTTTTATATCCAGTTAAACCATGAAGTCACATATAAATGCATTCAAAAATCAGACTTATTTTTATATACGAAAGAATTCAGAGGTCTGTCGCCCACGCATTCCACAAGGGCTTAAGGAGCTCACGGAATGGAGGAGGAACACAGCAAGGGGAAGGTCATGTGCCAGGAGAGTGACATCACATGACAGGACAGGTGGCTCCTCCTACCTGAGGCTCCCAAGTGGCCAGAGTCACAGATGGAGAGGGAAGAGCCAGAGTGGCCAGGGCTGGGGAGAGTTGGGGTTTGACGGGTCAGTTAAAGGGTCTTCTTGGAGATGGAGGGGGGTGATGGCCACGCAGGGGTGTGGGTGACTGAAGGCCACTGACTGCATGCTTAGGACGGGTCACAGGGTCAGTCTTCTGTGATGTTTAAAAGTAATAAGAAGGAAGGGAGGGAGGATTAGGACTCAGGATGTCAAGAGTGCCAAAGGTGTCAAGAAATAATCCCCGGGCCTTGATCCTGGGGATGGGGGAAGAGTCTCGGGCTGTTTTTGTTTTTCTCCATTTACAACCTGGCTACATAAACAAGATTAGGTCATCACCCCACTGTTATAAATTCACTTCTAATTTGGAATTGAGTTGGTCTGGGTAAAGCAGAGATGAAATGTTTCCACAGAACAGTATCCAGTGCTGTAACTTGATGAGTGATAGGAGGGGGAAAAGCAGGGGTAGGAAGAAGGTGGGCTGTTTGGCTCATTGTTTAGAAGGACTTAACAGATGAAAGCCCTAGAGAGGAGAGAGGAGTGTCATCAACTCTCTCTGAATACTGATGAATTAAAAAACAGCATGTGGCTGTGCTCATTAGCTGGACATGATGGTGCACACCAGGGATGGGGGCTAAAGCAGGAGGACCGTCAGTGGAGGCCAGCCTGGACAACTTAGTGAGGCTCTGTCTCTATGTAAAATTTCTAAAGGGTGACAGGGTGTGGGGTGTAGCCCAGTGGTAGAGTACTTGCCTTGTATGTATAATGCCCTGGGTTCAATCATGTTAAAACAACATTTTTTTCTTTCTTTTTTTTTTTAACAACTTACAATGATATTCATCAGAGAACTGAAAGTCAGAAACCGTTAGGAAAAAACAGAAAGCCAACTTTACCTCTTGGGAGAACTCGGGAAAGAGAGCTGGATTAGGGGATTTTATTCCTCCAGGTTTTTTTGGGCACACTTTTTGGTTGGTTGGTTGGTTGGTTGGTTGATCTTTGCCAAGGATAGGTAGATGGCTTTAGTCTAAAAGTTGGGTGGTTTTTAAAGGCTAAGCATTTTTTGGTTTCATACTGAGAATCTAAAATGAGGTACTTTTACGTGCCTAAAGTCCTAGAAGAAGATCAATGGGAGAAAGGTGTCCCGATGTATGAGATAACAGCCCTGGAGGTGGTGACAGTGCTGGGGAGGGTCTGAGCAGGGGAGGTCTCCAGGGAGGGTGGCAGGCAGAACAGAGAGCCTAGCAGGGTGCGGGGACCAGGCCCCTGTCCCCCACAGGGCTGACCCAGAGCTGTGTCCCAGGGCTGTTGAGAGGACTGAATTAAATGGTGCACACAGTGCACCCCAAGGCTGCTCAGAGCTCACGAGGCTTGGGCAGGACGCCCCGCCTTCCGAGTTTGCACCTCTCCTTCCTGTTGGCTGGGCATTTGGAGCTGCCCAGACAGCTGTCCTCTATCTCCACCCTGTGAACACATCAGGGCCATCTCCCTCCTTTCTGTGCCCATCAGTTCTCTCTCCAACCTGAGTGATGCCAGACTCCCCTTGGCGTGAGCAGCATGGCCATGGCCCCTTGGGGACACCCTGAGGAGTGGCAGGCCGCCACCTACCTCCTGGCACCCCACTTTCTGGAGTAGGCTGGAGAAGGCAGGCCGCTCCTGTCTTCCTGTTGACCTGCTGGGGCAAGGGGGAGCCCCCACCCGACACCCACGTCGTGGGGTGCTGCCTGCCCTCGGCATAGCCGCAGAGAAGAGGGGTCTGAGGCCTCATAATTCTTCCTGCCCAGATTCTAGACCTGCTTTGGTGGGAGTCAAACACACAGAGTGATAAATGAGCCTGCACCCTGGGTTATTCATCACCCTGAAAGAGCTGCCAGCGTGTAATCTGATTCACAGTCCTCTAAAGAGGTTAAGAAAAAAACCCCTTTCTTCCCATTTTCTTTAGGTGCTCACGACCAAGAGAATTACAGAAACGAGGGGTAAGGGGAGGCCAGGGCCACCACCGTGCACACCTACACCTGGCGAGGCTGCCTGTCCAGCCGGGGACCCAGCCTGCAGCACCTGAAATCAGGGGAGGAAGAGAGGATCAGCCACTGTCCCATCCCCGACCCTAGGGCTGAAAAAATAGCCTATGGGCAGGATGTTTCCCTAAGTGGCTCTTGGCCCCCAGGGGGTGCAGGTGGAGGGCAGACTCATCTGCTCTCTGGCTTGTGGTGGCCCTAGGCACCCCAGCCCTTCCTTGTAGAAGAGCTCCTAGGCTTCCTTTCCATGCCCCAGAGAAGAGGCTGGGCTCCCAGAGCCTGGGTCCGAGTGCTGGAGACCTCCTGCCCTTGGTGTGTGGGCGGGGCCTGGAAGAGCTTCCCCATTGACTGGGCTGGGCACAGTGCTTAGCAAGACCTCCATCTGCAGCCCCAGCTCCTCAGAGAGACCAGAGAGCCCACCTGCCTGGGCTGCCTGAGACCCACTTACCACGTGGCATACTTATCTGGGGAGCAGCAATCCATTCTCACTACTCACTGCCTCCTCACATCTGCAGAGGGGGTCAGGCTGCCAGTGCCCTCTAACCCCCAAAGCGCGTTGTTGCTAACTTACCAGGTTCCCCGGAACACAGCCCTGCCCACAGACCCAGCAGCCCTTGGCTCCCGGGGGCAGGGCCTTCAGAAGGGAAGAGAGAAACATGGTGGTGCTGTGATTGGTCTGGCTCTGATTCCGAAGTCAGGAGTCTTTGTGGCAGGGTTGATTGAAAGCCACCACTGAGAGTTCCTGGGAGCACATCTTGAATAGGATGCTGAGAGCACATAGATTTCACCGTAACCCATGCTGGCAGGACAGAGGGGAATGTGAGTTTTCTGTGACTTCCACCCTGGTTCCTCCTCTGCAGTTCCCCAGTCAGAACACACTCAACCTGCTCTTGGCTTCCGGTCAGTCCCTAGACCCTACCACTAAGGAGGGCCCAGGGCTCCACAGGGCAGACAGGCTCAGGGAGCAGAATCATGGTGCCCTGCCTGCTATCACCTGGGCCAGCAGCCTGACTCCCATAGATCCAGGGCAAGCCCAGGTGTGGGCACGCGTGGCCCACCTTGAAGGGACTTGGCCAAAGGTGAGAGTCTGGCATGGGCAGGGCTGGGTGGTGGGACAGGGCAGTCCTTTCTGTAGGAGCAGAAGGATTCTTGCCCTAGTGCTCGTGGGAACACAGGGATCTGGTCCCATGTGTGTCTGGTTCTTACCAACAAGAGCAAATTGGGACTGACTCCCTTACGTGGGTGTGTCATGGACTCCCTCCCTGTTTTAAGATGTGGCTGTCTCTGTTCTCCATACACATGAGACGCCTCCTTTCCCATGTTCTACTGGAGCTGGACTCAGTCCTGGTAGGCAGCAGCAGCAGGAAGAGGAGGGTGACATTTTCAGGGTCCATCACAGTGTAAGTGGGGCCACCCATGAGACAATAGAATGTGCTGGAAAGACATACTTGCAAATGGTAATGGGGAAGTGGTTGTTTTAATTATAGGGAGTTTTATGTTAGAGAACCTCCAGCTAGCGGCCTCTCTTAATCAACTTTAAGGTGTAACTTCATGTCAGGCGTGGTGGAGCACACCTGTAACCCCCGCAGCTCAGGAGGCTGAGGCAGGAGGATCATGGGTTCAAAGCCAGCCTCAGCAACTTAGTAAGACCCTTAATAAAAAGGGGGGGGCGCTGGGGATGTGGCTCAGTGGTTAAGTGCCCCAGTTCAATCCCTGGTACCAAAAAAAAAAAAAAATAACTTTATAGATAAGAATTTGAGTTAAATTCAGCTTTCCTGGAAATCAACTCTTTCTCTCCCAACACTTACCTTTGTCCAGTAGGAATAGCAGGGCTAGTTATGCACACTAGAAAACGGAATCAAGAAAATTAACCCTTAGAGCATCGTATCTGCCCTTTGTCCATCCTTCCCCAGGCTCCACAGCTGGTTCTACCAACATTCTGGTTAATAAACGTGTAATCTGATCAGAGCCTGTGCCTTCCTGGTTCCCTTCCTGCTAGACATCTGGGGCCAGAGACTGGCCAGGAGGGTTATCAGCTCATCGCTAGGCAGACAGGCTCTCCAGAAGGCTTGGCTGGCCGCACCATGATGAGCCCCAGCTGGCCACACCATGATGAGCCCCAGCTGGCCGCACCATGATGAGCCTCAGCCAGGCCTGTGGATCCTCCCAGTAAACGCACAGGAGCCAGGAAGCCCGTACTGTGGTACCATGCAACCCTGCCCTCTTACCTAGCACCCTGCCCCACCCCAAGCCTCGTGCCAGTTCCCAGGCAGGCAGGAACAGAGGAGCAGTCAAAGGCAAGACCCCCAGCACTGTGGGGAGCTCCTGATGCAACTGGGGATGGACATCCCTTGTTCCCAGGCCCCTGCAACAGATGCCCAGCCTGGTTATTTTTCTATCTTCTAAGGAGGCTTTGTCGGGACTCACTCCTAGCACTGAGTCCATGTTTAGTGCTAAAGCATCATCTGGCTGGTAGGGACCTTGTGAGGCCACCTCCTCCATCCTTAACCCACCTTCTCTTTCTGTCACTGTCCTTCCCAGGCAGAGTAGCCCACCTCCCCTGAGAGCCTTTCCTACACGGGGAAGGATGTGCTTGTCCTTCCTCCAGTGATTTAATCAGGTGTTTCAAAGCCATCCTCCCTCAGGATAATTCCTTTTCCTTGAAACTCTGGCTGCAGTTTCAATCATTGTCTCTTACTCTGTCCCCAGTGGAGATGGCAGTGACTAAGCCCCTCCAGTTCACGTCATGTCTCACCCCTGGGGTCTTTTGGTGGTGGTGGTGGTGGTGGGCAGTGGTTAGCTGCATTGGGTATGTATTAAGCCTCTGCAGGATCTTCGCTGCTGTCTTCGTATTTTAAAATCAAGCAGGAAAAGTCTGCACCGCCCTTGTTTCCTGTGTGGCCTTTCTGTTGACATTTCTTAGGCTGCTGTTGGCCACGAGTTCCAGAACTGACATCATGAGCTCTTCAACCAGAGGCCCAGCTGGGGCATGAACAGCACAAAACAGGAGGATTTAGGGGCATCCGTGAACATGTATGCCAACACTGGTGCGGGCACAGGACAGAGGACTGGGACCTCGCAGCAGCACACGAGGGAGACCCTGAGCTTTTAATGAGCTGCGAGTCTCGCAGGAGTCCCTGATGGGAAAGCCATCGAGGGAGTGCATTGGTGAGCTGCAGTGAGGCCTTTCAGAGCCCAGATCAAGGGAGATGGCAGCCACACACTTCAGCCCTGGTCTGGCCCCCCGGGACAGGTGTGTTCTGTTTTAAAGCCCCACTCCTGCTGGGCCCATTCCTAGGAGTGTCGCCAGGCTGGAGAGAAGGCTGTTGCCTGCAGCTGTGGGGGAGTTGGTCCACCCCAGCAGCGAGCAGCCGAACCAGATGGCTGTGCTTCTCCAACTGTCCTGCATGGCCTTCCCTCCTGTCAACACCTGTGATTGCCAGGTGCTAAGCTCTACATGTTTGTGTCCCGACGAGGGTCATATGCTGAGGTTCACCCCCAATGAGATGGTGTCAGGAGGCGGTGGGGAGGTGGTTAGGGGTGAGAATGGAGCATCTGTGGATGAGATTAGAAGCTGCAGAGAGGCCCCCTCCCCATTCCTACCACATGGGGACCCAGCAAGGAGTCACCTTCTATAACCAGGGCACCGTCTCTATCTTTCGTTTCCCAAACTCCAGGACTGTAAGAAACACATTTCTGTTGTAAGCCTCCCAGTTGTGATGTTTTGTTATAGCAGCCCAGAGGATCTAGGACATCCATCCAAGCCCAGATGGCACGGATGTTGGTGTTTTGGAGACTGGCAAGAAAGACCTGCCAGCTCCTCCCCATGCCTTTAACCAAAGAGCTTGTTAGCATTCCATTGAAGGAGAAAATGCTTGTTTGCAAACCTGTATTTTCCTACCACCTACTTAAACTGTGAGAGTGTTCTGGAGTTGCTTAAATTTTTGGAAAAGAGAACAACTATTGTGGGTGGAAGGCCAACCCTGTTTCTAGCTAGTGGCTCTGAGTCTTAGTGATTGTGGGTCTCCCCACCCCCAGAGGACAGTGGGCAGTTTCTAGAGACACATTTAATCGTCACAAACGGAGCAGGGGGTGCTATTGGTGCCTAGTGAGTTAATGCAGGGATGCTGCCCGGCATCCTACAATGCCCAGGATCGCCCCCCACAACAGGATGCCAGAAAGAAAAAGCTCTGCCCTGGGCATGGTCGGCACCTCTCACTCAGCACAGACACCCTGGAAGTGCAGCAGCGTCGTTCTGGGTACCAGGATCTGAGCCTGGGTCTATTTCGACATCATTCTTTGCCATAACGGAGGCGCTGGAGAGCTGGAGGTGCGGGGGTGTGCAGCGGCGGGAGGCAGGCACGTCCCCCCTAAGCCCTGTGAAAGGGCTGGCCGGGCTGCATCCCCGCTCACCGGCAGTAGGTCCTGGAGACACCCTCCTGCTGCCAACAAGGACCTGCCAATCCAGGTGCCACTTCTCTCTCTGCCAGAGCTAATGGCAGTGGCTGTGAGGAGGGGCAGCAGCTTATTTATTAACCACGTCCCAGTCACAGAGGCTTCTCGGCTTAATTACCTTCCTCATTTGCACTTTGGGTGGAACACTTGGGGGAGGCCGCCAGGCGGCATTTTATCTCTGCCACCCTCCACCCAGTGGGTCCTTGCCCATCTGTTGCTCTTCAGCGTCTGCCTCCAGCCTGCAATTTATGTCCACCCCGTGTGCGTGATTTGTCTCAGCTCCTCATTCATTTGGCTCCCAGCTATCACTTCCAGGTACCACTCCCAGCTCCGGGCTCAGTGACCTGTGTGTCCTCTTCCCCCTTTACCTCTTCCTCCTCCTGCCCTGGCTCCATCCAGGGGGAGCCTGTGGTGGCTGCCTCCCAGGTCAGCCTGGGCTTTAGAGGCAGCAGGTGGAGGCTCCCTTCCCTGGGCCAGCAGAGGACAGGCAGGAGGAGGCGCCCCTGTGCACACAATCAAAGAATGTGGATGTATGGCCCGTCCCCTGATGTTGGCCTGGCACAGGTTACAGTGCACTCAGAGGGTCGATGTGTTCTGTATCTCTGCTGAGCAACCAAAGGACCTTTGGGGGAGGGAAACAGAATGGGGACAGGTCTGGCTGCGTCCCTCCCCAGCTGTGTCACTTTGAGCAGATCCTTTCTGGAGGTGTTGGGAGCATTTGTGTGTCAAAGTGCTTGGGCTGCAGGCTAAACAACTCCCTGGGGTTATTCTGCTAATTAACCTAGGTTCTGTTGCTCTGGCTACACTATCATTTACATTAAATTGACTAATTACAGGAAAACTTTAACAAAAGCCCAACCAGCTGTTGTTTATAGCAAATTTTCTCAAAAGGAAGGATATGCACATTTGGTGTCAGGAAATGCCCTGAGTCCCTCCCTGGCTTTTGACACCTTCCCTGGGGAAGATCTTGAACCTAGAGACCCTCTCTTACCTGGGGAGTGGGTCATAGCTTTGGCCATGTTGGTGCAAAACAAGGCGGAGAGCAGCAGGTTTGTAAACAGTGGGCCCTTTGAACAGAGGAGGCAGGTCATGAGGCCAAAGCCTAGGCTCCTCTAACTCTGCGTCCTGCTGACCGCGGGCGTGGCCATCTCTGCACCCAGGGGGCTGCCTCCTGCCCGCTGGTGCTGTGTCAGAGCTCCAGCCGTGGCTGTCCTTTCTAGCTCACACCGGAAAGATCTCAGACGCATCACTCAGAGTGGCAGGCATGAGTACTAAATGGTAGGAAAAGGGAAACAGGGTCCTGCCCAGGCCCATCTTGACTTTTGACTGATAGCAGAGTGACCTCAGACTCTCAAGTTCCCACTACGCATGAGAGCTCTCGGTCACTTTGGCCCGTGCTGAGTGGTTCTAATTGGAACCTGTCCTTACAGATTTTCTGTTTAAGGGGGAATTGTCCTTGTTTCCCTAGTTCTGGGATCTGTGTGGTCTGCGTGAATCACAAGGATATATATATATATATATATATATATATATATATATATATATATATATAGAGAGAGAGAGAGAGAGAGAGAGAGAGAGAGAGAGTCATAAATGAGTAGAGAGATTTGATCTCAACTGATGATCAAATCTCCACTAGACTATATGTGTGTGTGTGTGTGTGTGTGTGTGTGTGTGTGTGTGTGTGTGTGTGTAAACCATGCAGGAAAAGAGATGACAGCAGAAAAAAATACAGTGGTATGCAAACTTAGGATTGTATATATGGTTTTTGGCAGAGCATGAAGCAAAATTTACCTATAATAGGTATTGAAAAAGTTATCCTGACTACAATCTTGCTTCACTTACATTCTTTCATGACCCATCCTACTTTGTTCCCACAAGTGTCCTCATAATTTTTTTACATTTAAAATAGGCTTTAATAGTGCTCATTAATATTTCTACTGGTTAGCCTCCAGGTGTGGTTGAAAGAAGCTCATTATCCCAACTGCCTGATCATTTTACTATCTATTCACTGAACCCTGGCTTTGAAAATGTAAACAAGGAGCTGAAAAACTAAGGATTTATTCTTAGACATACAAAGAGCTAAGCTGAAGTTCTGGATTTCAAATTTTTGTTTTAAATTTGAGATACTTTCTTCCACTAATTTTAAGAAGGTCAGGAAGCATGAGTATCATGAGTTCAAAGTCAACCCCAGCAACTTAGTGAGGCCCTAACAAACTCAGAAAACCCTGTATCTATACAAAAAATTATATATATGAAAATGGGCTGAGGATGTAGATCAGTGGATGAATGCCCATGGGTTGAATTCCCAATACCAAAACACAAAACAAACAATAAAAACCTCAAGAGAAACAAGTCCTAAAAACCACAGCTTCTACCATGCATGAACACAACTAATGGATTTGGGATTCTGGTGATTATCCCAGTCTTCACTACACAATCTGGGGATCTGAGGACATGCTGGGCTAGTGGCACCTGGATTTCCACATACGGCTTCACCAAGGTACTTAAAAACACCATACAATGATGGGATTGAATGCCCAGGGTCTCCACTGATGATCAAATCTTCACTAGATTAATTAGAGGGAAGTGAAGCCTGAGCTGCCACAGAGGCCCTCTGGTCACCAGACTTAGTAGAGGACCAAGAGGAGTCCCTGAGTCCCTACTACATTTCCAGTTCCTGCCATTGACAATCCTGTAGGCTTAAAACAGCCTCCCTACCCAATCTCATGATAATAATGCAAACTTACCATTTTCCCTTTCAGGGTTCTTAGTGTTGTCACTGTGATTTTTTTCAGCACCTGTGTAGCACAGAAACTAGAGGTTCTTAATCTAGTATAGGAAGCTTAGGAAAGGATTTGAAGAATGGCAGGCTCCAGACACAAATGGAACAGAATATTGTGGAAGTCCAACCCTTTCATCACTGGCTGTGTGAGGATTGGAGAGTTCTCACCTAAAAGACCATTGGACAAGGCTTAAGGCACTGCCTTCACACTGAGCCTATTGGGCCTGCTGTTTGAGTGATAGCATAGTGCAACCAACCCAGAAACAAATGAGGTCAGAATAGCAATTTCTCAGCTGCTCTGGTTGAGTGATTTAAAAACTAGCAATCAGGGCTTAGCAGAGAACTCAGTCAGTAGTGTTCCCCTCTAAGGCATAATCCTGGGGGTTAACCACACACAGAAAAAAAAAGATTAAGAAAAGGACTGTGTATCAAGCTTATGTACCCTCACTGCAGACTCCATCACACATCTCTCTCTCTCTCTCTCTCTCTCTCTCTCTCTCTATATATATATATATATATATATATATATATATATATATATATATATATCTGTCTGTCTTGGGACAGAGTCTCAAATATTCTTAAGATGACTTCACGAGTAACAGGTATTACAGGAATGCTCTGCAGCCCTGGTCTCTCTCTCTCTCTCTCTCTCTCTCTCTCTCTCTCTCTCTCTCTCTCTCTCTCAAGCTGCTGTGCATTGCAGTAAGTGTCTGGGAATGGAGTTATTTTAAGATTTTAATGCAGAGTTTTCTTCCAAAGTAAGATCTATCAAAGACAGAAGTCAATTTACATTTATCACTGATTATAAAGATGAATTAATTTGTCAATATATTTACATATTTCTATAAATGGAAGTGACATCACAATTACTTTAAAATTATATTTAAATTTCTGTTCTTTGGTTTTATGAGAAAACAACTAGAACTTAAGCTTATAAGCAATTAATTCCCTGAGGTAGCAATGTTCCCATACCCCCCACTAAAAACGTGACTCACAATATAATTTTAAAGCTTCTAGTATTCACATTAAAAATGAAAAAGAAGTTGGGCTTTTGTAATCCAAGTGGCTTGGGTTGCTGAGGTAGGAGGAGCACAATTTTAAAGTCAGCCTCCATAAAAAAGGAAGGCAATAAACACCTCAGTAAGACCTTCTGTCTAAATAAAAAATAAAAATTTTAAAAGAAGAAGAAGAAAATTAAATCAAATGTGATAACTTAAAGCACTATATGGAGAATATAATCATGGCTTGACAATATGAATTTACTAATGAATATGTGTATTTTTGGAAATTCATTTAGAATTCATTTTAAAATTTACCTTTTACTTGAAGTCTCATGGCACATCTTAATTCACTGCCGCCACATTCCATGTTTTAGAGCTATGAATTCTTTGATCTCAGCAAGGTGAAAAGTCTGGAACATTCATTTTTATGTCATAGGTGATGGAATACATTTCCTGGACAATATTCTCATCAAGGCCAAAGCACAGGGGAGACAGTGCACTTTGAGAAAGCTGATTTCTCCAACCAAGAAGTGTACAAAGCTGAACACTGTTTTAAAAGATGCTGGATACAGATCCATTTCCATTTCAGATATCACACTGAAAAACAAAAAAAAAATGGTGTCCCAGGAAATGGAGGGTGCTAGGTCTTCATATCTGTCAGTAGCCCAGGCTGTAGAATATAAACACATTAAAGAAAATTCTTTTTTGAAATATTTTCTTGAGCCTAGTGGCAAGGTTGTGATATCTGTTTTTTCCCATTGGATGTGACATACCGAGAGAATATTTTCACAAATCAAAGGCATATCTGACTACACATATTTCTAAATAATTCAATAATATATTGAGAGATGTAACTTTAAATTTAAACTAGAAAAAGCAATTCACTCTCTATAAGATAGCAGCTATTTTTCAGATAATTAGTGTATCACATGTGATTGAATGTTGACATCTTGCCTACAGTGGGTATATTGTTGTGTATCACTGTATAAGAATTCACACAAAACTTACTAGCTCATATTTGAATTGTCCATCAATTAATCTGAGATCATCTGTGATCCTTTTGTTGCATGTATTTCCTGATGATTGATAAGATTACTCAGAGGGTGATCTGGCTACCAAAGGAAGCACCCTGATTCTCCTCCACAGAATATTTTATGAAAAAATAAATTAATGTGAGAGAGAACCAATGAGGTCATAGAAAGACATCTGCAACTGAAACTTTTCTAGATTCTTCTCTGTTGTTCTGCATATTTCCTGTTTGGCACACGTGATAAAGATCATCATGGTGTTTGTTAAGCTGCTTCCCAAGTTCTATGCCAGGCCTGCTGAATCACTTCAGCAACACGACTTTGTTTTTAGATATACATGACAGTAGAATGATGTGACTTTGATTCAGAATTTTTCAAAAGTCCTCAAGTTGTTTTTATAATCAGCCACAGTCGGAAAGAGCCTGGGAGAAATGTGGGGAGAGAGGAACTAATTCCAGTCCAGTTCTCAAGTCCTTAAATAATCAAGTGTGTCTTCAATTCTCAAGATCCCTTCAACTTTTGCCAAACTCCACTTGGGTAGGGACTGTCTAGAGGTCCTGAAAGATTTATACTTAGACCTGGCCTTTCTACTTTGAATCCCTATGACCAAATGAGGCTGTGTGTCTTTTGTCACTGAAAATATCTCTGCAAATCAACATACTTCCACAGACAGGAATAAAAAAAAATCAGACATAGAAGAAATGGAATGCACTGCCTCCCCATTTTTTTTTCTTTTTTTTTTTTGATTAGGTGATGAGGGCTTATATTTTCAGTGTGCACTTACTATGAACCAATCACATCGTCTGATAATAGGAGTTGAAGAAATAGAAAAAGTATAAGTCTTTTTTCAAAAATATGTTTTAGGTGTATATAGACACAATACCTTTATTTTATTTATTTTTATGTGGTGCTGAGGATTGAACCCAGTGTGACATGTGATAGGTGAATGCTGAACCACTGAGCTACAACCCCAGGCATGAGAGAGCATAAATCTGAGAAGTGAAATTGGAATGATAAAGAAAAACTGTATGGGTTTCCCAAAATTATGTTTTTACAACTTTGGAAAAGTACTATAATGTTCTTCAATGACAAATGGAATCCTCTCCTGTTATCAGGCTCAAGAATGCTGGCAAAGCTGCCTTAGCAAGAGTAATGAGTGACTGACAACATAGATGGTATGTGGGAAGGCTGTGGGAAAGCTAGGGATTAGCCTTGCTAAAACTTCCCATGAGGGAAAAATGCTCTACAAATGGAAAATCTTTGATTTGAACATTTGAAAAATGCTCTATGAATGGAAAATATTTTATTTGAACATTTAAAAATGTTTAATGAAAAATTCTATTGCAATTTATGGTTCATATAAAAAGAGAAATGGAGAAAAATGAGAAAAGGAAGAGAGAAAAGGTGAAAAAATAGAAACTCAATTTAAATCTTCTACTAAAGCCACATGTATTTTATACTTTGTTTCATGGCAACTGCATAAAGGTAACATACTTGAATTGTTTTTTTTTATAAAGACATAAATCTATTAGAGTCAATATAGTCAAAGTAATTATAAGAAAATAAGAATGACACTAGAGGCAGGATCAGTCTAGCATCTCTTGGTAAGCAGCAGCATTTTATATTTTAAACTCATTTTCAGAAACTCCAAATCTTCCCTGGGGCCCAGGGCTACACACCTCTGACAAGACCTTTGTCTCAATAGTACCTGAATAGGGCACAGGGATGAACCTGACAATTCTGCCATCACATTTTTCAGTCATTAACCCAGGGATGATATTTTTCTTACAGTGTGCAAAACGCTGCAATTCTGGTTAAAGAGGCTGTTAAATGATCATCTGGAACAACTCTGAATCAACAAAGAACATCACATCTGAAATGCACCTGAGAGAGCAGGCCACAGGCTCCATATGTAGATAAGAAAACTCAACCCAGAGACGGGGCTCTACACTCAATGAAGTGCATGGTTGGTCCTATTTGGGGCCATCTTCTATTCTATCTTCTACTTCTAGTACTGACTTTGTTATTGTGTGTGTCACTATAACAACAAGTAAAATAACACTTATTGAATTTCTAAAAGATTTTTTCTCAGTTTGTTCTGCATTTACATTCCCATTTGATTTTCATAATTTTCTAGTGGTTATGGCTATTATTCCAATTTTCAGAGGACAACGTTGAGGCTTGGAGAAATTAAGAGCATTTTTGGCTCCCTCACTTACTGCACATATGATCTTGAATAGAGGCTGTTAAAGTTATCATCTAGAAAATTATCACCATACTAAATCCCTAACATGGTATTTTAAAAGGTAACATTAGGCAGTTTATGTGACTACCCAGCACAGTGGTGGGTATAGGGTATGTCACAGCATCAGACAGAATTTCTCAGAGTCTTCCAGGAGCTTCCATTTCCCAGAAATAAAATCCAGGTTCTTGACTCATCTCTAGGGCCTGAGCTATCTTGAAACATCCAGTCTTTCAGTTTTGACCACTCTTCCAATTCTTCTCTTCGTGAGACCCTCTCTACCCTAAAGTACTATCCTGCAGCATCCAACTCAGAGACCATACTATTTAAAATTGTGGCTCCTAACTCCACCATTCTCAATACTTTCACCCTACTGTTCTCTTTTCTCCATAGTATTTATCATTAATACACTGTATTTTTATATATTTTCTATTTTTATCCCTCCCTACCAAAATTTAAGCTGCAAAGAAAGAAATTAATGAACTTTGTTTTATTCTTGCTGAGCACTCAGTTGATGTTCCTTCATTAAATAAATATAGGGATATCCTTCTCTGTCCTTTACTTTCTTTCTCATTCAAGGTCACATCCTTTTTTGATCAGAAGTATATATTTTTCGAAGTATGCAAATACTTCAACTTTTATATGAAACATATTTAAAGGGTTATGAGACAAAAAGAAAAAAATCCAACCAAGTAATAACAACACAAAGTTTGAATCAGGGGCAAGTCATATTCCCCGGGCCTCTTTACCTGCACAGCAGCTCCTAGTTTGAGAAGTGTAGGACTTTTGTAATTTTTTTTCATTTTTTAAAGTATTCATGGGGGCTTCGGCAGGCTGAATCACCCATTCTCTACTCTCTCATATTTCAGTAATGAGCATTCATTGACTGAATCCTCTCTGCACAGGACTCTGCATATGCCATGACTAAATGGAACACAGACAACACCTGTGCATCTCAATTCATTATTATATGATATTATATGATCTAAAAGAGCTCACCCCTGCTATTCTATTCCATAATACCTAAGAAGAAATTATATTCTGAAGGACCCAAGTAGGGGGTATGTACCCCCAGTTGCAATTTCAGGGAACAAGTTTAGTGACATCTTGAAAGATATCCAAGATAATTCAGTCTCTAAACAACAGAAGGGAATTCAAGTCAGTTCTCACACTGAGCAAATAAAAAGTTATAAAGTATCATAAGGCACCCATGGAACTGTAAGAAGTTTTGTAATACTATGACATCAGACATGAGGCTCAGCCTCTCCTATGTGTAATATAAAAGAATCAGCTTTTATTTGTGGAAAATAGATTGATCCAAATTGTGTGCAGAATTATCTTGTTATTGAAAATGTCTTTA
The DNA here is from genome assembly GCF_052094955.1 of Ictidomys tridecemlineatus. Lineage (NCBI taxonomy): Eukaryota > Metazoa > Chordata > Mammalia > Rodentia > Sciuridae > Ictidomys > Ictidomys tridecemlineatus. The sequence continues at coordinate 62,870,979 of NC_135489.1, forward strand.
TTCCAGGCTTACTGAAGATTTAAAAGTCCTTTTCTCCAAGTTAGGGCATAATCTCTTTTATTTACCTGCCATTATTTAAGCTTCCAGGTGACCTCTTAATCTTTAGAATGTACTCCTAAAGATACTTGAATGTCTGCTTGTCCCTAAATCCAATATAGTTTTATCAAATGGCTAAATTTTAAAATTCTCCTGAGACTGATGAATCTGGCCAATATGGGGTTCCCTGATAATTATTTAGTGCCAGTTTTTTCTGAGTTGAAAGAGCCCTTGTGAGAGAAGGAACTAATAGCACTTTTCACAGCAGGGGACAGAGGAATGAGTAGAATCAGATGAAGAGTGCATCCTGGCAGAGAATCTCACTGATGGCCTGAACCCACTAAGTTTAAAGTCAGAAAACGATAGGCAGGAGAGGGAGAGACAGGTCATAGAGGAGAAGATTAAAAGGAACTACAGCATGGGTAGAAAAGAGAGGGATTCTCTTCATTTCAAACCTCAGCCTAATGGGTTTTAAAAAAAAACATTAGCACCTATGTACTTGTGTATTTTATTACTAATTAGACCTAACATACTTGTCAGTTTTGATTGAGGTGTTTAGTGTACAGTATGCTCAGTGAGCAGGGGTGAGCTCTTTTACATCAAGATTGATGTCCCAACAAGTAATGGAATGTTTCACTTAGGTAGTTTGGTTCTTTAATATCTGCAAATATTTTTAAAACACAATATCTTTCAAAAGGTTTCTACATGGTATTTTGTTATGAAATATTGCAAGAAATAATGTGGTTTGAAAAGTACTGACAATACTGTAAAACGTAAACAATTGGCATTTCCATTTTCACTTACAAGAATTTCCTTTTTATTATTTTTTTACTTATATTGGAAGTATCATTTGTTTTTCTTTAAATAAGAAGGCAATGGATGACTTCTAGCCCACTTCCAACCAAAACCCAGCTGTATTATGTTATTTGCTCCCTTTTTCAGTATTAAAGCCTGGGAGATTTTTAAGTACTATTTACTTATTGTTGACTTAAAATATCTGTTTATCAATAGGCTACTCCTTTAATATTAAATATTATTGTGATTTCTACAGTTAAAATGTTTACACCTAACATGTTTTAAAAAATTTTTTTAGTTGTAGATGGATACAATACCTTTATTTACTTAGTTTTATGTGGTGCTAAAGATTTAATCAGTGCCTCACTAGATAATATAAGCACTAGATAAGCACTCTCCCATTGAGTCACAACTCCAGTCCCACATAAATCCTTTAATGTAATTACAAAATTGTGTCCAGTGGATAATATTAGAGGGTTGAGAGAATAATTTGGCTGAGATACTGGTTGTAATTATCCCTATATACAGAAAAGCAACCTGTGTCCCAGTAGGGTTAAGTGACTGCCTCAAAATGGAAAATTCATGAGAAGGCACCACCAGGCCCCAAGTAGTCATTGTATAATTCTATAAGGTAGAGACTTTCATAGAAATATATACTGATCATGTGCTAAAGATTGAATTCATGAATGAAAAATTTAGAAACATGACAAAGTTGGTTAGGAGCACATGAGGAAATCATTCATATATATATCACAGAGTCTGTTGAAAAAAACGTTGTAAGAAAACTGCAACATACTGGGGGTACTGTGTCTACAAAACTGGATAATATTCTATAAGGCAAGAAAACCCTAAATTTTAGAGTTACATTTTCTAGTAAACAGAAAATATATGCAGCTTGTCAATCTTTCTTAGTTTAACATTTAATTTCAGAGAGTTCATGTACAAATGTATAGTACTAGTTAGTCAGATATCTTTCTCTATAGCAAGAGTTAGCAAACATTTTTATATGGCACCAGGTAGCAAATATTTTTGACTTTGTACCACAGATACATTGTCACATCCATCTAGCTTTGTTATTGATATTAATATTAATTGATATTAATATCAATATTAATATTAATAATATTAATCATTAATCAATGTTAATTAACTAAGTATTCATTACCTATTGCCAGTAGCTGCTTTCTGCTTTCAGCAGCTATTGGCAATAGGTAATGAATAAAGATGACTCTGTTCTCATATGTCTATATTTACAGCAACAACAACAAAAGAGACAATGGCTAGATTTGACAGGACATAATTTTCTAATCCATTTGTCCTAGATTGGACTGAGGGAGAACCCATATCCAACATTATAAGAAATTAAAAGTGTTGGAAATGTGGGGAATTAGCTCTGTGGTAGGGCACCCATGGGTTAATTACCCACTATCCCCCCAAAAAATGTTTTAAGGATAAAAGTAATCAGGGTGAAAATTCTTTTATTTAGTTATTATCACATATGACTTAGAATAGATTCACCTATAACACTACTATGTTCATCGGGATGCTAGAAAGAAAGTAAAAGCATCATTTCAATTGTTTAATGAAGTACAACATTGAGGTAATAATAATTTCATAGAAAAGTTATACAAACTTTAATGACTATATGAAGAATATGCCAAAGTCAAAATGTAATTCTGTTTTGGATTTCCAACATGTAGTATCAAAATTTTACATTCCTTTTTATTAATTAAGCATAATCTACAATCTAACAAAAATTATTAATCAGAAACTGAAGTTGTGTGTTAATTATGATCCACTGAAACATTTTATATTTGCAGTATTAGGTTTTATAGTATCTCCAGCTTGCAAAACTAACATTAAATCCTTTGCGGATTAATAGCTGTCATGTGTGCTCTACTTCAGTATAAAGTAATATAAATTAGCTTCATAATTTGTCAATTAATATAGTTCATCACTTCTGAAACTCTTTTAACTCTTATGTGCACTTACTGCTATAGTTACAGGTACATATTTTTCTGAAAAAATTTTTTTCTTGATTCTTAAGTTATAAGAAAGAACTTTGGTTCTGTTTTTTTCTCTCTGTATTTCAGTTTCCTGACTGAGCAGGCTACAGAGATAAGACATTTCTGAGTAAACTCAGTGGAGATGGAACCAGACTTAAGGCAATGACCCTGAGCAGCCACCATCAAAAACCTTTGTGCTATTTTCTCCAGTAGTTTTTCTCATTAAAAAATAAATACACTTTAAAGCATTTTCTTTTCCTAAAAGTTATTCAAGGTTGAAAAATGAATTCATTTCATTTAAGAAAAAAACTATTTTTTAAAAAAATAATGGAATAGTCTCATTAATAAATGTTTAGCCTCTTTCTCTTTCTGTTTCTCCATCCATATTCCCTCCCACTCACATTAAATATCTTTCATAAATCAACGTTGCTGTGTCCTCTAGAAATCAAGTAGCCTGTAGTTTCCTATAGAACACAGTTTTCGCTTTATATGAATAGGTTTTGGCAACAATTCTAGAGCTCATTTCCCCGATTCTAGAGTTTCTTTACTCTCATCAGTCTACCACCACAGCAGAATTTCTTAATTATGTTGTTAAAAATATCATGTGTCATGCAATGCCCACTATTTTGCCTAAATATGGGTATTATTAGTAAACAAATAAGCAAAACTAGAAAAAATTAATATCTCAGGCAACACAAGAATACCTTCAACCATGGCTAGTACATCAGACTCAGGAAAAGAAAGCTTAGAAAGGTGTTGCATATATAGTCTCACCTCCACCCAGCTTTCTTTTGTAAAGGCTTGCCTTTGCCCCAGACCTTAGAAATCAAACATTTATGAGCAACTTCAGGGGGAAAAATTAAGAGACACTTCCTGTTGAAATATGTTCTCCGCCAATAACATCAAGAAGATGAGAAAGTCTGAGGTAATGGCTGAAGTTATTAATTATAAACTTAATTTTTGAAGAAAAGAAATTAAGTTTGCTATAACAATTGAGTTGCTTTGCTAATAATTTCTTTGATACTGAATTGGGTTCCAAGGGCTGCCTTAAAATTAACTAAAAGTGAACTGGCATAAAACAGCAGACATTTGGGGGGCTGTAAGTCTGAAGTCAAGATACCAGAGGACTGTGTTCCTCTGCAGTCTCAGGAAAATGTGCATGATGTCCAATGTCTGGGGACCCAGGCGTTCCTCACCCAGAAGATGCCTCGCTGCTTCTGCCATCACATGGTATTCTTCCTGATTCAGCGTCTAAAGTTCATTCTTCTCATAAGGACACCATTAATATCGGACTATCTTCCCTTCCCTTCCCGATGTATTTTGGGTGTTGGAACTTGGCTCAGCAGGGACCCGCCTGACTGCAATAGAGGAGACCTTGGGTTTCATCCCTAGAACCGCAAACAAAGAAAAAAGGTAAATGATTCTGATTGCATTTGTAAAAACTCCATTCTCAAAAGGGTAAAACACCCATGGAAACCGAAAGCTATCTGTTTCAGGGCCCATTCCCTTTGTCCTGACGCAGGGCAGGAACCCGCAGTCCAAGCCCCATCTCGGAGCTCCGCCCCAATACCCCTGGGCACAGCCTTGCCCTCGATGCACAGGTGCACGCACTGGCGCACGTGCTCATGCTCGCAGGCTCGCCCGCACGCACCGCCAGCTGCTTCTGCGCCCTGGGTTTCTGGGAGTCCTGGAAGAGGCCGGCAGACTGGGGAGAAGGACGTACTTTCCAATCCCCCAGGTACTTCCTACTGACTGCTGCCTGGGCTCTTCGCTCCTGGTCCCATGGCTTCGTCGCCCTCTGGGGAGGCGTGGCGGCACCTTTCCCGTTTGCAGTCCCCGATGAGATCCTGGGGACTCCCACAGGGGCAGCCTGGGCCCTCACCACTGTTCTGCTGTTGGCTTTCCCGGAGCCTGGAGAGCCTCAGGTAGGGCGGACTTCAGTATCCCTCGCTGTGTGTGGCAGCGGGCACAGTCCTGGCTGGAGAGGCATCAGGCGAGGAGTTGGGCCAGGCAGTGCGTGGAGAGGGGGCGCGCTGTCTGTCGCTGCGAGGCAGTGGTGCTCTTACAGGTGGCTGGGTGGATACAGTGGAGATTATAGTTGTAGGCCAGTGGGGCAGAGGAGGGGCTGTGCTGTTCCTGGTGCTCACTCCTTCAGGCGGCTGAGTGGGTGTGGTGGGGTTATAGAGCTCATAGTTGGGTGTAGTTGTGGGACAGTGGAGGGGGTGTACTTGGGAAGCTGCTGGAGGTGGAGCCCCTCGCCTGAACTGGGGAAAGGGAAAGGGAGAAGAGTAAAACACGTGAAATCAAGGGAAGCTTGTCTCTATTGTTAATAGTATGGATGTATCATATTTTAAAAACTTTTCTGAACTATATCTGCAAGTGTTTTTTTTTCTTCACAGAAGTAAATTCCAATTTTTCAGTGTAAGTCCAGCCATTAGCTGATTTGTAATGATTCAATTTTTTTTAATATACCAATGGCTTCCATATTTTAAAACAACCCATTTTATGGAAACCATTTTTGAAAGTCCTCGTTTACTTTGCCTTATATTTCACTATTTCCCTATAAGTAGAATTACTCTCCATTGACATTTTTCTTTATGCTATGCAAAGGATATATTCGTTCTGAAATACTTTGATGTGCATTCTTCCAGTGTGTCTTATGCATGCCTCATGGAAAATCAGTTTTCAGTTGGTTTTGTCTTAAAATGAGAGATAAGCACTGGAACTGAAATGGCTAAGTTTTAAGACATTCACCTAATGTCTTCTGATGACATTTTTCTCTGTTGAGACATGTATTTTATAGATGCATGTCTTTGTAATAACACACATATTGCATGCCTTTTGTTGTTTATACAACCAGTTACAGTAAGAATTTTTTTTGTTATTGTTGATGGTTTTGAACATCTGTGTATTGTTCAATAGATGGGGATTTATTAAATTTATGATCAGCATCCTGATAAAAGAGGCTGTTAGCTAAGTTAGGGTTAATTTTCATTTTACCACAGGGTCATATGTCATAACTAGATTTCTCTTAGGGGTTACACAAGTTAACACCAAAATAGATAATTAAGAATATTAACATATTAACAATAACTATTACAATTAATTTTTTGCCTTTGAGATTTCACCATGGGATTGAGAACTACATGAGGAATATCTCTTAGAAGTTATTTTAAGTGTAGAAGCTTAATAAATTTGTCTGGATGCAACCAAGCTTATATATTTTAATTGAACTACTAAAACCCTAAAATCATATCACCTTCTGATTTTCAATATATAGAATACTTTCTGAGGGTTGGTTATAATTGTCTGAGTTCACTTTAAAATTTTTACCATTAAGAATACCTCAAAATGCAAATGAAGGCTCTCATGAGAAAAGTAAATATGTGAATTTTTGTTTTCCCATAGCAGTTCTGTGGAGCATCCCAGAGCCCCAAAGTCCCTGATAAGCTCTTCTAGTTGAACATTGTAAATCTTGCTAAGTGCTGCTGATGGTGGGGTATGATAATGGTGGTAGAAATGAAGAGAAGGGATGCATACTTGATTTTTTAAAAGTTTCTTCTAATTATACATGACAGTAGAATGAATTTTGAGATGTCATACATAAATGGCATTTAACATCTCATTCTTCTAGTTGTATGTGGTATAGAATCATATTGGCATGTAATTATATGTGTACCTAGGGTAATAATGTTCATTCATAGGTATTCTTTCTACACCTTTACCCCCCTCCCCTCCCTTCTCTCACCTTTGCCTAATTGAAAGTACCTCTATTCTCCCCTAGAAGGAATCCTCCTGTCTCAGTCTCCCACCTCATTGGCATTACAGGTGTCCACCATTGTGTCTGGATTTCATTCTCATTTATTCTGACTTCATGGGTAATATTTCTTTTCTCAAAGATTTATTTCGATTGGCACATAGTAAGTACATATTGATATGGTATAGTGTTATCATTTTGTTTCATGGGTAATGATCTATCTCAACTTTTATCATTGCTTTGTTGTAAATCTATTTTTAAAAAATCTTCCCTATAGTTAGTTTTGGATATACAATTACTTCAGCTATATTCACCCAGTTCTGCCATAGAACACCAGAACTTATTCCTCCTAACTGTAATGGTGTTCTGGTTGACAAATCTCTCTGCATCCTCTCACACTCTTCCCAGCTTCTGGTAACAACTATTCTCTCAACTGCTGTGAGATTTATTGTGTTAGATTAGACATGTAGGTCAGATCAGGTAATAGTTGTCTTTCTGTGCCTGGCTTATTTTATTTAGCATAATGTCCTCCCTGTCCATCCATGTTGTTGCATATGACCGGACTTCATTTAATTTTATGGCTTCATAATATTTCTTTTTATATATCACATTTTTAAAAATTCAGTTTGTCAGTTTATGGGCACTTCTGTTGTTTTCATTTCCTGGCTATTATGAACTGTGCTAAAATCAATACAGTAGTTAAGGTGTTTCTTTAACATGTCCATTTCATCCCTTTTGTATAAACCCAAAGTGGAATTGCAAGATCATGTGGTAGCTCTACTTTTAGTTTTTGGAGGAAACTCCTTATTGTTTTTTTGTAGCAACTGAACTAGCTTACATCCAACTATCACATTCTTCAAAAATGGTTTTTGTGATTTGCCTACCACATGTATCCCAATACTTTCCCTAATATTATGGCTTTCCAAAATGAAAGTATATGCCTAGCCAAACCACTATCTCACTATTTTCAATAGTGTCATGTAAAAGGAAATTTTCTAAAGTTTCCCAAACAAACAATGACAATTTCTGTCTGGAACTTTATTAGATTTTTATGCAAAGTTATCTTTGACTTTCTTAATCATTTCCGCAGTTTATTTCAATAAACTTAATTTTTAAGTTTCCACTGTATTATTAGTTTTAAAAATTGATTTGTCATTTTTACTTTACCATATTTGTTAATAGTGCCTCAAATCTACCTTTGTATCCCAGACTATAGTTTAAAAATGAAGAACTTCACAGATACTGTTGAATTTATGTATTGAAATGCAAGAATAAATAAAATGGCCATGTGAAGCATGAATTAAAAAAATAATAATTTGATATTGTTCAAAAATAATTTCAATAACAATGCTATGAAATTAAGATGCTAATATTTCAAATATATTTAATTTTCTAGCACTTAAGACAAATAATTAAACTAATCACCAAGAAAATAATAAGTACATGCATTATTATTTAGGCTGTTTATATATCCCTGTGAGTCTCAGAATTATTGCATTTTATTTGGTTCTAAAGAAAAGTCATATATTACTATTCCTGCATCATTTAAATAAAATATTTTTCATTATTGTTTTAGTTCTGCCTGGCATTTAAAGTTTTTCTAGTAGACTTAGTGTATTAACTTATTAATATATTCTGTTTAACTTGCATGGTAGATTCTTTCAGATTATGTGGGAATATTTTGACATGCATAATGTATTTTTATTTGGTCAACATACTGTTTTTTTAAGTTATATAATTATGAACCATACAAACAAAAATACTTTACAAAGGTCACATCAAAATGAAGAGAAGTAAAGCAATTTCATTAAAAATATAACATTTTGTGTTCACCATTGAGCATCAAATTTCTTAATTATCATATCTTGTCATTTTTCTCCTTCATTTCCTAACACAAATTATATTATTTAATACATCTTATAAAAATTGAATTTTTTGTTTGTTTGTTTTTGTTTTCGTGGTCCCTACGGGGAATTTTTTTTTGTAGTGCTAGAGATTGAACCCAGGGCTTTCTGCATGCAAGCCAAAAACTCTACCAACTGAACTGTCTCCAGTTCTTGAATTTTTATTAATAATTTTTTTCCAGCCAAAGTGAAATTTTCCAAATATTTCTATGTGTGGGTGTAACACATAATATGACTATGGGTCATATTACATTTATGTACATTCATACAACACATATGGGGAGAGAAGGAAAGAATGAGTATTTTTTTAAAAAAATATTTTTTAGTTGCTGATGTACCTTTATTTTATATATTTTTAATTATTTTAATTTATATGTGGTGCTGAGGATCAAACTTAGTGCTTCACACATGCCAGGCAAGTACTCTGCCACTGAAGCACAATCCCAACCCCAGAATGGTTATTTTTGTGTTTAGGTAATGATATTTGTCTGTATGTGTATTTTTCCCATAAAATTTGACTTAAAAGTGAAGTATGATAAAATGATCTGAAATTAAATAGTTAATAAACAGAAAAATTAAGATTCTAAGTCTGGTCTGGTGCTACATTCATTTTTCTGTAATAGGCCTTTGAATATCAGATATTGATCAGGTAAAATCAGTAACAGTGAAACTGACTATCTGGGGAAGATAATCAATATTAAACATATTTGAGAAATTCAGAATATCAACTGTGTTTCCTTTTTTTTTTCCTTTTTCTCTTTTTATCATAGTTTTTTTCCCCACTAATTGCAAAGTATAGCATCTATCACAACCTCTTTTTGTCATCCACTTTGGCTACCTAAATAATTTGTTTTGAAAATTTATAATGTATTATCCAATATGATATATAATTGTAAAAATTTGAGACAAAGGTTTTCAACTTTTTGTACATTATTTTTATTTCTGTGATTTTCTCAAATTTATTTTAATGAAAACACATGTAATGGGAGATATTTTTTTTAAATTTCAATGTTGTAATTTTTGTAGGTCTTGATCTTCATGTTTGTTGTAATATAGAGTTATATACTAACCAGAGAATAATCTTATTTTGAAAACATAGGACATAATGTCAATTAAATAGGAGAATTTACAAGTTTAAGGGCAACCTCAACAACTTTGTGAGACCATTTCTCAAAAATGATTCCATCTTCATCACTGAAAATAAAAGTTGGGGAATCTAGCTCAGAGGTAGAACACCCTTGGGTTTATTCTCTGGTGTTCAAAAAATATGAATAAAAATAAATGAAAAAATGACCAATTAGTTGATAACAATTTTTGAAAATAAGCTATTAAAGTTTGTTTTGTGATTTAATTGGAACAAATTAAAGGATAAGGCTATTTTATTCTAATCATAATATTGTACAACTCAAAGGATTTATTTTGATAATTTTTATATTACTGAAATATTGGAGTATTACATTAATTATTTATCTCTCTGTCAATAACTAGTTGTCAGCTAGTTATATCTAGTGTATAGTCAGCTGGATTTGGCCACAATTTTTTGATAATATCAATCATTGAATTATAAATATGGCTCAAGAAACTTAATCTGGAGGCTTACTGAGGCTGGGATGTGAGTGAGAAATATTTAGCATGAAAATAATAACATGGACTTTTGAAAATATTTCTCTTTCTGTATTTGATATAAGAATCTATTTATATATTTACACATTTGATTGGAGGTTTAAAAGGCAATTTGATATTACAGCTTTTTATATGACAAGAGAGGAAACAGCTACCTTGTCCTCTAAATGGAGAAGACATGTGTTCTCTTCATGTCAGATCATCAAGATCTGAACCATTTGCTATTAAGGAATTGAAGCAATTTTCTTATATTCTTTGTGTTCCTAGTTCTCCATCTAAAAGTAGCAATCAATGTAGTAGTTTTTTTAAGAGCATTTTGTATTAGTTTTAAGTAAATGGCATATGGAAACAGCTTACATATGTAGCCGATACCTAACAAAAATAGCAACAACATTCATTTTTTAATTGTCATCCATCTCATGGTCCTTTTTCATTATGCTACAACAGAGCCATAGGATTAGAGAGATTTAATTTCTGAGAATATCAGTGATTCTTTGTGATGTAAGGTGTGACAGCGAGCTATCTTTCTGTGGTTCGTCTGTCATAAATCAATTGGTGATGAATGGTTCCTTTTCTGCACATACGTTTGAAAAGTTTATGTATTGGTAAACTGTTGGGTGACATATTTGGAACACAGTCAGTTGTAGCTACTTTAAACAATATTACTAACAGCCTTCTAAATTGTCTTCATGACACCTATGTTCTGCACCTTTTCCTATTATTTTCACTTCCACCACAATTTTCTTTCTAAAAATAATCTTACTCTTGTCACATTACTTCAGGTGTACCTTTAGGATAAGAATACAAACAAAAAAGAAACTAACAAGTATAATGGATTCCTTTTGTTAGGCAACAAGCTAAATGTACTGTAGAAGTTATCTAATTTAGTTCTTCCACTGATTCTTTAATAGAGGTGATTGTTTTCCCAATTTTAACTACTGAAGAAACTGGCAGAAGTAAGATGAATCATGTTCTAGTGGCATCATCCTCTCATTCTAATTGAGAATTAATGAAATATCTGTCAGTGATTTTCTGCTCCTTGCAACTTAGAAGAAACATGCTTTTATGCACTGAAAATAAATATTAAAAAGAAATGTCTTGTTACACATTTTTATTAAGAGAGTAGAACAATAAAAACCCTAAGTATCAGCAGTCTGATATAAAATAAATATCATTTTAATATCTACATCAATATTTCTGGGAATAATATTTTAAAAAAATGATCTAAGGTATTTGAAAAAAGCTACAACACTTCACTGAAATAAGTAGCACTGTTATATTGCTTTTTAACTATAATAAACACTCAGGATATATTGAATTAAAAATAATTTTTAGAATTAAGCTATAAAGTATGATATTTAACTAGTTCAATTTTATTTAAAATATTTGTGTATGATGAAGAAGTGTGAACAAGACTAACTAATCATAACAGAGATACCTGTGAGTAGTTCTACCAAATATTCAACTCTATCATGATACTATAGTAAAGCTTTATAGTATGGACACGAGATAGTAGATCTGTTGTATGAGAATAACAGTAGAAAACTAGAAAAGTTTCTAATTCTTTTGAAAATGCATCTGATAATGCAATTTTAGAACTTGAAATTTTTATATTATTAAGTGCATTTCTAGAAATTTTGCCTGAAGTTACAGGAAAAAAAATGTGACATTTTTTGGATGAGTTCATGCTATTATATTGTAAGTTAAACAGCAGAAAGTTGCTTTTTGTGTTATATTTTTCTTTTTACAGATGTTTGATAATGGGATCCCTTAAGTTTGACATATTTTATACAATAAAAAAGTTGGGAAATTATTCCTGGTGAACAGTAGTTTGTTTTTTTGTTCTCCTTAATGGTCCCCACGACAGTTATTTAGGCTGACATCTAAAAAGGTTATTGCTGACTTTAAAATACATGTTAGACCAGTTTCTGTTATCATAATATTAATTATTGTCATAACCTAGATTCAATATCATACCTAACACTGTGGGAGAGTAGTAGGGATTGTTGAAGAAAGGGGTAATAAAATAGAACACATTGTATGTTCAAGTTCTTATAGGCATGACATTAAGCACCTTGCAGCACAACAAGTTGTAGGTAAATTCTTCTCAGTCACATTATCACTTGTATCTTTAGTAGAAGTGCATGAGCATCTCAATATAGAATCAATGCACAATTAAGGAAGGCTGACAGTAATTTTTATGTAATTTTTCATCTGCCATCTTTAGTAATTTAATTAATATATATTTTCTTCTGCAATAAATATAACATCAGCATTTCAACTGTTTTGCAGAAATTTAAAATTCCTGTTTCATCACAGTGAGAGCTTTAATAAATTTGTTATAATTCTTAAAACATTTATGATAAATATTATCATAATTCATTATTTATAGATCAAACTACTTTATATTCTTTCCTAAAAATAGCATTTTAAGCAAAAATTGTATATTTATACCTACTCCCATTTTATTTTTAGGTATGCATCTCTAAGAAAAGCAGATTTTTCTGAAAAGTAATAAAAATTACATTTGTGATTAGCTTCAATGTGTATTATGCAACTTACAAAGAACACTATAAAATATGTGTACATGTTAAATACATTTAAGTATATATATATATATATATATATATATACACATAAATATTATAGTTTATTCACATACACATGTATGCAATATGTTTTGTTATTCTAGAACAGAAGTATCTAGGGAGATCTTTCAGATTCAATTACACTGAATTCTAAATAAGCAAGTTGAAATGTATATATTTCTCTCAAAACAACTAATGGAAATAAAGAAAACTTTGATTTTTAAATTAATTTAACAACTGTCTATTGTGTTCAAAAATAGTAATGTAGTTAAATTAGAATTCAAATTCATACTTATAGATTTTTTCAAATATTTGAGCTTTTTAAATTTTTGCATGAGTCCAAAATAACAATGAAATGACCTAAATCCATAACCTAAGGGACCAGTTTTCCACTTTTCACTTCCCAGTAACTAATTGTGTATCTATTCTTTCCCTATTCTGCAATAACTCCTGGTAATGACTAAAAGCTGTTCTAGAAATAGTAGTAGTAGTAGTAGTAGTAGTCGTAGGTGAATGTATTTTTTAATGCCATTTTTTTTCAATTTTGTAATCTCTTTATTTGATACATGGCTGCATTATCTCTGCCCACATGTGGTTTAGAGATAAGTAACAGAGCAGAAGGGTGAAACTCCTCTTCACTGTGCTATCCTTTATAGGAACACATTAGTAGCAACAAACCTGCTCTCATTTAATGCAGACATTGAAGCCAAAAACATGGTGTACATCAGTCACCATTATTTCTAAATTATTTGAAATATATTTCTTTAAAATTAACAGTGATGCATGCTAACAAATACTGATTATAAGCAGAATTTTCTTGATTAGAATAGTAGCAAATGTTGAAATTCTCCTCGTATTCCTTCTCCTTTTGTAGCTCATGTGTATACTTAGTTTGTCTCAATGAATTGAGTCCACATTTAGAATTCTAGAGACTCATGTATAAACCTGGACTTCAAGCTTCTCTGAAGGAACCTCATGTGGTCTCACTTGAGCCATAATACTTTATGGTGTGGTGTACAGGGGTGTATCCAACATGCTGGAAATATGTGTTCTCCAGTTTGCTGCTGGCAACTACAGCATTCACTCAGACCACCTACTTTGCCTCTATAAATGAATTTATAAGTCTTTTATAATATATTTTGATAAAGATTTCATAGTGGTTTCTACTGGTATACAAGAACATGGCCTACATAATATATTATGCATCTCTTTGAAATGGGATTAAATTTTTAAGTTTAGAATTTGGCATTTGAATAGTTTTCTTTCTATATACTATAAAAATCATGTTCCCATTAGAATTTTTGAAAGTCTGATTAGGTTACTTATTGCTAGAAGTGGATAAATAATTGCTAGAAGTAGATAAGTCATGGATGTTGCAAGCTGTCGTATGTATTACTTTTCAGTTTTGTTCCTTAAAAATACAAGTGATTTAGTGTCTTTCATGATGCTAAAAATATTCTGTATAGATCAGCATAAATCTTGTTGATACACAAAATTTCTGAATTAAATTTTTCCTAAAATTATAAATAATTTAAGTAGCAATTAACATGAAACCAGGGTTAAATTTTTTTTTGAAAAGTAGCTTAGTATTATGTTACCAGGATTATCATTGAAAGTGAGAATACGTTTTTAACATTATTTTTATTAAAGTCTATATTATACATAGTATTTGGGTTAATTCTAACAAAATCATACAGAAATGGAATTCCAGTTGGGTTAATGATCCTCTTTTTTCCCCTTCTGTCCTAACTCTCCTCCTCCATTCTCTTCTTCCTATTTGCCTAGACATTCTTTCACTTGTCTATTTATTTATATTTGATTGCTTCTTTCTACTTATACATAAAGGTGCTATTCCCTGTGGTATATTTGTATATGCATATAACATGATTTTTAAAGAATCCCTTCTTCATTGCCTTCTCTTTCTCATTCCCACTCTTCCTCTCAATCTTCTTTTTTCTACACCAGTGGTCTTCCCTATGTCTTATGATATTCTGTTCTTCTCTTTTTATTTAACTTCAGCTTCTGATATGAAACTTTTGACTTTTGAGTTTCTTGGTTTGGCTTATTTCACCTAGCATGATATTCTCGCCCCCCATTTACCAGCAGATGGCATAATTTATTATTTATGGCTGAGTAAAACTACATTGTATGTATGTGTACCACAATTTCTTTATGCTTTCATCTATTGACAGGCACCTGGGTTGATTTCATAAGTTAGCTACTCTTAATTGTGCTACTATAAACACACGTGGCTGTATTACTATACTAAGCAAATTTTATTTTAGTAATTTTGGGAAAATACTGAGTCATGGGATGGCTGGGTCATGCTGTTTCTCTTTTTAGGTTTGGGGGAATCTCCAAACTGTTTTCTTTTTTTTTAATTTTAATATTTATTTTTTAGTTCTCGGCAGACACAACATCTTTGTCTGTATGTGGTGCTGAGGATTGAACCCGGGCTGCATGCATGCCAGGCAAGCGCGCTACCACTTGAGCCACATCTACCGCCCTCCAAATTGTTTTCCAGAGTTGTTGTACTAGTCTGCAGTCTCACTAGCAGTGTACAAGTGTGTCTTCCCCCTATATCCTTACCAGCATGTATTACTATTTTGTGTTCTTGATCATTACCAGCATGGCTGGAGCAAGATGAAGTCTTAGTGTAGTTTTGGTTTGCATTAATCTAAGTGCTAGAGATGTTTCACGTATTTTGGAGGCTTTTTTTTCCTTAGAAATTTCTGTTTAGTTTTTTTGCTCATTTATTGACTGGGTGTTTTTTGTTTGTTCCTTTGGTGGTTTTTATTATTTTTGATGGTATTTTGTTATTTTTTTAAATATTTATTTCTTAGTTGTAGTTGGACACAATACCTTAATTTTATTTATTTTATGTGGTGCTGAGTATCAAACTTAGGACCTCACATGTGCTAGTCGAGTGCTGTACCTCTGA
Organism: Ictidomys tridecemlineatus; assembly: GCF_052094955.1. Lineage (NCBI taxonomy): Eukaryota > Metazoa > Chordata > Mammalia > Rodentia > Sciuridae > Ictidomys > Ictidomys tridecemlineatus. Next base: position 62,886,629 of record NC_135489.1, read on the forward strand.
GACACAATCCTATCCCAGTATTAAGTTCTTTTGAGTTGGTTATTTCTGTTTGTTAATGTCCTATCAGTGGATTACCTGGCAAAAATTCTCTCCATTTCTGTAGGAAAAATATATTTTTATATTGAGCTTTCTAACATGTAAGATAAATATCTCTCATAAATAAGAGAAGACACAGAAACTAATTAAGAAAAAGCAACATAGTTTATTCAAAGTCTATCTCTTTTAATTCAGAGCCCATTATCTTTGTGACCCTTTTGGAACAGGAATGCCTGACATTGGTATCTGGGATTCTGATTGCATAAATTGAATCAAGAGGACTTGTATAACATGGAGAAAACTTTCATGTCATTGGGAAGCTTTCAGAACTATATCCATGCAACTTAAATTCTTTACATGTGAATGTTTCCTTTTAAAAATCAATGTTAAATAGGTGTTAAGCAATGAGAAACCTATTTCTGTAATATTGGACATACAATGCACAATTCCTCTAAAAATAAAACAAGGAATCTTACTGATGAGGCTTGGTATTTCTGGAAAAGTAGACATTCTTCAAAATATGATTGATACACCCTACTGGCAAGTTGAGAATTTTGCTCGTTGATTAAATATAATACTTAAATTCTTTACTAACATGTGTTAGGGAATGGGGCTACTGAGATAGAAGATACAGTTCATGTTCTTGAGATGCTCTTGGTTGAGGTGTGTGCAGTTTACATAACTCCAAGATGCCATGATGAATGCTGTGACAAAGGCAAGGATTTGTGGAAAGAGTAAGTGTTGGAAGCAGTTTTAGAAATGACTGGAGTTCATGTGGCCACTCTAGGCAGAAGAGATGCATTTCAAAGTGGAACAGCAGCACATATGGAAGCAGAGTGGGAAGAGTAGGAAGTGGCTACTCTTAATTTACATTATTATTATATACTTATATTCATACAGTATTTTGTAAGGTTAAGTTCAGTTGAGAAGTATTAATTTTGTGAATAAATTATTTATATTTTTTTCAGAGTGGCCAATCACCAGTTTTACTCACCATAAAGAAAAACAGACTGATGATGGTAGAATAAAGCAACCATACGTACAGTTGATGATAAGGGAAGGTATAGCACAATTTTTATTTATTTATTTTTTTTGAAAAGGCTTAATATTATAGGAAAAATCATTCAAGTTAAAAATATTAAATTAATGGGAATGACGTAACCATTGGAATATAGTGAAATAGATGAACATGAACTACATTTAGGGATAAAAGCAGTTATTTAACTGATGAAAATAAGAGTATGTCGTATGACTCATGTGTCCTTATAATTATTAGCTGATGATTATTATTTGATTTTATTGATCACATGGTCTTGTGTTAGCTATAGTGTTCATTTTAGTTTTATAAATATGGACTTTTAGTTTTCTATTTTTTTCTCCAGTATTGAACTTTTTAAACTTTCTTTTAGATTTTATCTTCTCTTGTTATAATTTCCTTTTGGAAATGCTTTGTTGAGCATAAATAAACATTGAAAAGAATTTTGTTCTTTTGATGATTGTTTGCTTTAAATTACTTTCTTTGTGGAATATTATTTTTTATTATTTCTAAATGAGTTTTAATTGCTATAGACACACGTTGTTAATTTCTAATGAAAAAGAGGGTAACATATGCTTGAAGGCTGGTTGCAAGATTATATATGTAGCATTGATGCTTCTCAGAGTGAATGACTGAAGCAACAATGACTATTATTATCATAGTGCTACTGTTATTATATTATACCTGCAAATAGCTTTTTTACTTCTTCACCTTTGGCTGACTGTGAATTACAATGTTACATAACCCTAGGAAGCAAAAGGAGCTTTATTCATCAAAATCTTTGCCAACTCCAGATGAATGACCTAGTCAGAGTTACTGTCCATTGAAGGATTTTAAGTTTGTAACTCTCCCCTTTGGGGACTAAAGATTTCTTTTTTTGTGTGTTTGTTTTCCTTTTAGACTTACAAATGATTTTCAAAGATAAAGGCTTGATCTTCCAAGATGTTTATGTCTGTTAGTGTATGTAAAGAAAATATATCAAATTGCTAAAATATAATAAATTGGATGTTTAAATAAATTTATTAAAAATACTTAAGGTTGAAGTCATCTCTCTTTTTTTAGAAAAACCCTCATGTTGGCTGTGGAACATAAACCAACACAAATAGTTGATCTGCTTTTTCAATGTGTTGTTAATGTGTCTCTTCAGATAACTGTGGATGGGTTGCCTTGTCTTATGGAATTGCTAGTGGCAATACTGCATAAGTATTTACATTACAATACTAGTCAACATTAGATGCATATTCACAATAGTTACACCTGCTGTATCTCACACATGAGGTGAGATTTTATACTGTCACTATGTATGGAACAGTAGTGAGTTAGGACAGTTCATCATTCAGAAACCCTTCAAAAGTCTACCCTAGAGGTAGTGATGACACTTTGGGTGAGGATGAGGGAGGTGAGGTGAGGGGGAATGGGGGCAGGAAAGATGGTTGGAGTGAGATAGACATTATTACTTTGGAACACGTATGACTGCAAATTTAGTGTGACAGTACATCATGTATAATCAGAAATGAAAAGTTGTGGTGCAATTGTGTACAATGAATCAAAATACATTCTGCTGTAATTAAAATAGAAAAATAATTAAAATAAATGAATTAATTTTTAAAAAAGTAGTGATTTGTGCATGAGTCACCTCCAAGGTTTGTTCTCTCCTCTCTTCTCCCCTCCCCTCTCCTCTCCTCTTTATACATTGGTAGGAAATTGTTCTAGCACTGAGGTATACCACTAGCCAGTATCTTAAAACTTTGTAAGCCTTTATCCTTAGGGTTTCCAGCATTATCCATTTCATTCCAAGCATAACCCCTACTCATGGGCACAAATAGTATCACACCTATGATTTTTCTAATTAGCTATTTGGGTCTTGAAATGCCTAGTTTAGCAGAAGTTAGCTTTTCCACCATTATCCTTTAATTTACCAAGGACTTAATAATATCCTTGAAGTCTAAGGAAGATAATTCTGTAGTCAGATGGAGGAAGATAAAGGGATTTAAAATCATTTCTTTGTCTCTGTCAGTTCTGTTACTGTAGTGTTTCTGCCAGAACTGACCCTGTAGATTGGTAGTGAATAGCTTTTATTACAACATGTCCTGAGTCCCAATCCCTGAGTCTTCATGATAACACACACTTAGACTCAAAAGTTACAACATTCTTTTTAGGTCACATGCACTCATGCTTTTTTACTCAACCATTATTTTCAAGCAGCAGCACTGTTCTTTGACACCTTTGCCTCTAGCTTTGACCAACAAATATTAAGTACTCTGACCCTGTATCCTTTTAGGAGCCTTATTTGGAACCCCTATATTAGCCTTACCCTGTTGGGTACATTATTGTTTGAGGATTTTGTCTTTTCTATGAGAAAATTGATATTATTCAAAGCTATCAGAGAGCTTCAGATAAGGTCACTGAAAGAGATGGGAGTTTTCTGTCATCTTGGCTACCAGGTGTGTGCCCTGAATTGTTCCCTTTTTTTGAAATAGATTCCTTTTAACTGCAGGGGCAGCGGGAGGCGGAAATATCACTGTTTCCCAGGGTAGGTGTCAACTTTTCATTGGCACCTCTAGTGGTTTGTTTTTTTTTTTTTTTTGAGTAATTGAAATTTCCCCAGCTGTTACAAATACTGCCTAAAGTTTTCCGCATATATCAAGTTGTTCTTCGAAAGAAAGAGATTAAGCAGATTCATTGAATGTAAGAGAGCTAAACCCCATTATGACTCTTCAGTATCTGTTGTGTTAAAAAGGATTTTGTCTTCCAAGTCAGTTGGAGATAAACATGGAGATATAGCTACTCTTACAATGATCTGCTGATTCTGTTCAACTAGGTGGAGAAGAAATAGTAGTAGTCCAAACCAGTTCTTGCATTTGTTGTTATTGATTAGTCTCTCAAAAGAGGATGATTGTATTCTCTAATTTAAGAGATATTTATAAATAAAGTTATAAATTAACTTAATTGCTGATTTGCTCTGAGTTACTAAGCACAAAGAAGAGCACGATTGATAATGAAAATTAGGACTTGAGCATTTTTAAATAACTTTAACATTTTAATACTAGAACTTATGGAAAATGCATATTAGTTATATTTGATATCTAAAAAGTTAAATATGCCATTATTTTACTACTTCTCTTAACATATTTCAATATTTCTTAGTAAATCTTCTTAACAAGTTGGTGAACTAAAGTGATACAACCCATATTTCCTACAAGGCCTTAAGCCTAAGACTTGTGCAAGAACAAGGAGATATTGTTTACAGAGACAGGGAATATTCTGAGTTCATGCTACACTAGTTAATATATTTGCCTGTCTTGCTCTCAAAGCATGATCATTTCGTCTTACTTTTTTCTTCTTTATTACAAGTTATGGGTGCAGTGGCACATGCATTCACTCCAGCTACTTGGTAGCCTGAGCCAGGAGAATCAATTGAGCCTTGGCCATTAGTGTGGAATGCCATCTCAAAAATAGAGCAAACATTTTAGAAACAATTTTCAAGTTAATAAAATGTCTATAGTGCTTACAAATTTGGAGAGTATATGAAAAAGTTCTGAAAGTAGATCTAAAGTCCTATATTTGGGCAGTGTTTTCTTATAAGTATTAAAATACGAATTTTATTACTTTTTTCAAACATAGCAACAGGAATCTAATTCTTCAATGTATAAAAGCAGAATCTAGGATGTCAGCAATTTTCATTCCAAGTAAGACTTACAAAAGTGAGTTACACTTGGTGTGCATGCCCTGTGTAATAAGAGTAAGAAAGTTTTGATCACAAAAGAACAATGGAAAAAAGTAAATGTTTAAATTCCATTCATATTTTTCTAAGTTTTTTTCTTGATCACATAGAATCCAGGATTATTTAGCAATTAATTGCATTAAATTTATTATCTAAATGATATTGTCATAAGAAATTTTATACTAATTTTGAATCTGAAATTTTATGTCTTTGCAGAAATAAGAAAAATATTTTAAAATTAGTAGGTTGTATTTCTTTTATCATGATATTTTAACAAATTGGGCTTTTCTATAATGTCACCTGTTATAAACACAGGTGTTCCTGTGAACTATTAATATCAACTTCTATTATGTGCACAAATTGGTGGATTTCACAGTGGTAATTTGATACACACATATACAATACTTGAATCCTAACCACTCTCCTTACTTCCATTTTTCCCCTCCTTTCTCTTGTTTCATTCCCAAATACCTTCCCTCTTCTTTAATAATCTCTCTTCCATTTTCTAGTCATTCTTATTTTCTTCCAAGATTAAACATGTTACAGAGAGCATGTGATACTTGGATTTTTGTTTCTGTTTTATTTTATTTTTTTTTCACATTTACACGATGACCACCATTTCCATCCATTTTACAGTTTTTGTCCTTGTTTCTTTTTAACTTTTTTATTCAGGGCTTTAAATATACCATTTCTTGCTATCCTGGACTTTAGAGTTTCTCCTCAGAAATCTAATATTTTTCTTATGTGTTTATAATTGCTTTGACTTTTAGAGATTTCAGTGTACCTTTGGTAATTTTATAGACTATTCTGTGTAAATGTTCTTTTCTGGTCATGTCCATTGGTGTTCTAAAAGCTTATTATACGTGGATGTCCATAACTTTCACAATATTTAAGAAATAATCTCTTTTATTCACTGAGAAAGCTTGCATTGCCTGTAGCTTGTACCTCTTCTTCATTGTGTGTACCAATGATTCATTAGATTAGTCTTTAAATTGTGTCCAGTGGGTTTTTAAGTTCTTTACAGTTCTTTTAATTCTTCTTTGTATTGTTGAATGTGATATTTCATGATCAACTTCAATATCTGATATTTTTTCTTTCACTTGATCTACTCTAAAGGTCTGACTTCAACTCGATATTTTTATTTGAGGTGTTGAGCTCTTTATTTTCAAGATTTCTAATTGATTCTTTTCAGAATCTGTAGTTAATTGTTCCTTTATGTCCTGCAATTTTTTTAAAAAAATTGTGTTTTATTTTATTTTTTATTTTTTTAGTTGTAGATGGACACACATGTTTATTTATTTATTTATTTATTTATTTATTTTTATGTGGTGGTCGAGTACCAAACTCAGGGTCTCACACCTTCGAGGCAAGTGCTCTACCACTGCACCCCAGCCCCAGCCCTGTTTTGCATTTTATTTAGAGACAGGGTTGCTTAGTATCTCATCATTGCTAAAGCTGGCGTCAAACTCTTGATCCCGCTGCCTTAGCCTTCTGAGCTGTTTTTTTTAGTTCTTTATGTGTCTGTGAGATTAATGTTCTCTGAGATTCAGGTGGTAAAGATGTTTTTTACATTTTGCGGGCTCTACATTCATGTTCTTGATCATTTTCTTTGCTGTGAAAAAGCTTTTTACTTTGTACTTTCCTACTTATTGACTCTTGATTTTATTTGCTGCAATTTAGAAGTTTTGTTGAGGATGTCAGTTCCTAGGTTGACTTGATGTTTTCTAGTGGGTACAGGATCTCTGGTCTAATACCTAAGTGATGACTTTGAGTTGAGTTTTGTGCACAGTAAAGGATAGAAGTTCAATTTGATTCTGCCATATACATATTTCCAGTTTTCTCAGTAGCATTTGTTGAGAAGGCTATTTTTTCTTTTAATGTATGTTACTGATGTCTTTGTCTACCATGAGATAGATATTTATGTAGTTTTGTCTTTGTGTTGTCTTTTCTGTTTCATTGGATTTCTTGCCTGTTTTATTGCCAAAATCATGACATTTTGTAGCTCTATAATTTGAGATTATATATTGTGATTATTTCACTTTTCTCACTAAGGATTGTTTTGGAAGTAGTGGGCCTCTTGTTTTTTCTTCAAGTGAATTTCACAAATATCTTTTCTATTTCTATGAAAAAATATCATTGAAATTTTATTAGGAATTGCAATCAAAATATAGTGTTTTGGTAATATGGCAATTTTGATAACATTAATTTGCCTCTCCATGAACATTAGTGATCTTCCATCTTCTAAGGTCATCTTCAATTTCTTTCTTTAGTGTTTTTTAATTTTTGTTATAGAGATCTTTTACTTCCCAAGTATTTAAAATTTTTTTGAGCCCATTGTGGTTCACCAACTGATTCATAATTGGTGTAGAGGACCATAATTGATTTATGGGTGATAATTCTATATCCTGCTACTATGCTGAGGTTTTTTTGAGTTCTAAGTTATTTTGGTGTAGTTTTGTGTCTTCTAAATATAGAATCTTGTGGTCAGCAAATAGGGATAGCTTGAGCTCTTCTTTTGCTAGTCATACCCCTTTCATTTCTTTTGCCAAACTGCTCTGGTTAGAATTTCAAGGACTATGTTGAACAGAAGAGGTGAAAGAGGACATCCTTGTCTTGTTCCAGGATTTAGTGGGAATGCTTCAGTTTTTCTGCATTTGGATGGATGTTTGCCTTGGATTTTTGGTATATAGCTTTTAAAATATTCGGATATGTTCCTATTCCTAGGTTTTCTACTGTTCTAAACATAAATGGATGCTGTACTCTGTCAAATGTCTATTGAGATAATTTTGTGACTTGTTTTAAGTCTGATGATGAATTACATTTTTTGATTTCCATAGGTTGAACCAATCTTTATTATGGTACACTATATTTTGCAATTTTCTAGTATTTTATTAAGATTTTTTGCATGTGTGTTCATCCAGGGTATTTGTCTAAAGCTTTATTTCTTTGATGTATCTTTGTCTGGGTTTGGTATCAGGGTGATTCTACCTTTAGAGAATTAGATTCTACCTTTAGAGAATTTAGAGTTTGGAAGAGTTTCTTCCTTTTATTTTTCATGGAATAATTTGATGCGTATTGCTGTTAGTTCCTTTTTAGAAGTTTGGTAGGAATTGCTAGAGAATCTATATGGTCTTGGACTTCTCATAATTGGTAAGTCAAAATACTGATCCATTAAAAAACAACTGGCTTCAAAAATGCTAGAAATGGCTGGGTTAAGTGGTGCATACCTATAATCCCAGTGGCTCAGGATGCTGAGACAGGAGAATCATGAATTGAAAGCCAGCCTCAGGAATAGTGAAGTACTAAGCAACTCAGTGAGACCCTGTCTCTAAATAAAATACAAAATAGGGCTGGGATGTTGCTCAGTATTTGATTACTTCTGAGTTCAATCTCTAGTATCAAAGAAAAAAATCTAGAATTATGAAAAAAAATGGATGTGTATAAATGCCCATGAATTATTCAGGTCACAAACAAGAAAGAAAAAAACATATAATTTAAAAAACAATAGATCTCTGCTTTTGTGGTGCTTGTGATTGACCCTATAGCATCATGAAATTGAGGCACATTCTCTGTGAGTGGGCTACATTTATAGTCCTTATCTTCCATTCTAAATAGTTTGAGAGCATACAGATTACATGCTGAAGAAGTATGGCATCTATAAAGGTCTGCCACTTAAGAGGATTATTGAGAAAATTGACATCATGCTGTATGACACAGTACTAAATGAACCATCCTGCTCTGCTGAAACCAGATAAACTCTTCTCAATGTATTTGACAGTCTCAAGAAGTCATAGTTTATAAAATGATCATCAAAAACTTTTATAACTACCTTGCCATGGGAAATAAGACTCTAAAGGGAATAGCATGCATGGATTGAAATAATCCTCCTCTTTTGAGTGGTGAGTATAAACTCAGTCTATATAATTTTAACAGTACAATTCTTTTCAAAATTAACATCATCACTATTTATTTCACCGTTGGGGATTGAAACAAGAACTCACACATTCTATACAATACATTACCACTTAGCTCCTTCCTCTGTCCTCAGTATATTCTCTCAGGGGAAGAAAAGTCACATTGTTTTTTGTTTTGTTTTATTTTTTGTTTTTTTGGTTTCCTTTGTTTTGTTTTGTTTATACTTCTAATGAAATTGAAGGAATTTCTTCTCCCATAGGAGATATATGGTTGGCACATTCTGAAAGCATGAGTGAGTTAATAGCCTATTTAAGTAATTTATGAAATCAGTTATGATATTGTCATATAATATTACTACATAACAATTTGATGCTACCTCCCTAATTCTTCTTTCTACATTTCCCCAGGACAATGCAGTGTGGATAAGAGTGTATAAACTCTGAATGGTGTTATCTTTCAACAGTTTTTATCCCTAGCGGTGGTAAAGCATTTTTTTGTAGCACACATAAGATAGGAAAAGTAGCTGGAAGTAAGAGATTAGCATCTTTTCTGTCTCCTATACTGGAATGTCTTTGTAAGCCTTCTGTCCCCAGTCTGTTGACTGCATTCCTCTATGTTCTATAGGTGTTTTCATATATTTGTTGACCATTTATATTTCTTCTTCTGTGCAGTGCCTGTTCAATTCCTCTGAACATTTATTAATTGGGTGATGTTGTTATATTAGTGTTAAGTTTTTTTGAGTTCTTTATCTATCCTGGAATTTAATGCTGTTTCCCCCCTATTCCGGTGGCTCTCTTTTCATGTCCTTGGTTGTTTCCTTTGCAATGAAGAAACTTCTCAGTTTGATGCCATACCATTTATTGATAATTGATTTTACTTTTTGCTGAAGGGCCTGCCTTTCAGCATCAACTGTGAGGAGCTTGAGGGCACAGAGAAACCCCTCCAGAGATAGTTTCAGAGAATGGTGTCTGCTTTATTGTGTAGCAAAAATAACTTTTATAGTGGGAATGTGCCTATTTATTGCTAAAAGTCATGATAGGCCAGAGGTGATACACAACATCATATTACGGGAATCCTGATACCAAGAGTCTAGGAACTGCCACATAGGCTGACCTTGTACCATCAAGGGAATAACTTCTTGTCAAAGGAGCAGGGAAATGGCGCTTGCCAGTGTTCTGACAATACTCTGTCCCAAAACAGTGTTGTACTATAGGACTTCCATGCTGCACAATGAGCAAGTAAGCATTCCTCCATGTAGATCCAAGGTCAGGCCCACCAATAACTTCTTTTGCTTTAGGGACTTATTAAGAAGTCAGTTCCTGACTGTTGCAATCTGTTTCTCCTGTTGTAGTTTTGGGCCTACATTTTCTTCTAGCGGTTGTGTGGATTCCGGTCTAATACCTAAGTCATTGATACAATTTGAGTTGAGTTTTGTGCATGGTGAGAGAATTAGGGTTCAATTTTATTCTGCTACATGTGCATTTTCAATTTTCTCAGTATCAGTTGTTGAAGAGGCTATCTTTTTTCCAATGTACCATATTGGTACCTTTGTCTAGTATGAGGTAACTGTATTTATGTGGGTTTGTCTGTGTCTTCTGTTCCTTTGGTGGTCTTTTCTGTGTTCTTGCCAATATCATTTTTTAATCGCTCTGTAGTATAACTTGAGGTTTGATAGTATGATGCCTCCTGCTTCATTTTTCTTGATAGGGATTGTTTTGGATATCTGGGTTTCTTGTTTATCCAAGTGAATTTCATGATTGCTTTTTCTATTTTCTGTGAATAATATCTTTGGGGTATTGAAGGGTATTGCATTGAATCTTCATAGCACTTTTACTAGTATGGCCATTTTGACAATATTAATTCTGCCTATCCAAAAACATGGGAAGTCTTTCCATCTCCTGTGGTCTTCCTCAATTTATCTCTTGAGGGTTTTGTAATTATCATTATAGAGGTCTTTTACCTCTTTTGTTAAGTATTTTCCAAGATTGTTTTATGCTATTTTGAATGGGATAGTTTTCCTAATTTCTCTTTTAGCTCATTCATACATACAGTATAGAAACACAATTGATTTAAGTTTGTTACTTTTGTATCCTGCAATTTGATGAATTCATTTGAGTTCTAGAAGTTTTTTGGTAGAATTTTTTTTGGACTTCTAAATATAGAATCATGTCCTCTTCAAATGGAGCTAATTTTAGGCCTTCTTTTTCTATTTGTATCCCTTTAATTACAATCGTTTGCCAAATTGCGCTGGCTGGAGGTTAACAGACCTGATTTGTTCAGCTCTCTATTCATCATTCATTAGTAAAGTTGGTGGTCTTGTGTTTTATTTCATTATGATCTGATAGATTACAGAATATTATCTCTACACTTTGTATTTGCTAACAGTTGCTTTGTGTACTAATAGAAGTAGTGAAAGTAGGCATCCCTCTCTCATTTCAATTTTTAGAAGGAATGCTGTAGTTCTCCATTTAGAATTATTTTGGCCTTGGGTTTGTCATATATAGCTTTTACAGTGTTGTATGATATTTCATTCCTATTTTTTTAGTGTTTAAAGCATGAATGGATGTAGTATTTTGACAAAAATAGGTGCTGCATCTATTTGGAAGATTATGTGTTCTCATCTCTGTGTCTATTCGTGTGATGGATTACATTTATTGATTTCCATTTGTTGAAACAATGTGGCATTCCTAGGATGAATCCCACTTGGTCATGGTGCACTGTCTTTTTAATATGTTTTTGTATATCAGTATTTTATTGAGGAATTTTGAATCTATGTTCATCCAGGATATTAGTCTGAATTTTTATTTTGTTGATGTGTCTTTGGATTTGGTATCAATGTGAGATAGGCTTCATTGAATGAGTTTGAAGAGATTCCTCCTTTTCTATTTCATGGGATAATTTGAGGAGGATTGGTATTGGTTCTTATTTAAAGGTTTGTTAGCAATTGGCTGAGAATCCATCTGGTCCTGGGCTTTTCTTTGTTAGTAGGCTTGTGATGACTTTTTCATTCTCATTATTTGTAATTGATCTGTTTAAATTTTCTGTTTCCTTTTGGTTTAATTTGGGTAGCTTATGTCTCCAGAGATTTATTGATTTCTTTAAGATTTTCTAGCTTATTGGATTATAGTTTTTATAAAATAGCTTCTAATTATCCTTATATTCAGTAGTATTTATGGTGATATTTCCAGTTTCACCATAGATTTTGGTACTTTGTATTTTTCTCTCATAGTTAGCTTGGCTAAAGTTTATCAGTTGTTAATTTTTTCAAAGAACCAACATCTTGATTTTTTTAAAATTTTCAAATATTGATTTCTTTGATTTCATCTTTGATTTTTATTGTTTCCTGTCTTTTGTTGACTTTATTATTATTTTTTTTAAATTTCCCCTAGGATCTTGAGATATAATGTTAGATTATTTACTCAGTAACTTTCTGTTCTTTTAATATATGGGCTCCATGCTCTACTTTTCCTCTTAGAACTGCCATCATAGTGTTCCAAAGATTTTTATATGTTGTACCAGTATTCTCACTTACATTTAAATATTCTTTTTATATTCAACCCTGATTTTCTTAGCTATCTATTCATTATCCAGTAGTGAATTGAGTCTCCTAGTTTTAGTTTTTATTTTTATCTTGTTGATTTTTCGTTTTATTCCATTATGATCTGATAGAGTGCAATGTATTAGCTCTATTTTTGGTATTTGGTAAATGTTTCTTTATGTACTAAAATATAGTCTATTTTATAAAATGTTCCCCATGCAGCTAAGAAGAAAGTGCATTCAGTCATTGATTGTTGAACTATTCTATATAATTCTGTTAAGTCTCAATTATTAATTATAATTTTAGTTCTGTACCTTTTATATGTAATTTTTATTTGTATGATCTGTCTAATGATGAGAGAGGCATGTTAAGTTCTCAATATTATTGTTTTGTGATAGTTTGTTTCTGGATATTGAGAAGAATTTATTTGATTACATAGATGCCCCATAGTTTGGATCATATATATTTACCATTGTTATTTCTTGTTTTTATATTACTCTCTTAAGCAGTATGAAATGGCCCTTTTTATCTGTTCTGATTAACTTTTGCTTAAAGTCCATTATATCAGAAGTGACAATAGAAACAACTGTTTGTTTATGAGATCCATATTTAATGAGATGGGTTTTTATCCTTTCACAGTACATCTGTGGATGTCTATGCCTATGAGGTGAGTCTCTTTGAGGCAGCATATTGATAGGTTTTGTTTTTTGCCAGCGCATGTCTTTTGGTGAGATGATTCCATTAACACATTCAGTGTTATTATTGAGAGATGATTTTTATTTCCTATTATTTTGATTTATTTCTAGTTTTCACATTTTAGATTTTACTTTAACTATTCTTTAGTTGTAGTTTTCCTCTCTGTTGATATATGCATGTATATATGTTTATACACACACATACACACACACACACACACACACACACACACACATATATATATATATATTATTTTTCTTCACAAAATATTTTATTAAGTATGTTTTGTAATGCCAACTTTCTAGTCATGAAATTTTTTAACTTATTTATTATGGAAGGTCTTACCTCATATTCAAATCTGAACAAATTTAGTATTTTTGGTGTAATCCATTTTTTTCCCAGAGCTTGGCATATATTATTTCAAGACCTATAGCTTCTAGAGTCTTGGTTGAAAAATCAGCTGAGATCTATATTTATTTGCCTCTGAATATGACCAGTCATTTTTCTCGCAGGTTTTAAAATTCCATCTTTATTCTGTATGTTAGGTGTTTTCACAATGTTGTGGCTAGGAGTGAGCCTGTTGTGATTCTATATATTTGGAGTTCTATTATACTTCCTGTGTTTGATTTTCCATTTCATTCTTAAGATTTTGGAAATTTTCTGTCATTTCATTGAAAAGATTGTTAATTTTTGGTTTGAAATTCAGTGCCTTCATCTACCCTGATGAATCTTAAGTTTGGCCTTTGCATTTATTTATTTATTTATTTTTGAAAATTCTGTTTATGGTCTGGTAACATCTTTTCTCTATGATGAACTTTATTTTCAAGAATATGTACTACTACTTCATTACTTGAACATCTGCCCTTCAAGTCATCTACTCTTTTGGTGATACTTTGCATTGAATTTTTAATTTGGTTTATTGATTCCTGCATTTTGAGAATGTCTGATAGATTTTTTCTTTACAACTTTTATTTTTTTATTGAATAGTCTTTTACTTTTTATGTCTTCTTGTGATTTCACTCCTTAAATCATCTTTTATCTGATAGATCAGTTGAACTATAAACTTTATGAATTTCTTCTCTGACATTTCCTCTCCTGTGGTTTTTGTGGAATCTGCTGTTGAGTCTTTCTGGTTTGTTTGGGATGCTTTGTTCTCTTGCTTGTTCATTTTGTTTGTTTGTCTACTAATTCATCTAAATGGGTCTGAAGCACCAGAGCTTCTAGTCTATGAATTTCTTGTGATCTTGTAGATATCCTGTGCCTCACAGATTAGGGGGGAGCCAAATAATTGCAAACAACTGTGTGCACAATGCATAGCACTAACTTGAACACTTACTTTTTATTTTCACACAATGTTAATTGGCACAATAAACAAAAATGTATCAATTTTTGTCAGTAAAAACTAAAGTAGTCATGAATTATATCTTTCATAAAATCAAAGAATAAGCATTTCCTGTGGTTTCAGTTGTATTACTTGTTGCTGTGGTGGTGTCTGGGTTTTATAAACCAATTAGTGTTATGAGAAGTTAAGAATAGAGTTCATTAAGAGGAAAGAAGCAATGGGGATTTGTAGTTTCAAGATACGAATAGGGCAGATATAAAGGTGATGTAGGATGTGTTGTTTATGAGGGAGAAGGAGGAAAAACTAAGAAGTAAAAAAATTAAAGAAAAAAGAGAGAATAATGGAATTTTACTATTAGTAAGAGAAAAGAGAGAAATAGAAACAAAGGGAAATGAAAGTTTTGAAACAATACAAAAATCAATTCAAATATGCTAATTGAAAACTTTAACCCTCAAAAACAGAGTAAGAAAAAATAACTGTTTGAGAATGCTAGAAATGAAAAAGCAGAAACAAATATGTACATGTACACTGTGTAAATGTCCATCATATATCCATCAGTACACATTGAAAAACTTAAAAAAGAAAAAAACAGGAGTGTCACTAAGTGCTTGTTGTCTTGTGAGTCTTTCCATCTCTCAGCTTCCCTTCTCCATTGAATGATATGGGGAGCTGTGAGAGGTGCTGTCAGCTTGCACCTCCAGAGTATAGGTTATGCTGGGTTTACAAGATGTTCTCAGGGGAGGCATTAAGGTTTAGTCTTTGACCCTGGTATTTTATTGCATTGAAAGTTAATGGGCATAAATGAATCAGTGAACCTCTTGGAGTACACTGCACTCTCCTCCCCAGGGCTACACTCATGAGAGGGGAAGCCAGTTCTTTACCAGTTTTGTTTCTCAAGGGTACTGTTCTTTCTGGCCTCCTGAGATTTTCCCCAAAGCACCAAGCTCCATCAGTCCTGCTCATTCAGATTTTTAAGACACTGCCACTGGTCCTGGGCACTGTTGTGTCAAGGGAAGAGAGGAAGGAAGGCTCTCTTCAGCTTCTCTGACTTGCATGTTGGAAAGGAAAAATGCTGTCCATGCCAGAAATTTTTCTAATTTGCTAGGCTCAGTTTAAATCTTGTGACTGGTGTCTGCCAGAATCATGTATCGGTCTGAGCTCCACGTGAATCTAAGTTCCCAGTTTGAATTAGTGCTGCTGTAGTGAAAATGTCCAAACACATCTCCAGCTTCAGCTCCCCAAGAATAGCATGAAGACTAGGGGTGACATTCATGCAGCAGTTTAATGAATAGAATAGCTCCTGGGTCTGCCCGGAGCCAGCTTAACCCTCTTGTCCCATGTTCTGCATGCCAAGCTTGTCTGCAGCATATTATTATTATTATTATTATTATTATTAGTAGTAGTAGTAGTAGTAGTAGTAGTAGTAGCAGTAGTAGTAGTAATAGTTTTAGGTGGACACAATATCTTTATTTTATTTTTATGTGGCGCCTAGTGCCTCATGCATGCTAGGTTTGCATTATTATTACTAAGAGTAATAATAATAATATTATTACTCTTAGTGACACTCCTGTTTTTTTCTTTTTAAAGTTTTTCTACCACTGAGCCACAACCCTAGCTTTTTGTATGCAGTACTTTTTACTCTTTCTTGTCCTTGTGTACTGACTTCTCTCACTTCTATCAGAACCTAAGCTCCAGTTCTGTTTGTCATCTTTGTCTAATCCACCCTAAATTACCCATTTTTCCAAGGTTCTCTTTCCAATATTGAGTATCAGTGACATTCTTTTATGACCCACCTCACAGAGAAGCAGTTTTCTCACTCTCTGAGTCCCATGTAATGGAGCTGTGAGAAAAGTCACTTCCTGCTAATCCACCATTGTGTCTCCCCTTGTTTGACACTGTTATCTTTATGTTACTTAATTTGAAAATGATAACGTTTTCTTTCATCTTGCAGCTTTTAGTAAGGGTTATGATTATGGGTCCAACAATTTACTTTTAAGTGTCAAATTTTTAATATTCCCTCATTTTTTTTGCATTTATAAGTACAAAGTAGGAGACATAAAAATTGTTAATGCATTTACTTGCCTGTCAAAAATACAATTAATAATAATTATAAAAATTTATTCAGATATGAGCCTGTAGGAATATTTTATAATAAAATATCAGAATCATAAACTTAATATTTTACATTTCTGCCATTGATTAAATATATATTTTACTATTTTCTTTAATAGTGAAAGAAAGTTCTAAAGATGACTCATTAAAAAGGTATAAATTTATAGTTTAAAAAAATTATCTACTAACTAAGTGGTGAGTGAAGATAAAAGGATTGTTGAGTGTTCTAGTCTGGGACAGACATCACATTCAGTTAACACTTCTTTTCTAAAGTTGTCTTATAAAGACTTTGAAAGTGTCCTTGCTGTTATAACATGTTAATTATTGATGATGCAATTGTCATTCATAAGGTTGACAATTTGTCCCATATTTACTTAATTAATAAATATTAGGCCTGTGGATAGACTGTAGCCTTACCTAGCTGAAAAATCCATTGTAGTGCCTCATTTTACAGATTGATACCAAGATGTATTATCAATTCTATATCATCAGAAATTCAAAGGCAGTTGTGCCTTAACTGATTTACATTTTACCTGTGAAGCCTGGTTATAGTCCAAGAAATTTGTTCTTGACATTTTTCACAGTTCCACTTGTAACCATTTTTTTAATACATCAAAACTTTTATGGAAAATCTCACAGATCTATGGCCACATGGTTTTCTAATAAACAAGATCAGGCAAATACTGGAGAGATTATTTTTCTGGAAGTGAAGAATACCAATGTTTATATAATGTAGTATTAATTATATTAATCCTTAGAGAACATTCTAACTGATTTCTATATTTTCTGATTTTCTTGTCAGTTATCCTACAATTACTTCCCCTATCCATTTTATAAAGACTTTTTATAACCTTTTTTTCCTTCTTCTATGAGTATAATCTTTTAATATATATTTTTATTGTCTATTTTGTTCTCTTGGTGTGTTTTTGTTTTATTTTATCAATTGAATATTATGTTTTTCTGTTCACAGAAGCAAAAATTCAGAGAATTTCAGAATCTTAAGGAATTTCAGCAACTAGTCAAAGTACCCTCTAGTCTTTCATCATGTGTTTGACAGACTGGCCAAATAATGGATTCCCAGATAAAGGAGAACATTTAGGTAATATTCATTTAGATAATATTCAGGGAAACAGAGGTACAAATATCAAGACTCTGCTTTTTCTGTTAGTCTTTCTCTTTTAGTGTCTGAGTGCCTGTAACTATTTTAAAGTGCTTGCTAGTTATGTGGACCTGAATAAAGTGAGATTTGTTTAGGAAAAATTGATTTCATAATTTGTTTTAATATGTGACAGAAGTATTCTAAATTATACATATATATATACACACACACATACATATGTAGACACATATATATATCTGTATTCTAAATATATATGCATATATATATATTTGTGTATATATATATATATATATATATATATATACATACTTTTTAACTTTCAAAAAATTTTAAAAGATTAGGGGAGCTCTTTGCACTATTTTTGGGTAAAGGAAAGTAATAGGATATTTTTATTGGTGATTTTCATGCTGAAGAACAATGACTGCCATTTTCAAGCCATCTTGCTTATTATTTTACAGAGAGGGTCTTTGCATCTTGCTACCTTGTCTTCGATTATCAGTAGTTTGTTTCAGTTCAGGTGAGAAAAAAAAAATGTCAGCCATTATTTGGGTTTTAAGTTCAGCCTTCAAGCCAGGCAATTTTCAAGTATAAATTATTCTCAGGTTCTGCTGATATATTGGCTTCACTCAGAATTGTAACTAAGAGTACCCTCATTGAATATTTCATAGTTTCAGAGCAGTAGAGGCAGAAAGAAGTAAATATGAGTATTTTTATTTTTAAAAAATGGAGGTCATATTTTAATTATATTAATCAAGAAACACCATTTAATAAATGATACCTAAACTTTAAACAGAGTTTATTTTAAAAAGAAAACTACTCACCTATTTTTGTTTTACATTTTTGCTCTAAAGATCTACCAAAAAACCTCATCCAGGTGATTCCTGCTTTACAGTGGATGAGGACATCTATGATGTTCATATTAAGGTAAAGTGATCTTTTGTGAAATGTATGTTCTTGCTCTGAATTTTGTGCTTTAATGTATTAATGCTGGAAAATTAGATATATTTTTCTGACATTTTATATGAAAATTTGCTAAGGAGAATCTATTTTAGAGAATTATGTTGATTTAAAAAATATTTTTGTATTAGTGTTCTCTCAAGAGGGTCTTGAGGGATGGAAGAAAAGATAGGCTGCGAAATACATAGTGACAGACAAATTGCATTAGGAAGAGCTTTATAACTGCAGAGGAAATATGATTTTTAGTCAAGGATTTTTTGGGTCAGTTTACATTATTGTGTCTTTTAAATTGTACTTACATGACTT
This sequence comes from Ictidomys tridecemlineatus, assembly GCF_052094955.1. NCBI lineage: Eukaryota > Metazoa > Chordata > Mammalia > Rodentia > Sciuridae > Ictidomys > Ictidomys tridecemlineatus. Next base: position 62,905,411 of record NC_135489.1, read on the forward strand.
ATAATACTTGTGCCTAAATTAATTTTTATAGAATCATAGAAGTTCCCTGGTGGTTTTAGTTCAAATATATAATTTGCATGGCAAGTAGCTTTTCTTTTTTGACTTGAACCCTGGATATTTTTGTACCATAACATTTAATAAAACCTTTTTTCCTCTATTTCTATCCTTTGCTCTGTATTTATACTAAAGTAATATTGGGAATTGTGGCAACTCAGAATTCTAGAATCTATATCTTAACACTTGTATTAAAAAGGGCTTCCATATCTATACTTTCTGAGTCTTTCCACTAAAGATGACACTAATTTAAAAAAGTATAAATAAATAGCAGAAAGATCAGTAGAACAGAAGGAAGTACTATGGTCTGAATTAGACCAAATTATATTCTATGCTTTTATAATTATATCCTAGAATATAACTTCTACTGTGGTGTATAACTTAAAAGAACCAATATAAAATAAAAATAAATAATTTAATGAACCTTTTCTAAAAATTTTCTCTTCATCTAATTAAAGAATAGATGGTCTATGCAAAGTAATAACCAGTTCTGGAAGCAGAGACTCTCAATAATTATATGGTAATACTTGAGTTTCCCAGATTTTTTTTCCACTATAGTTTCTTAAAATATTCAAATACTTATGTCACATTCTGAAATTGGATGTTTCTATATTTATTTATTTAAATATTCATTGTAAAATTCTACAAATTTTGCGAACTATTCCAAATTAGGAAATATATTTGCAAATATCCTGTAGCACTTAAAATAAGGTTTCAAATGTAAAATACTTCTTTTTTTTCTTTGAAATGACTTGACTTTTATTTCAGTCATGAAGAGCAAAATATTATGTGAGTAAGAATGATGTAATTTTTATTTTGGGGAAAATAATGTGTAGAGCTATCATACTGTGTTCTGTTTAGAATGCTATTATTCATAACTTAACCGAGCTCATTTGGCCTGGAGAAATGCATCATTTCTAATAGCTGGTGTTATATATATTGTTGAACATGAGTAAATGTGGAGAAAATAAATTTCTACATAATTAATCATCCTATGTAATATAATGTGCATGATATAACTAGTAATTAAGTCTACTGAATTTAAAAATATGTTTTAAGTTTGCATTCTCTTTTAATATATGGGATGTGAAAGTTAGAGTAAGTAATCTCAAATTGATGTCATAAAGGAGGAATAAACAAGTTAGAGTATTGAAATAAATACGAAAGTAGGAACCAGAGCATCCTTCAAGCCTGCTCCAAACTTGAGTTTAGATTTGGTCTTCAGATGAAAATTTGCTTGTTTCTTCCTTCTTGCTTATCTTTTTGAAAATGCCTTATTTCACCGTCTCATTACCTATGTCAAGCAAACCTGGTGATGTAATTGGCAGCGCCTATTTTTTTAAATGTTTTATTGTTTTATAACTTATTATTTTGTTAACTTAATTATATGAAGGTACTAGGATAAAAAGAGCATACATCTCTTTCTAAAACAATGACTTACTCCAATTCTTAATATTTCCTTGCAGAATACATCTCTTCACTGTCTATTCATTGTGCCATCTCTGTCACCGTGGTTTGTTTATTGAGTTAATGTTTCTGTTTAGCAGCTCTGTGTGGTTTTTATTCATTGATATCATCTCCACAAGATTGCTTTCATCATTTCTTTTTTTCTTGGAAGGATCAAAATTTGTATAATCGTTTATCTTCAGCTATTTGACACATAGGAACAATATGTCACATTTTTCCATAGGATGGACAAAACTTACACTGTTTATGAATCGAATCAATCTTATTTAATAGATAACTCTAAAAGCTCATGTCTGATGAGCTTTCTCCTTAAGAGGTAATTCATGCCAATATAAGTCATAAAAATATTGAAATATCACATATAATTTCTCATATTATTAGTCTTTTTTCAAAAGTACTCTAAATACAGATGAGTACCATTTTTATCCTACATCATTCAGTTTAAGAAAATAGTATAATGGATTTCAGTATTTGTGTAACAATCAGTTGGATAAAAGTGGAGTGACATTTTGGAGATCTCTGTGTCATGACTCATAATTTTTACCTCATGAGAATAAACAGTTTAGTAAGTGAGAGAATTAAGTTTGAGTATACACCAAAATGATTCAGAAACCTCTGCTCTTTCTGTTGTACCCTGCAGTCATAGAAAACACTTATTATTTTGTCAACTTTGGTTCTTATTATGCCTTAATCTTTTTTTTTTCTTTCTAGAAGACCCCAGAAGAAGGAGAAAAATTAATTGAAACTTCAAGGCAATCCATGAAGGATGGTAAGCTATTTGAAGACTGCCTGATTTTGTGCTGCTTATTGACTTGAAATTACAGAATTTTTATATACTATTTATTTTGTTTTTATTGTCAGAAGTATAATATGACACTGGGAACAAAACAGTGGAAACTAACCTGACAATGGTAACCCTGCCATTAAAAAGATTGACATAGTTGAAACCACACTTGTGCAGGCAATCAGAATAAAGAATGATTGTCTTTTCTTTCCATCACCTGACTCAAAGGTAATGTGTTTTTAAAAATTCTCTTTTCATTTTTTTTTACATATCATCTTTTATGAAGACAAACATCCTAGAAAGAAATATAAGGCTACAAGATTATAATAGAAAACAAGCAACAGGTGAGGTATATGAATAGAATTAACACTGATAAAATGTGGTGGGAATAAAGAATTTTTCGGTGTGTCCTTATGGAAGGAAATAAATAGAAAATAAGCCCAAATCACAGCTTTATGAATATGAAGCTGAGAAAAGGGGATGCATACAAAGAATTTATTTATGAAGGGAAAGATGAATATCCAGATTGAATGATTGTCAATATGGCTAATATTTAAAATAAGAAATATTAAAATTAATAAGAGCAGCAATTGAATATTAGGCCAAACATAGGAATGTTTAGAGGAAGTACATGCTAGATATATAGAACAATGTGTCACATCTGTCTATCATTTACTCTTGACATCCTTCAATGAATAGAAGGCAGGGTGTGTGATTACTATCACAATCATTTTGGTATTATAATGAATAGAAAAATAAGAAAATAAATGTGCCATATTTTAGATACTTAAGAAATCAATATTTTCTTCTGTTTTTATTAAAGCTTCAAATAATTTATATTTAGCACCAATCAGTATAGGCTTAAAACTATTGATGGTCAGTGCTTGTTGAATTATACCAAAATGGATTCTACTGACACATAACTGAAAAGAAAACAACAACAATAAAAACATAAAAAATATATATAAATAGGTACTGGTATTTAAAGAAAAATATAAATCCAAACAGGAAAAGTAACAATAATAATGAACATGATAAATTAAAAATAAATGAACTTCTAAAAATTAAAAAAAGTACAATTTTTAAAAATTAATGCACAAAGTTTTCACTGTGGCATATTTGTGCATACATATAGATCAATTATACTTCCTCAATCCTATCTTCAACATTCCTTCCTCTGTACTTCCAATTTTATCTATGTTAATGGATAAAATTTATTATCCATCCATCTATTTTCATGTTTATCATTTCCACCTCTAGTTTTCTATATGAGAGAAATATATGATACTTTTTTCTAAGTATGGCTTATATTATTGCTTAACATGATGCATTCCAGTTTCCTTTATTTTCTAAAAATTGATTTTTATTGTTCTCTATTCATAGAAATCTTCCTTGTGTATATATGGCACATTTTCTTTATTAATTCTCCTGTTTACAAGCATCTAGTCATGATAAATATGGGCATATGTGTATCTCTAAAGTTTGCTGACTTTAATATTTTCCAGTAAATACTGAAGAGTAGTGTAGTTGAATCATAAAGTAGTTCTATGTTCAGTTTCTTGAGTAGCCTTCATACTGATTTTCATAGGAGTATAGTAATTTGTGTTCCTACCAATAGCATACAAGAGGTTTGTCTCCTCAATTCTTCCCAGTATCATTTGCTTTCGTCAGGATTGCTTTTTCTGGATGGTGGAAAATGGGGGCTTGGTGTTGCTTTAATTTGCATTTCTCTGATTGCTGGAGATATTATGCATTTTTCCACCTAAGTGTTGGCCATTTGTACCTCTTATTTTGAGAACTAAGCACAAAAACCTGTTTAATAAATGAGTTCATTTGCTCATTTATTAAATAGGTTTTTGTGTTTCTGGTGTTAAGATGTTTGAGTTAATATTTTCAGGATATTGACCTTCTGTCAGAAAAGTAGCTGGCACAGATTTTCTCCCATTCTGGAGGCTACCTCTTCTTACTGTTGCTTGTTTCACTTACTATGCAGAAAGGTTTCAATTTGATGAACTCTCTGTTATCCATTGTTACTATTATTTCCTGAGCTGTAGGAAGCTCTATTCAGGAAGTAATTGCCTACATATTGAAATGTTTTTCATATTTTTTCTAGCAGTATTAAAGCTTCTAGTCTGGTACATATGTCTTTAATTGTTTTTGAATAAACTCTTGTACAGTGTTAAAAAATAGGCATCTAGTTTTCTAATTTTTCCAACACTATTTCTAAAATATCTTTTGTCTTTTCTCCAACATATGTTTTTGGCATCTTTGCCTAGAATTACATGACTGTACCTGTGTGGGTTTGGCTCTCTGAATTCTCTTCTATACATTGGTCTAAGGGTCTTTCTTTACACTAGTACCATGTTTTTTATTACTATGGCTCTGTTTTTTATTTTGAAATTGCGCATTGTGTTATATCTATTGTTGCTCTTATGATCAGCACCACTTTGTCTAAGTTTTTTTTCTTTCATACAAATTTAAAAATAGTTTTTCCCCCATTTCTGTGAAGAATATCATTATAATCTGAATGAGAATACATGGTATCTATAATTCAATTATGGTACTATAGCTATTTTCACAATATTAATTCTGCCTTTCCATGAACATGGGAGATCTTTCTACTTTATATTGTCTTCTTTAACTTCCTTTTTAATCAAACTGTTATTTTCCTTGAAGATGTCATTCACTTACTTTGTTAAGCTTATTTTTAGCTATTTTAAAAGCTATTTGAATGGGCTATTACCCTTGCTTCTCTCTCACCAGGATATATAGACAATTGATTCTTATATGTTTATTTTGTATCCTGTTACTCTGATGAACTTATTCATCAGAAGTAGAATACTTATGATGTAACATTTATGATTTTCTAAGAATACAACTATATCATTTGCATATAGAAATAATTTAACATTTTTACTTTCCTATTTGAATCTATTTTATTTTTTGTCTTCTCTAAAATTTTAAGTACTGTGATTAATGAGATTGGTGGCAATGAACATCCTTGTCTTTTTCTGATTTTAAAGAAAAATTTCCAGTTTATTATACTATTGGCTTTGGGTTTGATATACTTGTTGTTTATTATCTTATTGCAAGCTTCTCCTATTTCTAATTTCTCCTGGCTTTGTCATGAAGGGCCCTTAAATTTTGTCAAAGGCTTTTTTCTGTAGATGTTGAAATGATCATGTAGTTTTGCCCTTGATTCTGTCTGTGGTATATCAGTATTATTGATTTGCATGTATTGAATTAGCTGGAGCAAAATCACCTTGATCATCATATACAGTTTTTCTATGTGACACTAGAGACTCAAGCCAGGAGCACTATACCACTGATCCACATCCTCAGCCCCCTTTATTGTTCATTTTGAAACATGTCTCACTAAAATGCCCAGGCTGGCATTGAAATTACAGTGTGCCTGAGACAACCTACTTCATTTCTGAGAATATAGACATACCTCAATGCCCGACAATGCATGTTCTTTTTTAATGTGTTGTTGAATGTGGTTTGCAAATATTTTATGAGAATTTTTATATTATATTCCTCAAGGATGTTGGTCTCTAGTTTTTTCCTTGTTGGGTCCATATTCACTTTTTCAATCAGGGAAATACTTTGAAGATTTACTTAGGAAGCATCTTTCCTTTGCTCTTACATGTTATGGGAAGATTAATATTAGTTCTTCTTTTTTTTTTAGAGAGAGAGAGAGAGAGAGAGAGAGAGAGAGAGAGAGAATTTTTTTAATATTTATTTTTTAGTTTTCGGCAGACACATCATCTTTGTATGTGGTGCTGAGGATTGAACCCGGGCCGCACGCATGCCAGATGAGCACGCTACCACTTGAGCCACATCCCCAGCCCCATAGTTCTTCTTTAAATATGCTTTCACCTCTGGTCCTGGAGGCTTTTTGTTATTGCTTAAATCTAATTGCTTCTTATTGAGCTATTTGTTTATCTCTATCCCTTTGATTCAAAATTTTTAGGTCATATTTCATCAATGTCTTCTAGATTTTTTTTCATGTGTTGCAATTTAAGTCTTTAAAATAGTCTACATTTTCTCATTTATTAAAATATAAGTTTTTCAAATAGTCTCTAGATATCCTCTGGATTTCAGTGGTATCTGTTGTTACATTTATGTTTTTGTTTCTAGCTTTATTCATTTGTAATGTATCCTCTTTCTCTATTTTTTTTTATTTTTTAGTTACCTTGGCTAAGAGTTTATCAATTTTATTTACCTTTTCAACAACCAACTATTTGTTTCATTATTACTATGTTAGGTTTTTGTTGTTGTTGTGTTTTAATTTTCTACTTTATACTTTTGCTGTCATTTATTAATTCCTTTTGAGTATTGGTTTTAGAATTGATTTACTGATGTTTTTCTAGACCTTGGGGTGCATCATGAGGTTTTTAAATTTGAAATATCTCACATTTTTAAATGGATATAGCCATTGTTATAAACATACAACCACTTTTGGTGGATCAGTGGAGGGATATGGGAAAGAAAAAGAAAGGTACTGGGTAGTAACATTGGTCAAAATATGTTATATGCATTTCTGTATATGGTGTAATGAATCACACTATTAGGTATACATACAATGTCTCAATAAAAGAAAAGAAGAAAAAGGAAAAAAAGAATGGATTTTACTGTATTCCATTCATGTGTGGATGCTGTGTTTTGATTCTCATGTGGTTCTGAGGTATTTTTTTAAATTTCCCGCCGATTTCATCAGTGACCCTTTGATTATGCAACTGTATTTTTCATTCCTTAGGTGTTCATGCAGTTTCTGTAGTTTTACTCACTGTTTACTTCTTTTTCTTAATTAGATCATTATTTCCTACATAAAATTGGGGTACATTTTAAATAATCATACAAATATATACATATATATATATATATATATATATATGTATATATTTGTATTTTCAGTTTGGTTCCCAGTACTCTCCCTTTTGATTTCTCTGTTACCTTTCTTCTATTCTACTGACCTTTCTTGTATTTATTTGTAATTGTTTTAAATAGTGCATCATGATATATATAAAGGTCAGATTCAGTGTGATATATTCATAAGTGCACATAGGAAAATTTGTTCAGATTCATTCCACCACACTTCCTTTGGCAGTCCCTTCATCCCTCTCAATATTCTTCCTCTGCTTCACTGACCTCTCTTCTATTTTCATGGAATCCCCCATTTCCCCCTTATTTTTATCTACCTCTTTAATATGAGGAAAAATATTCAATCCTTGACTTTGTGAGTCTGAGTTATTTCACTTAGTGGAAAGTTTTCCAGTTCCATTTATTTACTAGAAAATACCATCCTTTATTATTGATTGCTGACTGAACAGAACTCTATTATGTATCTACCCCACATTTTCTTTATACATTAATCTGTTGATTGGCTCTTAGACTTTTTTGATAGCCTGTTTATTTTTAATCATGCTGCCTTAAACTTTGATGTGGCTGCATCCCTATAATATGCTTATTTAAAATCTTTTGAATATGTACTAAGGACAGGGAGAGCTGGGTAATACAATACTAGAGTTTTGAAGAATCTGTATATTGTCTTGCAGGGTGTTTGTACTAACTTGTAGTCCCACCAACAATGTATGAGTGTACCTTTCTTCTTCATCCTCATCAACATTTCTATTACTTGTGTTATTGATGATTGCTTTTCTGAAGGGAGTCAGATAAAATCTCAGTGCAGTTTTGATTTGTATTTCCCAAACTACTGGAGATTTTGAACTTTTTAATATACATTTATTTACATTTGTAATTCTTTTAAGAAAGATCCCTTTAATTTTGTCTATATATTCTATGGGTTACTAATTTTTTTGGTGATAAGGTTTTGAATTCTTTATGTATTCTGAATATTATCCTCCATTTCTTGATCAGATGACAAAGATCTCCCATTCTCTAGGCTCTGTCTTTATACTCTTGTTTCCTTTGGTGTTCAGAAGTATTTTAGTTGATGTAATACTACTTATTGATTATTGGTTTTATTTCTCATGCTTTAGGAATTTTGTTAGGGCAATTGATGCTTGTGTCAATATGTTGAAGAGTTCAGCTCACGATTTATCTAGCAGTTGTAAAGTTTCTTGTGTAATTTCTAAATATTTGACCCACTCTGAGTTGACTTTTGTGAAGGGTGAGAAATAAGGATCAAATTTTGTCCTTCTTAATGTGTATATAAATTTTTCCCAGACCCACTTGTTAAAAATGCTGTATGTTTTGTTTTCTAATAGCCATCCATTATGATGTGATAAGGGGTGAAAGGAATTATTTTGGTTTTTGTATTTACTAAGACTTGCTTTGTATCCTAATATATGATCTATTATAATGAAAGTTTCTTGTATTCTGAAAAAAAAAACGAGTTCTGCTCTTTTCAGATGAAATACTGTGTAGACAACTGTTAACAGTGTATGGAGTAAAAGTGACATCTAGGAACTTTCTTGATGTTTTGTCTATGTAACCAGTCTCTGATGAAAGTAGTGTAGAAGTCACCCACACTTCTGGTTTTTTATCTGGTTTTATCTGTCCCTTTAGGCTGAATAGTGATTATTTTATAAAAGAGGTTTCAGTGCCATTCATGTGTAAATATTCATTTTCTTCTTGGATTTTTCCCTTTAGCAGTATGTAGTAACCTTCTTTGCCACCTTTGAGTAATTGTTGCTTGAAGTCTCCTTTATCAGGTTTGCAAATAGCTACCACTTGGCTTTTTTCTTTCTTTCTTTCTTTTTATTTATTTATTTATTTTTGGCTTCCACTTATATGGAATATCTTTCCATCCTTTCACTTTTATTCTGTGAACATCTTTGCAATACAGGTGTGGTTTTTTTAGACAATATACATTTGGGTCTTGTTTATTCATTGAATATTTCAGTCTATGTCTTTTAAATTGGTAATTAACACAATGTGAATTCAGTGTTAGAATGTTGAGGTGTGTTTCTTTATGATATAAGGTTCACTCTTAATTCCCATTTGTTTATCCACTTTCTTGTGACATTTATTCTCTTGTATTCTCCCATGATTTATTTTAATCTTCCTTTTGTATATATAGAATTCCATTGTGAGTCTTCTGCAGTGTTAGCTTAGTTGTCATAGGTTATTTTTGTTCATTCTTTTCTCAGAAGGTCTTTACTTCTACTTTTATTTATGAAGAATAACTTTGATGCAGATACCAATACAGGCTGGCAGTACCGAAGTAAGACAGATGAGACTGGACACCAGAGAATTAGGAGGAAGCAGATTTATTTTCTGCAGCCTGCCCAGTGGGGGCTTTCACCTAAAACAAATTCTCCCTCTAATGCCAAGTCTAGACATTTGTTGAGCTTTATACACAGTGGTATGGAGAGGGGAGTTTGGAGGTGTACATTTTTGCAGGGGTCTACATTAAAGTCATTTTTTTCTGCAAGTTCTCAGAAGTTACCTATTATTTCATTTCTTAGAACAGTCAGGGATTATATAGATTATACCACAAAAGCAGAGTATATTCATTAAGTTCATGGTAAATTTAGTATTTGCAAGACAGAGCAGAGCAACAGGAAATAGAGTGTCTAACCACATTTGAGCCGTTTTGTAGAGATCTTTGCTGATGTGTTGTTAACAAGAAAACTGTGGTGAGAGTCTCTGTGGAAGCTTAATGAAGATATATTGTTGGAGGAGAGTGTGCCACTGCAGTATTTCTGTTTTAGTGCTTGAAATATATTTACATGTACTGCTGGACCTTAGAGTTATACAGGGGCATATCATTTATCAATGACTTGGTGCTTCTCTCTTGAATTTTTATACATCTTTCTTTGCTCTGAATTTTGGCATTTTATCCAAAATATAATGTGGACAGTTTCCTTTTTGGCCAATTCTATTGGCCTTCTAAATGCTTTCTGTTCCTGATATTCATCTTTTTTTTTTTTTTTTTTTTTTTTTTTTTTTTTTTTGAGAGAGTGAGAGAGAGGGGGGCACAGAGAGAGAGAGAGAGAATTTTAACATTTATTTATTTTTTCTTAATTCTCGGCGGACACAACATCATTGTTGGTATGTGGTGCTGCTGGGGATCGAACCCGGGCCGCACGCATGCTAGGCGAGCGCGCTACCGCTTGAGCCACATCCCCAGCCCCCTGATATTCATCTTATTTCTGCAATAAAGGCTCATTTTTCTAGTGTGAGTTCACCGAATAAGTTCTCTTTGCCTTTAGTCTGTATATACATTCCTTCCTTCAGACCTTAGTCTCAATTGGTCTTTTAAAGTTGTCCTGGAATCCTTGTATATTATTTTTAAAGTCTCTCTTTTTATTACTGCAGGAAAGTTCTATTTCATCTACCTTGATTCAAGACTTAACATTCTTCCTTCTGCCTGATGTAGTATATAGGCAGTATTTTTATTGGGAATTTTATTTGAGTTAATAAACTCATTACTTCCAAATATTCTGCCTTTTTTCCAAAACTTTATCTCATTTTGGGATGTCCTTTCAAAGCCTGGATTGCCTTCAATAATTTATTGTTTAGTCCTTTATTTCCTTAAATTATTTTTATAATAAATTGTTCAAATTCCTTGCTCACCATATCTTACACATCAATGTATGTGTATTAAATTATTAGGGATTAAAATACTTTGGGTAGTTTCTTAGTTCCTTGCTCTATCATGTTTCCTGTTTTAATATGCAGAGGTTTGAGCAGAATTTCAAATGGATTTCTCTTCCCTTCTTAGATGTGGGTCATATTGTTGCGCATATTTCTCTTTGGATATTCTCTGAACAGAATATATGTTCTATTTTCAAAGGCCCAAGTCATTGACAGAAGTGCTGGGATCACTAATTCAAAGCACTTTAAGAGGAAAGAATAACCACCAGTAATATAAAAAAACTTATAAGCTAAGCACATGTTGATATATAACCAAAGTAAAAACTTTTTAAAATGATCTCTACAATTCCAGTAACCAATGAAGAAATGGTAATAATAAACAATGCCCAAAATTTAAGCATTAATATATCTATAAAATATATAGAAAAATGGTAAGATGGAAAAAAGAAGAATAAGAAGAAAATGAAAAAGAAAAATAGTGCAAATATAAATGAAAAATAAGAAAAAAAGTGCAAAGAACATAAAAGAATTAAAAGATCATGTAAGTTAGAAAGTGAAAAATAAATGATAAAGAAAATCCACTTAAAAGTGCAGTACCAAGAAAAGTATATGATTTCCTTATCTGATATAATTCAAATATAGACACTTTCTTCCCCTACTTCAGGTTTTGAAATTCGCCATTTTGGGAGTGTTTCTGGGGAGCAACTATAATTGTACTGGTTTCTTCTCAATTCTAGCCCAAACAGGCCAGTACTGGTCGTGGAGTCTTGATTGTGAAAAAGCTTCATCCGTGCCTATGAGGAAGTGTTATAAGACAGTTTTCATATGAAGAGGTAAATCATTCACAATATTGGTTTTTATGTACTTGGGGATTGGACTCTGGCTATACTAGAAGCTGTCAACAAAACTCTCACATGGACCCTGTGGGTCAGTCTATGCTTAAAACCCCAATTCCCAACTTTCTCCAGTGAGCTCAGGATCATGCAAAACTCCAAGTCTTTGTGATGTTTGGTTCACTTTCTCTAAGCATAATAGAAATGGACTACATGCAGGATCTGTGCTTGGTTGGGGGAGATGCAGGAAACAACTTTTCACAAGACTTTCCCTAGCACTCCCAAAATATTCTACCCCACAAAATTACACACAACTCATCTTCTTTCCTGTTACTAATCTCAAAACACCAGTTTTAACAGGGTGATGTCCTGCACTGCCCTTCATTTTATAAGGTGGCCAACCAGCAAACCATGGTGCATGCCTATATTCCCAGCAGCTCTGGAGGCTGAGGCCAGAGAATTTTGAGTTCAAAGCCAGCTCAGTAATTTAATGAGGCTCTCAGAAATTTAGCAAGACACTGTCTCTAAATAAAATATAAAAAGGGCTGAGAATGTGGCTCAGGAGTTAGGCAACAATGGGTTCAATCCTCATAACAAAGCAAAAGAAAACATAAAATAGGCAAGTTAAGTTAGAGGAATCAGTAGAAGATTAAGCATGCATAAGAACTCTCAAACATTTGTGAATCAAATGTTGGGGAACATATACAAAATATATGTTCTGACTCAGAGGACTTTGGTTCTCCTTTTCTTGTCCTCCAAATTCAAGTAAGGAGTTGAGATGAGAAACATAGCATTTCAGAATCACTGGACATTTTAAAAGATAGTTAATTTTTTCTTTACTGAAATCATGGCTTTGGGAATGCTAAGAATGCACCCGATTACTCTGCGAAGTCCTCATTTTTAGATAGCTAAGAGTCTGATGGACTGATATTTCATGAAAATCCTTGAAAGTCTAACAAGATATACCAAACCAGGCTCATTTTGTAAACAGCAGATTATATATGTTAATTTTTGAATACCTTTTTTATTCTTTGAAGAGCTGTTATTCTTTGTATACATGCCAATTAATTTGAAATCTAATAGGCTATTCATATCATAATTATTTCGCATTTCAGTTTACTTTTCCCCTTTTGATTACCATATTTTAATAGTTTATGTTTATTAAACATTATTTATTAGATATAGTCCTTATGTATTCTCAAATAAGTAGATCAAGAAACTTTCATTGGGTTAGACCAGAGGTTACAGTAAAAGAAGATACACCACTGTCCTGCCTGGATATGGAAAAATTAGATTACTTTATAAGTATATATGTAAGCTGATCAGTTCAGAGAACTTTCCTCAATGGAAATGAATTATACTTTCCACTGGACTGTTATCACACCTTTGGATTTACTATATTGTAGGACAAATGGAGGAATAGGATATATACCCATAATAAAGTTGATTAAATGATTGTGATAGGCTATATTAAACACACATGCTGTTAATTTTTTTCTTCATTTTATATATTTATGCCCTGAAATTCCTGCTTTGCTCCTCTGATTAGATATCTCCATTCCTTCAATCACTCCACACCTTCACTTGGTATATGAACATTACCTATTATATTTATGGTAATTAGAAATGTAATCTCACTTTTGAAAACTTAACTCCATGTTTAATTAAACCAATATTGGATTTTTTTTTCAGTATTTGAATCATGTTACTACTCAAGAAAAACCAGCAAACACAGAAAACCAAAAGCTAAAATATTCTTTATCAAAGCCGACCCATGGAACATGGCTCCACACTGATTCAGCAGGAATATGTGCTTGCTTTTGTCATATTCATATTTTGTGGATTATATATTTCTTTTGCTTTTCAATATTTCAGGATTTCACACATTCTTTTGTAAAAGTAATTATAAACTTCTGTGTTTATCTCAAATTATTAACTGTGTATTGAATAAAATGTACAACATGTATTTATTATTCCCAAACCCCTACAGCCTATCCTAGACAGGAGGTATTTTCTTCAAAAAGAATACAGTATGGACAATTTAAGAAAGGATATGCAAATCAGGTAACTTTTGCAATGTAAATTCTGTAGAAAGAACTATATTAAAATATATGAAATGCTAGGAGATTTTCCCCTAAGTAGTAGGAGGATTTGACAAAAAAAAAATGCCAGCATCTATATTGGCATACAAGTTTAAAAAATATATCTTTAAAGACACAACAAAATGATTTCTAAAAAATCTTTATCTCAGACCTTTCTAAAATTAAAGTTACCCAACTGGAATCCTTATACCTTTTAGGTTAGTTATGAAGCTCTATTTCCCCCTCAGATTTTGTAAAAGTTTATTGCATAGATGCCAATAAATTCCAGATATTGGGAGATAGACATAAAAATATTTGTTTAAACCCAGGATTGGGCATGGGGTGTGAAAGAGAACCCACTTAAAATTTAATTTTCATTCTAGTATAATACCCACTTTATTGAATAATTACATTGAACCTTGTTGTACTTGATGCAACTGTTTATTCTGTGTCCATTGTCACTCATGTGATTATGTCTGTAATAATTCATATGAAGTATTATTTTGTATTATTTTTTATTTCATATAAAATTAATAGAGTATTTATAGAAAATTAGTATTTACTGATTTTTTTAACCCAGAGTTGTAAATTCAAATTTATTTACACAAACCATTATGCATATTCCCTTTTCATGCTTTCTTTGCTTGTGTTTTTTGTTGTTGTTGTTGTTGTTGTTGTTGTTTGTTTCTTTACTTTTTAATTGTGGGGACTTAACACAGATTCTTTTCCATGCTAAGCAGTGGTTCTACCACAAAGCTTTACATCTGATTCATGGGAGGTTTGGGTAATTCCAAGATTCAGGAAGTTGCCCTCAGAGCACCAAAATGAGTCCCTTCATCATAGGAAAATGTGAAATTGAAATAATACCTGGTAAATCCAAAGAACTTAATCAGTTGCTGTGTTTTATTTCACATGTCATTTGAAATCTTGTGTAACAGTCTAGAGTTTCTTATTCCAGAGACTCAGATTTGTCCTTTATTTATTTAATGAAACTTCATTTTATACTGGTCGTAGAAAATGATATATCCTCTGTGTTTATTGGATCATTCCCTCCATTATGGCCTGCTTCCTTCTTTTTGGTACTTCTGCCTTCTGCTTATTTATCTCAGCTCATGCATATGCTCTCCATACTCACCCTGTCCCCAGCATTTGGAGCCATCTAGCTCCAATGCAAATGTGACCATGAACCTCTCTCTAGAGCATGAAAGGCCAACTTTTTAAATTACACAGAAATCTTCCATAACATGAGTTTGGCCTAAGTCTATTTCTTCTCTTGCCTTCACTGTCCTCTGGCATTGCTCCTGAGCAGTCCCTATATTTTCAGGCACAGACTGACCTACTTAATGCTTGACTCTGTGTCTAGCTACAGCCTTTCAAGCTCTTTCCACTTTCTGCCTCTGGATGGTAACCTCACTTCATTTAGTCTCTGCTGAGTCCTAGCTTAAGGAAGCCATGAGCCCTAACATCTTTTTACTCTCTTCTCACTTACAAAGGAACATAATCAATTTTGGGTTCAAATAAACTGTTGATGCCAAATAATGTAAAAGAAGTCCCCTCAAGTCTAGGAGCCAAAGGGCTAGAAAAGGGAAGGAGTAATTTACACATCAGCTGGTAGATATTCAATTGACCTGTGGCTGAAATACTAAGGTACTCCAAGGAAAGAAAAACCACTTTATGACAAGCAGATTCATAATTATGCAGAACTGAACAGTCTGAGTCTGACAGAAGAACACAGTTTTCAGAATAATGAAGAAAAATGTTTTAAGATGTTCATTGATAACAGTATAGAAAATATCAGCCATTGTGGAAATGACTTCTGAATAATAGTTGTTTTTAAAAGTAACTGTTTTGAGGAAGAGAATAGCAAATTTTGTGAATCCCCACATTTCTATAGTGTTTTTAAAATTTGCTTCTGGCAACTTTTCATTCATCTTGAGTGGATATACCTTTGAGATATTTTTGTGTCATGAACCTGGTGATATGTAGTGTCTCCCCAGGTCAGGATCACTGTTGAAGTCTTACATCACTAAATACATTTCCTTAAATAATCAGTATTTGCTGGGTCCATCAGGTCACTTCTAAACACAGAACAAACACTTTAGGGCCTAGCCTCCAAAAAATATATATATGCATATATATATATATATATATATATATATATATATATATATATATATATATATATATGTGTGTGTTTTGGGATACAACTCTGGCAGAGCGCTTGCCAATGTTGTAATTTAACCCAGAGGGTTAAATCACCAAATACACACAAGTATACCACACCAATAAACAATTAAAAAGGTAAATAATCACCTAAAATTTAAGCTTATTATTACTTTTTATTTTGACAGACTTCATTCTCTCTAAATGTTCTAACTAGTTTAAGAATATCTACATAATTTTCAGCTGATCTACTTTGGTTCTCGTCATCTGAAGAAGAGGAGGAAGGTCTTGATGGCACCAAAAAATAAGCAGCCACAGGTATGTACACACATTCTGTTAAATTTCTGGTTTCTTCCTGCTTTGCTTGTTTTAAGAAAATCAGTAAGGCCAAATTGAATTATCTTTCATAACAGTGCTTTGAAATCCAAAGATGGTAATTTAATATTTGAGTCTAAAAGAATTGAACTGGTTATGAATCTGAAAATAACATTAGAATTCATGATAACATATAGGTAAACATTATCCTTGTGATTGAGGCAGAAATTTTCCAAATATTGTTTGTGCTTCCATTTTTATAACCATCTTAAATGATGAAGGAGTTATAATTAAGTGGTTTTGTGAATACCCATTTGAATTAATGAACATATATAGTGGCAATGGTCATTGAATGGATTTATGGTTAAGGATGTTCCTTCCCAGTGGCTCAGTTTTTGTTACATATGAGCATGTTTTCATGCCAAGGTGAAGATTTTCATACAGCCTAGCCATCAGTGTCTCTGTCAATGTAAATAGTATAACCTCAAAAAAGATACCCAATGACCTATTAAGGAAATTGAAACCTCCCAGAATGGAACTATTGCTTTTGGGTAAAAGCAGGAACTTTCTAGGTTTTTTTCCTTTCCATACCATAAAGTAGTCAATATTATTAACATCTTTAGCCAAACTCTTTAGTGAATAATAGAAAAAAAAGGGCTTTGAATGCTGTTTTTTGAGAATTTAGGAATTTGAGGTGTTTCTTGCCTTTTTTTCTGATTGTCTGTGTTAGTAAGGCCAAGATTTTGCATGCATTGGGATGGTTTTCTCTTCTGAGTATATGTGTGTGTCCTTTAGTGCAAAGCTTTCTCTTTAAAATACATCCTGGGCAGGGGTGATATTTTAGTGTCAAGTATACATCTTGATATGACCAAGGTGCAAGGTTCACCCACCAGGACCTTTTGAAGAGTAGAGAATAACCTCAAGTAAGAATTACAGTTTAAAACATGTATCACCTATAAAGAAAATGCTTGTTTAAAGTGATCTCTCTAAGTCCACAAATTAGAAAGGAAAACTACACCTAGTTGAAAAAAATAGGCGGTACTGGTCATAAAATTATTGAGGTGCAATTCAATAAGGAAGGACTTTGAAACTGATGTGATTAAACATAGCTTCAGGAGGAAATAAGGAGAAAATGTAACAAAACTGAGAAAGAATTGAGTTTGAAGTGGCAAGAAGAGGTGATACAGGGTAAACATACAAGAAAGGACCCAAAATGTTAGAAAATGAGATGGAACAGGAAGAAATAATGAGGAAACCCCCTACACAACAACTTACACAAAAGTCAAGAGTATCAAGAAAAGCATAAAATTTCTCATTATTAATGAAATTGAAATGAGGAATTTTTGTCCAGGATTTTTAATTATAGAAACCAAAACCGTGGTGGGATTTTTTGGAGGCAAATGTAGTCCTACTCTTTTCTGGTCTCTCCTTCCAAAACATATCTTATCTGATAGTGATTTGGTAATGGAGTACATAAGCTGAGTTTCTCTCAGTTTGAGGTGTGCCTCCAGAGCCACTGATTTCAGTGGTAGTGGAGTACACAAGCTGAGTTTCTCTTAGTTATGCCCAGCTCCTTGCATGGTTATCACTGCAAATGAAAACTCACCTTCAGAATTTGTATTTTTCCACTCAGGGATGTGGTATGTTTGTCTGATAAAACCTCTCGCTATGGAGTCTGGAGACTGTTTTGTGATGCAGACCCTTGGGGTCTGCATCACAATTGAGATCAGTGATCTCAGGGGTGCGCAAGATTCCAAGTGTCTTAGGGATTTCTTGGCACTCTCTTTGAGCATGGTAGATGAGGTCTGTTGGCAGAATCTGTGCTTTGTTCTGGAAAATATCAGAATATATCTTCTTACGGGACCTTGCCCCCCTCTCCTGGATCTTTCTGTCTCTCGAATTACTTACTGCATAGTTTATCTCCCTCACAACCAATGTTCTTAAAGCACCTATTTGAAATGTGCAGTGCCCCTGTTGGCCTCTACATTATAGATTGTCAGGTGGCAAAACACACCTCTTGCAGATAAGAGTTTTCAGCACATTCCCTTCAGTCTCTCTCATAAACCCATAGTATCATGTCTAACAACCACAGTCCTGTGAGGAGAGCTTGCACCTGCAGCTTTGAAATACAAAACAGGCAGTTCCTTCTGACCTGACACACAGATGGGCACTTGCAAAAGGGGCTGGACCACATGGGTCCATTACAATCACCCTTCTATTTTAAGGGAATAGTTTAGAACCACCTATGTGGCAGAAATTGGAGCAAATATTTCAAAAGCCACTAATCATGGTAGGTTGACATACATGTATATCTACTCATATGTATGGTGCTGCATGATATGAGTTTTCTACCAGATACATCCCTTGCATGAAATCACAGAACTGCAAACACAACATCAGAATAAAAGTGCCCTGGGTTTTTCTAGTCCTACATAGACCACAAGACCTACTGTAGCTGCCCAGAGCTCTTGTGTCTCTGTTTCTCATTTTCTCCCCCAGGCCCAACCAGAATAGTGTTGGTGTGTGCCTCCAGAGCCACTGAATTTATGATACAGTAAAGTATTTGAAATATATTTTTTTTAATTCTGAGGTTTCTTATCTCTTAAGAGAAATGACTAAAAGAAGGACTCTGAGTAAAGGTGACTTCTGTCCAGCACCCTGATACTGCTAGCAGGAATTTGCAGTCCATTCATTTCTCTGGGCTGGTTGTGTATTTTAAGTTGCACTGCTACAAAACAGTGATGTTGACATATCTCACAAACTGACTTTTACTTCCTTGTGATAAATACCAAGGTGTACCAAGGCTTGGTGTTTAGGTGGATATATTCCTAGTTTTCATGAGGAATCTCCACACTGCTGTCCAGAGTAGAAGTTTTTATTTTCAGGCTCACAAGCAATGTATGAGAGTGTCTACTTCTTTCTCCATCTACTAATGGGATTGGTAGAATTCTCCTTCTCAGCTCACTAGAGGGGAGCTTTCCTTTTTCCACTCTGTGCATTTTTACCCTAAAACGTGACCAGGATATTTCTCCTATTGTCATGACACCTGATGGAATCAGGGTCACTCCAGGTGAATTGGACTGGCACTAAATAACTGCATGGACTCAGAAAATAATTTTGGGGGGAGGTCAGGATTATTCCTCAGCCTCAGCTCCCACAAGGGAGCCAGAGAAAGGCACAAGAGGCAGGCAAAAGAGAGAAAGCATGCCTGAAACCCACGTATTTATTGGGGAGAAGCCATTTAAAGAATATTCCATTCAAATAAGGCAAGGGGTAAAGTTTAAGAGGGTTGAGATTTGCATTGTCATGTCTTGGTTAGCAGTTTGGCTGACATTTTGGAAATTCACATTCATCTCAAGTGCTGTGTGGGGATCACAGGCAGAGTGAACGAAAAGGCACACAATATATCATAGAGCCCAATAAGGCAGCTATTTCAGACTAGTTTTCCTCATATACTCAAATGTGCATAGCTCACACACATAGCCTATGAATGATTCACAACATCCCATGAGTTTATTTACTATTCTAAAAACCAAAATTTTGGATTTCATTTCATCTGAGGCTCCCTACAGTGTTTTCCCACAGCTGCTCTTTTTCATCCAGAAAGCACACACCAGTCAATGTGACTCAAGCTCTGAAAATTGGGAAGTGCTGTATATATTTGGGCTACCATCTTTCTTCATTGGTGTACTTTTTAGTTCTCTCTCAGAGGAACATGTTATTGCTCTACCCAGATTGTGTGTTCTGCTTTGTAACAGTAAGATAGAAACATTTCTTCATCCTACTTTGTCATTTTATTAAACTAAATTTTTTTCTTGGTGAAACATTTACTAAAAGGTTTTTAGATCCTGTGAGACTGTGATGACCAAAATGAGGCAAGTCCAACAATGTCTCATTTCTTCTCAACATCATATGATTCCAACTCTCTCATCACACCAAGTCATATATTTTAACAATAAAAAATTCCATAAGTCCATCTTTTAACTTGTGTAATGCAACATAATATTACCTGTTTCTCAAGACTATTCTAATTAAGTATTTACTGCATTGTTTGTGGTGGGGGTGTGAGATATGGTTGGTTACACAATTAGAATGCATACATTTCTGTTATGTATTGTCAGGGAATGGCATCTCTATGACATCCATTCTGCTTTTACCAAATCATGAGCCATAGGAAGATAAAGAGTTCAGCTTCATCTGGAGCACAAATGCTAGGTTCTCCTGTGGAAAGTGTGACTGTTCAAATCTGTACTTGTCTATGTTTTAATTAGCTGCTTTCAGGATCATAATTTGGGTGATGCCTGAAAGAGTGATGATGAAGTCTTCATGCAGCACATTGGGTGATTCATTTTGCAAATATTCTCTGAGGGTGGTCTATACATGTGCATTTCTCACTCATACAGAGAGAAACATCATATAGCAAAAGAGAAAGCAGATGGACATGCCCATGGTAAGAACTACATACTCTATTCAGTTCTTTGAAGAGAATATTGATTTCTAACATGAGCACTGGTATATTCTAATACTTGGAAAAATTAACTTAGTAAACAAGTAGTAATGAAAAAGAAAGAAAGATAATGAGTTATCTTCTTTTAGACCAAAATTCCAGCTGAAAGTTATAGTAGGAGTGTCCCTATTAGTTTCTTTACAAGACATGCATACATGACAGGAGACTTGGCAATTGTGAAGTGGAGAGGAGAAGGGAGAAAATAAACATCATGAAAGGCAGAGAGAGTGAGTACAGTAAGTAAATGAAGAAAAAAGAAGATGTGGAAGCAGAGAAATTTCATTCATGTATCAGAAGAAAAAGAGCAGCCTATTCAAAATGTGAAAAGAAATGGGAGCTTCCAGTTGTGCACATGACTCAAGGTGTGAATATATTTTCTCATCACTCATTCCTGTCTTAGTTGTCATTAGAAAGGAATTGACAAGTGAAGAATTAATCATGCAGAAAGAAAGTTTTTTAACTGAAATGTTTATAAATTCATGTGTCCAGTCATACGTTTATATAAAAAAATCATAATTAAAACAAATTTAGAAAGTTTAAAAATAAGTAAAATTGTAGACATTCTTGCTTCTACCTGGGATGATGCACAGAGGGCAGACACAGCAGGATGGAAAGTGGAAAAGTGTGCAAATGATTATGGACTGATACCTAAATCCATAGGTTTCTAAACTGTACTTTGGACAATTTGGAGAGGAGAAGGGGAATAAACTTTGAGAAAATGCATACATGTCAGGAGAGTTGGAAATTGTGAAGTGGAGAAGAGAAGGGAGAAAATAAGCATTATGAAAGGCAGAGAGAGTAAGTACAGTAAGTAAATGAATACAGCAAGTATATGAATAAGAAAGAACTTCTCATCCTCCAGGTTTGGGAACATCATCGGGTAGAAATCTATCTCTATTATTGGAAGGCACTTGAAGGCAGGGAAATGAGAAGCAGACCAAGTTCAGACTTAAACTATCAAACTCTAATAGATTATCTATTGGGAACCGTATTGAAAATGCACATTCTGACCTCGATGATCTGTGCATTCATGTTTCCTTATGGCCGAAGGTGATTCCAATCATCACTATCTGCAGGCTACCATGTAAAGAGGTCAGGAAAGGATTTTCCTGTAGCAAAACTAAGTGCAGAGCTACTGGAACATCAAGTATGATCAAGTGATTGCGTACAATTTGTTTTTATTCTGCTCATGTCTCTTGAAGAATGAGAAGGACTCAAAGTACAGAATTTAGTTTTCTTAGGTCTAGTCCCTAAATAGGGAATTAAGAAGGAGTGGGGATAATCTATAGGCAGAATGTCAAATGGAAAAAATCCAGACCAGAGATCAAGATATTGCTTTTGAAAAGTCCCAGGGAAGGAGAAATGTGGAAGAAACAAAAGAAGCTAGCAGGGTAATTAATCTTGGAGGAAAGAATGGGGAAACTAAGAGCATGCAATTTAGGGGCTATCAGTATATCTAGCTTCCCCAAAAGATGTGAGAGACTGTAACTCATCCATCATTTGAATCATGAAGAGCTGGTAGGTTGGGGACAAATTGCAGCCATGACCATCTTCTCTATACCTACCAGACATACTGCTTGCTGTGGCTTCAACTTGAGTCATTCTGAGGAGAAAAATTACATTTCAGAATCATTGGTTGTTTTAAAGAGAGCTACTTCTTTCTCTTTCTCTCTGTTCTCTCTCCTTCCTCCTGTTCTTTCTTTCACTTTTTTCTTTCTTCCTTCCTTTCTTTTGTATTTGCTTGAAAATAAAGTCATGGCCCTGGGCATTCTGGAAATTTACTTCATTAATGAGCTACATCCTCATCCTTCAAAAGCTAATTATAATTTTGTGATAGTTCAGGCCTTTCATGAATACACTTAAAACACTGTCAAGTTACACTGAACCAAACACATTTGTAAACAGAAAACTTTATACAGTTTATTCTTTGAACACCCAAACTCTTGGTCATATTTGTGTTTACACCAATCAAAAGTTTACACCAATCAAACCTTATTTCTTAGAAGTAAGACCTATCTGTTCTCATTTGAGGGGATCACGAAACTCTAATCCAGTTATACCAGAGAATACAGGAAAAGAGGATGCACAAGAGGAACCAGCATCTCATCTGTGAAAACAATAGGTGGTGGTGCTCTCAGTGTCAAAGTATGTATTTCAGCTGACTGATTTAAATATTTCTCTTTGTTGAGAAATGAACCTGACCTTCCCCTGGAATCTGAACACAGATTAAGCCTTACTAAACAAAAACGGAAGGACAAATGGAATAAATGTATACAAACTTAAAATTATAGGGATTAAATCCTTCCAATTGTTTTCTACTAAGATATGTACTATGGCTTGTTTTTGTTTTTACTTTGCCTTTGCCACTTAATCTCTCAGGTCCCTTCTTTGCTTCTCTGATGGAATATTGCTGAGCTTTCCATCAGTCTGCATCTTTGCATTGGTATGTACCCTTGTCTGTTTTATTTATGGTCATTGGGCACATAGTCTCAGATTTGTAAAATGAACAGCATGTTTCACAAAACCTATTCACTAAGTTCCTTTATTTACTTTCAGTCACATGATTGTTGTCAGCCAAAAACAGCCAGCACAGAAACCCAGGAAATAGAGCAGTTTTGTGCACAGCTAACCATGGACCTCAGCTCTGTGTTGAGACATCAGTAATATAGGAATTGTTTTGTCGTCTTCACCTTTGAGTATATCCTCTTTGTGTTTCAGCCTCACGGGACTCATCTGCTCGCACAAAGGTAATTAAAGTTCTATATTTATACTAAATTATAAATTTTGTAGTGAATGAAGTATATATTCTTATGTAGTATATTCTTTCCAAGCATACTGAGCCCACTATCACAGTGCCCCTTCCATGGAAAGGACTCAGCAAGGTGAAAGAAAAGATAGTCAAATCAGGTAAGTTTTGCATTACAACATTCTGGGGAAATACTATGTTAAAACAATTGAAATGCTAGCAGCCTTCCCTCATGTAAGGTTGTTTTCCCAATGAGGTGGGAGGATTTGCCCCACAATGTCAGTCATTAGTCACAGCAAAATATCTCTTTTCTGTGTTTCTGGGAACATCCCTCCATTCTGAACTGCTTCTCCACCAATTTATACTGTTACAGTCTCCCTGTTTCCAGCATTTGGAGTGATCTAGCTACCATGAAAATGTCACCGTAAGCCTCTCTTTAAAGTGTGAAAAACCAACCTTTTTAAATTTTTTAGAAATTTTTCCTAATAAGAGCTGTGCCTCATTCTGTATCTTTATGCCTTTCCCCTACGTCCACTGTCCTCTGGCATTAGTCCTCACCAATTCTTCATTAAGACAAATACTGACCTACAGCATTTCATGTTCTTACTATCTCCTGCTCTCTGGATATTCACCTCTCACCTGTCTCTGCAAGAGGTGAGTAGTCAGAAAAACCATCATTCCTGGCACCTTTTCCCTGCCTTCTTAGGTCCCAGTGCACTTCAGCTTGTTACATTGGCTGTCAGACACATAGGTTCTCCTTTGCCCTTCCCCTAGAAGTCCCGTGCGTAGAGTCTAATCTGTATCAGTTTCTACCACATTTCATCAGACACAACTTAGGTCCCTTGAAAGGCACTGTCATGATGTGTGTGTGTGTGTGTGTGTGTGTGTGTGTGTGTGTGTGTTATTTAGAGAAACTGAACCAAAGAAACTACTGTGGCACTCTTGCCCAAGAATGGCTACAGCCTCAGCACTTCCATCACCCACTGAGAAAACAGCATGCTTTTTAAGCACCAGTGCATAGTGCAGTCTTTTTGACAGATCAGTTTAGGCAGCATTTTTTATCTCAGGTTTCTCCTTAACAGGACACACCATGGCACAACTTAGAATGCAACTTTTTCTCCTCTCCCTCCCTTGGTCAGAGGCAGACCTGCTTTAGTGTTTAAATGCAGATTGTGGGCTTTCTTTGTTTATGGTACAGATTTCTGGATCCCTAAGACCTTCTGAGTATCCAGAATTTCTAGGAATTTGAATAAATTCCCTCTTTTACTCACCTTTCTAAGAAGCTCTTCACCCACTTTTTTCATCTCTATGTGATGGTGCAGCTTAGAATGCAGCTTACTGTATGCCAACATTTTCCCAGAATCAGCCCTTCTTTCCATGTAGATTTTGAAGTTTGTTTCTGAGCAAATTTCATTGATCATGAGTAGATGAATATTGGAAATATGGTGTGCATTGAACCCGGTATCCTGTCATGCATCTACAAGGAGTGGGTTGATAATTTGAATAAGAAAAATACTCGGGGCTGGGGATGTGGCTCAAGTGGTAGCGTGCTCGCCTGGCATGCCTGCGGCCCGGGTTCGATCCTCAGCACTACATACAAACAAAGATGTTGTGTCCGCCAAAAACTAAAAAATATTTAAAAATTCTCTCTCTCTCTCTCTCTCTCTCTCTCTCTCTCTCTCTCTCCCTCTCTCTTTCTCTCTCTCTCTTTCTTTTAAGAAAAAGAAAAGAAAAATACTCCCTGAAGAACTCAGTGTTTGTTGGGTGCAAATGGGTGCATCTTTATTCACAGCTTCTTGGAAGACCAAGGCTGAAGAATGGCTGTGTTCATTCCAGTCAGAGGACTCCGAATGCCAATTAAAACAGCCATGGGATAGAAATAAAGGGTAGAGAATTTGACAAGACTGCATAAGTCCCTGGGTCCACTCCCAAGGTGCATACACAAAGAAAGAAAAAGGAAAAAGAAAAACTGTGGAAAGATAAAACCAGTAATTATTCACCTAACATTAAACTTAATTGGAAAGCATATTTAAGAATATTAAGTTGTATTGGTGTTACAATTACTTCTTTGTATTTGGATTGATATACCCTCTTTCTAACTCAGTTCCAAGGAATGTGAGTAAATGTATTCATTTTTCAGCAGAGATCCATTTTGACATGACTTCAGAGGAAGAGCACAAAAGTTTTGGTGATGCTCAACATATCCAGCCTCAGGTATGTCAACATGTAAAACATTTATTTTTGGTTTCCTTTGTTTTTTCTTGCTTGAAGAAAGTAGAGAAAGCCAAATTAAAATACATTTTAAATAGTCTTTTAGAGTTCAGGCATTATAATGTACTATTCACGTCTATACTCTACTGGTTAGAGCCTGAAAATAGCATTAGAAATCATGTCAACTAAAATTTATTTTGTCATGGAGGCAAAATGATTCTAAATGTCACTTGTGCTTCCACGTGGATAAACTTTTAAAAATAAAAAGTTGAGACTAAATTTGAGAATAAAGAATAACCACCTGGATTATGAATGGTATAAGTGTAATGTCCATCGAATACATTCATGTGATGTGATTGTTGCCAAAGGGCTCAAAATTCTAGTAAAAATAACTAGTTATCCACTCCAAGTTGAACGATTTTTTTTCTGTGGTGACCTTTTCATTTTGTTTCTCATCCTTGCAGAAAAATCAGTCAATATGTTGAATATTTTTATCAAAATCTCTTTAGTTTGTTAAAGAAATGTATTTGGGTACAATAACGGGGGTATAATTGAATTTGGAGATGCCATCTCACCTTGTTTTCTCATGATGCCAGCATTCCCAGGGAAAGTTTTAGGTAGCATACATCTAGATGTATTTCACTTGGCTGGCATGTGTAAGACCTTGGATGTGCAGCTTTCCCTTTGAGATGTGTCCTGGACAGGGGCCTTATTCTAGTGTCAGATCCCCAACAGAACACCCAAGTCTCATATTTTAAAACTAAAACTTTGTCAGTCGAGTTTTTAAAATGTGTAATCCCATTTAGTATGAAGCATATTCTTCAAAACTCTTTTAAATAAAACTTGAAAACCTTCTCACATTTGATGAAGAATGTGAAGTCGGGTGAGTTACAATGAATATCATTCCTCCTGTGCTTTGGAGTGTATACACATTTGTTAGCATGTTGTCAGGGAATGCCTTTTTTGTGACATCCATCCTGCTTTTGCCAAATCAGGAACCATAGGAAGATAAAGAGTTCAGCTTCATCTGAAGCACAAATGCTAGCTTCCCCTGTGGAAAGTATGACTGTTTAGTCTGTACTTGTCTACATTTTAGATAGCTGCTTTTAAGATCAATATTTGGGTGATGTCTGAAAGAGTGCTTATGAAGTCTTCATGCAGCTCATTGGGTGATTTATTGTGCAGGTATTCTCTGAAGATGGTCTATAGATGTGCATTTCTCACTCATCTACAGAGAAACATCATACAGCAAAAGAGAAAGCAGACAGATGTGCTCATGTTAAGAACTACATACTGTTCTTTGGACAGAATATTGATTTCTAACATGATCACTGGTATATTCTAATACTTGGGAAAATGAACCTAGTAAACATGTAGTAATGAAAAAGAAAGAAAGATAATGAGTTGTCTTCTTTAAGACCAAAGTCCACCTGCAGGTTATAGTGGGAGTGTCCTTCTTAGTTTCTATACAAGACATGCGTACATGACAAGGGAGTTGGCAATGATGAAGTGGAGAGGAGAAAAAGGAATAAACATTGAGAAAGGAAGAGAGAGTGAGTAAAGTAAGTAAATGAAGGAAAAAGAAGCTGTGAAGGCAGAGAAATTTCAGTCATGTACCAGAAGGAAAAGTCCAGTGTATTGAAAATATGGAAGGAATATGTGCGTTCCCCTTATGAACATGACTGAAGGTATGAGTGAATTTTGTGTGTTTTGGTTTTGTGTTTTTTCAGGTAGGAACTGAATCAGTACCTATAACTTTATCTGGGATAGACACAGATTGCATAAGATTCTCACTACAAAATATTTTGTTTGAAAGAATACTGTTCTTTACCCTCTACCTTCTTTCTATTGATTTCTCAGTGTCTTCTCATCTTCCTCAGGAAATCCTTTCTGTAGATCAGTTTCCTTTATTACATCACAAAACTCTTTTTTAATATCATCTTTCTGAGTTTATGTTTGTCTTCTCCAGTGGACTTTAAGCTAAAGAATAAAAAGAGGTCCCATCTACTTCATCTGCAGAGTGTGTCACATGTTGTAGGCACTCATTGGTTTAGTGTATGAATAATGCATGTGAAATATACAGCATTAATATATGTAATTACTCATATATTTTGTTTTTCTTTTCTTTCTTTCTGACAGTTTGTTAGCCTGTCGAAATCCCAGAAAGCAATTCTATCACTTCAAAGAATAATAAAGCTTAAAAAATGTCACTGCTCACAGTGTTCACTACATGTTAAAAAAAAAGCACACCTGGAAAATGAGATGCACGAGCTAAAAAGGAGGGTATTAAAGTTTTGTTTTGTTTTGTTTTGTTTTTAAAGAGAGTGAGAGAGGGAGAGAGAGAGAGAATTTTAATATTTATTTTTTAGTTATCAGCGGATACAACATCTTTGTTTTGTATATGGTGCTGGGGATCGAACCCAGGCCGCACGCATACGCCACACGCATACCAGGCGAGCGGGCTACTGCTTGAGCCACATCCCCAGCCTGAGAGTATCAAAGTTTAAGCACGAAAATGCAGAATTGAACAACAACTCCACAATTTGAGGTATTATATCCTAGACTAAAAGAAGAAGTGGAACCCTTTCATTTACAGTCAAAATAAGAAGGATTTTTTTTAACTGCTGACCTGTTAGCATTTTCAAGGGAGAAAACTTGAATAAAATATAAAATTCTTACAAATAAGATAACATTATTAAATGTGATTATTCTAAAAATTAAATGAATATTTTTCCCTGACACAATTTTAATGGCTACATGAAACCCCATCTGCTAGAAATCTGTTTGTTTTACAAACAGAATTTGGGGTTGCTATTTGTTTATATGTTGAGTTATTTCATTAAAATTAACATTTCAAGAAATATCATTTAGAAAAAAAAATCATTTTCCACTCAGATGCTATGGCATGTGCCTATAATTCCAGAAGCTAGGGAGGCAGAGGCAGGAGGACTAAAAGTTCAAAGCAAGACTAGCAACTTATCAAAGTCCTAAGCAAATTAGTGAGACCCTGTCTCAAAATTAAAAAAAAAAAGAAAGAAAAGAAAACAATAAGGCCTTGGGATGTAGCTTAGTTTTTTATCTCTTGTGGGTACAATCTCTGGTACCAAAGGTGCGAATGAGAACAAAAGAAAAGGAAAGAAAAAATTATTTTCTATATATTTCTTTACTTTTAAAAATATTTTAATATAGAGTTATTTGGTTAAAGTAGGGGAACTTTAAAAAAGATATTTGATCAGAGTTTCTAAATTGCTCTCAAGAAAGTTTGTATTCCACCAATGGATCATTTTCTACTGCCCTGAAACATGTTTTTATACATTTATACTTTTTTTTCTAATGCTTGGGATCAAACCCAGGGATTTGTGTGACTAGTATAATGTGCTAGTGCTCAGCCGGACCCTCAGCTACACTTTTATCATTAATATTCATTTAAAAATGAAATGGAAACTGATTATTTGTTATCTTATTCAAATTTACTCTCATTCATATATTAAATTTGTTCAGAATGGGTTTTTTTGGTCTTTAGCTTTTTGGGTTCTTCGTATACCTTAGAGATTAATGCTCTATCTGATATGTGAGGGGTAAAGATTTGCTCCCAAGAGGTAGGCTCTCTATTCACCTCACAGATTGTTTCTTTTGCTGAGAAGAATCTTTTTAGTTTGAGTTCCATCTCATTGATTCTTGATTTTAATTCTTTTTTTTTAAAGAGAGAGTGAGAGAGAAGAGAGAGAGAATTTTTAATATTTATTTTTTAGTTCTCGGCAGACACAACATCTTTGTTGGTATGTGGTGCTGAGGATCGAACCCGGGTCGCACGCATGCCAGGCGAGCGTGCTACCGCTTGAGCCACATCCCCAGCCCTTGATTTTAATTCTTGCACCCACAGGAGTCTTATTAAGGAAGTTGTGGCCTAATCCCACATGATGGAGATTAGGGCCTACTTTTTCTTCTATTAGACACAGAGTCTCTGGTTTAATTCCTAGCTTCTTGTTCCATTTTGAGTTGAGTTTTATGCATGGTGAGAGAAAGGGGTTTAATTTCATTTTGTTGAATATGGATTTCCAGTTTTGCCAGCATCATTTGTTGAAGATGCTTTTTTTTCTGCAGTTCATTTTTTGTCTAATATAAGATAATTGTAATTTTGTGGGTTAGTCTCTATGTCCTCTATTCTGTACCATTGGTCTACTAGTCCATTTTGATGCCAATACCTTGCTGTTTTTGTTATTATTGCTCTGTAATATAGTTTGAGGTCTGGTATAGTGATGCCACCTGCATCACTCTTCCTGGTAAGGATTGCTTTAGCTATTCTGGGCATCATATTTTCCAGATGAATTTCATGATTGCTTTTTCTATTTCTATGAGGAATGTCATTGGAATTTTGATCAGTATTACGTTAAATCTGTAGAGTGTTTTTGGAAGTATGGTCATTTTGATAATACTAACAGAGGACAGCACTTTTAATCAGACACATTTTACTTCAGAGAAACCTACCATATCATTCTTGCTTCTGTCATTCCCCATAGAGCTGGACCCACACTGACCTTGGTTTCTGTCTTGGCCAACTTGGCAAAATCACCCTATTTTACTCACAGTGTTAATAAGGCACACTAAAGCTTCATCATATCCTTTTGAGATGACTAATTTTGGTGGGGGTGGCCTAATATAAGAAAGTGAAATCAATGTGTATTTAAGCTTCTAGTCATGTTTTCAAAATGGTCACATATTTAAAATATTGATTACTCTCACAACATCATGATAAACATCAGATTGGACTCAAAGATGAATTAAATTAGTGTTTTACCTTCAACGAGTGACATCACACTAGTTTTGTCTTCTAAGTTATGTCATATGGACCAATAATTCATAATATTCTGCATATTCACTTTGGATTTAAATCTACATTATGTATTACTACTAATAACATACATAATATTATTCATTTTTATCAACACAATCAACAACTTGAGAAGTCTCAAAGACCCTGGTTGTCCTTTGACTGTTACTGACTCATGCATGAGGTCACTTATTGTCACTTGCTGGGGAAACAAAGGCAGAGATCCTCCAGCCATGCCACCCCACCTTCATTCACAGAACCCTTGAGCATCCCAGCTACACACACTGTGGTGGCCCTGAGGTCCATGGTACTCACCACAGACAACCAAACTCTCCATACATGCCTATTATAATTGAGTTATGTGCCCCCAAATTCATGTGGTCTCAACCACCAATACTTCAGAATGTGATTTGATTTGGCAATAGGTCCACTAAAGGAGTAATTAAGGTAATAAGGTCCTTATGATTGACTATAATCCTTTCTGACTGGTGATCTTTACAAAGAAAAATGTAGTCTGTATAAGGGGTGGAGTGCCAAAAAGACTGACATAGATAGCAGTGTTAGTCTTCAAGAAAAGAAGGAAACATAAAGACCTTGAATTAAGAATAGATTAAGGGAAGGCATGACCACTAGACCAGCATCACTGAAGACACTTGTTATGGGTTGGATCCAGAATGTCCCCCAAAAGTTCTTACTCTGATGACTTGATCCCCAATGTAGTAGTATTTGGAGGTGGGGCTGTTAGAAAATGATTGAATCAAGAGGACTTTGACTTCATAAGTGAATTCATCCATTGATGGCTTCATAATATAAATGGATTACTGGGAGTTGGTGGAAACTGTAGGACAGTGGGATCTAATTGAAGGGAATGAATCCTTGGGGGCAGGCCCTTGGGGATTATATCTTTTTTTTTAGAGAGGGAGAGAGAGAGAGAGAGGGGAAGAGGGAGAGAGAGAGAATTTTAGTAGTTTTTATTTTTCAGTTTTCGGCAGACACAACATCTTTGTTTGTATGTGGTGCTGAGGATCAAACCCGGGCCGCACGCAAGCCAGGCGAGCGCGCTACTGCTTGTGCCATATCCCTAGCCCCCTGGGGATTATATCTTGTCACCAGCCCTTTACTGTCACTCTCTGCTTCCCTGCTACTAGGAGGTGAGCAGAATTACTCTGCCAAGCCCATGTGCCCTGATGTTCTATCTCTACCTTAGGCACAAAGGAATGTAGCTGCCAACCAAAGAATAACAGCTCTCTAATCAAAAGGCAAAATAAGAGTTTTTCTCTGGTATTTTTTCAAAGTAATGAAAAGCTAATTTAATACAAAAGAGAATACTATACTCAAAAGAGGAAGATAAAATCATTAGCAAATGTGAAACAGAATATTCAAAACCACCAGAAGAAAAAAGAGCAAAATGACAGGAACAAATATATACTTTTGGATAATCACACTGAATAAATGTTTTTAATTTTCCATACAAAAGATGCAGATTGGCCTAATGGAGTAAAAAATAAGACCTAAAAATATTATGTCTATAAGAAACTTAACTCATGTGCAAAAATATACACATACCCAGAGTGAAAGAATGGAAAATGATGTTCCAAGCAAAGGGAATCCAAAAGCAAAAAAGGAATAGCTACATTTATAATTTATAAAACAGACTTTACAACAAAATTAGAAGAGAAAAAAAGGTCACTATGTATTGATCAAGGGAACAATTCATCACAAAGTCATAATTTTTATAAATACATAAGCAATGCCTTGAAGCAAACAATTTTAAAAAACAAACATAATTAGAGATAAATAGAAAGATAGGTCACAATAAATATATCATCTAGATTTAAAAAATCAAAAAAGAAACATAGATTTACATGGTACTATATATTGAATGTACTTAACAAACATCTACAAAATATTCCATCCAATAGCTGAAAAATATACATTATTTTCTTCAGCACACATAAAAAAATGTTTTCCAAAATAGACCATATATTAGAAAATGAAGAAAATCCTACCAATTTTTTTCAAATGAAATAATTTCTTATATTTTATCTGATCACATTGAAAAGAAACTAGAAATAACTGCAGAAATTACACAAACACAATAAGATTGAGCAACACACTACTAAATGAAAAGGACATCATGGAAGAAATCAGAGGGGAAATTAAACTCCTTGTATCAAATGAAATGGAACCACAACTACCACAACAGGAAAAGCAGTACTAAGAGGCATGTTTATAGGAATTAATGCCTATATAAAAACTTCTTAAAAAATAACATCATGATTCCTCATAAAATTGCAAAATGTTACAAAAACAAGAACAAACCAAATCCAAAATCCATGGAAGAAAAGAATCAGTAAAGATCAGAAAAGAAATAAATGAATTAGAGACTAAAGAATAATACAAAGCATCAATGAAATAGTTGGTTTGTTGAAATGATAATATGAGAAACCCTTAGCTAAACTGACAAAAAGAAATAAGGCCCAAATAAACAAAATAAGACTTTAAAAAAGAATCTTAACAACAGATACAGTGAAATTCAAAAGATCAGTAGGGAAATTTTTGGAAAAAAAAACTATGCCTAATAAATTAGAAAATCTGGAAAAAATGGAAAATTTTCTGGACACATATGACTTGACAAAATTGAACCAAGAGAATATAAAATACTAAAATAAATTAATGATAGGTATTAAGATTGAAGCAGTAATAAATAAGAAGAAGGAGGAGGAGGAGGAGGAGGAGGAGGAGGAAAAGGAGGAGATGGAGGAGGAGAAGGAGGAGGAGGAGAAGGAGGAGGAGGAGGAGAAGAAGAAGGAGAAGGAGGAGAAGGAGGAGGAGAAGGAGGAGGAGGAGGAGGAAGAGGAGGAGAAGGAGGAGGAAGAGGAGGAGGAGGAGGAGGAGGAGGAGATGGAGGAGGAGGAGAAGGAGGAGGAGGAGAAGGAGGAGAAGAAGAAGGAGGAGGAGGAGGAGGAGAAGAAGAAGGAGGAGGAGGAGGAGAAGGAGAAGGAGGAGAAGGAGGAAAAGAAGGAGAAGGAGGAGAAGGAGGAGGAGGAGAAGGAGGAAAAGAAGGAGGAGGAGGAGGAGAAGGAGGAGAAGGTGGAGGAGGAGGAGAAGGAGGAGAAGGTGGAGGAGGAGGAGAAGGAGAAGGAGGAGGAGAAGGAGGAGGAGAAGAAGGAGGAGGAGAAGGAGGAGGAGGAGGAGAAGGAGGAGAAGGAGGAGGAGGAGATGAAGGAGGAGGAGAAGGAGGAGGAGATGGAGGAGGAGGAGGAGGAAAAGGAGGAGAAGAAGAAGAAGGAGGAGGAGGAGGAGGAGGAGAGGAGGAGAAGGAGAGGAGGAGGAGAAAGAAGAAAGAAGAATGATCCTAGGACTAGATTAAATCGTTGCTGAATTTTACTATATTTTTAAAGAACCAACACCAATGGTTCACAAACTGATTCATAAAACAGGGAAAGAAAGCTTTCAAACTCATTCTATGAAGGCAATATTACCCTGTTAACAAAACCTGTAAAGAACACAACAGAAAAAGACAGCTACAGACCAATATCTCTAAACATAGATATAAAAATCTTTGATAAAATGCCTTCAAATTTACTTGAATAGTGCATTAAAAAGATAATATGCATGACCAAGTTTGTTTCATTTCAACAATGCAAGAATGGTTCAACAAACACAAATCAATAAGTGTAATAAAGCACTAAGTAGAATCAAGGATAAAAATCACATGATTATCTCAATTGATGCAAAAATCCTGATAAAATTCAGAATTTCTTTATGATAAAAAACCCTGAATAAATTATCCATAGTGGGATCTCAATACAGTGAAGGCTACTTTTTATGCTACACTGAGAAAAACTGAAAGCACTTCCAATAAGATCAAAAACAAGAGAAAGATTCTCATTCTCACCACGCTTATTCAACATAGTACCAGAAATTTTAGCCACAGAAATTAGATAAGAGAAAGTGCATGGTTTATAAACATTAAAGTAGGAGGTCAAATTATCCCTGTTTCTTGATGATATGATTGAACACATAGAAAACTGGGGTGAGGGAAATCCACCAAAAGACTTTTAAAACTGATAAATTCAGGGCTGGGGATGTGGCTGAGGCGGTAGCGCACTCGCCTGGCATGCGTGCAGCCCGGGTTCGATCCTCAGCACCACATACCAACAAAGATGTTGTGTCCGCCGAGAACTAAAAAATAAATATTAAAAAAAATTCTCTCTCTCTATCTCTCTCTCTCTTCTCTCTCTCTCTCTCTCTCTCTCTCTCTCTCTCTCTCTCTCTCTCTCTCTCCCCTCTCTCACTAAAAAAAAACTGATAAATTCAGTAAAGTAGGATTCAATATCAGCATGCAAAAATCAGTTGCTTTTGTATGCACCAATAATGAATCATCTGAGACAGTAATCAGGAAAACAATCTCATTCACAAAAATGAAGAATGAGGAGGAGGAGAGGAAAAGAGAAGAGGAAGAGTAGAAGGAGAAAGAAAAGAAGAAGCAGAAGAAATACGAGGAATAAATCTAAGAATGTGAAAAGTTTCTACAATGCAAATACAAAACTGCAGAAAGATAATGAAGAACACACTAGAAGTTGGAATCACCTATTATGTTCATGAATTGGGAGAATCAGATTGTTAAAATGGCCATACTACTCAAAGCAATCTAAAATTCATTGCAATCCCTAACAAAACACCAATGACATTCTTCATAGAACTAGAAAAAAATCTAAAATTCATATGTAAGAAATAAAGACCAAAAGTAGCTATAGCAATTTTCAGCAAAAAGAGCAATGTTAGATGCATCACAATACCTGAATTCAAATTATACCTGAGAGCCATAGTAACAAAAACAGTATAGTATTGGCATAAAAAGAGGCAGGTAGAGTAATGGAATAGAACAGAGAACTCAGAAATAAATTCACATTGCAGCTGATTATCAACAAAGGTGCCAAAACATTCAAGAAAAAGAGCCTTCTTCAAAAAATGGTGCTGGGGAAACTGGCTATTCACATATAGAACACTGAAACTAGATTCCCCTCTCTTACCCTGTAAATAAATCAACTCGGGATTAAAGACCTTAATGTAAGATGAATCCTTTGAAACTACTAAAGAGAACATAGAGGAAACACTTCAAAATCATGGCAAAATAAGATTTCCAAGGTATGACTCCAACAGCACAGAAAATCAGAATGAGAATGCATAAACAGGATTGCATCAAATTAAAAAACTTCTGGACAGCTAAAATTACAGTCAGCAGAGTGAAAGACAACAAAGAGAATAAGAGACAATCTTTGGTAGCTATTTATCTGACAGAGGATGAATATAGAAAAAACTTAACTAAAAAGCAAGTAATTGATCCCCAATGTAGTAGTATTTGGAGGTGGGGCTGTTAGAAAATGATTGAATCAAGAGGACTTTGACTTCATAAGTGAATTCATCCATTGATGGCTTCATAATATAAATGGATTACTGGGAGTTGGTGGAAACTGTAGGACAGTGGGATCTAATTGAAGGGAATGAATCCTTGGGGGCAGGCCCTTGGGGATTATATCTTTTTTTTTAGAGAGGGAGAGAGAGAGAGAGAGGGGAAGAGGGAGAGAGAGAGAATTTTAGTAGTTTTTATTTTTCAGTTTTCGGCAGACACAACATCTTTGTTTGTATGTGGTGCTGAGGATCAAACCCGGGCCGCACGCAAGCCAGGCGAGCGCGCTACTGCTTGTGCCATATCCCTAGCCCCCTGGGGATTATATCTTGTCACCAGCCCTTTACTGTCACTCTCTGCTTCCCTGCTACTAGGAGGTGAGCAGAATTACTCTGCCAAGCCCATGTGCCCTGATGTCCTATCTCTACCTTAGGCACAAAGGAATGTAGCTGCCAACCAAAGAATAACAGCTCTCTAATCAAAAGGCAAAATAAGAGTTTTTCTCTGGTATTTTTTCAAAGTAATGAAAAGCTAATTTAATACAAAAGAGAATACTATACTCAAAAGAGGAAGATAAAATCATTAGCAAATGTGAAACAGAATATTCAAAACCACCAGAAGAAAAAAGAGCAAAATGACAGGAACAAATATATACTTTTGGATAATCACACTGAATAAATGTTTTTAATTTTCCATACAAAAGATGCAGATTGGCCTAATGGAGTAAAAAATAAGACCTAAAAATATTATGTCTATAAGAAACTTAACTCATGTGCAAAAATATACACATACCCAGAGTGAAAGAATGGAAAATGATGTTCCAAGCAAAGGGAATCCAAAAGCAAAAAAGGAATAGCTACATTTATAATTTATAAAACAGACTTTACAACAAAATTAGAAGAGAAAAAAAGGTCACTATGTATTGATCAAGGGAACAATTCATCACAAAGTCATAATTTTTATAAATACATAAGCAATGCCTTGAAGCAAACAATTTTAAAAAACAAACATAATTAGAGATAAATAGAAAGATAGGTCACAATAAATATATCATCTAGATTTAAAAAATCAAAAAAGAAACATAGATTTACATGGTACTATATATTGAATGTACTTAACAAACATCTACAAAATATTCCATCCAATAGCTGAAAAATATACATTATTTTCTTCAGCACACATAAAAAAATGTTTTCCAAAATAGACCATATATTAGAAAATGAAGAAAATCCTACCAATTTTTTTCAAATGAAATAATTTCTTATATTTTATCTGATCACATTGAAAAGAAACTAGAAATAACTGCAGAAATTACACAAACACAATAAGATTGAGCAACACACTACTAAATGAAAAGGACATCATGGAAGAAATCAGAGGGGAAATTAAACTCCTTGTATCAAATGAAATGGAACCACAACTACCACAACAGGAAAAGCAGTACTAAGAGGCATGTTTATAGGAATTAATGCCTATATAAAAACTTCTTAAAAAATAACATCATGATTCCTCATAAAATTGCAAAATGTTACAAAAACAAGAACAAACCAAATCCAAAATCCATGGAAGAAAAGAATCAGTAAAGATCAGAAAAGAAATAAATGAATTAGAGACTAAAGAATAATACAAAGCATCAATGAAATAGTTGGTTTGTTGAAATGATAATATGAGAAACCCTTAGCTAAACTGACAAAAAGAAATAAGGCCCAAATAAACAAAATAAGACTTTAAAAAAGAATCTTAACAACAGATACAGTGAAATTCAAAAGATCAGTAGGGAAATTTTTGGAAAAAAAAACTATGCCTAATAAATTAGAAAATCTGGAAAAAATGGAAAATTTTCTGGACACATATGACTTGACAAAATTGAACCAAGAGAATATAAAATACTAAAATAAATTAATGATAGGTATTAAGATTGAAGCAGTAATAAATAAGAAGAAGGAGGAGGAGGAGGAGGAGGAGGAGGAGGAAAAGGAGGAGATGGAGGAGGAGAAGGAGGAGGAGGAGAAGGAGGAGGAGGAGGAGAAGAAGAAGGAGAAGGAGGAGAAGGAGGAGGAGAAGGAGGAGGAGGAGGAGGAAGAGGAGGAGAAGGAGGAGGAAGAGGAGGAGGAGGAGGAGGAGGAGGAGATGGAGGAGGAGGAGAAGGAGGAGGAGGAGAAGGAGGAGAAGAAGAAGGAGGAGGAGGAGGAGGAGAAGAAGAAGGAGGAGGAGGAGGAGAAGGAGAAGGAGGAGAAGGAGGAAAAGAAGGAGAAGGAGGAGAAGGAGGAGGAGGAGAAGGAGGAAAAGAAGGAGGAGGAGGAGGAGAAGGAGGAGAAGGTGGAGGAGGAGGAGAAGGAGGAGAAGGTGGAGGAGGAGGAGAAGGAGAAGGAGGAGGAGAAGGAGGAGGAGAAGAAGGAGGAGGAGAAGGAGGAGGAGGAGGAGAAGGAGGAGAAGGAGGAGGAGGAGATGAAGGAGGAGGAGAAGGAGGAGGAGATGGAGGAGGAGGAGGAGGAAAAGGAGGAGAAGAAGAAGAAGGAGGAGGAGGAGGAGGAGGAGAGGAGGAGAAGGAGAGGAGGAGGAGAAAGAAGAAAGAAGAATGATCCTAGGACTAGATTAAATCGTTGCTGAATTTTACTATATTTTTAAAGAACCAACACCAATGGTTCACAAACTGATTCATAAAACAGGGAAAGAAAGCTTTCAAACTCATTCTATGAAGGCAATATTACCCTGTTAACAAAACCTGTAAAGAACACAACAGAAAAAGACAGCTACAGACCAATATCTCTAAACATAGATATAAAAATCTTTGATAAAATGCCTTCAAATTTACTTGAATAGTGCATTAAAAAGATAATATGCATGACCAAGTTTGTTTCATTTCAACAATGCAAGAATGGTTCAACAAACACAAATCAATAAGTGTAATAAAGCACTAAGTAGAATCAAGGATAAAAATCACATGATTATCTCAATTGATGCAAAAATCCTGATAAAATTCAGAATTTCTTTATGATAAAAAACCCTGAATAAATTATCCATAGTGGGATCTCAATACAGTGAAGGCTACTTTTTATGCTACACTGAGAAAAACTGAAAGCACTTCCAATAAGATCAAAAACAAGAGAAAGATTCTCATTCTCACCACGCTTATTCAACATAGTACCAGAAATTTTAGCCACAGAAATTAGATAAGAGAAAGTGCATGGTTTATAAACATTAAAGTAGGAGGTCAAATTATCCCTGTTTCTTGATGATATGATTGAACACATAGAAAACTGGGGTGAGGGAAATCCACCAAAAGACTTTTAAAACTGATAAATTCAGGGCTGGGGATGTGGCTGAGGCGGTAGCGCACTCGCCTGGCATGCGTGCAGCCCGGGTTCGATCCTCAGCACCACATACCAACAAAGATGTTGTGTCCGCCGAGAACTAAAAAATAAATATTAAAAAAAATTCTCTCTCTCTATCTCTCTCTCTCTTCTCCCTCTCTCTCTCTCTCTCTCTCTCTCTCTCTCTCTCTCTCTCTCTCTCTCTCTCCCCTCTCTCACTAAAAAAAAACTGATAAATTCAGTAAAGTAGGATTCAATATCAGCATGCAAAAATCAGTTGCTTTTGTATGCACCAATAATGAATCATCTGAGACAGTAATCAGGAAAACAATCTCATTCACAAAAATGAAGAATGAGGAGGAGGAGAGGAAAAGAGAAGAGGAAGAGTAGAAGGAGAAAGAAAAGAAGAAGCAGAAGAAATACGAGGAATAAATCTAAGAATGTGAAAAGTTTCTACAATGCAAATACAAAACTGCAGAAAGATAATGAAGAACACACTAGAAGTTGGAATCACCTATTATGTTCATGAATTGGGAGAATCAGATTGTTAAAATGGCCATACTACTCAAAGCAATCTAAAATTCATTGCAATCCCTAACAAAACACCAATGACATTCTTCATAGAACTAGAAAAAAATCTAAAATTCATATGTAAGAAATAAAGACCAAAAGTAGCTATAGCAATTTTCAGCAAAAAGAGCAATGTTAGATGCATCACAATACCTGAATTCAAATTATACCTGAGAGCCATAGTAACAAAAACAGTATAGTATTGGCATAAAAAGAGGCAGGTAGAGTAATGGAATAGAACAGAGAACTCAGAAATAAATTCACATTGCAGCTGATTATCAACAAAGGTGCCAAAACATTCAAGAAAAAGAGCCTTCTTCAAAAAATGGTGCTGGGGAAACTGGCTATTCACATATAGAACACTGAAACTAGATTCCCCTCTCTTACCCTGTAAATAAATCAACTCGGGATTAAAGACCTTAATGTAAGATGAATCCTTTGAAACTACTAAAGAGAACATAGAGGAAACACTTCAAAATCATGGCAAAATAAGATTTCCAAGGTATGACTCCAACAGCACAGAAAATCAGAATGAGAATGCATAAACAGGATTGCATCAAATTAAAAAACTTCTGGACAGCTAAAATTACAGTCAGCAGAGTGAAAGACAACAAAGAGAATAAGAGACAATCTTTGGTAGCTATTTATCTGACAGAGGATGAATATAGAAAAAACTTAACTAAAAAGCAAGTAATATAATAAAAATGGACAAATGACCTGAATAGCCATTTCTCAAAAGAAGAAATGCCAATAAATATATGTGAAAATTCTCAACATCTTTAGCTATTACAGAAATGAAAATCAAGCCTACAATGAGATTACATCTTGCCCAAATGAGTAAGATGGTTATTCG
Source organism: Ictidomys tridecemlineatus (assembly GCF_052094955.1). Lineage (NCBI taxonomy): Eukaryota > Metazoa > Chordata > Mammalia > Rodentia > Sciuridae > Ictidomys > Ictidomys tridecemlineatus. The sequence continues at coordinate 62,946,121 of NC_135489.1, forward strand.
AGTTGGAATACATATTATTAAGAAAAAAAACAGTAACAAACAAACACGGGTAAGGATATGGAGTAAATGGAACCATATACTATGTTTGTAAGAATATAAATTAGTACAATATCTATAGAAAACAATAGGGATGTTCTTCAGAAAACTAAAATAGAACTACCATATGACCCATCTATATCACTGTCGAGTATTTATTCAAAGGAAATGAAATCAGCAAATAAAAAAAGACACACATAAATGATCAAGTTTATTGTGACACTATTCACAATAGGTAAGATATGAACTCAGCTGAGGTTCCCATCAACAGATGCATGAATAAAGCAAATATTATATATATATATATATATATATATATATATACATGATGGAGTATTATTCAGTTAAATAAAAATGAAATCCTGTCATTTGTAGGAAAATGGATAGAAGTGGATCTTGTTAAATGAAATAATTCAGATATAGTAAGGCAAGTATTGCATGTTTTCACTCATATATAGAAATTAAAAACCAAAAAATATATTCAGAAAGAAAGATCATTTGGGAAGCAAGTAGCAGGGAGAGGGGAGAGTGAGCAAAGGTAGAAAGAAGGTCTATACCTAAAGGACTTAAAACAGCATACTACAGGGTCACAGCCACATCAATGTTTATAGCAGCATAATTCACAATAGCTAAACTGTGGAACCAACCTAGATGCCCCTCAGTGGATGAGTGGATAAAAAAAAATGTGGCTTATATACACAATGGAATTTTACTCAGCAATAAAAGAGAATAAAATCATGGCATTTGCAGGTAAATGGATGGCGTTGGAGAAGATAATGCTAAGTGAAATTAGCCAATCCCCAAAAAACAAATGCGAATGTTTTCTTTAAAATAAGGAGACTGACTCACAGTGGAGTAAGGAGAAGGGAGCATGGGAGTAATAGATGAATTCTAGATAGCGCAGAGGGATGGGAGGGGAAGGAAGGGGTCAGGGGATTAGCAAACATGGTGGAATGTGATAGACATCATTATCCAAAGTACATGTATGAAGACACGAATTGGTGTCAACATACTTTATATACAACCAAAGATATGAAAAATTGTGTTGGTTGTATTTGTGTAATAAGAATTGTAATGCATTCCACTGACATTTATTTTTTAAAAAAATCAATAAAAAATTTCCTCCCATAATTTATAAATAAAAGTTTCTCAAATCAGAATTCATACCACATGACAAAGTTACAGCAATATGGTTTCTTTTGGACACACAAATCTTTCAACAGAGCAGGAATTCACAGAAATATCTGAAATAAAAACACATTGGAGATGATTTAGTTTATGTCAAACATCTTACAATTGATTCTGAGATCATCTTCACTGTGATGTGGAACTCCCAAGACAGAAAATAGAGTCAGTTGTCTTCCTAGGGAGAAAACTGAATACCATACTCATCAGGGCAGAGAGCCAGAGGAGGAAAAATATACATTACCAGAATATAAGCAACCACATATATCAACACTCCATTCAACTCAATCTCCTTCCCCAGAGAATGTTTTAGTTGTGGTAGTGCATTCAATTCTTCTGAAATCCCTGGTAAACAAAACCCATTTCCTTTGCAAGAATAAAGGAACAAGAGTTGACATTTGTTGAGGTTTTGACAATTGTTATAAGTGTACAAAGCACTGCTTGCCAGTTTAATCTTTAGTATAACTGTATGAAGTAAGTCATATTCTTCTTATTATTAAGATAAGCTGTCTGAAGTCTACTGTAGATCCTTGCATATTTATTAACTACTGTGGTGGGCAAAGTCTCTGAAAAATAAAATAATTTTTAAAAAAGAAGGTCAATGCATGATACATGCATGTATGGAAATGATACAATGAAATCCTTTAATTTATACATCTAATATGTGATGATAGTTAATTAATTAATATATGTACATATGAAAAAGGGGAGATTAGGACAGACACACAAGAGGGAGGACCAAGTGAGGACCTGGGGAGAAGATGGTATACACAATTCTGCAAGAGAATTCTGAGAAGAAAACATTCTAAAGACATCTGGATCTCAGCCTTACAACCTACAGAACTTTGAGTCAGTAATTTCTATCATTCAGTCAACACTTTTTTTGTGGCAGCCCAAACGATTGCACACCCTTTCTACAGAGAGGAAGAGAAGGTGGACTCTGCCTTCTCCCATGGCAACCATTGGCCCTATATCCCTGGAAGACATGGCCTTCACATGAGTCTGCCACTGTCTAGCAGCATCTGACACCATTCTCATTATTTTAATGTTTTTGATGACATAACAGCTCTGGCAATTTGAAAACTGAATGACAGAATGAGTATAGATAGGTCAGTTTCAAAATGAAGAAAATGAAGATGGGGTGGAAAACTTAAGGAATGCCAAAATATAGAAGTCAAGATAATGAATGTGCAATTTTCCAAAATCCAAATTAATGCAAAAACTCTATGATGAACTCCAAAATGTCAAAAATTTAAATAAGAGCAGAATGCACTGGATAATATTAAAAAACTTAACCACAGCTGGGCATTGTGGTGCATGCCTGTAATCCCAGCAGCTCAGGAGGCTGAGGCAGAAGGATGCCAAGTTCAAAGTCAGCCTCAGCAAAAGCAAGGTGATAAACAACTCAGTGAGGCCCTTTCTACATGTAAAATACAAAAAATAGGGCTGGGGATGTGGATCAGGCGGTTGAGTGCCCGTGAGTTTAATCCCTGGTACCCAACAAAACAAAACAAAACAAAAAGTTAAACACAAAAATAGCACAGACTGCAGCAAATAAGAATTGAACCCCTGTCCCTAGGGCTGGAGTTGACCCAGAGGGCTTCAGTTGCCAGGAAAACAGGGAAATGTAAATAGCATCAAAGGAAAGGCAAGGACAGGCTGGCAGCAGAGGGCCATTCATGACTCTTTACCAACCAATATCAAAGTATTTCAATACTGTAATAATCAATACAACCACATTAGTTTAAGCCATAGAACACCAGACTATGAATACAGGTGGAATCAGACACTCCAGAGCTCTCTGACATAGGTGATGTTTATGTATGAATAAATGGCCCCTTGTATAGTTAAGGTATCCTTGAGTCTAAATTCACATAATTTTTGCCTTTACATTCTTACAGTAGGGCTCAATATCTTGCCTTCCAGGGTGCTCAATAAATGTTGATGCTCTAACTAAACTATAGAATACATCTTTATCTCCATGTAATTTGAACGTTCTAGCAAAATGTAGAATGATCCATGAAGAACAATTTTCTGAATGGAAATCATCTTTCATGACCATTTTCACAATTGGTTCAAAGATTATTTGTTGTCCTGCCAAGGTTCATATATATGAAAAGAAAGAAGACTGTATTCAAATTTTAAGTCAATCTCTTCACCTTGGATTACATTGCACACACAGAGGGCCTGATAAAGGGCTTGTGAGTCAGGGACATCTCACAGAGGTGAGACAAAGATGAGGAATACATTCATGGACCAGCAACACCTAGAAGGAGGCTGCAGATTCAGGTTGAGTGATAGGGAGAGACATGCTCCTTGGACCTTGGCCTGAGACTGTTATCAAAGAACTGCTGCCACTTCAGCAGTGGGCTCAGAACTCAGCCCCTGCCAGAGCTGTCTCCAAGCAAGACCACCAGAGGTCAGGGAATGAGCATCCTGACCTCTTTCCCCTTTAGTCCTTCTCCCTAGAAATGTCTCCCATTGGGTGAAGGCAAACCATTGCCAGAGGTTCAGGGAGCCAGGCTGATGCAGGGTGGCATGAACACAGGATGCTGCTGAGGGGTGACATCCAGAAAAGATCCAAATAGTGAAGAATTGTGAATGTCATATGTATGTGTCTGCATTGATGGTCTGACAGCTTTCAAATGCTTCCCATTACCCAACACATCACAATCGGAAATCTTAATAAACAAGGTGCTGAATGACTCTCAGTGATGATTGATCTCTCTTTTTAGTACAAAACTTTACTCTGTTTTCTCTACTTAAAATGCATTTCTGTGTCTAGAGTGTTGCCAAGCTCATATAACAATTAAGAGGATTTGTGAGATAAAAAAGATAAAAAGCAACAACATAAAATCCCTGAACTGAGAAGTATAGTATCTAATGTGGAAACATTGAAATTATGAAAATGCAAAGTGAAAAGAAGTAAAGTATGCATTACAGAGACCAGGGAGATTAAAAACAGAAATGGGGAATTATTTCTTAGTAAAGTCATTGAGGGAAAATAAAAAGGAAGAAGAAGAAGGTGAAGAAGAAATAGGAGGAGGAAGAAGAGGAGGAGAAGGAGGAGAAGGAGAAGGAGGAGAAAAAAGAGGAGGACCAGGAGGAGGAAGAGGAGAAAGAGAAAGAAGAAATAATCATAATAGGAAAAGAAGAAAATTCATACTGACAAAATCTGCAAGATCCATTAGAAAAATTAGTTACATAGACATTAGAACAACCAGCAAGAAGGGGCTTTATAATATTTGACTACATTTAAAGATTAGAGCAATATGTGACTTGTTACGGGTTGCATTGTGTCCCTTACAAAAGATCTTAACCCAGTACCCACATATATGACCTCATAAAGAAACAGAGATTTTGGAGATGTTCAAGTTAAGATGAGGACATTTGGTAGACCCCAATCCAGTATGACTATGTACCTATAAAAAGGGGAAATTTTTTTTAAAACATTGTTTAGTTGTCAATGGATTTTTTTACTTTATTTATTTATATGTGGTGCTGAGGATTGAACCCAGGGTCTCACACACTCCAGGCAAGTACTCAATCCCTGAGCTACTACTCCAGCCCCCCCACCCCAGTAAAGGGAAATTTAAGAGAACAATTTCTGTGGTAGAAGTCCCAAGTTTATGGTACTTTGCTATGTCCATCCAAGGAAATTACTACACTGCTCTTATTGAAAATGAGTCACACCTAATAGGCAAAGTAAAACTCATTTGCCACTTAAGCTTATTCATTCTGAGACACCTTTTCTGCCATTATATTCTGATGGAAGGAGTAAGGCTTCTCTCCAGGATAGAGGTGTTTAATCAATAGTCAAGTTACTGTGTGAAAGCCTTGTCTTCAGCTGTCACCTGCACAATGAAAGACCATGTGTTAAGAACAAGCCCAGACAGAGGACTATTTTGATGCTAAAATCAATCTTTTAAATAGAGATTAGGGTTGAAAGACGAGAGAACACTCTTTGATCCACTGTATATTCTCTGTTCCATCAGTCATCTCCAGCAGGTGTCATTTCACATATTGGGTGATCTCTGGCACAGTAAAGTGGCTACAGGTACCTGCAGCTGGATGCCAGGAAAAGACTCAAGGAAGTTGGAAAAAATTATGTAACTTGCTTTATCAGATTCACCCATCACAAATGAAGAAATACATTGGGGCTCAGTACATTCTCACTGATTCTAATTAGTCGACAATAGCTGGTGGCAGGGACTGGGAATTAGAAACCTGCATAAAGTTTCAAAAGATTCTCTTTTCAAAAATTTGCCATGGGCTATCTGGAATACTATGTTTGTATTCATTTGATTATTATAACTATTTTTTTCATTTATAAGAATACAGATATTTAATACTTGCTAATTAAGACTTTATATTCAAATTCTGGGAGGCTTCATATAAAGCAATTTGATAGTAGGAAAACAGGTAATCTGATACCATGCAGTCTGCTTACTTAATGTAACATAAAAATGCAAGTTTGTCATTAAAAAGCATATCAGAGGGCTGGGATCGTGGCTCAGTGATAGAGTGCTCACCTAGCACTGGGTTTGATCCTCAGCACCACATAAAAATGAAATAAAGATATTTTGTCTACCTACAACTAAAAAAATAAATATTAAAAAAAGGTTAAAAAAGGCATAGCAGAGGAGAGAAAGTAGAACATTAATATAAGACCATCATGCTTTAATGCCACCATGTTGATATGTGCAGAATGAAGAAAGCTGAGACTGTTTTGAAAGAGTCATTCAGTGAGATGAACTCTGTTAGAAACCCCTTATATGTGGAAAGGTTCTATTCTAAACAATGTCTTACAAATCATTAGTCATGTAATTTTGGTTATGATAATTAAAACTACACTTACTTTAATTCTTGTCACCTGTTAAGACTGCACAGTATCAAGAATACAAACAAAAGTAAAAGTCATCATGGGGCTAGAAAAACAATTAGCAATAATAAAATGATGAACACTGTAAGTTAAAAGAATAAAAATCAGAAACTAATCAGCCCCCTGCATCTTCAAAAGGCTAAGCAAATTGAAAAGAACTTAGATATTTCACTAGGACATGATAAATTGATTGTAGAATTGGTAAAACCTATTTTACTATAATAACACATTTCGAGATTATGATTTTGATATATAAGTGAGAGACTGATACTTGAATTTTCATTGCAGCAATCTATTGTTTGGATTTGTTTGGGGCTGCAGCAGATAATTGCCCAATCTTCTTTCTTAGTTGATGCTTATGTTCAATCCCAGAAAACTTCCTTCAAAGTGCAGTTCTATGGACAAACTTGACCCAGACTAAATCACCTGGATTTAGTGACCTTAGTTATATCTCCATTCACTTGTCCCAGGTGTTTCTAAATGTATGGTAAATTATGAGATTGGGTGTACTTTTTAGTCATATTCTATTTGATCATAATGGCATTTGTCCTTTTTCAGAGAGTATGGAACATAGATTGTATTTTCACAGGTCTGATGTATAAAGTGAGAATAAATCAATGTTAATGTCATATTCTATCCTTTTTAGAAGTGGGCAATAGAACTATAAAAAGATCTATTCCCCTAATATTATTTAATTTTTAGAAAAATTATTAGTATGAGCAAATATGTGCTTTTCTAGACCCCTAAGAGGCTCTTTCTAGCTCATTCAACACAGAGATGTATTGATCAGCCATTATATGTCGCACCTTAGCAGAGTGCTATGTTTTCCCCTGTAGTAGGACCACAACATCAGAAACTGAATAAACATTTAAACTCATCCAAAAAAGCTTGTTTAGATTATTGCTTTCCTGGGGGAAGAAAACTTCAATTACCTAAGCAATTCTGAGCTAAGGACATCCCGTCAATTGATTACAGTAAGTGACTTTGCTCCCTAGCTTTGTTGAAAATGTGTGTTACTTCTATTCAGATGTATCAGATTTATTTGGATATATAACTAACTTTACTAGTGTCAATTTTAAGATGAAAAACTCACATATATGTTAGAAGCAAAAAAGCTCATTTCAGAAGCAAACAAAATATATAAAGGAAAGCTGTAGGAAGCCTGGTTTTCCACTTGTCTACACCCTGCAGACTTCTTAAGCCCCTCTATCTAAGCCATGTAGCATGTTAAGGGATCCATTTAAGACTCTTAATTCTTTCTTGTTGCATTCTTTGTTTTCTGTGTTTTCCATATGAGTGGATTTGGTGGTACAAGCATTAATATCACAAGGTATCGTGATTCTTTAAGAGAACATTTCCTGCAAAACTTTCTAGGAATTAAAACTCCATTTGTTGTAATAATAGAAGGCATAAAACATAAATATGTCTGACTTGAGAAAAAATTAACTTTTTACATCAGTTATTTAGAAATGTAATTTATGGAGAGTAACATTTGCACATTTATATTTTAAATATACATTCCTTGATTGACCTACAAAGGAACAATATATAATAATTTATGTATCTCCATGAACCAGGAAAAATGTTGATAAATAACTGTTAAAAATATCATCCACCTTATAAATAAAAAGTTCATCACATGCAATTTAGCTTCAATTTCCTGATATTAAGTAATCTAAAATATTACTTTGGGATGATTAAACATATTTATTATCTACTGATTGAGTGCTTAAGTGAAAGTTCACATACCAAATTAATGGGGGAAGAGCCAGTAGTCAACCTTGACACAAAGGTTTAAAAACTAATGAAAATGCTCACCTTCTCTAGCAGTCAGAGAAATGCAAATCAAAACCACCCTAAGATACCATCTCACTCCAGTAAGATATGCAGCCATTAAGAAGTCAAACAACAACAAGTGCTGGAGAGGATGTGGGGAAAAGGGTACTCTTGTACATTGCTGGTGGGACTGCAAATTGGTTCGACCAATTTGGAAAGCAGTATGGAGATTCCTGGGAAAGCTGGGAATGGAACCACCATTTGATCCAGCTATTGCCCTTCTCGGACTATTCCCTGAAGACCTTAAAAGAGCGTACTACAGGGATACTGCCACATCGATGTTCACAGCAGCACAATTCACAATAGCTAGACTGTGGAACCAACCCAGATGCCCTTCAATAGATGAATGGATTTAAAAAAATGTGGCATTTATACACCATGGAGTATTACTCTGCATTAAAAAATGACAAAATCATGGAATTCGCAGGAAAATGGATGGCACTAGAACAGATTATGCTTAGTGAAGCTAGCAAATCCCTAAAAAACAAAAACCAAATGTCTTCTTTGATATAATGAGAGCAACTAAGAATAGAGCAGGGAGGAAGAGCAGGAAGAAAATATTAACATTAAACAGAGACACGAGGTGGGAGGGAAAGGGAGAGAAAAGGGGAATTGCATGGAAATGGAAAGAGACTCTCATTGTTATAAAAAACTACATATAAGAGGTTGTGAGGGGAAAGGGGGAAAAAACAAGGAGAGAAACGAATTACAGTAGACGGGATAAAAAGAGAAGATGGGGGGGAGGGGGGATAGTAGAGGATAGGAAAGATAGCAGAATACAACAGTTACTAGTATGGCATTATGTAAAAAATGTGTATGTGTAACCGATGTGATTCTGCAATCTGTATTTGGGGTAAAAATGGGAGTTCATAACTCACTTGAAACTAATGTTTGAAATATGATATGTCAAGAGCCTTGTAATGTTTTGAACAACCAATAAAAAAAAAAACTAATGGCTGTCATAAACCAGCTCAAGATGAGGACAATATCCCCAAGGAAAGATAAAGCAAAGGATCTTGAGGATAAAACCTACAGGGGTTTTCTTTTGTAATAAAAGTTGGCTTCATGCAGTGTTTCTTTTTATTGAAAGGAAACAAATGAAGTTATCTACAAATTTACTCTGGTTCAGAGAAGCTGAACTGAATAACAAATTTATATAATTATATAACTAATTAGGATATGCCAGAAGGCCAAATCAGTTGGACAATTATTGAAATGCAACTTCATGTTTAGACTAAATGTTAAAATGTAATTTTGTGTTCAGCGTAAAGGTTAATATGCATCTCTAATATTGCCATACAATTATAAACTCACTTATACTTCAAGATCTTCCCCAAAATCATCACCTGAAAGTGGATACAGATTTCATTTTAAAATTTCACAATTCATCTTGTCATGCCAGTGACTTCTGTTAACACCTAAGAAGAGAATGATAATTGCAGAACCAGTCCCAACTTTGAGTTACTAATAACTAGTGAGCCTCATTATAAATCCTCAAATACACCATAAACGTACCAGGTATGAAATCAAATCCATAATCCAACACCAGTCCCTTAGGTATAGAGTATTATTATCTTACCAGTTGTCCAAGGCAGACCCAGTAGAATCCCTGACATCTTTGTCTCCCAATAGTCAGTCATTCTGGTCTAAATGTTTCTAAGGCTGCTTCAAATCCACCATGTAAGTATTTATCCTCTGGTATCATCCAAATTCAAGTGACTTGTTCTTGACCTAAACAGGAGACAACAACATCTACCCTTGATGTCACCCATTCTCCACATGCAGCCAGGATAGTTTTCTCAAAATGTGTATCAAATTTGTTGATCCACTGCTTAGTGCTGCTGCAGGAATAAAATATTGCCAGACTATTTTGGCCAACTCCTATCATATGACCAAGGGTACACCTTGAAGAAAGCCACTGAAACAGGAACGAAGAAGATTTCATCTAAGGGGATTGAGGTCAAAAATTTGGACTAAACTGAAACTCACTTTTCCTTTGAGTCTGGTGCACAACCAGCTGAAGAAGGTGTGGAAGCCAAGTTGGTGGACATGATTGCATTTGAGAACTGAGCCTTTGAAAAACATAGTTGGTGGTGAAGTGCTTGAGATCTGCTGTGCCCCCTTTACCCAGGGCAGTTGGTTACCCTGCCATACAAGTAGAATTCTCAGGAGTCACCTGAGATCCTGACAACCAGCAGAGATGAGCATCTGTCAGGCTCTAGGAGTGTGTTGACCTAATTTTTATGTAGTTGACTCCACCCAACAAAGTTGCACACAGAATGTGATCTCATCCACCAGAGCTTCCCATTTAGAACTCCATGTCAGCCTCAACCTAGAAATGCATCAATCTACTCTGCCCCAACCAAACTCCAGCAGACAGTACTTCCCACTCCATCCTACCTTGTATGGGTGAGTAGAGAAGCTAAGAGCCATTTAAACCAGCTTTGAACCTATGTCACTCCAGCCAAGATTCTCTTGAGCAACATAAGAGTAAGGGTTGAATCACCCCCAAGCCCTTGCTCTCTCTAAGGGGTACAGAGCTCAAGACAAAAATGGAAAGAAGGACAGTGTGACATAAGTAGTAGATATCAGTCCTTGTCCACAGTTTTGACCACATCAGTAGAGACAATTCTTTCATTTTTCATTACAAGTTTTTTGTTTTTGTCATATATGTTGATTGGCTTACACTGTGGATATGTAAAGAGATTTTTATATTATCATTTTCTCTTTTGATTATCCTTTTACTATTTTGTTTTTTAAAGATCAATTTTTTTTCTTTTTGGTTAATTTTCTCAACTTCTCCCTCTAATAGTTAAATTTTCTTGTTCTCTATCAATCTGACACTGTATTTTGTTTCAGTTTAAAACTTTTGTTATCCCCCCATTCATTATGGCCTTCACTTTCTACCTCTCTTCTACTTTATATTTTTCACCTTTGGCAAAATATTCTAACCTTTCTTTTGCCTTCCTTTCTCATTTTATTCCTTCTTAACTGTATTTTTGCCATATTTTATAGTTTACATAATTTTTGTTCCCACCATTTTTTTTTGCAGTTATTACTACTGTGGGTGTTACAGCTGACATTAGTGTTTACTTTAATGCTAAATCTAGTTCACTATTTGTTGTTGCTGTTTTAATTTATGACACCACCACTTCTTATTTTGTGATTAATTAGTATTGTAGATATCAAAATTGACACCTGGTATTTATTTGAATGTTGCAAATTGTTCACTCTTATTGTTGCTGTCATTTATTTTCCCTTTTCTGTAGTTGCTGGGTATTGGATGCGACACTTCAAAGTGGTGGAGCATAGTCTCTGCTACTGTGTTACCCCCAATCCAGCTAGGATATTTTGCATCTTTTTCCACACATAACTAAGCTCAAACTTCTGCAATACTTTAATGCAAAGAGTGGAAGGAGACCCCAGCCTGACAACCATGGCCCAAGTAGAAACAGCTGGGGAGAAGGCTCAATTCACCCATGGACATTTGTTCCTCTAGCAACAACAGAGAGAAATAACACAAAGACCTCAATATAAGTTATTCCATATACTCTTATAATATACAGAGTTGCCAAATCTAGGACAATCACTCAGGGTGATTGTCCTTGAACATTCAGACAGTATTAAAGAAAAATAAAAAGAAACTACAATCATAATTTACAAGAACTCAGGGACAATATTAAGGCACCAAACGTAATGCTCACAGGCATTAAAGAAGGACCAGAGATGTAGTATCAAGGCAGTGATATAATAGCACAAAAATGCCTGAAGCCTTGTGAATGAGATGAACCTCCCAATACTGGAAGCATTTAGAACCTCAAATATACTTGACAAGAAAAAAACTTCTTCATAGCCTATTGTAATTCCAATACCAAAATTTCAGTTCACAGAAAAAAATTAAACGCTACTAGAATTTTAAAAGCCAAGTCACATTTAGAGAACAACAAATCAGATTAACATCTAATTCCTTAATAGAAACCCTAATGTTCAGGAGGGCTTAAGAACAATTTATTTCAATTCTGAAAGAAAATAACAGACAACCAAGATTATTCTATCCAATAAACCATCAGAATTGTACTATTAGATTTGAAAAAGAAAGAAAAAAACCTAACAAGATGAGCATAAATGAAAGGAATTCATTACTACTATGCCAGCATTACAGAAGATACTTAAAATAATTCAACACATAGAAGAATATTTAAAACAACCAAGAGATCTTGGATAAGAATAAATTACATTAGAACTGTGGATGAACATGTAACAATTAGGATAGAAGTAAACATTAAATGTAAATCAAAATGACAAGAAATAACACATTCCTTCATATAATAACACTGGATTCAAATGATCTCATTTCTCAAAGTAATAGACATAGATCATAAGAGTGGACTAAAAAACAAGATCCAATTATTGTTGATTGCAAGAAACACATCTATGATCAAAGATATTCACAGACTAAAAGTAAAATACTGAAAAATGTTATTTTGTGTAAATGAAACCTGAAAGCAAGCAGGAATACCAATTTATACTCAACAAAGCCGATTTCAAGCAAAGAAAGGAAAAAAAGGAGGTCACCACGTATTGGTAAAGGGAACAATCCAACAAGAAAATATAAGGATGGTAAACATTTATGTCCCAAACACTGGTAAACCTAAAAACATAAACATTATGCTACATAAAAGTTCATATAGACCCCAAAATAATAATACCAGGTGATTCCTATATACCTCTCTCATTAACTACATAGGTCATCCAGACATCAAATCAACAAAGATACTGCAGAGTTAAATCATACTGTAAATCACATGGATTTAAGAGATATTACAAAATATTTCATCCAATGACAGCTGAATGCACTTTCTTTTCAGCTTTCACCAAAACAGATTATATTTTAGGCACCAAAGCAAGTGTTAGCAAATACAAAAAAGTTGAAATAATTCCATATATCTTATTCCAATGATAATGGAATGAAATTAAAAATCAAGAGCAAGAAGAAAACCACAAACTTTACCAAGACATGCAGATTGAACAACTTGACATTCTAATGATGAGTGATCATCAAAGAATTCTGAGAAGAAACTAAAAAAATTTTAAGACTCAAACTAGAAATACAATATATCAGCAGTAGAGAAGCTACTGCAGAAGCCACCCAGAGACGTTGACATCTGGCATGCCTGGGAGCCATGGGATCCTCAGTGGGTGGCAACCAGGGCCTTGTGGCCACCATGTGTCCTCAAGCTCAACCGTCTCCTTAGACATGTGGTATCCACAGTGGAAGAGCATCCAGCTGCCACTCGTGTCTCCAGGGATCAAGGTCCTTGGCTCCCCAAAGCCATGAGGTATAGCGGTACCCTGTGGCACAGCTCCCTCCTGCACCCTGTTCACCCTGGCAAGAAAGAAGGTTGACCTAAGGCCATGCCAGGTTCCCAGCTCCTTGTAGTGCTACTTTGCACCCTGGTGGTGCTACCCTGAAGTACTCACTGCCTGTGCCCTCTGGCACCTTGCTATGTCTCTGGCCCACCCACTGCTACATTCCTGCTGTCTTGAGGCATCCATCATTCTTCCTAAATGTGGCACAACCTCAAGGTGACGCTGCTGGTGTTCGTGGCCACACTCCTGATCATCCTGCTGATGATGGTGTGTGGAACTAGCCTTAACATAATCAAAGACATATATGACAAACTCAATGTCAACATTGTACTGAATAGGGAAAACCTGAAAGGATTTCCTCTAAAATTAGGAATAAGACAAGGATGTCCACTCTCACCACTCCTATTCAATATAGTCCTGTGACTAAAGAGTCACAGCAATTAGGAAAGAAAGGGAAATAAAAGGGATTCAAATAGAAAAGAAAAAGTCAAATTGCCTCTGATTGCAGATGATATTATGCTTAACTTAGAAGATCCAAAAAATTCCACCAGTAAACTTCTAAAGCTGATAGCTGATAAACAAACTTAGTAAAGTAGCAGGATATAAAATCAACATATAGAAATCAATTGTTTTCCTATACACTAGTGATAGATCTGAGAAAGAAATCAGGAAATAAAATGTTCATTAACAATAGCTTCCAAGAACATAAAGTAGTTAGCAACAAATTTAACCTAAAAGGTGAAAAATTTCTCTCAGAAAAATTTACAAAACATTGAAAAAAAATTATCAAATTGAAGAAGACACCAAAAGATGGAAAGACCTCCCATGTTCATGGTTAGGGAGATTTAGTATTGTTAAAATGGCCATACTATCAAAATCAATCTGGAGATCTAATGCAATTGCCATTGAAAAACAAATGATACTCTTCTCAAAACCAGAAAAAAATTCCTTAGATTTGTACACAAGAACAAAAGACCCTGGATACTCAAACTCGCACAACTAGAGGAATCTGGTTGACAAAGGTGCCAAAAAGTTACACTGGAGACAAGACAAGCCTCTTTAACAAGCTATGCTGGGAAAACTGGATATTCACAGAAGATTGAAAACAGATACCTGTCCCTCAAAAAGTCAATACAATTGGGCCAAAGACTTAGGATTAAGATCAGAAACTCTGCAACTGATAGAAAAGAAAATTTAGGATTAAGATCAAAAACTCTACAACTGAAAGAAGATAAAAAAGAAAAAGTGGAGAGTGTTAGAAGACCCCTATACAGCTGCTCTCCAAAGAAATCTCCAGCACTGTGACCCCACTCAGGGCTCTAGGTCTCAGTGTTCAAGCAGGACTCCTGGCTCCCAACACCTAAAGTCCGAAGATCTAGCCACGCAGAGCTTGCAGGCGCCTTAGCAGAATCACCTATTAACACATCTGCAGATCTCTGAGACTTCGCTCCACTCCCACCCAGGTCACTCAGCTGCTACCTAACACAGCACAACGCCACCTCCCAGCTTTCCCTACCCCACCAGACATCCTGGGGCTGAAAGCAGACTGCCTCCATCTTGGCTCAACATTCTGTCCATATTAGGTGGGAGAAGCAACCAGATCAGATCTCCAGCAGCCAGGTACCAGATTTGCAACCTCTCCTCTCTCCAGCCATGGTAACACAACACAGTAGCTGCCCAACACAGGCGCTGAGTGCGATCAGGGCACCACCCACAAGAGCCTCCGTGTGAGAGGTTCCTCAATTGGGAATTGTTAATGGAGAGGGAGACTAAAGTTTGAAGCCTAACAGAGATATCAGGAACTGGGAAATCTCCAGGCAAGATAGGGAGATAATTCCAGGTGCTCAAGTCATATAAGCAGTCCCAAAAAGAGACCCATGAGGTGCAGTCTTCCTGCAGAGACTGGCGGGTGCCATTCCCCACTTCCAGCTACTCTGCACCAGGACCAGTCTACCTACCCTGGTTACCTCCACCATCCTGAGGGCAGAGAAACCAGCTTACAACAGACAACCCTGCCTATTGGATGAGAAGAGAAGCAGAAAAGATACGGATCTCTAAAACTAGCAACAACTCTGGTTTCTTCCTTCTGAGTATTTTTTTCTCTTTCTCTTCTATACCTCTATTCTCTAGCCCTCACATCCCCAACATACGTGAAATCAAGAACTTTGCATGAAATAGGATTTTGAGAACTGAGTCGTCTGAATAATATATATATATATATTTTTTTTTCTTCTTTCATTTTTCTTTCTCCCTCCAAATTTTATGATTTTAAATTCCTGTATTTTTCTAAATACATATAAGTGTTTGTTAGATGTACTCTACTGTCTTCCCACATACTTGTCTACCCTATATTACTTCCTGTCTATTCTCTTGCTGCTAATCCTCTTCATTTGATTTCTCTTTCACACTTCTTAAGATACATTAACTCTATATCCTCACATCCTACCTTCTCAGCATATTGTTCTATGCCCTACTCTCAGTTCATTGTTCATCATCAGAAACTATAAACCTTTTTTTACAAAACTACCGATTATATTTTAGGTAATAATTGAATCCAATACTTCTGTACATTGATACTAAACTGTAAATGCCTTAATAACAACAAATTGTTCATAAGTGGTATATTGTTGATATTGGGATCTGTTAACATTGTCCTTCTCCACAAAGGAGAAATTTTGGAACCCTACAAGAGCACTACAAACCTACAGGGTAAAAACAATAACACCCCAGACCCACAGAGCAGGAAAGGAAGACACATGAGCAACATGAAAAGACAAGGGAAGAAAGTGTCCCAAACAAATCAAGGCACCACATCATTAGAATCATTGGCAGCCACAGCAGAAGAAATTACACAGAAGGAGTGTAGAATGTACATGGTTAAAATGTTCTGTAAACTCAAGGAAGATATAGGAAAGCAAATACAGGCAGTGAAAGACCACTTTGACAAGGAGCTACATAAACAAAGTAGGAAGGAAAAGGATTACCTCAACAGGGAGATACAGGTTCTAAAAAAACAAAAACTAACAAAACAGAAATCCTTGAAATGAAAGAAACAATAAGCAAAATTAAAAACTCAAATGAAAGCATCACCAACAGAGTAGACCACTTGAAAGATAGGACATCAGACAAAGAAGACAAAATATATAATCTTGAAAAGAAAATAGACCATAGAGTGATAATGGTAAGAAAACATGAGCAGAACATTCAATAAATATGGGATAACATAAAAAAGACCAAATTTAAGAGTTGTTGGAATAGAGGAAGACATAGAGGTCCAAACCAAAGGAATGAACAATCTATTCGGTGAAATAATATAAGAAAACCTCCCAAACATGAAGAATCAATTGGACATCTAAATTAAAGAAGCCTACAGGATGCCAAATACACAAAGTCACAACAGATCCACAACAAGGCACATTTTAATAAAAATGCTCAACATAAAGAATAAGGAAAGAATTTTAAAAGCCACAATAGAAAGTAATCGGATTATATATAGGGGAAAACCAGTTAGGGTAATGAAAGATTTTCAACACAGACCTTGAAAGGTAGAAGATCCTGGAACAATATATATTAAGCTCTGACAGAAAATAGGTGCCAACCAAGAATCTTGTATCCAGAAAAATTAAGGTTTATATTTGAAGATGAAATAAAAACCTTCCATGATAAAAGTTAAAAGAATTTATAGTTAGAAAACTGGCACTATAAAACATCCTAGGAAAAATATTCCATGAAGAGGAAATGAAAAACAACAATGAAAATCAGCAGAGGGAGGTAGTACCCTAAAGGAAAAACTAATCAAAAAGAAAATC
The DNA here is from genome assembly GCF_052094955.1 of Ictidomys tridecemlineatus. Taxonomy (NCBI): domain Eukaryota; kingdom Metazoa; phylum Chordata; class Mammalia; order Rodentia; family Sciuridae; genus Ictidomys; species Ictidomys tridecemlineatus. The sequence goes on from NC_135489.1 coordinate 62,963,239, forward strand.
AAGTCAAGTTAAATAACAAAAAAGTTAAAAATATGGCTGGGAATACAAAACATTTCTCAATAATATTAATCAATGTCTCAACATTCAATAATAACCCTGAATGTTAATGGCTTAAACTCACCAATCTAAACACATAGGCTAGCAGATTGGATAAAAAACAAACAAAAAGACCCAACAACATACGGCCTCCAGGACACTCATGTGATAGGAAAAGACATACACAGACTGAAGATCAAAGGTTAGAAAAAATCCTACCACTCACATGGACTGCAGAATCAAGCAGGGGTTTCCATACTCATATCAAATAAAGTAGATTTTAAGCCAAAGTTAATCAAAAGGGATAAATATGGACATTGCATACTACTCAAGAGAACCATATACCAAAAAGACATAGCAATCATAAATATATATGCCCCAAACAATGGTGAAGCTATGTTCATCAAACAAATTCTTCTCAGGTTCAAGAGTCAAATTGATCACAACACAATAATCTTGGGTGACTTTAACATACCTCTCTCACCACTGGACAGATCTTCCAAAGAAAAGTTGAATAAAGAAACTATAGAATTCAACAATATAACCAATAACTTAGACTTAACTGACATATATAGAATATTTCAACCTTCAGCAAGTGGATATACTTTCTTCTCAGCAGCACATGAATCCTTCTCTAAAATAGACCATATACTATGTCACAAAGCAACTCTTAGCAATACAAAAAAGTAGAGATACTAACATACATTTTATCAGAAAATAATGGAATGAAATTGGAAATCAGTGACAAAATAAAAATCACTCCAATACCTGGAGACTAAATAATTACTACTGAATGAACAATGGGTTGCAGAAGACATCAAGGAGGAGATGAAAAAATTCTTAGAGATAAATTAGAATATAGATACAACATATTAAAATCTCTGGAACTGTGAAAAAAGTTCTAAAAGGAAAGTTTATTGCATGGAGTTTATTTCTTAAAAGAAGAAAAAGTTAACAAACAAATGACTTCACATTACAAATCAAAGCCCTGGAAAAAGAAGAACAAATCAACAGAAAAAGCAGTAGAAGACAATAAATAATTAAAATTAGAGATGAAATCAATGAAATCAAAACAAAAGAAACAATTTTAAAAAATTGACAAAACTGTTGGGTTCTTTGAAAAAAAAAATTGACAGACCGGTAGCTGTGCTAATGAAGAGACAGAAATAAAACTCAAATTACCAGCATATATGATGAAAAGGGTGATATCACAACAGACACTACAGAAATACAGAGAATAATTAGAAATTATTTTGAAAAAATTATACTCCAATAAAATAGAAGACATTGAAGGCATCGACAAATTTCTTAAGATATGATTTTCCCAGATTGAACCAGGAATATATACACAATTTAAACAAACCAATATCAAGTGATGAAATAGAAGATGCCATCAGAAGCCTACCAACAAAGAAAAGCCCAAGACTGGATGGATACACAGCTGAGTTCTACAAGACCTTTAAAGAATTAAAACCAATGCTTTTCAATTTATTACAGGAAATAGAAAAAGAAGCAGCCCTTCCAAACTCATTCATGAGGCCAAAATCACCCTGATTCCAAAATCAGGCAAAGAAACACCAAAAAAAAAAAGATAACTTCAGAACAATATCTCTAATGAACCTAGATGCAAAAGTTCTCAATAAAATTCTGGGAAATTGAATAAAAATCATATCAAAAAGATCGTGCACCATGATCAAGTGGGATTCATCCCATGGATGCAAGGTTGGTTCAACATATGGAAATCAATAAATATAATTCATCCCATCAACAGACACAAAGATAAGAATCATATGATCATCTCAATAGATGCAGAAAAAGCATTTGACAAAATAGAGCACCCCTTCAGGTTCAAAACACTAAAAAAAAACTAGGAATAGCAGGAACATATCTAAACATCATAAAGGCTATCTATGCAAAGCCTCAGGTCAACATCATTCTAAATGGGGAAAAATTAAAGGCATTCCCTCTAAAAACTGGAACAAAATGGGGACATCCTCTTCCACCACTTCTATTCAACATAGTTCTTGAAACACTGGCCAGAGCAATTAGACAAAAGAAATTAAAGGGATGTATATAGGAAAAGAACAAATTAGCACTGTGTGCTGATGATATGATTCTATATCTAGAAGACCCAAAAATCTCCACCAGAAAATTTCTAGAACTAGTAAATAAATTCAGCAAAGTAGCAGGGTATACAATAACCACCCATAAATCAAAGACATTTAAGTATATCAGTGACAAATACTCTAAGAGGGAAATAAGGAAAACTACCCCATTTACAAGAGCCTTAAAAAAATAAAATGCTTGGGAAGCAACTCAACTAAAGAGGTGAAAGATATGCAATGGAAACTACAGAATCCTAAATAAAAAAATTAAAGAGGACCTTAGAAGATAAGAAGATCTACTTTGCTCTTGGATAGGCAGAATTAATATTATCAAAATGACCATACTACCAAAAGCACTATACAGGTTTAATGCAATTCCAATCAAAATCCCAATGACATTCCTCATAGAAATAGAAAAAGCAATCATGAAATTCATCTGGAAAAATAAGAGACCAAGAATAGCTAAAGCAATCATTAGCAGGAAGAGTGAAGCAGGTGGCATAACTATACCAGACCTCAAACTATACTACAGAGTAATAGTAACAAAAACAGCATGGTATTGACACCAAAACAGACTGGAAGACCAATGGTATAGAATAGAGGACACAGAGACTAACCCACAAAATTACAATTATCTTATATTAGACAAAGGGGCCAAAAACATGCATTGGAGAAAAGATAGCCTCTTCAACAAATGGTGCTAGGAAAACTGGAAATCTATATGCCCAAGAAAATGAGCTTAAATCCCTATCTCTCATCATGCACAAAACTCATCTCAAAGTGGATAAAAAACCTAGGAATTAAACCAGAGACTCTGTGTCTAATAGAAGAAAAAGTAGGCCCTAATCATCACCATGTGAGTTTAGGTCACAACTTCCTTAATAAGATTCCTATAGTTTAAGAATTAAATCCAAGAATCAATATATGGGATGGGCTCAAACTAAAAAATTTCTTCTCAGCAAAAGAAACAATTTGTGAGGTGAATAGAGAGCCTACATCCTGAGAGTAAATTTTTACCCCTCACACATCAGATAGAGCAGTAATCACTAGGGTATAGAAAGAACTCAAAAAGTAAGGACCAAAAAACAATAATCCAATCAATAAATGGGCCATGGGCCTAGACAGACACTTCTCAGAATATATGAAAAAATGTTCATCATCTCTAGCAATTAGCGAAATGCAAATCAAAACTACTCTAAGATATCATCTCACTCCAGTGAGAATGGCAGTTATTATGAAGACAAATAACAATAAGTGTTGGCAAGGATGTGCGGGGAAAAGGTACACTCATTCATTGCTGGTGGGACTGCAAATCCCAATATTGGTGCAACCAATATGGAAAACAGTATGGAGATTCCTTGGAAAACTGGGAATGGAACCACCATTTGATCCAGCTATCCCTCTCCTCAGCCTATACCCAAAGCACTTAAAAACAACATCCTACAGGGACACAACCACATTAATATTTATAGCAGCACAATTCATAATAGTTAAACTGTGGAACCAACCTAGATACCCTTCAATAGAGGAATGGATAAAAAAAAGTGGCATATAAACGCAATGGAATATTACTCGGCAATTAGAGTATAAAATCATGGCATTTGCAGGTAAATGGATGGAGTTGAAGAAGATAATGCTAAGTGGAGTTAGCCAATCCCAAAAAAACAAATGTTGAATGTTTTCTCTCATATAAGGTGACTGATTCATAGTGGGGTAGGGAAAGGGAGCATGGGAGGAATAGATAAACTCTAAATAGGGTAGAGGGGTGGAAGGGGAAGGGAGGGGGCATGGGGTTAGCAATAATGGTGGAATATGGTGGACATCATTATTTAAAGTACATGTATAAAGACATGAATTGGTATAAGCATAATTTATATACAGAGATATGAAAAATTTTGCTCTATATGTGTAAACAGAATTATTAATACATTCCACTATCTTGTATTTAAAAATAAAATCAATTTAAAAAAGAAAATGCTGCAACATATAGGTGTAGGTAATGATTTCTTCAATAGGACTTTATAACTCAGTAAATAAGAGCAAAAAGTTAGATGTCATCACAGTGAAGGGAACAATTCATAGCACAAGGACGGAATCCACAGAATAGGGAAGAACCCTTTGCCAGATATTCTAACAGAAGATTAATATCTAGACCACATAAAGAACTCAAAAAACTCAATATCAGAAGCCTATTCAATAAATGGGCAAAAAATTTTAGACATTTTCAAAAAGCAAAAGTATAAATGGCCAAAAATTATATTTTAAAAATGTTTGACAACTATAGTCATCTGGGAAATGTAAATCAAAACTACAATGAGTTTTCATTTCAAATTACAAATAACAATAGATTCTGTCAGAATGTGGGAGGAAAGAACCCTTATACAGCCTTTGTAGGAATGTAAATTAGGATAGCAACTACGGGAGTAATTATAGAGATTCCTCAAAAGACTAGGAATGGAACCACAATATGACCCAGCTATACCATTCACTCCTCAGTATTTAACTAAAAGATTTAAGTCAGCATAGAATAGTGACCTATGCCTTTCCATGTTTAGAAGAGCAATTCACAACTGCAATTTTGAATTACTGTATGAATTACCAAGTTTGGAACCAGCCTAAGTATCAGTCAATACATGTTTGAATAAAGAAAATGTGATATATAGACACAACGGAGTTTTTTTTCAGCCTTAAAGAATCATAAAACTATGTCATTTGCAGAGAAATGGATAGAACTAGAGACCATTTTTAGACAAAATAAGTACACTCAGAAAGGCAAGAATCATGTTTTCTCTCAAATGTGGAATTTAGCCAGAAAAAAAAGGATCTCATGAGAGCAGTAACATAGAGGAAGGGGATGAAGGGAAGGGAAGAAAGGAGAGTAAGGAGGTGCTGAGCATTTAAATTTATCAAATTATGCAATGTGCATATACAAACATACCAAAATGAAACCCACTATTCTGTGTAATTTCTATGTGCTGATAAAAGAATATCAGTTAACAAACTGGGAGGCATCTATGCAAAACAGAGAAAAACTCCTGGATACACAGGATCCTAAAACTGTTTGTCCAAGAGAGATGTTTTCTATAATCTTGAAACAATTTCACTTTAAATCTTGTTGCTAGTGCATTCTGCCTGTGTGCTGCAGCTTGGCGCTGGGTGTGTACAGTGCATGTCAGTCACTACAGTCATCATCCAAGTCTTGCCTTGAGTCCTTGCTTCCAAGACACTGGTCAGGAGAAGATGAACCAAGAACAAATTGAAACATGAATCTTCTGAATTTTAAGTGTTATCCATTCCTCAGCCCATTGTCTGTGTGATTATCTACTTCCATTCCTATTATTTGGGGCACTGTGGATTAAATGTCTTGACCCCAACTTTAAATATTGAAGACTCAATCTCTAATGTGATGGTGTTAGGATGTTGGGGCCTTTGGGAAGGAGCTCAGTTATGAAAGTGGAGCTTAACCCTCATAAACACGGGAAATTACTTCTCCTCTCTCTTTACTCTGTGAAGATACAAGGAAAAGGCTGTATCTATAATTCAGGATGTGGGTCATCAGAATCCCTCTAATCTTGCATTTCCACCCTGCAACAAGATGAGAAATAAGTGTCTGCTGCTTAAGCCATTGACACCCAGAGATCTCACAAAGACTCACACATAGAACCATACACAGACCCCAACAAAGAGCCATGGTGAGCATCACAGAGACCTCTGACAGCCACCACAGAAAATATCTCACAAGGATTCCCCTTAAAAATAAGGGAGGGCTGAGGATGTGGCTCAAGTGGTAGCGCGCTCACCTGGCGTGCGTGCGGCCCGGGTTCGATCCTCTGCACCACATACAAACAAAGATGTTGTGTCCGCCAATAACTAAAAAATAAATATTAAAAAATTCTCCTCTCTCTCTCTCTCTCTCTCTCTCTCTCTCTCTCTCTCTCTCTCTCTCTCTCTCTCCCCCTCCTCTTTAAAAAAAAATAAGGGAACAGCCTGGCACAGTGATGCTTGCCTGTAATTCCAACAGCTTAGGAGGCTGAGGCAGGAGGATCACAATTTCAAAACAAGCCTCAGCAGCAGTGAGACACTAAACATCTCAGTGAGACCCTATCTCTAAATAAAATTCAAAATAGGGCTGGAGATGCAGCTCAGAGGTGGAGTGTCCTTGATTTCGATCCCTAGAGACACCCGCAAAATAATAAGAGAACAGATCCTCACACAGATCTCACAGAGACCTCCACACAGGCCTCTGACAGAGACTTGCACTGAGAGAAATTTCAGAGACCTCTCATGGAGACCTAAGGCAGAGATCTCCCTCAGTAACTTCTCAATGCCACAGTATTTACACCACTCCCTCACAGAGACACCACTTAGTCTCCCAGACTCTATGGAAGCTTCAAAGATTCTCATAGAGACCTCACAGAGACCCCAGAAAGATGACCATACAAGAACCAGTAGAGACAGTACAGGGACTTTCAGTGCAATTAGCGAAACCTCACAGAGATTTCCCAGGGACTTCACAAAGCTCACCTTCAGAGACTTCTCCCAAAGAAATCTCTAACACAGAATAGGCATAGAAAGACCTCACACAGAAACTTGTGCAGAGGAACCATAGAGTGACCTCCCACAGAGACCACACACATTTATCAGGTGATGGCACTGTAACCTCTCAGGGCAACATTACACAGTAATTCTCACAGGACCTCATATTGCCCCACATACCCAGAGAACCTCCACAGTGATTTTACAGGTTTTCTACAGAGTTGTCCGCACAGAACTCACCCAGAGAAAAAACATGAAGCCCTCTTCCTGCCCCAGAGAGTCCTTAACAGAGATGCCACAGAGATGTCCTACAGTGCCTCCCAGGATTACAAAAGCCTCACAGTCTCCCACAGGGACCTCCTCCTACATAGAAAATCCACAGAGACATACATAAAGATCTCACCACAGGAGAGTCCTCACAGAAGATTCTTATAGAGAATCCTCTACACATAGCTCCACAGAGACCTCACACAGATTTCAAGAGACCCTGCACAGGCACTTCATAGAGTTCCCAAAGAAACCTAACACATGGAGAACTTTCACAGAGACCCCACATCCATTCCTCCTTCCTAGTAGATCTGAAACCACTTCACCAACTGCAAGCACAAGAGGGACACCACCAGCCTTGTCCTGTCCCCAGAACACCAAGACACTGAGACACGGCCTCCCAAATGGTGTTCTCTGCTTGGGAAAATCCTCTGGAACTTTGGTTCCATGGTAATACCATTGCCTCTGAATAGAGGAACTGCAGATTCCAAATACAGACCTGCCAAATTCCTTCCTCTATGGGTTTTCACCAGTCTCACCTCTGACCCACACTTTAGAGAATCTCAAATTTTAAACGTGAATAAAATGCTGCCAACCTTCAGTGAGAGAAATTATCTTGTTTGTCCAGCTTTAGTATTGACAAGTAAAATGCATCAATGTCATATTTTATTTCATTGGAGACAAGAACTGAGCAGCAAAGAGGCATCTGGACTCATATCTATCTCCCAGGGGGCTGTCCAGCTAGCACATTATTCTGCACATAGCAGGTAATATGAAACTTGGAGAATTAGCTATATTTTTCAAATAAAAAAAGCTAAGTATCATGAAAAGATTTTTTTACAAACAAGATTTCTGAAAATATTCTTAGTTTATCCTCTGGGAAGTTCATATTTAATCCTTTATTGTTGTAATGTTTTGTTCCTTAAAATGTGGTAAAGCCCTCAAATAATATATTTTGGAGAGGAGGGGCTACCAAGGATTGAATTAAGAGGCATTCTACCACTGAGCCACATCCTCAGTCCTATTTGTAGTTTATTTAGAGCCAGGTTCTCACCGAATTGCTTAGTGCCTTGTTTTTGCTGAGGCTAGCTTTGAACTTGTGATCCTACTGCCTCCACCTCTCCAACTGCTGGGACTACAGGAATGTGCCACCTTGCCCAGCTGTGAAATGATACTACACATTTCCAAAATATAAAGTGTTAATTTTCAGTGAACATAGCTTAAACTAAGCTATGTAGAAGATTTCATTTGGAAAGAATTCTAAGAAATGAATATTTTCTAAGACTCAGGCAGTTGAGCTCTGTTATATGTTCATTATAGGGCTGAAAAGGACACGTTACTTCAAACAGTTTATAATCCTTCAAAATATATCACTTAATCCATGTTTGAGATACACACAGAGACTAATGAAACTCCTAGTAGGGAACATTGAAACATCTGAATTGAGAAAATTGTACATTTAATCATATTTATATTAGAATAATCCATAATGAAAAGTTTCAATTATTATACCTCAGCACTTTCCAAAGGATGCAATTGGTAAAATTACACATTTCTTATCACTTATAAGCAATGTACTTATCTCATTTTTTTTAAAGACATCTGTCAAGCATGTGTCACTGGTTGGGTCTCTCAGGTTATCCATCATGATAAAAGCATCACAGTCCTTTTATTAAAAGAAGTAGAGCTGACACAAGGACTCCTTAAGTCTATTTGTTTCAATAAGAAGTCCCATTCTCCATAATTAAAAATTTACACCTATTAATGTTTCTACTCTACTTCCTTGTAATGTCATCAAATCATAAAATAAAGAAATATGATCATGGATGTCCTCTAATACTCTTCATTGGACTATTTGTTTTTTTATAGTGGAACTTACACAGGGTAAGTTTAGGTTATCAAAGAAACAGGAAACAAATTAGGAAATATTCTATATGGAAAATGCTTTACAAAGAATAGTGCATCCTTTTCAAATTGATTTTTAACATTATTAATTGATTACTACTCAGTCTTTAGAGGTGGTTGTAAAGACTGAAAACAGATAAGCATTCATAATAATAGTTAATTACTCTGACATGCTGAATGTATTGTCCCTCGGTAGCAATTCATAGTTCAATAAGCTGAGCAAAACAGCAATGAACAGTTTGCATTAAAGCAAAATTCCCATAACTCACTGTATATATCCATCTGTCACATGTCACCTTGATGATATGTGTGTCTAATTTTCATGGCAGAAACCCAGAACCTTATCCAGAAGTAATTCAGGGGTTCAATCCATTACAAAGATATTTATACTACAAACTTCATAGCTACCTGTATTTTATTTTAATAAAATTTACCTACTATAAAACTTATAAATATTTCAGCATTTTTAAACATACCAAGAGATAGATAACCAAAAAAAATTAAGATATTGGAGAACAAAAATACATCTCCCTTGTTTTCAAATTTTTCACATCAAAATCTTTTGATGCAAATAATTTGTTTTGTTTCACAGTACTGGAGATTGAATCTGGGTCCTAGTATGAACACATGCTATACCACTGAGCTATACCCCAAGCCCCTTTTTTCTTTCATTCTTTTTTGTGGTGCTGGGGATTGAACCTAGGGCCTTGTGCATGCAAGGCAAGCACTCTACCAACTGAGCTATATTCTCAGCCCTGCCCCCTTTTTATTTCATTTTGAGTCAGGGTTTTGCTAAGTTGCTGAGGCTGTTTTTCAACTTGCAATCATCCTCAGACTCCTGAATATCTGGGATTACATGTGTGTACCACCTTGCCCAACTTGAAGTGCCTTTTTAAATCCAGAGATGAAAGACTCTCTAAATGACATCTAGAATCTATTACAAATTTGGTTTTGAAATAGACTCTTATTTAATAAGGTTTCATATTGACTTCAATGAATCAGGCACTCCAGAATACAATGTGGAGTGGTAAAATATGTGATTCCTTCTTTATATTCCAAGGGAAAAAGCTCCTTTGCAAATAAGCAAAAACAAAAACAGGAAGGCATTCTACAATGTTATCTCTAAGAATAATTCCCCTTAATAGACTACAATGCTGTTGACAATTTCAAGGACTTTTACATGTAAAGAATTCCCACAGGAAGAAATTACTCCAAGCTTTCCCAAACACAGCTACACATTCTGTCCTTCTCACCACCTTAACAGTATGACACATCCAGCTCCAGATAGTCCCAATGGCTTCCCTGTTCTCCAAGATTGGTCACATTCATAACCATTTTTGTAACACAATAAATTGCTGTAATTATTTCCAGGGCCAAGGTGGATTGTTGCATTTTACAAACAAATACAGGACTCTGTGATTACTCAGAGCTTTGCTGGGGCCCCCTTCCTTGGGATGAGTTGTCATATCCAGAACAATCTATCTCCCCATAAACATGTGACCCATGCTTCTCACCCCCATGGTACAGTTATGCAAACAACACAAGTGATACCATCACAAGTGATACCATCCAGAAAGCTATAAAACAATGCTTTGCCAGCCACAGTGAATGGGAATTAGAAGATGCTAAGCTCTCCTCTAGGAAACATTTTTGTGCACTAGTTTTTCTCATTCTCATTGTGACATTACATTATGTCTGAAGTTATTCTTCCCCGCTTTGTCCAATACTTGAAATTGCTGCCCCCAGCTCCTTGATGTTCTCAACAATCTCTACCATTTTTTTCCATCGACCAGTTGACCATTCAGATATCTCTTTTAGGAATCCTCCTGAAACTTTACAAGTAATACCATCCCTCTACTCTTTTATATTTCTGCCACAATCTGTTGCTAGGAACACTTTACATACCTATTTCCAATATCAATAAAAACTTCATGAGGTGTACAAATTTTTTGTATGCTGTGGTCCCTAGAGTGACAGAAACTTTCCACATTCTAGGTGTATGACTTAAGCAAGTCATTTAGTGTCTCCAAACATCACTTTCTAAAATAAGAATGAATGTTAATAACATTGTAGTGAACAGGAAATGAGTTACAATATTAAAACACTTTGCATAATTCCTATTGGATGATGTTGATATTATCATTGTTTTTATTTTTACTGCATGATTGCCAACTTAACTTTTACTTGCTAAATAAAGTACACACAATTGCTGCATATTGTTTTCAGAATTAAACACTGTTGTAGCACAAAAACTAATGTTTAATACACACTACATATGTACAGTGCTGAGAAAAAAAATAAATGTTCTTTCAAGCAATTTTACAAATCACTTTTTTTAACATGATATTTAGTGGGTTTCTACTAATTTACTTTGGTGTTAAAGGACTGTTTTCTGTAATCCTAGTTACTTTTGCTTTCACTGTGAATAAGCTGCATTCATAGAGTTCTTCAAAACTGACTTTGTTTTCTCCACACTGCCTATGCATACCAGCTCCTGGGTACTGGTGTCTCCAGCTCTTGGGTGAAACTTAGGGTTCCCATGGCTCACCTGCTTGTGTTCAGATAAGAAAAAATCCACTAGTTCTCTCCAGGAACAAAATGAGGTCCAGCAGCAGTAATTACACTGCCAGTCCCAGGTTAATAGTCAAAACTTGACATTGCATTAAAACATGAAGTTTCTCTCTCAGGAACAGCCAGGCTTGCTGGAATCCTGCAGAGCCAGGCCAGCAAACAACAAGTAGATGTCTCCATTTGCATGTGGTACATCTACCTCTTCTGCCAAACAGGCCTAGTGGTCTTGTCTTCAGGTCCAGCAGCTACCCTGGGAGTAAAAGAGCAAGAAAATTTCATTTGATGGTTGTTGCTCTTCCCTAAGCCCACAGGATACTGTCTGGACTGCACATGCATTCAGAGGGGACACTTTCATGGGCATTTCCTGGGGTTTCCAGGGCCTTGCTCCTGTATTTCCTCTGGCTGGTCCTCTCAGTTTTTCCCTAGATCCCCTCATCTGGTAGTACTCTTGGTATCACCATCTCTCCCATCCCAGATTTCTTAAGCTGTGGTCTATCTTTTGACCCTGTGGTGGGAAAAGCAGTTATTCCTAAAATAGCCTCCTCTGTGTTTCTGGGTCCTTCAGCTCACCCTACTCCTAGATGGCTCAAAGATGGTCATAAAATAGTCTTTGAATCACTCCCAAACATTGACAGGTTCTCACAATTGGTTCATACATGGGAATTGTTTTAAGAAAAATTGAGAACACTTAATTTAGCAAAACTTGCCTAAGGAAAGAAAACAAAAAGGATCTAGCACAGGGTTGCACTTGGGACCAAAGACGACCTCAGCAGATTACACTCACTGCCAGAGAAAAGACAGTGCCATATGGAAACACTCTGATTGGGTGCAGTAAGCATTTCTGACCTATATGCTAATAGTCAGATCAGTCGAGAGCTTGTGATGGTCTGAAGCTGAGTTGCTGTGACTGACGGAGATTTAGTTGCTTTGTTAAAAGTGCATTCCTAACCTTAGACTGGTTTACAATTTGTATAACAAGCTAGGTTACTGGTCACCATATACAGAAGCCACTCTGGGAGACATGTTTAGGACACACTTAGTTTAAGCATTAGCCCTATTTTGCTCATATTTTCAAATCTCCACACAGTGACTAAATCCTTGAGTTTAGACAGAAACACTATCTTCTACAATTCGTCAAAATGGATCTTCTTGATTTCTGTTCAGATTTCAGTTTCACAACTTCAAGTTACTTAGATGATCCGGGCATAGTGGTGCATGCCTATGTTAGCAAGTCAGAACACAGAGGCAGGAGGATCATATATTCAAAGCCAGCCTCAGCAACTTAGAGAGCAGAAGTAACTTAGCAAGACCCTAATAAAAAAAATACAATATAAAAATAAAAAGGATTGTGGATGTGGTCAGTGGTAAAACACTCCCCTGGGATCAATCTCCAGTTAGATGGCTTGTAGGTTTTATGTCTACCATAATAAGACCACTGGATGTGCCAGGACAGCAGTGTATGAGTATTTAAACTTTGAGTACAACAGGATACAATGTCCTCAGCAGCCTGGGGATGGTTGTGTGTTGGTCTCCGGCCTAGGAGTCTGGTGCCATTGTGGAGCTGTTCCTGCTGGTGAGAAGCTGTCATGCTCCGTCTGCCTGGAGCACTTAATGGAGCCGGCCACCACCCCATGTGCCCACAACTTTTGCAGGTGTTGCCTGAACGATACATGGGCCTTTCAGGGCAAGCCATACCAGAGCCCAAGTAACATGCTGTCTCCCCAGAGTTCCCAGAGCAGAAGAACATGACACTATGCGCCCTGGTGAACCAGTTTCTACAGGCCGCGCTGGAGCAGGCACCCACCATTAACTGGACACCATGCTCCCCTGGTGGCCCCCAGACCAGACACCCGGTGGTCTGTGACCACTGTCTGAAGGTGGAGGAGACCGTGAAGACCTTCTTAGTGTGCATGGCCTCCTTCTATCAGGAGCACTTGCTGTCACATCCCAAGAGAGCCCTGCCTTCCAAGACCATCTGTTGCAGCTGCCATTAGGAAACCTGCTGCACTCCAAATGCTCTCAGCACAACTGCCTGCAGGACTTATTTTGCCCCAGATATGCCCAGTGTATCTGCCACATTTTCCTGGTGGAGCACAAGGCCTCCTCTCTGGTGTCCCTGAAACTGACCTGCCCCGATCTGGAAAATAAACTGAAACATAAACTAACCATCACATACAGTTGTATCAACGGGCATCAAGAGCACTGGAGGACATAAGAACCAGGTAGCAGAGCTTGTGGAAGGCTGCAGACAGGAAGATGGAACAGCTGAGACAGGAATACATGTAAATGAACGTTCCCATTGATGCCTATGAGGCGAACTCTATACACAAGATAAAGGAAGACAAGAAGAGGATCATCAATGAGTTTAACTCCATTTACCAGATTCTCCTCAAGAATAAAAGAGAGATCCAGACTCTGAAGGCAGAGATGGAGAGCTTGGTGAAAGGGGACAAGTTCAAGTATCTAGAGAAAGCATCAAAATTGCAAAAAGTCTCAACGAAGCCAGACTATGTCCCCAAGGTGGAGCAAGACCACAAGCTGATCACACACACAACACACAAAAGAGACTGCTCAGTATTTGTTACAAATGAAAACCTCTAAGCCAAAGGGCTTTCTGCAAACCTCAGGGCAAGGTTCCTTGCTGGTGGCAGGGTAATAAGTGAGTTTCCAAAGTCCTCACAGACATGGCTCATTTCTTGCAGGTCTGATCATTTGCCATTAGTTTTACTGGTCAATTGGCAGATGAAGCCCTCCTTTGAGGAGCACACCTCTAGGCCACCATGTCCTCTTTTGCCACAGTCTGGCTAGGCACAATTCACCAGCCACTTATCAAGCAGAAATGAACTTTATTTTTAGAACACACGCCATACCACACAGAGCTCTTCAGGAATTTCCTCAGAGCCCAACTGCCACCACCGGATTCCCACAAGCCTCTCAACCCCCCAACTCCTCCTGCTCTTGAGGCCGATTGGCTGGGTCGCATGGGCAGAGCCCAAAAAAGTCTCCCAATGAGCAGCTCTATGGTCTGAAAGGGCAGGGAAACAGCCCAATGAGCATCACCGCAGAGGAGCCAATCAGCTGGCAGCTAGAAGTTTGCTGGGGCTGCTGGGAGCCAATCATCAGCTGGCAGCTGGAAGTTTGCTGGCAGCTGGAAGTTTGCTGGGGCCCATTCTGCTGTGGCTCTCAACACTCCTTGCTCCCTAGTCCTGCATCTTAGCCTGTAGGTTCTTGGAAGGAAACTTTTTAAGCACAAGGACACTCTGTGTTATGTAGTTTTAACAAGATAATGTCATTGGCAAGTTCTATAGAGGGGCACCCATGTCCCCTCATCACCTGTGTTTAGAAGGAATGATAGACAGAGACCCCACCTTCAGCCCCTCTGCATGGGGGATGCTCCTCCTCATCATGGACTCCAGGTCCACAGGGACCTGAATTTCTTAGGGGAAGGGAGGCACTAATACCACCTGCTCACCACCAATGAGGAATGGATCAAATTTCAAAGCCTCTGCACAGTGAAGGGTATAATAAACAGAGTGAAAAGACAACTTAGAGAGTGAGAGAAAATATTTTTCAGCTATTCATTTGACAAAGAAATAATATGCAGAATAAACTTTAAAAAACTCATAAACTCAACAACCAATAAATATGTAAACACAATAAAAATCGGAAAAAGTGACCTTGATATACTTCTCAAAAGAAGAAATACAAATGGCCAGTAAATAAATGAAAAAATGTTCCACATTTTTAGCCATCGGGAAAATACAAATTAGAATGACAATGAGATTTCATTTTACCCCAACTGCAATGGCTATTATAAAAAATAATTTTAAAAAATTACAAATGCTGGTGAGGATGTAGAATAAAAGGAACTCTTTTACACTGATGGTAAGAATGTAAATGAGTACAACCTCTGTAGAAAACATATGGAGGTTTTTCAGAAATCTAAAAATAGAACTACCATACTATCAAGGTATACCACTGCTGGGTATTTATCAAAAGTAAATAAAGTCAGCACACAAAATGATACCTGAATGCCCATGTTTATTGTGGCACTATTTACAGTGGGAATATGGAATCAGCCTAGATGCCTCTCAAAATATTCACAAATTTAAAAAAATACACACACACACACACACACACACACACACACACACAAAGGAGTATTATTTAGCTATAAAGAGTAATACAATCATCATTCATAGGAAAATTGATGGAACTCAAGGGCATGGAGTTAAGTGAAATAAGTCAGACACAGTTAAGGCACACATAGCCTATTTTCTCTCAAATACAAAAACCAGGGGGATTTAAAAAATGTCCTAAAAGTAGAATAGGGACCACTATGGACCAGGAACAGTACAGGGTGACAGAGGAGAGGGTAAGAGAGGGTCAAGGGGAGAGTGCACGTGATCAATGCACCTGTGGAAATGGCTCAATGAAGTCTATTAATTGGTACAACTAATAAATTACAATGATAATAAAACATATATTCATATAAAGAAGAGGACACAGACACACTTATACAGAAGGAGATCATATGGAGACATAAGGAGAAGATAGTCATCTATAATCAAAGGAGAAAATTCTCAGAAGTATCCCACTCTAATGACATCTGGATCTCAGTCTCACAGTTTCCAGAACATTTAATGTTTGTTGTTCAAGCCACCTTGTCATGGTATTCTGCTATGGCAACCCAAGCTGCCTAATACACACACCTTTCGACAGAGAGTTCTAACCAGAGAAAGTGGACTCTTTTATTTTCTCATAACAAACCCTGGCTGATATTCCACATGAGTCTGTCACTGTGTCCAGAAGTAACTAACACCACTCTCATTATCTTAATCCTTTTGATGACATCAGTTAGCACTATCCAATTTGAAACTGAATGCTAGTGAGAATACAGATGGGAGAGTTCCAGAATGAAGAAAATGAAGACCAAGTACAAAATTCAAGGGGTTCAAAACATTAGTAGTCAAAATAAATAATATTTAGTGTATTAGTTCCAAAAATCTAAATTATAATGTCAAAATTCTGAGGAACTCCAAAATGTCAAAAATTTAAATAAAAACAGGATCTCCAAGAATGTTTTCTATTCAGAAACTTAACCAAAGAATGCCATAGACTGCAGGTGATGAGAATGGACCCCATCTGCAGGGCTAGAGTTGACCCAGAAGGCTTTAGCTGCAAGGAGAACATGGAACTATATAGATCATGACAGAAGAGAGTCAGTGGGATGCCAGCAATAGGGGATGGATCATTCAGGACTCTTCATCAACCACTATAGAAGTATTTCAGTATTATAACTATCTATCAGGCGTGGTGATTTGAATCACAGTCTCTGACTGGCAGACCACAGGAGTGCAACTGTGCTGCAAACTCCTTGTGCAAAATCGCTAGACTGCCCAGTTGCTATGATGACACCCTTCTGAAAGGTGGTCCCATGCATGCCATGGCACTATTGGTCTTGACCCTGAATTCAGACACTAGCTGCTGGGAATTATGAGTGCAAGTTGATAATTATAATTTGAATAACCCAGAACTTTGTCCTTCATCTTGCATGCTTTGAAGAAACTTTTACACAAAAAAATTATTTTGATATTAAAATCTATTTAATGAATGTCCTGAGCTAGCTCTGGGTCATTATACCTCCATCAGCACATAATAATCCACCTGGTCTTAGTTTTCTCTCTACATGTGTCTGTTTGTCTTTTCTTATCTATCGGCCCTCACCAGTTTTAGAATTAACTGCCATGCAGGTCATAGCCATTCTCTTTGGAGCCATGAAACAGCAGCCTGCAGGCACAAGTGGAATCAATCACTCCGAAGCACTCTGACGTAGGTGACATGTATGTATGAATAAACATCTGGCCTGAGTATAGATAAGGCATCCTTGAGGCTTAGCCCACATAATGTTTGCCTTTACATTCTTATAGTAGGGCTCAGTGCCTTACCTTCATGCTGGTGCTCTAACTGAACGAAGAAAACATCTTATCTCCATGTAACTTGAACATTATAAAAGAATGTACAAGGACCCATGAAGAACTATTTTCTGAATAGGAATGGTCTTTCAAGGGCCATGTTCACAATTGGATGAAAGATAAGTGTTTTCTCAGAGACTATTTGTGGTCCTTCCAAGGTTCATAGAAAAAGAATGGTATTCAAATTTCAAAGTTAAAATCACCTCACCTTGGAATAAATGGCACACAAAAAGAAGTTGCTGAATGGTCTTTGAGGCAGGGATATCTCACAGAAGTGTGGGCAGTGGTAAGGAGTCCATTGATGGATCAGCAACAGCAGAAAGATGATTACATTTCCAGGTATCAGGTGCAGAGAAAGACGTATTCCTGGGCTTTGGCCTGAGGCTGTCACGGAAGAACAGCTGCCACCTCAGCAGTGGCCTTAGAAAACCTTTTAGGAAGACAAGAAAGGTCATGGAATGAACACTCTGGTCTCTTTATCCATAGCCCATAGCACTTCCCATCAGTGCTTTTCATTGGCTGATAGTGAATGGTGACCAGAGGTTCATGGATCTGGGATGATGGAGCAGGGAACAAACTCAGGATGCTGCTGAAGTGTGACAGAGAAGAGTCCATCAAATAGTGCAGAGTGGTGAATTTCATATGGACATATCTGCATTGATGGTCTGATGGCTTTCAAAATTCTTCCAATTTAACCAACACAACTATAGTTTGTGCTAAAAGAAAGGGGTTTGAGAGACTCTCAGTGATGATTGTCTATCTTTTTAGTACAGTATTGTCCCCATTTTCTCTACTAAAAATGCCTTTCTGTGCTTAGTATTACCAAGGTCAGATAATGATTAAGAGAATTTTCAAGATGGAAAGAAGAAAAACCAATAATATAAACTCCATCGATGGAGAAGTAGAATCTATTATGAAAACATTGAAGGATGATGAAGATGAAAAGTTAAAAAGAAGATAAAAATTTTTAATTAGAGAGCATCAAGAAGATAAAGAACATAGAAGTGGGAAATTATTTCTTAACAAAATCATTAATGAGAATTTAATTAACAAACTGCTTTTCTTGAAAAAGAGTCGTAGCTAACAGGCAAAGTAACATTTATGTGTCACTTAAGCAGTATTAGATCTGAAACTCCATTTCTGCCATTACAAATCAATAGAGGAAATAAGGCTTCTCTCCAGGACAGAGGTGTTTAATCAATAGTTAAGTTTTTGGTGAAACAGTCCTGTGCTGTCACTTGCATGATGAAGAACCATGTGTTAAGAACAAGCCCAGACAGAAGATTAACTTTATTCTAATGTTAAAATCAATCTCTTTGGAACAGAGATTATGATTTGAACAAAAGAGAACACATTCTTTGATGTACTTCATATTGCCTGCACTACCAGTCATCTTCAGCAGGTGTCATTTCACACACTGTGAGATTGTTAGCACAGTAGAGTGACCAGAGAAATCTGCCCAGCTGAAGCTGAATTCCAGGAAAAGACTCAGGGAAGTTGGAAAAATATTTTAACTTGCTCTTTGAGATTCATCCATCACAAATGCAGAATTACATCTGGCCTTAGTATTATGGTTACAGATTTATTAGCAGACAAGAGGTGGTGGCAGAGACTGGGAATTAGAAATTCGCATAAAGTGTAACTAGAAGGTTTAAAAAGATTCTCATTACAAGAGCATTTAATGGGTTGTCTGCATTATCATGTTTATATTCTTTATATTAGAATAACTTTTTTCATCTATGAGCATACATATACTTTAGCATTGGCAAAATATTTGCTAACTAAGACTTCACATTCAAATTCTGGAAGACTTCATATAATGTGTTTTGACAGCAGAAACACATGTCATTAGCTACCATACAGTCTGTTGGCTTAGCGCAATATAAAAATGCAAGATTGCCATTAAAAAGCAAAACAGAGGAGAGAAAGTGGAACATTAATAAAAGGATACCACAGTGTAATGCCATCATATGGCATATTGCTAGTGTGTAGAATAAATGAAGCTGAGATTGTTTAAAAAGAGTCACTCAGTGAGATGACCTTTATTATCAAGGCCGTATGTATGGTAGTGTTTGGTTGTTAAAATGCTTTTAAAGTTATTTGTCATATAACTTTAATTATAATAACCAATTATTATATATTTATATAAATATATATATATATAAAAATATATAATATATATATTATATATATAAATATATATATATATATATATATATAGACATATATTATGTAACCACCACATTCAGTTTCATTTTCTTCATCTGGTAGGCTGTGGTCAATACCCAGAATATGTACAAAAGTATAAGAAATTTTGGGCAGAGAAAAAATAAGAATAATAAAATGAACATATTAGGATATTTAATAGGAGGAAACTAATTAGCCTTCCGCACCTTCAGAAGTCCAAGCAAGTTGAAAGATTTATTAGTCAGCTTTTGTTACTATGACAAAATACATGATAAATCAACTTAAAGAAGGAACTATAAATTAAAATATTTCACGATCACTAAACCAAAGAAATATTATACAAAGAACTCAAAAACAAATACCAGAGCTCTCAAATGGTTGAAACTCTCCAAAAGAGCAATTAAATATGTAAAATTATGAATAAATTAAATCTATGAAACAAAAAGTCTCAGAACAGTAGGCATCTCACAGTAATTCTGGATATATATGGTCTGACTGGCAGAATGTATTGGAAAACCCAAAGCAACATATGCTGTTTGTAAGATACTCATATTAAATACCAATATATTTAAGACTTAAAGTAAAAAATGAAAAAAATATAATCAATTCAAATGAAATCCAAAAACAAGCAGGAATAGTTTTTCTCATAGCTCATAAAATAGATTTTAAGCAAAAATTAATCAGAAGAGATGAGGAAAGTCACTATAAAATGTTAAAAGGAATGATCAAAAAAGAAGATATAACGATAAGAAGTATTTATGCCCAAAGTGTTGGTGCACTTAATTACATAAAACAAACACTTCTTTAGTACAAGTCCAGTCAGACCCCAATACAATGATATTGGGTGATTTGAATATACCACTTCTACAATAGATAGGTCATCCAGGCATAAAATCAATGCATAAAATTGTGATTTATACAATACTATAAATCAAATGAATGCATATTTTATGTCTATATAATATTTCATCCAACAACAGCTGAATTTTTGTTCCTCAGGAACTCATGGTATTTTTCCCAAAATAGGCCATATTTGAGGTCAATAAGCAAGTCTTGATAGAAACAAAAAAAAATTTATATTGTCCTTGGTACCTTATCAGGTCATAATGAAATGAAATTCGAACTCAATAGCAGGAAAAAAGTATAGAAACCACATAAAAACATGGGTATTTAACAATTATCTTTTAAATGAATGGGTCATAGAAAAATGAGATCAGAAATAAATAAAATATAGAATCAAACAAGAATAGAGACACAACATACTAAAATCTCTGTGACACTATGAAGGCAGTTTTAAGAGGAGAACATTTAGCATTAAGTGCCTATATACATACACACAAGTACACATACACAATAACAGCACACACAAAAAAATCAGAATGATCCCAAATGAACAATCTAAAGCTACATGTTAAAGTCCTAGAAATATTGGAACAAACTAATACCAAAACCAATGGAAGACAGAAAATAATAAAAATCAGATCCAAAATCAATGAAATAGAGAATTTAAAAAATACGAAGGATCAATGGACTAAAGAATTGATTCTTTGAAAAGATAAATAAGATTAATAAACCTCTAGCCAATTTACCTGAAAGAAAGAAAAGACGCAAATTAACAAAATTAGAGATAAAAAAAATAGAGATCACCACAGACATGTCTAAAATTCAGAGTACCTTTAAGGTCTATTTTAAAAACTTATATTCAAAAAATTGGAAGATCTAGAAAATATTTACAAATTTCTAGACACATATGTTTTTCTCAAATTGAACCAAAGAGATATAGGAAATATAAACAGATCAATAGCAAACAATGTGATTAAAGCAGCAATTAAAAGTTATTGAACAAAGAAAAGTCCACCTGAGTTCTATCAGACTCTTAAATAACTAATGTCAATTCTCCTCATATTCTTATATGTAATAAAAAACAAGAATACTCTCAAACACATATTATGAAGGCAGTATCATCCTGATACCAAAAGCACAAAAACACACATCAAGGAAAGAAAAATACAGACCAAGATCCCTGATGAACATACCTGGAAAAATACTAGTAAAACATTAGCAAACCATGCTCAAAAACACATTAAGAATATTATATACCATGATTAAGTTAGAGTCATCCAAAGGATGCAATATTGGTTCAATATACATAAATCAATGTAATTCATCACAAAGACTCAAGAACAAAAATTGCACAATCATCTCTACAGATGCAGAAAAAGCCGTTGGCAAAATTCACCACCCAGTTATGTAAAAAGCATTGAAGAAATTAGGGATATAAAGAAATTACCTAAATATCATAAAGTCTATATATGACAAATCCAAACCTAATTTAAAAACTGAAAGCTTTTCCTCTAAAATCAGGAACAAGACAAGGATGTCCACTCTCACCACTCCTATTCATCATGGTTCTTGAAATTCTAGCCAGAGCAATGAGGCAAGAGAAGAAAATTAAAGGGATGCAAATAGGAAATGAAGAAGTCAAACTATTTCTGTTTGCTGGTGACATGATCCTATACACAGAGGACAGCCCCCCTGCAAAATATATATATATATATATATATATATATATATATATATATATATATATATATACACACACACCGGAAGATGTCTACATCTGATCAACAAATTCAGCAAATCAGCAGGATTAACATATAAAAAAAATCAATAGCTTTCCTATGTGTCAATGATTAACCTACCCAGAAAAAAATCAAGGAAACTGGGCTGAGGAGGTGGCGCAAGCAGTAACACGCTAACCTGGCATGCTTGGGGCGCTGGGTTCGATCCTCAGCACCACATAAAAATAAAATAAAGATGTTGTGTCCACCGAAAACTAAAAAATAAATATTAAAAAAAAACAAGGAAACTACTTCATTCACTGTAGCCTCAAAAAAAATACTTATGAATAAATGTTACAAAGTAAAATACCTCTACAATGAAAATGGTAAAATACCTCTACAATGAAAATTATAAAATACTGAAGAAATAAATTAAAGAAAACCTTAGAAGATGTAAAAAATGAACATGTTTTAGGGTAGGCAAAATTAAAATAATCAAAAAGACCATATCACCAAAACCAATCTAGAGATAAATATCAAATACCAATGTAATCCTTACAGAACCAGAATAAAAGTGCTCTAAAATTTTTATGCAAGAATAAAAGGCTCAGAATAGCCAAAGCAATCCTGAGCAACAAAAGCAAGGTTGGAAGCATCACAATAACTGATCTCAAATTATATTACAGAACTATAATTACAAAATCAGTATTGGCATAAAAATAAATATTAAGATTAAGCTGAGTGGGGTGGTACACTCCTATAATCCCAGCATTTTAGGAGGCTGTGGCAGAAGGATGGGGAGTTCAAAGCCAGCCTCAGCAAAAGCCAGGCCCTAAGCAACTCAGTAAGACCTTGTCTCTAATTATAATACAAAATAGGGTTGGGGATGTGGCTTGTGGTTCAGTGCCCCTGAATTTCATCCCTGGTATCCCCACCAAAAAAAAATGAAATAAATACAAAGATCAATGGAATAGACTAGAGGACACATAGACAAACACACCAGACATAAACACAGTCATCATTTGACCAAGTTGCAAAAAACATACATTGGAAAAAAACAAAACTCTTTTAACAAATGGTGATGGGAAAACTATGTATCTATTTGTAGAAAAATGAAACTAGATCCCTATGCCTCCTGCTCTACAAAAATCAACTCCAAGTGGATTAAAAAAAAAAAACATAGGAATTAGACCAGGAGCATTAAAACTCCTAGAAGAAAAAATAGGTTCAAGGAAAGAAAAATACACACCAAGATCCCTGATTGCAAAAATACTAGTAAAACATTAGCAAACCATGTTCAAAAACACATTAAGAAGATTGTACACCATGATTAAGTTGGATTCATCCAAAGGATGCAATATTGGTTCAATATCCTTAATAAGACTCCTAAAGCTCAAGAGATAAAAACAAGTATCAATGTGCAATGTCATTGAATTTAAAAGCTTCTGCACAGCAAAGGGAGTGCCCTCTAACCCACCGGATGCTTCAGCGAAGAATACATGAGATTCCAGCAGCCAACTACACCATGGCTCAGCAAAGGAATTCATTAAGAGTGTAAAGAAAGAGTCTACAGAATGGGAGAAAATCTTTGCCAGTCACTCTTCTGACAGGGGGTTAATATCCAGAGTATATAAAAACTGAAAAGGATTCGGGTCCTGCATATGGGGGAAGGTCTTTGAGTAACCGCATGTTTCTTTTTCTTTGTCCACACACCCCAGGCGGTGAACTGGCCTGGAACTCCAAACAACGTGGGCTGAGATCATGGCTACATCTTCCGGCTGCCCGCTGTGGGAACTAGACCTCACTGAAGCTGGGGTCTTCCCTCAGGGTCTTTGTGGCCAAGAGCCATGGCTTGGCCGCAGTGTCCTGTGTTCTTCCCTGAAGCATCGGGTAGGTTAGAGGGCACTCCCGCCTGCCCAAAGCTCAGCTTTTTATGGGCACCTACTCAGCTGTCTCAAGAGCAGCTTGAGGCTGAAAAAAAAAACAAGATCTCGGAGGTCATGGCAGACCTCACTGGTCTCCTCCCAAAGAGAAGCCTCACCTGGATACAGGTACAGAAAAGGATGGATATCTCAGTTGTTAGAGAATTTTGGAAATGGAAGTTCTTTTCCTGAGATCCATGTGGTGCAGTATCCATTGGATATGAGACCAAAGGGAAAAAATGTCAAATGCACTGGCCATTCAGGTGGATCCTGAGGAAAAATTAAATATAATTCAATTGCTCAAAAATGACAGTCAAAAGACAAGGTCATTTATAGCAAATTCACTGACCTGGTTCCAAAGAAGGTTATGAATATAAATGATCCAGAAAAGACCTACTGAAGAAGCTATTAAAGAGATAACAGAAAAGTCAAGGGTAGCCTTAGAGAAATCAGTAAGCAAAAAGTTTGCCGCAGCCACGCTAATACCAGCAGCTTATAAACTGGCTCCTGCTCAGGACATCCCCTACACACCATCTCAGGAGGGAGTGGCTTTCAACTCTGGAGATAAACAGATGGTTATTTGAATGATAGAAATGCAGAATGATCCAATGGTACCTTCAAGATTCAAGATTAATAAGAAAATTCCCTACACCTGTCTTGCATTCTTCCTACACCTTTCATGCATTCTCCTAGTCAAAAGGTTACTGTGAAGGAACAACAAGAGTGGCAGATTCCTCCTTGTACTTCCAACTGGAAAAATGCAAAGGATTATAAAATTTTATTTGATAAATGTCTAGCTGCTGATGGAAGAGGACTTTGGACAGTAAACATTGCTGATCGGAAGGTTCATGAAGCTGTGGAAATAGATGCACATGTAGCAAAAGATGGCTCACAAAATAAAAAAAGGAGAAATATGAAGGAAAAATTTTTAAAATATGGCCCCAAAATCCAGAGAGAAAAGAGCAGGATCAAGACCTGTGTGGAAAAAGAGGATAGTTAGGCACATGAGAGAGATGAAATCGGTCATGATAGACAATAAGAGAAACTGCATGACTGGAATATTCTTAGGGCAGCTTCTGATAAGAGGTCAAAGCTGCAGAGAAATGAGAATAGAAATATCAGTGCTTGGTGTACCTAGTCCTTGGAATTCTAATGAAGTGCATTATAACCAAAAGCTTTTCAGCCAATCCAAGGGTATGGACAGTGGATTCCTAGGTGCAGAGAATGAAATTTACAATGTTTATGATCAAGCCTGGAGAGGTGGTAAAGATATGGCCCAGAGTATTTATAGGCTCAGTAAAAATCTGGACAAGAACATGTTTGATAATGACCTAGAAACCAGAACAAAGACCAACAGATTTGTTCCTGACAAGTTTTCTGGTTTCAACCTTAGAGAGGCCGAGAACACCAGTTCAGTTGGAATAAAATCCTTTGTGTTTTGACAAGTTTTTGGAAGAAGCCAAACAGCATGGTGGCTGTGAGGATTGAAAATTCTACTTTGAATTATTTAGCTTTTTTAAACAATGGGTTGTGTTTGTGCTTCTTCTACCTTTCAATTCGTACAGAACATACTGCCCCCACACAGTACTAAGACCATTTTGTATGATGCTAGTAGTCTGGGGTAATATTTTACATAAGAACAACTGCTTATAAATAGGTTACCCCAACCATGATGAGAAGGTTGTGCTTACCTAATTAATTTTGCAGCTATTGTGATATTTTAGTTTGGAGTGGGGAAAGTAAGATCTTGCTTAGTACAACTGTTTGTTTCAAATAAAAACATTTAGACCCCAAAACAAACAAAAAAACCCTCAAAACACTTAACACCAATAAATAAATAAAATGTTTTTAAAAACCCACTAAAAGATGGGCAAAAAGATCTAATTAGATATTTTCTAAAGAAGAAAAACAAATGAACAAAAAACTTATGGAAAAAAATGTTCAACATTTTTAGCAAAATCAAACTACACTAAGAGCTGCCGGGTGCAGTGGCACATGCCTGTAAAACCAGTGACTTGGGAGGCTGAGACAGGAAGATCGCAAGTTCAAAGCAGCCTCAGAAAAAGCAAGGTGCTAAGTAACTCAGTAAGACCCTGTCTCTGAATAAAATACAAAGTAGGGTTGGGGATGTGGTTCAGTGGTCAAGTGCCCCAAGTTTAATCCCCAGTACAAAAAAAAAAAAACTAAACTAAGATTTTATCTCACCTCAGAATGGCAATCATCGAGTTAATGATAATTGCTGGCAATGGTGTGGGAAGAAAGGTACACATACATTATTGGTGGGACTGCATATTAGTACCACCACTTTGGAAATGAGTATGGAGATTTCTCAAATGAGCACAAATGAATTCACCCTATAATCCAGATATCCCACTCCTAATTATTTAGCCAAAAGAATTAAAATCAGCATACTATAGGATAAATACATACCAATGCTTACAGCATGTGATATTAATGTGAGATCTGATGTGCAATGCCCTGGATTCTATGCCAGTAGTGTGCTCGTGCACACATGTGTGTATATACACACACAGAAAAAGGACAAAATTTTTAAAGTGCCACTCACCCCATTGGCATCTTCTCTCTTTAAGAATTCAGTTTCCACATGACCAACTTCCCATTTCTACTCTTCCCTCAGCATTTTTTCTCCAGTGTTTCCTCATGGTACCCAGTTGTCTTGGACTCTTGGAGGCAAACCTCTGGATCCCTGCCTAGGAAGGAGTAGAAAATGTTAATGTTAACCAGGGCACAGAGAAGCGGGAATGTTGGTACTAGGACACTCTGACTCACTTCCTTCCCAGGTTCCCTGGACTCCTACTCCATATTCAGACCCAGGCTCTAAGCAGGGTGGGCCCAGTGGGAGGCTTACATTAGGTGCCCCTCTCACAGGAGGATCCAAATAGCTCAAGAATGAATGTTCTACAATCCCACTTGGACTGATGTGTATTGGAGTGAGTGTAAATACTTATCCTACAGATGAAAGATGTTCTCTCATGGCCAGCCTAGGTGGCTGTTAAAAAATGAATGGATAAAGAAATGTGTTATATGTACTCTCTCTCTCTCTCTCTCTCTCTCTCTCTCTCTCTCTCTCTCTCTCTCTCTCTCACACACACACACACACACACACACACCACACCACACACATACACACACAGGTTTTACTCATCTATAAAGAAAAATGAAGCTTTGTCATACGCTGGTAAATGAATGCAACTGGAGAATGTCAGGCTAAGAGAAAAAAATCAGACTCAGAAAGTCAAAGGTCAAATGTTTTCTCTCATATGTGGAAGATAGAAAAAAAAATTTAATGATCTCACAAAAATAAAAGGGGATCAGTAGAGTAGAGGTTGGAGGAGTGATGAAAGGGGAAGACCTGGGGAATAAAGTTGACCCAAATATAATATGTTCTATCACAATTTTATATATAACTTTAATGCATAAATTAAAAAAAATAAATAGAAGACCAATAGAGTCTAGAAAGGGGATCAAGAGGAGGAAGGAGGGAAGGGAAGGGGGAAGTACTGTGGATTGAAGGAGAACAAACTATGTTACATGCATTTATGAACATGTCACAATGAACCTCACTGTTATGTATAACTATAAGGCACTAATAAAAACACCCCAAAACAGGAGAAAAGTTTTATTTTGTCTTATAATTTCAGAGTTTTAATCCATGGTACTTGGCTTCATTGTTTCTGAGCCTGTGATGAGGCAGAATATCATAGTGTGGACGGTGTGACCAAGGAAAACTGCTCACATTATGGAAGCCAGAAAGCAAAGGGCAAAGAAGCTGCTGGAGACAAGATACAGTCTTCCAAGGCATGTTCCCATGGACTCACTTACTCCAACTAGACCCTACTCCCTATGGTCTCCAACTCATTCCAGTAATGCCATCAATTTGTGAATCTATTGGTGGAATAATCAGCCAGTGATGTCAAAGCCTTCATTATCCAACCACTTTCTCTGAATACTGCTTTGTTGGGGACCAAGTATTCAACAGATGAGCCTTAAGGGAACATTCCAGATCCAAACTATAACAAAGAACTTAACAAAGGGCTTAGAGGAAACTTACCCAGAACATGAGAACATATTGATTATCACATTGATTAAAGCTCTTTTATTATTATCAACACATTTGGAGATTCTGATTTTGTTGTCTAAGGGGAAAAAAATGGATACATGGATTTTCTTTAAACACCCTCTAATTTGTTTGAATTTGTTTGTGGCTGAAGCACATAATTGCCCAAATTTCTTTCTTAGATGATACATATGTTCAAAACAGGTCAAAACATTAAGCTTTTGGCCCATTCTACCATTGTTCAAGCTATAAATGCTTGCTGGCAGCTTAGAGGGCCCTATTTAATAGCTTGTTTGAAAAATGAATAAAAATCCATATAAAACAAATATCCAAATAGTTTCCATAGGAACACAGATAAGTGTGACCCCACCTTCTAGTCTTCCATGTTTCTGGCACCTGTGCCAAACCTGCACTTACAAAGACATTTCAAATGTAGCAGTAATTAAGTAACATGGTCCCCCCAGATCCCTTGACTTAAACTAACCTTGCAGTTAACATCTACAGAGTGGCATCTATAGCTACTAGTGGAGGCACACACTGCTGCTTCCAAATGAGATTTCATGCTGTTTTCCTGAGCACAAGGCACAGGCAGAGTGCTGATGTCCTGCTTCTGCAGTATTGGGAAACAATAGTTCTAGATTTGCTGCAAGCATTGTCATGTTGGTCCTGACATCACATAATAGATTGTTTGCCTCTCGAATCCATTGAAAGTAGAAGCAGTGGCAACAGTGTATGAGCCCATGTTTTAAAAAAACATCTAATTGCCCACATGCATTTCAGGCAGGTCACAGTGCTGGACAATCCATTCAAGGCTATCACATATCAGTCCCCTATACTGGATTAATGATACTTCTCATCTGGTTTAGGTCTCTTCTGCAGCAGGGGCTTTATATGTGCATGATCATAAAGGATGCAATTAAATGATCTGTGAATACTCCATCATTCATATAATACTTAAAGGTGTATTTACTTGACTCATATTCATCATCGGAGCCTATCTGTTCCTTTAACATGATTTTTTGGCAATGAGATTATCTGCAAGAGTTAAAGCTGAAGCAATATAATAACTGCCTGGCTCAGCTATGTTCCTCACTCCAGAATCCAACAGAAAGTATTTATCCAGTGCTCGGATGATCACACTGGTAATCTCTTCAAACTTAAGCTTCACATCCTCACATCCAGGAAAGCCTCTACCAATATCAAGCATATACACGCTAAAACCAACCTCAGCTCCCATGTCAAAGACACAGTGGGCATCAGAGATGGCCTGAACTAAGATCTCAGGATCAGTGCACCCACTCCTCACGTGAAAGCTGAAACCAATGACATAAATATTTAATTCTTTAGCTAGTTCCAAAAGAAGTCTGCTGGTTTTGGAGTGTGGCACCAAATTTAACACTGAGGTGACAGACTGCTTTGGAATCATCAGAGCTGATCTGCAAACCAACTTTGCCTTTAGATGCACCCTGGCTACTTTCATCAACTCGACTTCTCAGTCAAAAGTCATCATTTGGGCTCCAATACTGGCAGCACATTTAATTTAAGAAGATTGTTTACAAGGATTTGCATAGGTAATTCTCACTGTGCAGTCTTTCTAGCACAGTCAAATCCTGTCCCAATGGCAGGTAAGATCTTCCCTATGGCTCTGTTATCATTGCATTTGACTGCATGAAAGGGGGTGGCATGAGGAAGAGCTTTTAACCATCTTAGATATTTCTTTAGAATGTCTCCAAGGTCTGCAACATAAAAGGCACCCTTATCATCAGAAGAAGACACTCATTAATTTTGTGGTTCAGAATGTCCTTGACAGTAAAGCCTTCCTCAAGGAAGTGGCAGTGGAACTCTTCATTAGTAAAGCCGTTCACGGATTCTCCATTTGCCTCAGAAATGCAACAAAATGGAAAACTAAGAGATGAAATTTAAAATTTAAAGAAATTATTCCCAGCTTCTTACAAAGGTAATTCTCCAGGATTTCCAAATCCCGTGTCCTTGGACCAGCAGTGGAAATGTTCTGCCCGCCCCCTACCCCCAGAATTCAGCAAGGAGAAGGAGCGCCCAGCTCCTGCACCTGTCAGGGGAGCAGAGGGACACAGATAGGCACAGGAGCACAGAGCTTGGAGGAGCCAAAGGCCTCCAGGAACTTCCCGCCAGCAACACGCTCCAAGACCGCAGCCGGCGCGGCTTGGAGCAGGTGGGTGCCACAAGGTCCCCTCGGCCGGGCTGGCACCGCGAAGACACCTGGGCTCCAGGGAAGTGGCTCGCCAAGTTTACCGCCGTGGTGGGCTCCGCCACCGCGTGTCCTCACCTCTCAAGTGTCCCTGGCAGGCAGAGCAGACGGGTGCTGGCGCGGACCGCTGGACACTTCCCGCCGCTCACTCACCTCAGAGCGCCTGGGCGGCAGGCCCCAATGAGATGCCACAGCCTACCCCTGCTGCAGGGAGCAGGAGTAGGGAGCGGGACTTTGCCTCCCGCCGCCGCCGCTGCACATCTGCAGCCTGGCTCCCCGCCTGCCAGGGTTGCTGGCCCAAGGTGGTTACTAGAAAATTAAGCATATCTTTAGATTTCCTTGTCCTTTTCTAGCATCCTTTGTGGATTTTTTAAATGACAACCTCTTATCTCTGCTGTCATTATTGTGGTTTTTATAGTTCCTGTCTACGAATGTTTAGCAATTCTAGATATTGGCTTATTATCTTTTTTAGATTGATTTATTATCTTTTAGTTTCAAAACACTAAAGTATGCCTCAAATACATTGTACCATGCCCATTAATGTCTCTGGTAACAATTGGTTGTTGATTAAACTTGTATTTTGGTGTGTTTATAATGTTTTCTGGATTCACAGATTGGCTTTGTATTCTCATTTTTCTTCTTTTGACCTTTAGTCTTTCTGGAGTTCAATTCTATATCCAACAAACTGGATAAATAAATTAACAAAAGGGAAAAAAACAAAAAAATCTTCTGTACAAGTCTTCTATAGTAAACCCATGTAGAAGAAAGGCAGGGAGTAGAAAGTCACCATTGGAACCTCATGACAATATTGCTGCTGGCCACATCTATTGACTTACTTTCTTTCAGTAAGCGGATAGAACCAAGGGGGTGCTTAACTGCTGAGCCTCATGCCCAGCTATTTTTATGTTTTATTTAGATAAAACATAAAAATATGTTTCACTAAGTTGCTCAGGGCTTTACTAAGTTGTTGAGTCTGGCTTTGAACTTGTGAACCTCCTTCTTCAGCTTCTGAGCCATTGGGATTACAGGCATGGGCCACCACACCTAGCATGTCTTTTTGTATCATGCTCCCCTGATATAATTGGATGAAGATGGTATATTATCTCAGTGACATTCTTCCAAAAAATCGAAATTCCTCTGCAAACCTCAGTCTATCTTGAGAATAATTTGAGTGACATTTTGCAAACAACCTGACCAATATTTTTCAAAGGGTTAGATTAAAAACAACAAGGAGAAATTTTTAAAATTTTATTTTTAATTGTAGATGGATACAATACTTTTTAAAAATTTATTTATGTGGTGCTGAGAATTGAACCCAGTGCCTCACATGTGCTAGGCAAGAGCTCTGCCACCAAGCCACAACCCCAGCCCCAACCCAGGAGAAATTAATGAGTGGTCAGATTGAAGAAACTTGAGGAGACATGATGACGAAATGCAATGTGGTGTCTTAAGTGGCATCCTGGAACAACAACAAGAAACAAGGCATTAGTGGGAAAATTTAGTAAATGTGAAAGTTTAGCTAATGATGATGCACAGATGTTAATTCTTTGTACTGAAAACAGTACTGTGTGACATAGGAGAGTATGGGTAAAGAATATGTGAGAACTCTCTGTACCATATTTGCAACTTTTCTGCAAACCTAAATTTATTTCAAAAAATTTATTGTTTAAAAAGTCAATACTTTAGATATCATACAAGAAACCTCAGGGGAATTTGCCTTAAAAATGTAGAGGGCATTTTCAAGATTGATAAATTTGACTAAATAATATTTCAACCAAAATTTAGCTAAATAGACAATAGCCCATGCAGGATCCAGGATTTCAGTAGGCCTCCCCTGTGGATCAGATACTGCCAGAGCCTAGCCCTTGGTGCAGGACCACCCCTTCCTACCAGCAGACTACCGGGAGGTAAAGTACAGTGGCCCAGACCCACCCACTCCAACTTACGCAGGTCCCAGACCTAGGATGCAGTAGCATTCATCCAGGGACACCAGCATCATCTGGAAGCCCAACATCAAGTTGCAGTACTGACAATCTGCACAGGTACTACAAGAATATAGGAAAAAAACTGTAATATCTCAGATCCACACTGCAAGAATGGAAGACACATAGACAACATGAAAAAAAAACAAGGAAGGAAAGTGCCCCAAACAAACCAGAATACTATAATAACAGAACCTATGAACAGTAAAGTTGATGAAATATCAGAGAAGGAGTTCAGAAGGTTCATAATTAAAATGTTCTGTGAATTAATGAGCAAATACAAGCAAAAATGGATCACTCCAACAATGAGAGAAGAGAGCAAATACAGGTAGCAAAAGATTACTTCAAGAGAAAGATAGAGACCCTGAAAAAAATAGTCAGAAATTTTTGAAATGAAGGATATAATAAATCAAATAAAAAACTCAATAGAAAGCATAACCAACAGACTAGATAACTTGGAAGAAAGAACATAAGATAATGAAGACAAAATATACAATCTGGAAAATAAAGTTGATCACACAGTGCAGAAAGTGAGGAAACCAAGAACAGAACATCCAAGAATTATGGGACAGCATGAAAAGACCAAATATAAGATTTATTGGGATACAAGAAGGCATAGAGTTTCAAACCAAAGAATGCACAATCTCCTCAATGAGATAATACCAGAAAATTTCCCAAGCATGAAGAATGAATGGAAAAACCAAATACAAGAGGTTTGCAGGACACCAAATGTACAATATTACAACAGATCTACACCAAGACATATTATAATGAAAATGCCTAGCATACAGAATAAGGATAGAATCTTAAAAGCTGCAAAAGAGAGGAATTAGATCACATTTAGGGGGAAACCAATTCATATCTCAGCAGATTTCTCAACCCAAACCCTCAAAGCCAGGAGATCATGGAACAACATATACCAATCTCTGAAAGAAAATGTATGCCAACCAAGAATCTTATATCTAGCAAAACTAAAATTTAGACATTCACAGACTGAAGGTTAAGGATTGGGAAAAATCATACCACTCACATAGACTGCGGAAGCAAGCAGGAGTTTACATTTTCTAATATCAAATAAAGTAGACTGCAAACTAAAGTCAATCAAATAGGATAAAGAAGGACACTACATACTACTCAAGGGAACCATACACCAACAAGAATTAACAATTATAAATATATATGCCCCAAACAATGGAGCAGCTATGTTCATCAAACTCTTCTCAAGTTCAAGAGTCAAATAGACCACAAAACAATAATTTTGGGTGACTTTAACACACCTCTTTCATCACTAGATAGGTCTTCCAAACTCATACCCTATTTGAATCAAATGTATGATATGTCAAGATCATTATATTGTCTTGAGCAACTAATAAAAAGAAGCTGAACAAAGAAACTATAAACTCAATAATACAATTGATAACTTAGATTTAACTATAGAAATCAATAAATGTAATTCATCACATCAATAGACTTAAAGGTAAGAATCATATGATCATCTCAATAGATGCAGAAAAAGCATTTGACAAAATACAGCACCCCTTCAGGTTCAAAACACTAGAAAAACTAGGGATTACAGGAACATATCTCAACATCATAAAGGCTATAATGCTAAGCCCAGGCCAATATCATTCTAAATGAAGAAAAATTGAAGACATCCCCTCTAATAACTGGAACAAGACAGGGATGCCCTCTTTCACCACTTCTATTTAACATAGTTCCTGAAACACTGGCCAGAACAATTAAACAGAAAAAAGAAATTAAAGGGGGGGCTGAGGTTGTGGCTCAGAGGTAGAGCGCTTGCCTAGTATGTGTTGAGGCACTGGGTTCAATCCTCAGCACCTATAAAAATAAAAAAGATATAAAAAATAGTGGAAAATTAAATTAAAAAAGAAATTAAAGGGATACACATAGGAAACAAAAAATTCAAATTGGCACTATTTGCTGATGATATGATTCTATACCTGAAAGACCTTAAAGTTTCACCAGAAAACTCCTAGAACTAGTAAATGAATTCAGCAAAATAGAAGGATATAAAATCAACACCTTAAGTCAAAGGCATTTCTGTATGTCAGTGACAAATCCTCTGAGAAGGAAATGAGGAAAACTACCCCATTCTCAATAGCCTCAAAAAACAAAAATACTTGGGAATCAGTTTAACAAAAGAGGAGAAAGATATATATGATGAAAATTACAGAATCCTAAAGAAAGAAATCAAAAAAGACCTTAGAAGATGGAAAGATCTACCTTGCTCTTGAATAGGCAGAATTAATATTATCAAAGTGACCATACTATCAAAAGCACTATACAGGTTGATTGTAATTCTGGTTAAAATTCCAATGACATTCCTCATAGAAATAGAAAAAGCAATTATGAAATTCAATTGGAAAAATAAGAGACCAAGAATAGCTAAAGCAATCCTTAGCAGGAAGAGTGAAGCAAGTGGCATCACTACACCAGACCTCAAACTATACTACAGAGCAATAATAACAAAAACAGTATGATATTGCACCAAAACAGACTGCCAGACAGAATAGCAGACACAAAGACTAACCCACAAAATTACAATTATTTTATAATAGACAAAGGTGGCAAGAAATGCATTAGACAAAAGATAACCTCTTCAACAAATGGTGCTGGTAAAACTGGAAATCTATATGCAAGAAAATGAGTTTAAACCCCTATCTCTCACCATGCACAAAACTCAAAACGAATCAAGGACTTAGAAATACAACCAGAGACCCTGCATCTAATAGAAGAAAAAGTAATCCCTAATCTCCATCATTTGGAGATAATAAGACTCCTTGGCACAAAAATTAAAATCAAGAATCAATAAATAGGATGGACTCAAACTAAAAAGCTTCTTCTCACCAAAAGAAACAATCTGTGAGGTGAATTGAGAACATATATCTTGGAATCAAATATTTACCCCTCACACATCAGATAGAGCACTTATCACTCAAAAAGATAAACACCAAAAAACAAACAAACAAAAACAACAAATAACCCAATCAATAAACGGGCCAAGGACCTGAAGAGATACTTCTCAGAAGATGATGTATAAACAATCAATAAATACAAGAAAAAAATGTTCATCATTACTGGCAATTAGAGAAATGCAAATCAAAACCACTCTAAGATTTCATCTCACTCTAGTGAGAATTGCAGCTATTAGGAAGACAAACAACAATAAGTGTTGATAAAGATGTGGGGGAAAAGGTACACTCATACACTGCTGGTGAGATTGCAAATTGGTGCAGCCAATATAAAAAGCAGTATTGAGATTTCTTGGAAAATTGGGAATGGAACAACCATTTGATCCAGCTGTTCCTGTCCTCGGTCTATATCCAAAAGACTTAAAAACAGCATACTAGAGGGACACAACCACATCAATGTTTATAGCAGCACAATTCACAATAGCTAAACTGTGGAACCAACCTAAATGTCCTTCAATAGATGGATGGATAAAAAATAAATGTAGCATATGTACACAATGGAATATTACTCATCAGTAAATGATGGATAGAGTTAGAGAAGATAATGCTAAGTGAAGTTAGCCAATCCCAAAAACCCAAATGCCGAATTTTTTCTTTCATATAAGGAGGCTGATTCATATTGGGATAGGGAGCGGGAGCATGGGAGGAATAGACAAACTCTAGTTAGGGCAGAGGGGTTGGAGCGGAAGGGAAGGGGCATGGGATAATTAATTATGGTGGAATGTGATGATCATTACTATCCAAAGTAAATGTATGAAGACATGAAGTGGTATGGATATACTATGTATACAACCAGAGATATGAAAAATTATGCTCTATATTGTAATAAGAATTGTAATGCATTCTGCTATCATACATAAATAAAAAGATTTACATTAAAAAATTTAGGTAAATATATTAGAATTAAAATAAATAGCCAGAAGTCCAAATTATTAGTTATCTAATGCAACACACAGAAAAATTCCTGGAAACACATCCAGGACACACCTGAATAGAGACAGGTGCTTCCTTTCTTGCTTTTTTAATATTTATTTTTTATTTGTAGTTGGACACAATACCTTTATTTTAATGTGGTGCTAAGGATCAAACCCAGAGCCTTGCACATGCTAGGTGAGGGCTCTACAGCTGAGCCACAATCCCAGCATAGAGGTGGGAAGGAGAGGGGGTGGGAAGAGGAGAGGAATAGAGAGAGGAGAGAGGAGAGGGATAGAGAGAGAGGGAGAGAGATGCTTTCTGTGAGCTTGAAACAGTTTCCCTTCAAAGCCTGTTGCTAGCATCCATCTGCTTGTGTGTTGCTCCTTGGTGCTAGGTGTGTGAGGTGTACTTAGTCACTCCAGTCATCGTCCACGTCTTGCCTTGCAGCCTTCCCTCCAAGACACTGGTCAGGAGAAACTGAATCAAAGACAAATTGAAACATGAACCTTCAGAATTTTGAGTGTTATCCATTCCTCAGCCCCTTGTCTGTCCCTCCCCCACCAACATTTATATGTTGTAGGCCTAATCCCCAAAGCCACAATTATGAAGTTAGGGCTTGCAGTTGTGAAGTTAAGGCTTTTGGTAGGTAATTTAGTCAAAAAGGTGGAGTTCTCACGAATGAGTTTAGTCCTCATGAAGGTGGTAATCTTCTCTCTCTCTCTCTCTCTCTCTCTCTCTCTCTCTCTCTCTCTCTCTCTCTCTCTCTCTCTTTCTCTCTCTCTCCTGTGTGAGGACACAAAGAGAAGCCTGGGTCTACAATCCCGGGTGAAAGTACTCACCAGAACCCAGCCATGCTGGCCCTCTGATCTTGTATTTCCAGCCTCTAGAAAGGTCAGAAATCTATTGTGAATTGTGCTGCTATAAACATTGATGTGGCTGTGTCCCTGCAGTATGCTGTGTTTAAGTCCTTTGGGTATAGACTGAGGAGAGGGATAGCTGGGTCAAATGGCGTTTTTTCCTTCCCAGATTTCCGAGAAATCTCCATACTGCTTTCCATATTGGCTGCACCAATTTGCAGTCCCACTAGCAGTGTATGAGTGTACCTTTTTCTCCACATCCTTGCCAACACTTACTGTTGTTTGTCTTCATAATAGCTGCCATTCTAACTGGAGTGAGATGATATCTTAGAGTAGTTTTGATTTGCATTTCTACAGGGAGAAAACTACATCAATGTTTATAGCAGCACAATTCACAGTAGCTAAACTGTGGAGCCAACCTAGATGCCCCTCCATGGATGAACAGATAAAAAAAAATGTGGCATATATATACACAATGGAATTTTACTCAGCAATAAAAGAGAATAAAATCATCTCATTTGCAGGTAAATGGATGGCATTGGAGAAGATAATGCTAAGTGAAGTTAGCTAATCCAAAACAAAAACAAAAACAAATGTTGAATGTTTTTTTTTCTAATATAAAGAGGCTGACTCCTAGTGGGATAAGGAGGGGGAACATGGGACAAATAGATGAATTTTAGATAGAGAAGAGGGGAGGGAGGCAAAGAGAGGAGGCAGGGGATTAGCAAGGATGGTGGAATGTGATGGACATCAATATCCAAAGTACATGTATGAAGACAGGAATTGGGTGTCAACCTACTTTATATACAAAGAGAGATATGAAAAAATGTGTAATAAGAATTGTAATGCAAAAAAAACAAGTACATGTATAAAGACATGAATTGGCATGAACATACTTTATACAAAGATATGAAAAATTATGCTCTATACGTGTAATAAGAATTGCAATACATTTCACTGTCATGTATTTAAAAACTAAAATCAACTTAAAAAAATCCCAATGGGCACACTCAAAAAAAAAAAAAAGAAAAAGAAAAGAAAGAAAGGTGAGAAATCTTTAAATGTCTGTCGTTTCAGCTATCCAGGCTATGGTATTTGTTGGAGCACCCTGAGCTGACCAAAGCAGGGGGCAATAACAGCAAATCAAATAGACCACTTGAGGACAAAGTGTTGTAGGAGCCTCAGCCTGAGCCCACATGGTTCTAAAGGCATAGGAATACTCTTAGAGGGAACGGAGGTGTTAGCCAGGTGCTGCTTTCAAGGGTGACAGCTGCAGGAGAGACAACATATATTCTCTCCAACTGTTGCCCTGTCTGCACCTTATCCAGCCTCTTCCTCAAGAAGAGCCTTGTTGCCAGGGCTCTTGCAACTATTATAGTGTGAATGACAACATTTTGTTCCCAGCAGGGAAGGAAAACCCAAGGTAGATAACCTGTATGATATAAAAAAGATTTCAAGCCCCAGGCAAGCCCTTCTATCTAGGTCTTACTGGGGCCTCACTTTTTGGTGGTGGCAAACCCACAGAACACTGCAGATGTGTTGTGCCCTGAAGCTCATCTTTTTTTCTCTGCAATCAACTGATGTACCTTGCTTATTTCTGCTATTTTCTCAGTCTCTAAAATATTGGGCCTTCTTCAGGTGATTTTCAATGGTTGCATACATTTAGTTCTTCCTTTATTCACTTCCCTGTAAATCCTTTCTTTTTTTAAAAAAAAATTATCCTTTTTATAGAAGCATGATAACTATATGTAATAATAGAATTCATTATGCAATATTCATATATGCACATATCATAATTTGATCAATCTCATCCTCAGTACTTTCCCTTGCCCTCCCCTCTTTCTTCACCTGATATGCTCCCTCTATTCCCCTGATCTTCTTTCCATTGTCATTAGTAGTTGTAGTGGTGGCAGTAGTAGTAGTAGTACATTATAATAATGTATATAAACTAGATTCATCATGGTATATTCATACATGGACATAGCATATATGGTAGACTTTGTTCCCCAATAATTTCTCATGCCCTCTTCTTCTCCCTATTTCTCTATCATTTTCCTCTATTCTGTTGGTCTCCCTTTTATTTCCCTGTGATTCCTTTTATTATTCCTTTTTTTTCAAATTCTTCCTTTTTGAATCCATTTCTTTTTTTGCACTCCTATTATGTGTCCCACCTCAACTTTCAATTAGACTTCTGCAGTCATTTTTCAATTCATCTCAGTACATCCTAAGTATTGCTTAAAGCAGACAAACTTTTTCATAATGTATGGTTTAATTGGCTTATTCCCCTGGTCCACACATTGCAATGCCCCACACCATCTACCACAGCCCTTCTAAATGCCTCAGTGCATGTGTCCAGTTCTCCTATCCATTGTATCTAGCACTCTTCCTAACCTGATTTATGCTGCTTCTCAGTCTGGTTTGGTTTCTCTGGGTTCAGAGATAGTAATTACATCAGTTTTCCCCATGATGAAACAAAGAGCTGTATATTAATTTATTCTGCATTTAGTTCACCTTTCTCCTTCAAGAACCATGCAGAACTCAGGTCATGATTTCAAGCCTCAGGCAAGCCCTATGGACACAGGCCTCCCCATTTCTGGAATGAACCTAGCTGGGTTCCGCACTTCCTCAGTATGTCTGTCACATACTAACTCTCTGGAAAGTCAGAAGAAATGACCCCTGAGTGTGAAAGAGTGGACAGGTCTCTCCCTGCCTGGTACTACAGTCTTGTGGATCTGCCTATAGAAATGCAGCACACACTTAAGTTTATCAAAACTGCCAAATGCCAATGTCTCGGCTTGGCACAAGATCACGAGCCACCACACAGCTTTGTAGGTTCAAACAGCAATTCTTTATTCCCGAACTCACACCGCCTCCACACAGGTTCAGGGGCAATCTCCAATCTCCCGCACAATTCACATCCTAAATACTTTCTCTCCACGAGATCTCAGCAGGAACTCAGGCAGCAGGCATGCCCTACTCCCAGCAGGAATAATCTTCAAACTCCAACTTCCCTAAAACTCCTATTGTCATGCCCTAAACCCAAGGATGAGGATACTTCCTGCAGGGTACACCCTAATCCTGGATCCACCATGGTCATTGAGCAGGGTCACCTTTCTCAAACACACAAGCAAGGTCGCAGCAAATTTCCAAGGCAAGTCCGTTTAACATGGGGTATGCTGGCAAAGATTACGATGCATCATTCCAACTTGGTAATGGCTCTCAGCACAAAACAGCTGTGAGTTTTAGTCCATGGTGTACAGTGGCAGAAGAATGTGACAGCCTGGCAATGAGGACATGAGGTGGTGAAGAAAGGTTGGGTATGTGATGGTGGCCAACAGCAAAAGTACTTGCCACTTTCTAGGGGATGCAACTACTGACAGAAGCAAAAAGTGGTGGCCTAGGGCAGAGACATGCAGCACACCATAGGTGGTGCACTCCCTGGTAGTGTCATGCACTCTGTTCTGCTCCACCTCACTCATTGCAGAAGCCAGAAGGAGAGGAGGAGTTCAGGTATCTTCATCTCATAGATAGTTATCCCACTACATAGGTTGCTCAGCTGGTTCATTTAAAAGGTTTTTCCTTTTAAATATTTAATTAAGATATTTCTTATTATCTCTAGGTAGGAAGCCTATCCCTAGCTGTAAGTTGAGGTATGCTGTCTATAAATGGGCTGCCCACTACTCTTCTCCACTGGCAAATTGAGAGAATAGAGCACTTCTTGCTCAACATGTGTTTTTGCAACTCCTGCACCAGCTTAATTCTTTCTCTCTCTTCTACTGCTTTTTCTGAACTAAGCTTGTCAGCTTTGCCTCTCTTTTCTCCATGTCTTATCCCTCTCCACAGACCTGTCTTGATGCTGCAGATACTGCCCTTTGTGTAACAAATTCTTTTCTGTTTTTTGTTTCTAGTAACCAAAATTTTCAAATTCCTACAATGCTCTGATAGCTCAGTATTCTGAATCAGTTCATTCTCTCTCTCACCCACCTATCCATTATGCAATTTTCTCACTGCTTTGATTCCAAACTGTGGAGTTGAAACCTGCAGCCTCCCTCACTTTCCCTATCTTGATCCAGTTCTGTAGAGAGTTTTGAAAGGATTCTCTAAGGGCTGCATCTTCAAAAAAATTTGAGACTCATTTGCCTGCATGCACACATTGTTTCTATTAAAACTTATCTGTTAAATATTGATCATTTCCAAGTCTTGATTTGTGAAAGCAACCAGGGAGCTTGGATGCCTGAAACATG
This sequence comes from Ictidomys tridecemlineatus, assembly GCF_052094955.1. Classification (NCBI taxonomy): domain Eukaryota; kingdom Metazoa; phylum Chordata; class Mammalia; order Rodentia; family Sciuridae; genus Ictidomys; species Ictidomys tridecemlineatus. Next base: position 63,004,600 of record NC_135489.1, read on the forward strand.
AACTACCTGCTGGACATGGGAACCAGAAGCATGTGGAGGGAGTAGGACATCAGTGGTTGGAAATCAGGCAGTTAGAAAAGAACTGAACTATAGAAGGGTCTCATATAACATTGAAATCAGAGATTTTCTTCTATGTGGGCTGGAAAATGTTAAGCCAAGAGAATGTTACTAGAGAATTACCAGAATAAAGGTAAGAAATGAATTTTTAAAAACCATTTAGTTATAAAGAATTTGTGAGAGAGTTAAGTGAGAATAAGGCACAATGTATTTACATAGAAAAAATAATAATTTGGTTACAATTTAAATCCTAAAAGCCCTCTTCAAAGGCCCATATATTAAAAACTTGGTCCCCAAGTTGGCATATTTGAAAGGTGTTGGAATGTGGAAGTAATGGGGCCTTTTGAGAGGTCTTTAAATATTTGGAGTGTGCCCTAAAAAGGATTATAGGACCCTGGTCTCTTCCCCTTCCGTGTTCTGTTTTTATTTCCAGGTCATGAGGTGACCTGTTTTGTTCCACCACCTATTCCCATCAGTATGTGCTAACTCATCACAGTCCAAAACAATGACATCTATGGGTCAGGTATCTATGACACTGTGAGCCAAAAAAAAAAAAAAAAAAAAAACCTTCTACTCTTTTGGTACAGGAAATTGAACTCAGGGATAATTAATCACTGAGCCACACCCCCCAGCCTTTTTAAAATTTTGAGACAGATCTCACCTAGTTGCTTAGGTCCTTGTTAAGTTGTCATGTTACGTTATGTTCCTCCTGCCTAGGCCTCCCAAATTACTGGGATTACAGACATGTACCAATGCACCCGTTTAGCCCTCGGCCAGTACAGGCTTCATAAATTAAGGTTCACAGCGTGAGAAACCTCTAGGGAAATTTGAATTAAAGAGACAGACTCTAATTACCTTTAAACCAGCTCCAGGAAGGCTTCTCCTAGCTCCAGCCTCCAGGCACCTATTATGGTAGCAAGGTTTACTGAAGAGGCTAGCAAGAGAGAGAGAACATGCCAGGGAGTGGACTTTTATTGAGGAACAAAAACTTCTGGGGAAAATCCCATCCAATGAAGATTAAGGGGGGCAGTGTCCCAAGGTCAAGGGCGATGACTGGGTCTTCTGGGTAGTGGCCAGACACACCTTCACACGGACAAGCCCTCGGACCTGAGAAGGATGGGGAAAGCTCTGGACACAAGATGTGCCTAAGCGCCTCTCGCCCAGCCAGCGAGGTAACTCAAATCACATGCCAGGATGGCCTCCCACACATCTGACCAAAAGAAACTTTTGATCATGATAAATTGTACTACCTTGAGTATTTGTTTAGTAACATAAAGCTAACAGAAGTACTGTGAGTAAAATGTCTTTTACCTGTCCCTGTCATCCTTTATTTTTTTCTCAATGTTTTTCTTGAGTCAATGATTTTCAGGATGACTTCCAGAGCCAAAAGACCCCTGCAGTTTGCCTTTCAGTCATGGAGTAGGCATGGATAATACAGACTTTTCAGCTGATTCAGCTAGAAAAGTTCTATGTTTATTTCCTTTTATATTTTTTTTTTGGTTTTGCAGAGTTTTTTTCAAGCTAAAAAAACAGTCAGACACAACCACTGGCTCTAGATGGTCCCATTCTATTTCATTCTTCCAGTTACACAAGTGATACTGAGGATCAAAAATTTGTGTTTGTGCTACAGAGAAAGATTTCTGATTCTTTAGTACTTCTTAGGAAATTATTTTATGAAGGAATGAGATGATGGTTTGAACATGGAGAGAGGGGTTGAAAAATGATCGGTTCTTTCCCATCATGGTGAATCTGTTCCTCAGAGATGACTTACAAAATTGCTTTTCTTCCTGCCCAACTAACCTTTTTTTGATTTTACACTGATAGAGAGCAAATGAATACATTCTTCCAATGAGTCAGGTGGGAGTTTCCAGACATGAAGACCACTCTTCAGCAGCTTCTCCCAGGAAACAGCTTATTGCTTTTGTGTCTGTCAGTGATCCATTCCTTGAGTACCAATTACTATCTATTTTTGTTTGTGACACTGCACTAAAGGCATAAGGGATTAATGGATGAGGCACACATCTGTGCAGTTCATTTGTGAGTTTTGCTGCCTGTGAGCAACTCCATATCAGTTTCAGGGATCAATACTGAGATGTACTCAATTATCAGAATGTACTTTTTAAATCAATCAACTTTCAAGTAGTGCACATTTGGGAGGAAAGTCTTCACCATGACATCATGGGTTCCCCTTCACAAGAAAAAGAATACTGGAACTCAATATACAAAATGGATATTTAAAATAAACACACGTATCTTGTAGTATAAAAGATATGTCTGCTATTTAAAAAAAAACATTTGAGGTAGAGGTGAAAATTTTCAACATAGGTTAGATGCAAGTTACATAGTTTATCTACCAGAAGATTATCTATGTTATAATTAACATAATCAATAGTATATAACATAATTAATATAATTCAATATTGCTTGTGACTTCTTTCAACATACAAGCATGGAAATTTGTACAGAAAATAAACAAACAAGCAGTATTGAAAATTATAACCATAACTATAAAAACTCACATTTATTGAGCTCTAGTTATGTGTGTGTTTGTGTGTGTGTGTGTGTGTGTGTGTGTGTGTGCACGCATGCGCTTTGTTTTTTTGTTTTTATACCTGAGACTGAACCCAGGGGAGCTTAACCACTGCTACATCATCAGCCCTTTTAAAATATTTTATTTAGAGACCGGGTCTTGCTAAGTCTAAAGCTTAGGTCCTTGGTAAGATGCTAAAGGTGGCTTTGAACTCCCAATCCTTCTTGTCTCAGCTTCCTGTGCCACTGGGATTACAGTCATATGTCATCATGCCCAGCCAGAGTGGCTTTTGAATAGCCAAATATACACAGCAAAATAACTATGTGCAAGAGCAACTGGTAAGTAGTGGTATATAGGCATGAGATAGGGATATGAATAGCAAGTAAGAGACATATAAGTCAAAAGATGGCTCTGAGGTTTAACATAGGGAACTAGAGGGTGATCAAGCAGCTGCAGCAAGGTACAAAGCAAAAAGAAGTGATTTGGAAAATTAGGTTTTTGTCACAGATGTCTGAGCTGATGCCAACTTTGGGGAGATGACATGAAACATTTCTAAGTTTGTCTTTTTAAGGGGAAGCAGTTCATTTTCTAATTGGCCAAATCAAATTCTATTCTTAAGAATTTTAATTGAAACAAATTTTCATTCTCACTCACTTAATACAGCATGGCATATGGAACATATTGAATAAATTTGCTAACATGTTCAATTTATATTTAATTTGCAGTATCTCATTCACTACAAGTGCCTGAAGACTTCTCAGTTCTTTATTAAATTATATCTGCATAACTGAGTCAATAATTTAGATGTGCTTTTAATTTAAGGTCTTATCTGTAATGATTCTTTTGTCTTACATTATTGCTTTTTATGGCAATAATGGCCTATGGCATTTTGTACCACTAACTTTTTACTTCTCATTACTCTATATCCAAACTTAATTCAAAAAAATCTAGCTAGAATTAACTTCTGGATCAGCACATTTTATTTTGAGGAGGTGAGGAATATGTCAAAAAAGAGTTTCTCCACAAGGGAGAAATAAAGGTAAGATTGACCAAGACATGACTGCAGCCCAGTTCTCAAGGTCACTTCTAAGCCTTGTTCTCTCTGTGAATCTAACTGCTAAGTATTTTTCTATCATTTACCAAGGAAAATTCAACCTTCACCTTTTGATATGACCTTCAGTCCATGAGTAGTGAGTGATTTTGGTGAAATTCCTAAGATTTTTTTTTGGGCCAGCTTTCTACAAACATTTGCTTTCTTCCTTGGGGAAGGGAAACATGAAAGATCAAGATCCATTTCCCTTTGTCTTCCTTCCTGGAGAGATTTCTGATTGCACACATTGCCCAATGGGGAAAAGCAGAGAGTAAATAAACTCTCTCTCAATTTCATTTTGTGAATTAATAAAAGTTACTAATTCTCAGGGAAGTTTAACCAAATTATTTCATAATTTCAAAAAAAATGAAAACAATACTGATGTTAATCAACAGGTGAATGAATTAAGAAACTGAGATATCCACACAATGAAACTTAAGATTTCAACAAAATATTCTTTTCATTGATGAAAAGAATAAACTATTGATTCATGCAACATAGATGGAACAAAATCCAGATACTGAATGTGACCTATTCCATGATTCCACTTGTACACATTCTGAACATGAAAATACTACAGTAATTATCAGGACTTGGGACCTGGGGAGGGCGTGATGACAGAAGCAAAGCCCAGTGGAAGTTTATAGTAATGGAACCTTTAAATACCATGACTTGGTAGTAGTAGATACGTTGTCCTGTGCCTTTGTTAAAATCCACATAAAATGCACAGCCAATCTATGTTATCTCTTAAATGTTCCATGTTAATTCTAAACAAAGATTCATGTGATGCAGGAATGACCAAAAAGGCATATAAAGAATAACAAATGAACCTAATCCTATCACTGATAAACCACAGAACTACACAGGTGGGGAAGAAAGAAATCAACCTAAGTAACTTATTTTTTTTTTGACTGGCTATTATAAGACCCAAGACAAAAGAAAATGAGAATAAATATTGATATTGCTGATTCTTTTCAATATATGTAGTTGCTTTATACAAAGAGTACAGAACTTTGTCAGAAAGAGAAAAAGTGAGCATTCTATGTAACAATACAGAAACATAAAAATGGTCAGGTAAAATGTGTAAATCCTTTTACAAATAGTAGAGCAAGCATATATTTTTGAAAAACTTCAAATGATTTTATTTATTACTCTGAATAAAATTGTCTCCCATTTTAAGAAGACATCAAAATGAGGATATACCTTTGAATTCAATGAGGATACACTTTTGAATTTGAACTTCTTTTTTTTTTTTTTTTGACAAAACAATTTGACTTCTTTAAGGAGTAATCCCAGATACTGCTGTCTGTTGAAGAGAGGTCGCTCTAGAGCTGTGCTATCCACAGGCCACCTGTGGCCATTTAAATTTAGCTTACTTAAAAGTCAGCAAAATAAATATCTCAGTTGAGTTTTGTCATCCACATTTCAAATGCTCAATAGCCACTTGTAGCTAGAAGCCATCATGTTGAACAACACTCTCAGGAAATTTCCATGATGGCAGAAATGCATATTGCAGTCATTAGTGAAGATTATTTTCTAGATTTACTTAATGCTATCTGTCCTATACTTGTGCTAAAACCTACTGAGGTAAATATAGTATATAAATCATAAATATTGCTTTTATGAAGGAGTTGGTAGGTGAAATTAATATATACCATATAACATGAAAAATATCTTCATGTATATTTTATTCATATAAAATAAACATTTATTGCCTCTAAATTACACATGATTGGTGTTTATACATTACTTCGTGTTTCACTTAAGAGTTATGTAATATTTGTAAAGCAGGAGGGGAGTGCTTTAAAATGCAAATAAATAAAGAACAGGGCCAAAACCAGAATATAAAAAAAACATAAAATGTAAATAACAAACATTGAAGAGGAAAACTTTTACTCACAAATAAAACTACCACATGATGGTCAGCTAATAAACTCATTAATCTCCAGACATTTTATCTCCAAAATTTTCTTTGCAGAGTAAAAATGAGATTTTTTTTTCATATGACTTATTAGAGACAGGTGAAACAGTTCATATGTATAAAAAAATAGTCAAAACTACCAAGGTAGAAGTCACATGAAAACCCTTCTGATTCTATATCTATAGTTGGTTCCATCCATCTTTGGAGTGTGTGAACTCAGTCAGTATCAAATGCACTTAATGACAATCACTGGCAGGTCTTGTGCCCATTTGAGATTTGTGATAAAGAAACCTGAGGAACCAAATTTTCTGTCACCATTTCCAGTCTTATTTTCCTTGGCAAATTCTGGACTACAATTATGTAGGTCATTAGGACACAAATCATGCATTGTATCTTCAAACAGTTAGGGTAACTGTTAAAATAGAAAAGCCTGAATCTGTGTGGCTTCACATAATAGTTGATTATTTCTAATAATTCACATCAATCATTGAGATTTAGCAATTAGACAATAACCCAAACTTGGGTTCTTTGGTAACACAACACCCTTTGGGAACTATCTACTCTTTTGAATTTTGCATTATTATTTCTGCCATTTTTTTGAAATTTGTTCCATAATAATTTAACAAGTCTATGTCTTTATAGGAGTAGCCCACCTACATGGAAGATATTTTTAATGTTTTTGAAATTATTGTTTATTTTTCCAAGTGAACAATATATGAGTCTTCCTCAAATCAAATACAAGTTTTTTATGTATATTTTGTATATTTGTCAAAATAAACCAGCTTATTATCACAGCTTATTAAAAATGTATTATTTAGAATATAATTTTTCTGGATTCTGGGCACATAGTCAATAATTACAGAATGATGAGACTATTGAGAACGTTCTGCTCATTTTCTCTATGCTTCTGCAAAAAGAAAGCAACTGTTCAGTGCTGATGTACACAGTACAATAAAGCTTGTATGTAAATGGGCCCAAAAGACCACCTGATTGCTTAACCTATGCTTGCTACACTAATGGGTAGGAGGAAATGTGTGAAAATATTTATCTCCTTAAAGTGTCTTTTATCAGTGGTAAAACTAAGATTAAATATTGTCAATGGTGTTTAAAAACCTCTTTGAAAATAAAAATAAATAGTATTTAAAGTGAATTTGAATTTTTCTGAAAGCAGGAATTGGAAAGTTACAATTGTTTGCCTCAAAACTTTGTACTTATTCATTTCTTTCAGGTGCTTCAGATTTCTTGATGAATGCAAAAGTTAACCTTTTCCAACAAAGTCCACTGTTGAGAGGAATCATGTATTGCATAAAAATTTTTCCTACTATAAAAAAGTATTCTGTAAGGTAAAAACGTAAATTACTCTATACATGTTTTCCCATATATCTTTAAAACTGTGTACGGCAAACAACTCAATGAAAAGACCAAACACCGCATGTAATTATCTAACAGTTGGTCCAGCTGTCAAAAACCATGAGCGTCAACCTGCTATAGTCAGAAAGTGCTGACCACAGAATGTTCTAGACACCATGGTTCAAGGTATGGAATGAGAAACACATTGAATTATATGAAGCAAATATAAACCTAGATCAGCATTCATTATATGTATGTTACAGACAAAATCAGGAACACTGCACAGAGATTAATGACTCCTAATTTCTGCTTAATTCTCCCAACCAGGGGTGCTGTGAGTTCACCCTGGTTCTCAGGTTCAGTTTCTATTGTTCCTTTCACCTGGGCATTGAAGACACTGCTGGTGTGCATGGCTTCCCTGTGCTAAGGACTTCTTATAAGAAGAACCCAGGATTCTGCCCTAAGCTTTCTTTGGCCAAAGAACATGTTTAGACATTACCCAGGGCAGACACTTGCAGATGGACTCCTCATCCATCCCTCAGTGACAAAGCTGGTGGTGCATATCCCCAGCTTCCTTGTCATTCAGGTGGGACATTAAGGCATGACTGTTTTTTCAGCAAGTCCTGTGGAATGGCCCAGTTTCCTGCTAATTGTACCTGCTGAGAACTTCCTTCCATCCCCAGGCTCCCTGAGAAATCCTGCTGATTTTCTCTGGGATCACTGCCAGAATACCCCATTTGCCCTCACATGCTGCCATGTACTTGTGAGAACACTGCCCAGTAAGGGCCACTCTTTCCCTGGAAGAGCTAGCTAACGCAGCTGCCTCATGGATCGGAGCACTTTGTCTCTGGCCAGTTCCAGTTGAGTCTTTCAAAGGGAGAATCCTTTTGTGTTCATGACATATCTAAAGAAAACAGGCTGAATAAACTGTGGTTGGTGATGGACTTTATCAACACCCAGCACATGTGACCAGCATTATTGAGCCAGAATAACTGAGAATCAAATAGTGTTGGAGTGTGTGGAGAGGATAAAGGTGTAAATACTTTCTACTGATTGCAGCTTGGTGAGTCACAGCCCACCTCACTCCCCCACAATTCATTCTGTTTGCTGTGGTGAAACAACAACCAGTTCATTAGTATCCCACTGCTGGCTAGACTTGTCCTAACCAGGGCACTGCTGGGGCTTCTCAGAGGGCAGACTCCCACCTGCTCAGGTTTTAAATAATGAAAACAAACATTTTTTTCCTGTTAGCTGGAGATTTGATGGATTTTCTTCTAGTAACTACAAAGACTCATGATTTTTTCACATTTCATGGCATACAAATGTGTCTCTACAGAGATGGCAAGCTACTGGTATTATTGACTGTTATTTGTGCTGTTTGCTTTCAATTAAACTGTAGTTTAATAATCAGAGGCTATGATACACAAAGCAGGTTTACTCTATTTGGTCCCACATCATTTTTCTCATACTGTAATAGAGATACTTGGAGTTGTGAGTCTCATATTTTCCTCTTAACATCCTATTTTCTCCCATTTGGATGAGCTGATTTTTAATTTTTTAGTTACTTTAGAGAATATCTGTTATCTTCCAAAGTCACATGCAAATGTCTAGTAATCATTTTTCTCCATCCCAACCAAACCAATCAGTGGTCATTAAGGTTTAATGAAAGACTTGATCAATTTCTTGTATGAGTGAATGGATGAATTAATAATGGAAGAATTATTTTTCCCTAAAGTGAGCTCTGACATATCAAGTTGTATTAAATTAATTTCTTTGTACTCCAGGGTGTGTATTTCTTGTAGTCTACTCTTCATTTAATCTTTATAGGTGATTAAAACTTGTTAAATAAATATAAATTTTTCTACACCATTTTAAACCATGCAGTGAACTCTTTATTGCAAAATAGTACTACAAACATAACAAAAAAATAGGATATTATTTCACATTATAGAATTCCTCTTGCTTGCTAGGCAAAGAAAAGTAATTCTGTTTTTTTGTTTTGTTTTGTTTTGTTTTGTTTTTTAACCACACCTCATGAGGGATCTGTAAGTAATTTATTTATAAACACAGAAAAATATCTGGCTGGAAAGCTGTGAGGGGTATAATGTCACAGAAACTTTTGAATTGAAGCCTGTGTTCATGAAAGAAATGAAGTGGAGAGACTACCAGAACTCTTTTAAAAGTACAGGGCACTTTTTGAGGAAAAAGAAGTATTTTTTTGTTTGGCTTTTTTTTTTTTTTTTTGCTTTTAAAAACCAAGTAGTTACAGATCACTAGAGAAATATGGATTGCTGCATTTTGTGACAAAAAGACAGGTTCAGTGTTAGAAATTAAAGCTGAAGCCCTACCAAACAATCTGGGAGGTCCCTTCTGCCCCTGAGCATATCCTAGCACAGCATGGGGGCACCCTGCCAACAACTGGAAAAGTGTTCCAGATCAACACCACAAACAATGTAATTTTAAAGGTGTTAGAAAGCTACAGAAACCAGATAGACTAGGAAAAGCACAATTTTCAACTAGTATGATCATCCCAGGACAAGCTAAGGATAACTGTTCTTTCCCAGGGTTTTTGCCAGTTCTGGGCACTGGCTGAGGAGCAGATCATGGTCCAGCCAAGGTAGGGAAGAGAAAGTGGACAAAACTTTCAACACAGGAATAGAGTCATAGCTGATGGTCCCAAATAAAGTCTTCTTTTTTTTTTTTTTTTTTTTTTTTTTTTGCTACTAGGGATTAAGCACTTAACCACTGAACTACATCCCAGCCTTTTAAAAGTCTTTTTGTTTGTTTGTTTATTTGTTTGTTTTTGAGACAGAGTCTTACTAAGTTGCTTAGGACCTTGTTAATTGGCTGAGAATGGCTTTCAACTTGACATCCTGATGCCTCAGTCTCCTGAGCTGCTGGGATTACAGGCCTGAGCTACCATGCCCAACTGTCTTACCATTTTGACAGGTGTCAAGAATATATTTTTTTAATATGGGTTTTCCTCAGAAGAATTTGGCAAATTCTGCACAAAAGGAAAAAGATCTGAGGCAAAACCTTCTCAAAGGCAGAGCAATACCTCAGGATTTTAGGCAGTAATGACCTGCTATTGCAGGTGCCTGAGATGAGAGCCCTGAAGGGAGGTGTGATATGACACAAAGGATCTGTCCTTGCTTGACCTGAGGATACCTGCTGCATTTGGCAGAAGGCCCCTGGGTTGGCCCCTGGGTTGTCTGTCTGGAAGTAAAGTGACAATTGTGGAAACTTGAAGGGCTTCAGACACATAACGGGTCTTCCACTGGTGACAATTATGAGATTTTTTGAAGCTGTTGAATGGTGGTCTCAAGATTTAATTAAAAAAAGATATGGATCTTCAGTCATCATTTAGAGACATCCTCCAAATGCTAGTGAACCTCAGGAACACAGGTAAACCAGAGGTGGACAGAACATCATTTTGATAAAGATCATTTACCTATGTGCAACAATTTGCATCTTCTATATCAAAGGTGAGATTTCTTCCTGTCTTTGCAATACCTTTTGTGGATTTCCCATGATGTGCACTGCAGGCTAATTTAATGCTCATTCAACAATAAATTGGGCTTATTAGTCTTCAACTTTTGTGGAGAGGTTTTCTGGCTTGTCAGACAATTTTATTTTTAAGTATTTTCCTAATGCTGGATGCAGGGAAATAAGCCGCTGCCATTTATGCCTCAATAAAGGAAAGAAAACCTCAATAGTAAAATTTATCTTTGACACTCTTTGAGAAAATACCTGGTACATTGTCAGAATGCAGGGTGGTGAAGAGGTGAGACAACATAACTGATAACAAAGAGAAAAAGCAGCATTAGAAACAGTCACAGAGGAACCAGCTATGGACTGTGATAGAGGAGAACTTTAACACAACTGATCTATAGGTTCAAGAATCAGAGAAGAAATAGAAGATTTTTATGAGTACTAGAATTTACATAAATCAAATATATACTCTAGAAATTAAAAAATCCATTATCTGAAATTATAACAGATGACTTTAATAACAGATTCTACTGAATTATTGAAAATGAAGGCAGATTTATGGAAAATATCTAAAATGGAACATAGAGAAAATAAGGATAGAGGGGTAAAAAACAAAATCATAAAAGACATGCAGGAAATACCCAACATTTCTAAGAGATATGTGTCTGGACTTAGAATAAGAAAGAAGAAAGACATAAAGGCAGAAACAATACTTAAAGAATTTAAAGAAATACTAGCCAAGAGTGTTCAAGAACAGATGAGCAGCTCCATGCAGAGACTTCTAGCAAGACTTAAGTGGGATTCAAAATTATTAATACCTTAAAACTTAATACTTATTAGAAATTCTTTTGTCAAAAATATTTAATGCATTAATATTCTTAGAAGTAGACTTTGTCAAAAATCAATGACAAAATTCATAAAAGCAGAATGAAAATAATTATTCAATACATTGATATATCTCTGTGATCACTTGATCAAATCATTTAAAATATAATTTCAAATAGAACTGCCACTCATTAACCTATTAGAAAGTCAGAAATACAGACTTCCAAAAGACATTTCTCCTAATGAGTAAGACATTTGTGAGTTTGTTTCACCCATATGGATATGGACCTAAAAGCAGGATCTAAGATGCAAAAGTGATTCTTTAAAAAGAGAAAGTAAAAATTTAAAGCAAAGATGTTGATGTTGTTAGATGAAAAAAAAAATAAATGTTATGCACAACCTAAGGTGGAGGCAGAGGCTGAATCTCCTGAGAGATTGGAGAGTTAGAGCTTTAGAGTATTTTATCTCTGATTTATTTGGCAATGCACTGTGGTGAGCCGTTCCTGCGGACTGTGGTCGCCATTACATGATGGCGCTGGCTCCACTGTGGTCTGTGAAGGACAACTCCTTATCAGAGAGAGTTGGCGTGTTGTCAACTCCTTATCAGAGAGAGTTGGCATGTTGTTTTATAGCACCCTGTGAGAAAGGTCCACGTGGCAGCTTCGCATTGGGGTTCGCGGTGCTTTATTAAGGCTGGGAGGGGCATCCGAGGATTATTAGAAGAATTATTAGAAAATATCAAGGGCCTGAATAAACTGCTGAAAGAAGATTCCTGAGTCGCGTCTTTCTTGCGGGCAAGGGGGTCGTGACAAGTGGTGCTGAAACCCGGGAGAAAAAAAAAAAAGAAAAACCCAGGAACCAGAACTTTCAGCAGCCAGGGAGGTGCGCCGGTAAGTCCCAGGTAAGTTGGGACCCGCCGTTAAAAAGCGGAAGCTCCTCTGTAAATAAAGAGGGAGCGTTAAAAGGTAATTGCTCCTCTGTAAATGAAGAGAGGGCGTTACATCTCATAGCAATTGCACTCTGTATTTTCATTTTTGTTTTCTGTGTATTTTCGTTTTGTTTTTGTGTATTTTCACTTTCGTTTTCTGTGTTTTCTTGTGTTGCGTCATGGGTGCCGTGACTTCAAGTCCACTTCTTCTGGCCCTAGATGGCCTTTTATGTTCCAAGGGACTGGAGGTGAAACATAGTACTTTAGAGAAATTTTTACAGAGGGTGGATACTGCCGCACCGTGGTTCGCATTTTCGGGCAGCCTCACTACACCCAGTTGGGATAAATTAGGCAAAGATCTTGATTTTGCTCGTGAGCAGGGCATGTTAGAGGGCGGGGTGATACCCCTCTGGAAGATGGTCCGTAGTTGCCTTACAGATGGCAGATGCCAAGAAGCGCTTGTTAAAGGGCAGGAAGTTTTAGAACAATTGCATGAAGAAAAGTCAGAAACAACAGAGAGTGAAGTGTCTCAGGAGGAGGGGAATGTACAGGGCGTGGAGAACGGGAAGAGATGACTGTATCTAGATCTCAGTGTGCTGCGCACGCCCCCATGCGAAAGTGGGTCAGAGGTAGAAGACAATGAGGAGGAGGAGCTAAGGACGCTGTCCCGGCAGCTAGGGAGTCTAGCTAAAGGGAACAGAGATAAGCTAGGGCTCAAGAAAGAAAGGCCTCCCGATCCGCCTCTGTATGGCGGGGGTGTTTCGGGACGAAGTTTCCACGCCCAAACATGGAGGGCTGTTAACGTTGAGATGGGTCTTGCTTATCCAGTTTTTCAGGATGATAATAGGGGAAGATTTCATGAGCCTTTGGATTTCAAAATGGTAAAGACCCTGGCAGAGTCTGTGCGCACTTATGGGGTCGATGTCGCTTTTACACTAACTCAGGTGGAGAATCTGTCCAGATACTGTATGACTCCCTCTGATTGGGCTAGCCTCGTTCGGGCTTACATCTCCCCAGGCAAATATTTGGACTGGAGAGCATTTGTGCTAGAGGGCACAGCAGAGCAGGCCGCCCAAAATCATGCAGCAGGACACCCCCATTGGGACAAAGACATGCTTTTGGGACAAGGGAGATTTGCTAATCAACAGACAGGATTTCCTCTTGAAGCATATGACCAGATTAATAACATTTGCATTCGGGCATGGAAATCACTTCCAAATAGAGGAGAGGTGTCTGGTAACCTTACTAAAATTATACAAGGCCCTACAGAACCCTTTTCAGATTTTGTAGCAAGGATGGTGGATGCCGCTGGAAAGATTTTTGGAGATCCTGATAGAGCCATGCCCCTTATCAAGCAATTGGTTTTTGAGCAATGCACCAAAGAATGTAAAACAGTGATTACTCCTTATAAAAATAAAGGCATAGAAGCATGGATGAAGGTGTGTAGAGAGCTTGGAGGACCTTTAACTAATGCAGGTCTTGCAGCTGCTGTCCTTCGGATTATAAAAAGGGGCGGTTATGCTTATCCAGTCTTGCTTATCCAGTTTTTCAGGATGATAATAGGGGAAGATTTCATGAGCCTTTGGATTTCAAAATGGTAAAGACCCTGGCAGAGTCTGTGCGCACTTATGGGGTCAATGCCGCTTTGCTTCCGTTGTGGTCAGCCTGGTCATCTCAAGCATGAATGTCCCAAAAAAGACAATTTCAATGGACCTCCCCATGGTGGCTTTTCCAATGGCCCTCATTTACCGGGGTTGTGTCCAAGATGTAAAAAGGGGAAGCATTGGGCAAAAGAGTGTAGATCAGTGAGGGACATCCATGGGCAGTTTATTTTAACTGGGTCAAAAAACGGCCGGAGGGGCCCTCGACCCCAGGGCCCACAAATATATGGGGCATTTGAGAATGTCACACCTGAACCCGAGACATGGCCATCTCTACGCCATCCCATGAGACGCGGAGAGCCACTACAGGTGCAGCGGGATTGGACCTCTGTTCCACCTCCAGACTCGTATTAACACCTAAGATGGGAGTCCAGTTGGTAGAAACTGAGTTCAAAGGGCCTTTACCACCTGGCACTGTGGGCTTATTGATTGGACGTGCTTCCTCTATTTTAAAAGGTCTTCATGTTTTTCCCGGAGTCATAAGCCCTGATACTGTGGGGACAGTAAAAGTCATGGTGGAAGCTCCAAGAGGCATTGTGTCTATCTCCCCAGGGGATCGGATTGCTCAATTACTAATTTTGCCTAGTTTACATAACCACTTCCCAGCTGACTCACGGTCACGGATGGGAAGTGAGATTGGTAGCACTGGAGGGAATTGTGTCTATTTGTCACTGGGTATGAGCAACCGCCCCACCTTGGAATTAATCATAGAGGGTAAATCTATTGTGGGAATGCTGGATACAGGAGCAGATCTTAGTATTATAGCCCTTAAAGACTGGTCTAAGGGATGGCCAGTACAGACTTCTGATCAATCCTTAAGAGGACTTGGATATGCCCAAGCTCCTCAAATTAGCTGCAGACATCTATCCTGGAAGGACCCAGAGGGACACAGTGGTACCTTTCAACCTTATGTGCTTGATTTACCTATTTCTTTATGGGGCTGTGATCTGATGAAAGACATGAGGTTCACCCTTAGTAATGACTATTCCCTAATGTCTCAACAGATTATGCAAAATATGGGGTATAGGCCAGGTCTAGGACTAGGAAAACGTCTACAAGGGCATAAAAACCCTGTGCAAGGTCGTCCAAAACTTGACAGATTCGGTCTGGGTTTTTCATAGGGGCTGCTGGGGCTCAAATACCCATAACTTGGCTCACCGAGGAGCCTGTTTGGGTGCCTCAGTGGCCCCTTCCCTCGGCTAAACTGGCAGCAGCCCATGACCTAGTTAAAGAACAACTTGACTTGGGCCACATTCAACATTCTACTTTTCCATGGAATACTCCCATATTTGTCATTAAGAAAAAATCAGGGAAGTGGCGCCTACTGCATGATTTACGAGCAGTTAATGCTCAAATGCAACTTATGGGGCCCATTCAAAGAGGGCTGCCGCTGCTTTCCTCTGTTCCTCAGGGCTGGCATATCATTGCTATTGACATTAAAGACTGTTACTTTTCTATCCCTTTGCATCCTAAAGACTCACAGCGTTTTGCCTTCACCCTTCCCTCGTGTAATCACGAGGAACCAGATCAAAGGTTTGAGTGGGTTGTTTTACCACAGGGAATGTCTAACAGTCCCACGATTTGTCAGATGTATGTAGGGAAGGCACTCGCACCTCTCAGACAAAAATATCCTTCCATCAAGATTATTCATTATATGGATGATGTATTATTGGCAGCCAAATTAGAACAGTCAGTTAATGAGGCCTATAAAGACTTGGTGAAGTTGTTAGCTCAATATGGATTACATATTGCACCTGAAAAGGTTCAAACAGGGGATTCTATTAAGTATTTGGGAGCGACGATTGGATATGACATATTAAAACCACAAAAGGTTACTATAAGAACTCAAGATCTCCAAACTCTAAATGATTTTCAAAAACTGTTGGGAGATATTAATTGGATAAGAGGTTATTTACATATTCCTAATATCATGCTCCAGCCTTTGTATGCTATTCTTAAGGGTGATCCAGATCTTACTTCCCCTCATACCCTCACTAAAGAGGCCAGAGCGGCCCTTATACAAGTAGAAGAAGCTATACAACATGCTACTCTATGCAGGCTCCAGAGTGATAAACCTTTCCAGTTATGTGTGCTTGCCACTATGCGGCAGCCTACTGGAGTACTGTGGCAAGATGGGCCTTTACTATGGATCCACCCACATGTATCCCAAGGAAAATCTTTAGAATACTATCCTGATGCTGTTGCAGCGTTAGCACTTAGAGGGATTCAACAGAGCATTCAATTTTTCGGACAAGCACCTTCTTCTCTTATCATACCCTATTCTAAAGCTCAAATTAATGTTTTGTGTGCTACTCTAGAAAACTGGGCCATTCTATGTTGCTCGTTTCAAGGAGATATTGATAATCATTACCCTTCTCATCCATTACTCCATTTTGTTAAAGAACATCCCATCATTTTCCCTAAAGTAACTTCACCCACTCTAATTCTGGGGGCTGTTAACATCTTTACTGATGGCTCCAAGTCTGGAATGGGAGCTTATGTGATTAATGACTCTCCCCCTGTCCAGCATCAATTTGCTCCTGGAAATCCACAATGGGTAGAACTACAAATTGTCATTGAAGTTTTTAAACAGTGTTCTTTTCCTTTCAATCTCATTTCGGACTCCATCTATGTGGTGCAGGCGCTCAAAATTCTGGAGGCTGTAGGAGCTATTAGTGACACCCATAATGTATCTGTTTACTTTAATCAGCTTCAACAGCTTATCCGTAGCTGTACTGCCCCTTTCTATCCTATGCACATTCGGGCTCACACCTCTCTTTCTGGCCCGTTATCACAGGGTAATGCCTGTGCTGACTCGGCAACTAGAAGCCAGTTGGTATGCTTGGCCTCCTCCTTAGAAGAAGCTAAATTGTTTCATCACAACTTTCATGTCAATGCTGTGACACTACGCAGACGTTTTTCCATCTCAAGAGCGGATGCTCGTCAGATAGTATTACAATGTCCCCATTGTGTCACATTTCTTCATCCTCCTACTTATGGTGTAAACCCACAAGGATTGAAGCCATTGGTTGTCTGGCAAATGGACGTAACTCACGTGCCTGACTTTGGTAACCTCAAATATGTACATGTTTCTATTGACACGTACTCTGGAATTATTCATGCTTCTGCTTTATCGGGAGAAAAGGCACGTAATGTCATTACTCATTGCTTAGAGGCATGGGCAGCATGGGGTGCACCTGCATCCCTTAAGACTGATAATGGACCTGCTTATACTGGCAGACAGTTTACATCTTTTTGTTCTACTATGGGAGTACAACTTGCTCATGGGTTGCCTTACAATCCTCAAGGGCAAGGCATTGTTGAACGTGCCCACCGCACCTTAAAAGAAACCTTAGACAAACAAAAAGGGGGAATAGGAGTTGACCACACTCCTAAAGAACGCCTGTCCTTAGCTCTTTTTACCATTAATTTTTTGAATTTGGATATTCATGGCCGCTCTGCGGCTGATAGACATGTGTCCCCTCAGCCCTCTGTGACTGGCTATGTTAAGTGGAAGGATGTTCTTATGGGCCGATGGAACGGCCCTGACCCCGTGCTGACATGGGCATGAGGATCTGTATGTGTTTTCTCCCAGGATCGCACGGAGCCACTGTGGATCCCTGAACGCCTGACAAGAAGAGTCTCGAGATCTACTAACCAGCAGCAGGAGGTGCCACAACAGTTCCATGATGAGGAGCTTCATTCTGATGAGTGCTCTGGCTCTGATGCTGGTGCCAAGGGTACAGATGACACCAATGCAGTGGTGGGCAGTGGCACGGGCATGGCCAATGCCAATGCCAGTTCATAGTAATTCTAGTGTCCTCCCCACTCTTTTTCCTACCTCATGTGAGATGTCTGCTCCTTGTACCTCTCCTAGAGGGGACATGGAAAATATTTTTAATCAGTCTCAAGTTAATCTCACAGGAGTTTTTTGTTTCAGCCTTGGGAACACTAATTGTATTAGCCTTAAGACCAAAAATTTGACTAACTGGGAGGACCCATTGCGGTCCAGTCGAGTCTCAGGGAGTATTCTCAGTGCTGTATTGAGCCAAGTAGTTTCAGGGAAGCAATCAGGCTCAGGGACCCCCACAAATAGCTCTGTTTTAAACATAACTACTTTAGCTATTATCTCCGAGGTACTAATCTCAATGCCTCCTTCTTCTAATAGTACTTGCAATGCCACTCATTTCAAGGCCTCTCCCTACTGTACCCCTAATTTTGGTTTTCCCCCAACATTTACGCCTTGTCAGGATCATTCTTGGGAGAAACATCAAGTTGCTAAAGGTTTCTCCTTTTCCCCCCCTCTTAAGAGATATGTTACAACTTTAACAACAATGCCAACTCCTCTACAGGAACAGGTTGGTCCTGCTTTCAATGGCTCATTTCCAATGAGAAGGGGGCTTCAGCCGATATTTCTGCATTGGCTCAATTACTGGGAGCCAAAAGTTGGCTGGCTAATGTTTCTGGCACTACTAAGGAGAGTGAACAAGGTAATAGACTTACATCTGTTTCGTTCAACTCTCTGTTACATTATGCCACATTGCCTCCTGCAATGGTCTGTATCCAATCTCCGTTCCTGTTCCTTTTAGCTAATGACACCTCATCGGGGATGCTGGATTGTTCTAATATTACCTGTTTCTTATCTGAGTGTTGGAATGGTTCTTGGACTGTAGCAGTGATTATGAGAATTCCAACTTTTGTCCCAATCCCAGTCACTGCGGATCCAGATAAATTCCCTATTGTAGAGCTACTTAGAGTCCGCAGAGATTTTGGAATCACAGCAGCTATAGTGACAGCCGTGGCGGCATCTGCTGCAGCAGCAGTTACGGCCGGAGTAGCCATGGCCAGTCAAGTACAAACTGCTGCCACTATTAATCAAGTTGTTCAACAAACGTCCACTATACTTGAATCGCAAAATGCGATTAATCAACATATTTTGTCAGGGATTTTAGCTACCAACCAAAGAATAGATTTTCTTCAAGCTCAGGTAGAGGAATTGGCTGACATAGTACTTTTAGGCTGCATTGACCAACGTGCACATTTATGTATAACCTCTGTCAGATTTAATGATTCCAGGAATGCTTCCCACATCATTGGTGGATATTTGGCCGGGAATTGGTCCATGGAAGCGGAAGACATGATCCAGTCTCAACTAACCCAGATAGCTGTCTTGAATAGTACCCGTGTCGATCCCGTGACTCTGGGTCAATTCACCAATTGGATATCTTCTGCCTTTACCTTTTTTAAGGAGTGGGTGGGGGTAGGCATTTTTGGTGCACTGTGTTGTTTTGGTATGTTCCTCTGTGGTTTTTCTGTCACCTTAAAGCTCGTAGTGCTCAAGATAAGGCTATGGTCATACAAGCTCTTGCAGCTTTAAAAAATGGTAACTCGCCACAGGTCTGGCTTGCGCATCTTAAGCAGTAAATCTTTGACATGGTCATTGCACCCCAAGTTATTATAACATTGCACTGGGACTGACATGTCTTTCCTCGTTATTCTCTTAGTGTTGGAAAGCCCTTGCACTCTGCAGGCCTTGCTGCCATTGCACACAGATGGGTTTCCACACTAGTGCCTTTGACATGGTCGTTGCACCCCAAGTTATTCTAACATTGCACTGGGTTCGACATGTCCTTCTTTTGTCATCCTTCTAGTGTTGGAAAGCCTTTGCACTCTGCCGGTCTTGCTACCATTGCACGCAGATGGGTTTCCACGCTAGTGCTTCTCTATCGCTTTAAAGTCCGTGCCTTTCTTTCAGGGTTCTGCCAACTTGTTTGTAGTTGTACTTCTAGACAGCCACAGTTCAACCTCAGCTATTCCCTCTTACTCACCATCGTCACGATACAGGATGCGAGGCAAGGCACTGCACTTGAGTGATCCATTGAGAAGAGGGACCTCAAGGGGAGCATGTCCTATTGCATGCAGGTTTGACGTGTCTCCGCCCTGCCCCACGAAAAAAGGTGTCGGCTGATATGGTGTCAGATCTGGGGAAGGCGCCCCCTAGGGCTGGACCATACTATGCAGCCACTTCTGCACAGTGGGATAGGACCTCTATTCTCGCCTGTATTCTTAGTGAAACTAAAAGGGGGAGCTGTGGTGAGCCGTTCCTGCGGACTGTGGTCGCCATTACATGATGGCGCTGGCTCCACTGTGGTCTGTGAAGGACAACTCCTTATCAGAGAGAGTTGGCGTGTTGTCAACTCCTTATCAGAGAGAGTTGGCGTGTTGTTTTCTAGCACCCTGTGAGAAAGGTCCACGTGGCAGCTTCGCATTGGGGTTCGCGGTGCTTTATTAAGGCTGGGAGGGGCATCCGAGGATTATTAGAAGAATTATTAGAAGAATATCAAGGGCCTGAATAAACTGCTGAAAGAAGATTTCTGAGTCGCGTCTTTCTTGCGGGCAAGGGGGTCGTGACAATGCACCACTATAATTTATGCATTTTAAATTTTCACCAGAAGAATACCTCCTTAAATTATGTATGGATAAATGTGTACTTTCAAAGAAAAGAGTTTTATGTAGCTCATTTTAGATTTGGAATTATGAAAATATAAACTCTCTAAAGGCCATTGACTAAATCTTCTATACATTACCCAGTCTCAGTAGCAGAGATGTCTCACTCCTTTCCTTTCCTCAAAATTTGGCATCCACATTTAAAAATGTGGATATAAACCTGAGTTATATTCATTTTTTCAGGAAAATGAGGGGTCTGCTGTAAATAAACTACAATCACTGTATGAGACACATGTCCTCACCATGACATCCTAAAAGTCAAATTGGCAAGGTCAAAATTAGTTGGTTGACAGAAGCAGTGACAAAACTCAAAATAAGGTGCCACCTCCCCCTTGAACTTGAGAGGCTTCATCCTTCCCTGAATTCTAAGTAACTAGACATAATATACAAACTTAAGAGCCCCTGACATGACTCTGAAATGCAGAGAGCTCTTTTCCCCCACCTACCTCACCACAAACCCATTTTTCAATTTATTCTTTTTTTTATTTCTCAGAAAACATTATTTTATTTCTCATCACTGACAGCATGAAATATGCTAATTTCAATACAAAACCCATATAAAATTATTTCTTCTTTTTGAAAATTTTTTTTACATACACAGGACCCTAAGATGTATTTTAACATATTATGTTAAAATTGGAAGCCATTCCAATTTTTATCCAATTTTTGTGCGGATAACAGTGGTCATGTGTTCATATGATCATAGAAAAATCATGTGCATTTCATTCTACTGTCTTTCCTATTCCCACCCCCCTCCCTTTCATTCCCTTTTGTCCAATTCAGTGAACTTCTATACTTCCCCTCCCTTGTTATGGGTTAGCATCCACATCTCAGAGAGAACATTTGGCCTTTAGTTTTTTTGAGACTGGTTTATATCACTTAGCATGATAGCTTCAGTTCCATCAATTAGCAAACAAATGCCATATGTTCATTCTCCATGAGGCTGAGTAATATTCCACTGTGTGTGTGTGTGTGTGTGTGTGTGTGTGTGTGTGTGTGTGTGTATATATATACACACACACACCATACTTTCTGTTGAAGGGCACCTAAGTTGTTCCAACAATATAAATTATTAATATTACTCTATTACACACTTAAAATGCTAAGATGTTATTTTAAAGGAATTACTATTTGATTTTCTTTTTTTGCTTTTAATTTTTTAATGATTTTATTTATTTATTTTGCATTACATTTCTTAACACACCATTATACAATAAATCCAAATTATTCTCTTTTTAGCAAACTTTTCAATTTCTGGATCTCCTTTAAGGTATTTTCCATGTCCATGGAAATGTCCTCAAACTCTTGAATTCCCTTCAAAAAATGTTTGTGGAAGTGAGAAGCATTATTTTCCATCATAGAAATGGCAAGAGTCAGGCAGAATACAATTGAAAATCTGCCTATGTATCTTACTACTTACATGACTTTAGGCAATTACTTATTTTCTTGAGCCTCATATTTTAAATCTGAAATAAAATTATAAGACCTCTAAACCTGTGTGTCTATGGTGAGGATTAATTAAGATAGTACTTACAAAGCTTTTCATATGTAATTTATATGGGATAAGTAAACATTTGTATTCTTGCAAGATGAATTTTTAATTATGATTTGTTATATATGACAGCAGAATGCATTACAATTCATATTACACACATAGAGCACAAGTTTTTATCATTCATTAACTTTTTATATAAATATATCTTCTTTTGTGTTTGCATTCTAAACGCTTCACTGTTCATATGCCAGTTTCTGAATTTTAGCTCACCAATTCTATTGCTGCATTCCTGGGCTCTCATGTCTTACCCTGGAATCAATGAGCTCTTTGGACTATTTAGTTGATTCAGTACCAGGTTTCAGTGGGTCTTGTAAAGACATGTCTGTTTTACAATGACTTCTGAGTTATGGGAAGGTCAATGCTTCAAAACAGGACTGCCATTCAAGGATACTTATTTTACTCACAGGCTTATGAGCAAAAGGGCATGCCTCACTAGGAGCAACTAAAGAGTTCCTTAGGATGAGGTATCCATGCAAAGAAAGAGAGAGGAGTTATGGCCAACTATGAGAAGAAATAGATGAAGCAGAATAAGCTGATTTAGGACAAGTTTGAATAATGCCAGTGGGCTTTGGGGCACAAGGGCTATCACTAGTAGTCTGGTACTTGACCCTGGGGTGAAAAGGGAAATAGTAGCCCAGAGTGTGAGAACCCAGAAACGGAGGAGGTGGGTTACAGACTAAATTGTGTGCTCAAGAAGGGGAATGGAACACCTTCTGGCCAGGACCTCAAAAGTGGGTCAAGACAATGTTTTAGAAACTCTATCATGTGTATCAATGAGAGAGACAGGGGTCTCATGACATGATACAGGTAGCTCCTTGTGTGAAGGTAGGTTGCTGAGACATGGAACTCTGAGGATGTTGTGTAGTTGTAGCCTGGGATCCTCTGGCTGACCCTTCACTTGGGAGGACATTGGTCCACAGTCTTATTACAATGTGCCACATAGTCATGTAATATCATTCATTTCATGGGCTAGAGAAAATAGCAGCAGTGTGAAGAAAGGATACATGTAGATCTTTACCTCAGAGGATATATGAATTTCTCTCTGGATATTACATTGCTGGAACACTCAAAGAAGCACAAGAGGTTAGAGGCATGATTTATAAAATTCTCAGGCAAAAGTACTTGCTCATGAGAATGGAACTATGTTGATATTATGGTGTCATTCCTAAATGTCAGGCAGCAAGCTGTTGTCTGTGTAACTCCCCAGCAACAGGATCAACAAAACTGCATTGATGAGTGGACTCTTAATCACACTGCAAGGAGCCATATATGGTGACCATTCCAAAGTAGCATGTAATTGCCTGTACGATTTAGCTTTGACACTCTAAAATAGGCCTATGAAAGTGAATGATAGTAGGGGAAATTCAAACATCTGAAACCCTTTATATTAGTCCTCCAGGGCCTACCTATCTGTGAGGTACAATAGTCAATGAAATGGTTTAATTTTCATTTTTTTCTAAATCAGAAGAAAAATGCAACTGTCATAATAATTAATATATAATAATAATAATAATAATAATAATAATAATAATAATAATAATAATAAATCAGGCCTGAGTTATATTTGTATTTTTGCTGATGCAGTGATAAAGTATAATCTGTAATATTATTTAATAAAAAAAATGTCCACATGGCAAAATTACCTATTAAGTTAGAGAGAATAATGTATTCCCCAAAGCTGTTTGTGTGTTAGTTCAGGAATCTGTGACTCTAGTAAAAGGGACTTTACACAGCAAGTTAAGAATCTTAAGGTAGGATAAAAATAGTGAATTATCCAGGGTGGTTCAATGTGATCACAAGAGTCTTTATAAGACAGAAACATGTCAGAAAGAAGAAAGGTGTAGTGACTTCCTTTGAAGGTGGAAGATCTGGTCATAAGCCAAGGATAGCAGGTGGACTCTGAAAAAGGTGAGAAACAGGTCCTTCCCTGGAGCCTCCAAAAGGAAGGCAACCTTGTCGACATCTTGATTGAAGGTCAGAAAACTGGCTTCAGGATTCTGAACACTAAAACTGTAATAGAAAATTTGTTTTAAGTCACTAAGTTCATGGCAATATGGTGGAGCACTTTAGGAAATTTACACACCTCTGAAGTTATAAAGCAGTCCTCTCATCATCTTGGGTAAATCCCTTAAACAACCTGACTTGTATTTCCTCCTCTGCCTAACAAGGAGATTGAGTATGCAGGTATCACTCACAAAGTTAGATTATTTCAGTGGTTATACATGTAGAATAAACTAATGCTCCAGTCGGAGTTAGAAGAAGGAAATCATGCATCTGTGACAACCTGGTCATAGCCTGATCAAAATGTGTTCAGAAAATAATGTGAAAAAGAATCATAGAGTCCCCTTCAAAGCCCTTACAGACTTGAAAATGACAATGTCAGATTATTGAAACTGGAAACAAACTTTGAAAAAGTTCATATTATATTGCATAATTATGTTTACCAATGCAAGTCTTTAGAGTATAATTGCTATTTGTATATAGAAAATGAATTATGAGACAAGGCAGAATACTTGGCATCATACATAGAACTCTGGAAGAAATTATTTTGAAAGAGAGTGCTCTTGTTTTGGATCAAAGGTCTTGAATTATTTCGAAACCAGATCCTTTAATTTTTGGGGGGCATAGGAGCATTTGAAGCCCATCTGGTTTCACTTGATAAAATGAGAAGTGTTTGCTTACTAAAACATATATTTAAATATATGTTTATATTTAAATATGTACTTAAGGGAATGGAGTTGTGGCTCAGTAGTAGAGCTCTTGCCTAGTATGTGTAAGGTACTGGGTATGATTCTCAGCATTGCAATATAAATAAATAAAATAAAGATCCATTGACAACTAACTAACTAACTATATCTATCTATATATATATATTCATTCATTGTACCCCTTTAGGGAAGAAAGATAGTTTCAGTTTCCACTGTAATCTCACTTTTTCTCAGAATCAAGATTACACTGGGTTTTTGTCTTGACAAAACCAAAGGACAAAGCACTCAGTGCATCAGGCTCTGTAATTGCCACATGAACATCGTGATGCAGTCAGACGGCAAGCTGAGCACAATACATATTCATTCACAAGTAACTCAAACATCATCCTTTTATCAGAGAAAAAAACAGTGAAATGTTTAATTGCTCTCTTTTACTCATACTTAAGTCATACATGGAGGTAAAAAAAATAAAAGACACAATCTGAAAATATTTAATTTGCTTAAAAGAAAACAATCCTCAATGTCAAAACAGTTCTCAAAACTTGAAATTCAGGGCTGTGAAATCTTTAAAAATAGCATCTTAAGTATCTCCCTTTTTTTTTTTTAAATAATCCAAGAACTACAGAAGAATGGATACAGTTGGTTTAAGTATTTGTCAAACATTTTTCTGCTAAATATATTGTGCTGTAAGTAAATTTAATTCATGGACTCCTAATTAATTTGTACTTGAATTATAATCATAGACATAATACATATTTGACAGTCAAGATGACTTTCAGGAGGTTGATAAAATTCTACTTTATATTATTGCACTAACAGTCAAAAGTAAATAGGCATAACAGTGATAGAAGGTATTTTGTTAAGAGCAATGACATGCTTAAGTCAAATGTCTTCATAAATTTTATAATTTTGCTTACAAATTTTCACTGATTTGGAAGATTCTTTACTTAGATTTTCAGCCCTGGGACATTTATAACAGAATCAGAAAAAAATAGGAAGTTAATTTTAGAATTTAGGAAAACTTGGTGGTGGGGGTGGTAGAAGGGGCTTAGGCCAGGAGATCTAGTGAGAGGAGGGAAGGGAGAAGGACAAAGAGAAGAAGGAGGAGGAAGAGAAGGCTTCACCACATTGCCTTCTTAAAGGAAAGAACTTACAAGGAGGTGAGGATGAGGAAGAAGGCAAACAGACTGCATGCCCGACAGACTGGGAAGGCATACTTCCACAGGTTCAGAAGAACTTAAGATTACTCTGAAAGACAAGGTCTTGTAAGGCTGCCCTAGAGGAAGAAGGAAGTCTCTGCCAGCTGGCTCAGGCAGAGAGTGGCAGTTGAGAATGGCCAACTTTCCGGATGAACTTCACTGGGTAGGGTGACTCCATGGACCAAAGCCTGTGGTTGAGTTCGTGCTGCTAGGAGTAGGACCTGATTTTGTTGCAGGACTTCTGAGGGCAGGGTTGGCCGGGATGCACTGGTGCAAACAGGAATAGATGAAGCGCCACCTCTGCGAAGATCAAGGCCTGGTCGGGTGGCACCGCTCCTAGGATTAGTGCCTAGTGCAGATACTGGACGTTGACGAGCAGGGGATGCACTGCTGAGAACAGGACTTGGACCGCAGCAAGGCTGCGGAGGGCCGAGTTCAGAGGCACGATTCTGAAGAACAGGGCCTGACGGGTTGGCACTGCTGCGGAGATCAGGGCTGGTTCTGATCTCAGAGAAGATGTCGGCAGAGGCATCTACCACCGCGCAGTAGAAGCCCAAGGACGCAGTAGCACCCTGTGGGCTTTACAGCCTGGTCACGGCCAGGGAGCTTCCTACAATGGTTGTTGTTCAGGGTCTTGGTCTGGGCCTGAGGTTGCTCCTGGACGCTGGTCTTGGGTTCCTCACGTCTAAGGCTGCCCCGGTGGTCAACCAGCTTTGCTGGCACACTGTCCAGGATCTTCACACGCAATGGAAAGGAAAGCAAAGGTAGCAGAACCTGCTGGGCTGCTCTGCCCCAAACAGAGCCTCATTGCTTGGGGCAGTTGGGACCAAAGCAACAGGGTCTTGATAGATCATCCCACAGACATGGCCAGAGGCTAAGAGGGCCTCATTCTTTTGCCCTATGGGCACCTCCACCCTGATGGCGCTTTGGCTTCTTTTCTCCAGGTGACAAAAACAGAGACAAAAACGGAGGGCTTGGGGCTGGGGATGTGGCTCAAGCGGTAGCGCGCTTGCCTGGCATGCGTGCGGCCCGGGTTCGATCCTCAGCACCACATACAAAGATGTTATGTCCGCCGAAAACTAAAAAAAATAATAAATATTAAAATTCTCAAAAAGTAAAAATAAAAACACGGAGGGCTTGGAAACAAAACTCTGTGGCGGCTAGCGCCACCACCTGGGTCCAGTCAGCTATTAAAGTGTTCTTAAATTCTGATCTTTGAGCTTGCGTGTAGTGAAGAAGGTGAGGGGAGTGGAAGTTTCAGTTTCACTCACTGCCCATGATATACTTATTGTTTAAAGTCAATCAAGTTTCATATATTGAGAAGTGCATAGATTCTGCATTACATAAAAAAGTATTTGTAGATTTCCTATATGCCAGGCACTGTGTGATTTAAGTGGCATAGTTGAAAACAAACAAACAACTCTTCAATTAATGTTTAATTCCAGCTCTGCCATTGACTGTGGATTTCAGACAACGGAGGTGTGCCCTGTTAATCTTAGAAAAGAATTGGACAAAGTCCAGTGATGCTGGGATTGGGACCAAAGGTAGAGAGTTGTTTCTGGCATGGTGAATAGAATTTATTTATTTGTTTGTTTGTTTGTTTATGTATGTATGTATTAAAGAGAGAAAAAAAATTTTAATGTTTATTTATTTATTTATTTTTAGTTTTCGGTGGACACAACATCTTTATTTCATTTTTTATATGGTGCTGAGGGTCGAACAAAGCGCCCTGCGCTACCACTTAAGCAACATCCCCAGCCCAAGTATATATATTTTAATGTTGAAAAATAATTGCATTGGGTTAATCAAAAATACCTATCTTTATGGATTTTTAAGTGTGTTCAAGAATGTATGTGAATTCTGGGTGTTCAGGACTCATAAGTAGTTCCACTACTTAGGAAATCATATTGTGTGCCTTTAAAATTTTGAAACCAAATAGGAGTCAAGTAAGACAATGACAGTCAATAGGAAAAGATTGTTCTTGTAGAGTTTAATAAACATCTGGACAAAACCTTACAAACATCAGACAGATCTGGAAATTTAAATACTGTTCCAACAAATTTTTCATACATTCTAAAGTAAGAAATTGGCAAAGCAGTTGCATTAATTTTTGTGTCTGTATTAATAATACATAAAGGTTTTCCTGAACTTGAAAAATTCCATCTTCAGGGACATTTGGCTTTTCCATGGACCCAAAGTACTTTCCATGGAAGCTTTGTGGGAGAGACTAGGGTTTTCAGGACCCAGAAGGTATCTTCATTGATTTTATGTCTTATCTGTTCATCACCTTAGCTGCCTGCAATACAAACCTTCAGATGTTGCTTATGATACTGGAATTCCAGTTCATTCAGTCAGATGACTATGTGGGGTATGATCTCCCCCCACCCCATTTTTTCCTTCACTTTTGTTATTGTTTCTTGTTTTTTTTTTTTTTTTGGTAGGGTGTGGTTTTTTGTTTGGCTTGGTTTTATTTATTCATTGTTTAAATTTAATTTAATCAATTTGGGGGGCAGTACTGAGATTGATCTCAGGGTCTCATGCATAATAAACACCTGCTCCACCACTATGCTATATCTTCAGCCCCATATTTTATAAACTCTAGAAAAACATAAGCTTAAGAATGACAAAAATGAAATAATGTCTTGCCTTTTTAGACTTGATTTTGAAAGAAACACACATATGTGAATCCATTGTCAATCCAAGCATACTTCTTATAGATAATTATTATTTTTATCTTTGAAAATTTGTATTTTCTATCAATTCCTAAGAAAATACTCCAAAATTCTCTTCAGAAGGATAAAAAATCTTGTAAATATTTTCTAAATCTTGAAATCTTCCCCCCACCCCAGGGTTGAACCATTGAACTGCATCCCCAGCCCTTTTTATTTTTTATTTTGAGACAGGGTCTCACTAAGTTGCTTAGGACTTCTCTCAGTTTCTGAGGCTGGTTTTGAATTCACAATGCTCATCCTTTAGCTTTCAAAATTGCTGGGATTATAGGTGTGCACCACTGTGTCCGACATCTGAAATCTTAAATTTACTAAAAATGAGTGTGTTTCATATACTTGCCCTCTTAAAAGAAGACATCATATTTAAGAGTAGAAAAAAGAAATGGGCAAGGATATTTAAAGGACTTCCTGAGGTCATAGTATTAATAGTAAGTTAAATGTACATAGAGCCTATTGATAAGCATGGTGTCAGGACTCTCAATTAATCTACATTAATGTTGTGGAAGTTACAAACATTATCATTCCCATTTTTTGAGGAGTATAAAAGTTATGCTTATTCACTATGCTATATTTATTGCATTCCCTTAGAAAAATGGAGAGCTGTTTATGTACCCAATTTGCACATATAAAAATTTATACAAATTATGTGTAGCACATAAAGGCCTCTGGTACAGCTAAAATCCTGACACTATCATTTGGGTATACCTGCTTCAGGGTCTCCAGTTTATCAAGTCTGTTTCATAGAAAATAAAAACTGAATTATACTCAGTCTTGCTTTTAACACTTAGAAATTATTTTAAAATATAATAAAATAAAATTTTCATTTACTCTAAAAGTCAAAAAATAATATAAACTGGGAGTAAATACACATTGTTACCAATTTTAAAAATATGACAAATTCACACTTTATTGTAGTTGGGTCTTTCTAAATTAAAAAAAAAATCACCTTAGTTCTAACATTATGTTTATAAATTGTGGCTGTTTTGGAAGGTTAATGTCAGAACCTTCCAAAACAAATAACCTATCGTTCCCATTTTATAACTGAGGAAACTCAAGCACATTGAGATTATAAGACTTGACAAAGTAAAATCTGCTGGAAAGTTGATTTTAAAGGAAAATGTTTTGGTGTTTTTTGACTTTTGACATTGTTTATCTGTGTTATTTTCATGATCAGACTTTAAATATTTCAATTTAATAGAGACACATTTTATCCAGTAAAAAGTATCTTTAATTCTGTCCCCAAATATCAATAAAACAAAGTTGCAAAGCTTTGCTTCCAAAGCTTAATGCAAAGTTTGACTCCAGAAAAATAATACAATATTTTAAATTAGTGATTGTGGTATTTGGCAAAAGATTTTAGGAGCTTTAACTAACTAAATTCTGCTCTGAAATCTTAGCCTATCATTTTAATGCATATTTAAGTGGAATAATCATGGTGGATGGGCATGCCTATACTTAAAAAACTATTTATTTAATTCCTTCAATTTTATTAAACAGATTTAAAATTAACTTTAAGTAATATCTGATAAAATAAAGGATCAACATAAACTGGATTAATTCCCCCTTGTTCTTTTTCTTTTACACTTCAAGGAGATTTATCTTCATGGGAAAACATTATATATAGAACTTTTTTCTTGGCTAGAATTCCATCCAAACCATCAAACTGTGGACTATAGACCTGAAAGGATTCATGCAAAATCTTCCTATTTTTCAAATAATTATAATAATTCAAATTATTTCTTCTGATCAATATGATCTTCTAAACCTATATTATTTCTGATATATATTAGTTATTTATTAGGGACACAACATGACTTAATATATTCCAGTTTGTAGGATGAAGCATGGATTTAAATAATTGAACATGTGTTTCAATTCATCTTTTTAAATATAGTGTGCACACATTTTTAAAGAGTTGTGTGTTATTGACTTTACATGATCATATTTTTTAGAAAAGTGAACATTGAGCCTAATGAGGATAAAGGTTTAGAAATAGACATTGACTAACACATAATTATACATGTACACATTTTGAAAATAATTTCTTCTGTTTTTTCAAACATTATGTATGTGTTTTTGTCCTGGAAATAATTCCTACAGGCATTACTTTTTAGAATTTAGATTCAATGTGTTAGGAAAATAATTTAGTTAATTTTTTGTTGTTTATTTTTAGTCACCTCATTTTAATATTTATGAATTATAAGAAAAAAGTACATGAAATTTTATATCTTGCCTTATATGGACTTTCTGTGCACAAATACCATGAATGTTAGCCTGCAGAGATCATTCAAACATACAAGGAAAGCACAATATGTATGCACTATATTAAGGAAATCCATCCATTCCCTATAAAACGTACAGAATTGGTCTGTGTGCAGTAATATCTCTTAACGTGGGCCTTTGAAATTCAATTCTGTATACAGATATTTTGAAGACAATAAGTTTTAAGAATATGACCAGAATTTAGAATACTAAGTGGTTTAGATAAATGTTCCCAAAAGGTCTGTATGTTAATGGCTCATTCCGCAGGCAGTACTTTCGGGAAGCAAGATGGACCCCCTATGGGGAGGGGCTTTGTGAGAAGTCCTTAGGTCTCTGGAGCATGCTATTCCAGGGGATAGTGGGACTCTAACTTTTTCATCTTCCTTTTTCTTTTGTTTCTTGACCAAGATGTGAGCAACTTTACTCCAGAATGAGGTCCCATTATTGCCATTGGGCACCCACACCACGAAGGTAGTGTATACACTTGATCAGCAGAATGAAATTGTGGGCTAAAACAAACTGGTTTTCTTCACAATACAATTATCTCAAGTATTTTGTTAATCTTATGGGAAAATAACACAAATATAAAAATATACTTTCTATATTTTTATGTGGTTAAATACCTTTGGTATAAATTACACTAAAAGCTTAGATATATAAAGTGCCCTTTGAGATAACGAAGAGTATCTCCTCCTGGTGACATTACTGCCAAAGGCTATTTCTTTCAAAGTCCAAATGATTGGTTGGTGCTCAAAACTCAGAGTCCAAAACCATCCACATGAGATGCTTCAAGTTTAGGTCAAATATCCTAGGATCTTAAACTTCTTACTAATTACAGAGTTGGGGAAATTCATCTTTTTTATTGCCTTCAGTGAAGACAGGTGAGTTGGCAGCTTGATGAAGGATGCTGTATACTTTAGCCTTTCTGTGCATGTGATTTTGGGAAAAGGGGTTCTTATAACTTTTTGTGTGTTCATGTGTTATGCTAGGGATCTAACCAGAACCTCAAATATGCTAGGAAAATGCTATGCCACTGAGTTGTGCCCCCAGTCTTTGGAACTGCTTGTACTAAATACTTAAAACTTTATTTCACATCCACATTTTATACTCTTTCCATGTCACCACTGCTGATATTAGATAATATTGCTCTGACATTCTAACAGTCATCTAGAAGGAAAACATTTTTATGCCTCCTGGTCTTAGCTTCTGTAATTCTCCTGAACCTTCACCAAACTCTGTTAAAGACTGATGTTTATTTCAGATTTTATATTTTTAATCATTATTGTCTTTCTGGCAAAAAATCATATGTGAGGATCTCAGAATATACATCATGCATTTCAGCAAAAAAAAAAAAAAACTATTAAATGCTATTCATTCAAGTTAACAGCACAGAACTAGGCCATTTGATTTTTTTATCAGATTGAGATATGATTCACATACCACAAAATTCATCCATTTAGAGACTACAATGCAATAGTTTTTAATACACCACCAATACCAAAGTCACATTTAAAACTTGAAACTTCATGCCCTTTAGCTCACAAGCTCATACCCTGTTTCCTAAGCCCCCTACCCTAAGTTATCACTAATATTTTTAAATTTCTGAATCTTGCATGAATACTTTGATATAAATCTACAACTCCCTTGGCTAATACTTTTCAAGTAAAAGATTACATTTGAACAATTGTAGGTTTACGGAAATATTGAATGGAAAGAATAGAATTCCCTTATGCCTCTTTCAAAACCTCCAGGTTTCCCTACTTACATTAGTGTGGGGCATTTGTTATAATTGATTATTCAGTGTTAATACATTCCTAATAAATCAAGCTTGCATAGAGTTCACTGTTTTGTCCTATGAGTTTGACAAAAGGATAATGATATGTATTCCATGTCATTACATGGAATACATTATCATATGATATCATATAGTATATATGGGATAGTTTCATCATACCATTACAGTATCATATGGTATGGTTTCATCACCTTAAAATCCTGTGCCCCAGCTATTCATCACTACTCCTGCCCCTGAGACCTTTCTGCTCAGGGATGTTTTTATTGTATCCACAATTTTATCTTTTCCTGAATGAAGGACAACTAGAATTATACAGTATATATGGTTTTTAAGATTGGTTTCATTTAGTTTACAATTTGCATTTAAGGCTCCTCCATGTCTTTTCATTAATTGTTTATTTCTTTTTAATATTTAATATTGGATGATGTTCTGCTATATGGATGCACTATGGTTTGTTTATACATAAATCTACTGAATGACATTTTGGTTTCTCCCAATTCTTAGTAATTATGAAGAAATTTGCTATAAACATGCATGTGCCAGATTTTCTGTAGAAATAAGTTGTGAACATATTTGGATAAGATGAAAAACTATGATTGTTGGATTATATGTTAAGTGTCTGAGTGAAAATAATTCAAAAATAACAAAAATCTTTATTCCAGATTCAATTAATGTATTAAAATTTTGACCATTTGTGGTGGGGGTGAATCCTCCAAAAATTACCTGTTACTCTGACACATACCTCACTTACCTGGAATATACTCTCACATTCAGTTTTGTGGGATATCTGTGCTAGATTCCTGACATTGAATTAAAACTATTGTCATGTTATTATTGTTATCTTTTGGTTCTGAAAAGTCTACTATGACCAAAGTCACAGTCTTTTCATTTATATAATCTTGTAATTTTTGGTTCACTTAAATTCTTATGAGGGAAAAACAATGAAAAAAAAAGCTGTAAGCTTTTAAAACAGTGACTCTTATATTCACACCCTGCAACTGTGTTGGGAGGATGTACTGAGCCAGAGTCATGCTGTGTTGTCTCTTAGGTGTTGCATTGAAAGCAGCAAAGCATTTGTGTGCATGTTATCTCACAGTTTCATCTGATTTTTCCAGGAAAATACAAACACTTCTGCATTTCAACTAAACTTACGGCATATGAGGTCCTTAGGTAAAACGGCGCACATCTTTTGCTATTTTTTCCCTGCCCTGTTAAAATGTAGTCATACATATGTATCCTCAGGGGATTGGTTCCAGAACCCCCACCTTTGAAAACACCAGAATGAATACAAGCTTAAACTCTATTTAAGTACTGTAGAATGTGCATTTAACCTATACATCCTCCTGAATATTTTAATTCATCATCTCTAGATTGCATAAAATACTTAAGACATTGTAAATATTATGTGAATGGTTGTTGTATCATTTGGAGAATAAAGACAAAATAAATCTGTATATGTTCAGTATAGATGCAATTTTAAAATATATTTTTTTTTCCAAAACCACCCTAAGATACCACCTCACTCCAGTAAGATTGGCAGCCACTATGAAGTCAAACAACAACAAGTGCTGGCGAGGATGTGGAGAAAAGGGTACACTTGTGCATTGCTGGTGGGACTACAAATTGGTGCAGCCAATTTGGAAAGCAGTTTGGAGATTCCTGGGAAAGCTGGGAATGGAACCACCATTTGATCCTGCTATTGCCCTTCTTGGACTATTCCCTGAAGACCTTAAAAGAGCATGCTACAGGGATACTGCCACATCAATGT
Source organism: Ictidomys tridecemlineatus (assembly GCF_052094955.1). Lineage (NCBI taxonomy): Eukaryota > Metazoa > Chordata > Mammalia > Rodentia > Sciuridae > Ictidomys > Ictidomys tridecemlineatus. Next base: position 63,038,977 of record NC_135489.1, read on the forward strand.
TCATAGCAGCACAATTCACAATAGCTAGAATGTGGAACCAACCAATATGCCCTTCAATAGATGAATGGATAAAAAAAATGTGACATTTATACACTATGGAATATTTACGCAGCACTAAAAAATGACAAAATCATGGAATTTGCAGGGAAATGAATGGCAGTAGAACAGATTATGCTTAGTGAAGCTAGCCAATCCCTAAAAAACAAATACCAAATGTCTTCTTTGATATAATGAGAGCAACTATGAACAGAGTAGGGAGGAAGAGCAGGAAAAAAAAAGATTAACTTTAAACAGAGACATGAGATGGGAGGGAAAGGGAGAGAAAAGGGAAATTGCATGGAAATGAAGGGAGACCCTCATTGCTATACAAAATTACATATAAGAGGTTGTGAGGGGAATGGGGAAATAAACAAGGAGAGTAATGAACTACAGTGGATGGGGTAGAGAGAGAATATGGGAGGGGAGGGGAGGGGGGATAGTAGGGGATAGGAAAGGTAGCAGAATACAACAGTTACTAATAGGGCATTATGTAAAAATGTGGATGTGTAACCAATGTGATTCTGCAATCTGCATTTGGGGTAAAAATTGGGAGTTCATAACCCACTTCAATCTAATGTATGAAATATGATATGTCAAGAGCTTTGTAATGTTGTGAACAACCAATAAAAAAAAGATGGAAGGGAATGATCAACTTTAATTTCCATTGACTATTAACTCAAATGGTCGAATATAGGTTTTCTAAGAAAAATGAATATAAGATGTACTTAAGGAATACATTTGTTATTGGTTCATGTTAATGTTTTTTGCCACTGGATGGGTGTTTCCTTCCTGGGAGGTACATTTATATTTTCAGTATAAAGATTTCATAGAAAAATAAATAAATAAATAAATAAATAAATAAATATATATATATATATATTTATTTATTTATTTATTTATTTATTTACTATAGGTAGAATACAGAACACAAGACCTGTGGCTATGGTTAACTGAGAGTTCTTCTGGGGTCTTCCATGTTCACTCTTGCACTGAACATGGAGAGCATTTGGGGGCAAAGAAAAGCTAATGCCAAAGGAGATGAAATAAAGGATACTTGTAAAGTGGGTACTTTATGTGGTTTCCTTCACTTTTACTTCATAACAAAACAAGTAAAATTTGTTTTTATAGTTAAAAATGCTAAGATTCAAAAAACAGATTATTAATTTGGCAGTATGTTATTAACATACAAAAGTCGATAGCAATGCTATGTATGTATGTTACATATATGTGTACCATATATACAATAGCAGAAACAGTGAGAATGCATTATCTTGATCATGCACTGGCCCAAGCTCCATGTCCTCCTGCAGCTCTGCAATCACAAGGGAAGAAGAAATCACTAAGCTCATCACTGACAATGGCTCCGGCATGTACAATGCTGGCTTTGCTGGCAATGACGCCCCCAGGGCTGTGTTGCCCTCTATTATCAGGCGTCTCCACCACTAGGGTATGATGGTGGACAGGCCCAGAGCAAGCTCAGCATCCTGACCCTGAAGTACTCCATGGAGCACAGCATTGTCACCAACTGGGATTACATGGAAAAGATCTGGCACCACACCTTCTACTATGAGCTGCATATGGCCCATGAGGAGCATGGGGTGCTGTTGACTGAGGTCCCCCTGAACCTCAATGCCAACAGAGAGAAGATGACTCAGATCATGTTAGAGACCTTCAACACACTGGCATATATGTGGCCATCCAGTTCGTGCTGTCCCTGTATGCCTCTGGGTGCACCACTGACATTGTTATGAACTCTGGTAACTGGGTCGCCCCCATAATGCTCATCTGTGAGGGCTATGCCCTTCCCCATACCATCCTGCATCTGGACCTGGCTGGCCAGGACCTGACAGGCTACCTCATGAAGATTCTGACAGAACATAGCTATAGCTTCACCACCACAGCAGAGCAGGAGATCATGTGTTACATCAAGGAAAAGCTGTGCTATGTTGTCCTGGACTTCAAGCAGGAGTTGGCCACCACTTCATCCTCTTCCTCCCTGAGAAGAGCTATGAGCTGCCCCACAGGAAGGTGATCACCATTGGTAATGAGTGGTCCTGGTGTCCAGAGGCAGTCTTCCAGCCCTCTTTCCTGGGTACTGAATCCTCTGGCATCCACAAGACCACCTTCAACTCCATCATGAAGTGTGATATCAATATCTTCAATGACCTCTATGCCAACACTGTGCTGTCTGGTGGCTCCACCATTTATCCAGGCATCACTGACAGGATGCAGAAGATCACAGCCTGGCACCCAGCACCATGAAGATCAAGGTTATTGCTCCCCCTGAGCACAAGTACTCTGTGTGGATTGGCAGCTCCATCCTGCCCTCACATTCTACTTTCCAGCAGATGTGGATGAACAAGCAGGAGTACACTGAGTTAGGCCCTTCCATTTTCCACCGCAAATGCTTCTAGATGGACTGAGCAGGTTCTGGGCACCTACTGCATTAAGGATTCTTGGTTATTATTGTTGTTGTTACTTTTCACATTTATTTAATACATGTAAAGCCAAATAGGAAACCATTTTTCTTTTTCTTTCATTAAAAACAAAGAGTTTTGACTGGCTAATATCGAATTCAAATAATTTATATATGAGGAGAACAAATCTAAATTACTTCCATTTGGAAAAAAAACAAGAAACCAGCGTATTCATTTCTATCTATTCAAGTCAGAGGCCCCATTATTTTGACAATATTATGTAGTTTAAAACACAGAAGAAGAAACATCTCCTTATAAGAAATCTGGACAATGCAAAAGTACATAGCATTTAACATAAGGCACATTTCTAAAAGAAAAATGATATGTAAGCTGTAATAAAATTACATTTGTTTGGCATAAAGCAATGAGTTTTACAGTGTAAGAACATTGAGCAGTTGTAGGTAATTCTAACCTACTGCTATCAGTAGCCTCTTCAAGAATTAAGAGCAATTTTTACAACAGAACAGTTTGTTTTCTTGGAAGTGACACTAATTAACATCAGTGAAGGAAAAATCATTGGTTGCTTCAAGCTCTCATAAAATGAATCAGTTATTGCACAGTAAATACCTCATAAAGGTCAGTGTTGTAAGAAGCTAGTCTGAATAAGTGTTATTTATAAACTGGTTATGTCTGGAATTCTTCAAGTTTTATAATTAATTCTACATAGAGAATCAATTGGAAAAATATCAACATACAAATAAATATTAGGCCTTTCCATATTGCTACAGTTTTGAGAGATTAAAAAAATAAATAATCAGCAAAGTGCCTAGTTTCTATGTATATTTTTTGAAAAGATATACAGAGGGGAAACACATAGCACATTGTATATAGTAGCCCAGCTCAGCAGACAGTATCTTCTGAAGTACAGATAACACCTCCACCAGTGTATAACATTGATAACACAAATAGACATAACTGTAGGATCCATGCCAACCTAAAAATTTCACTTAATGATTATCTTGCTTAGGATTAGATGCTGTACTTGAAGATACTGCTGCTAAAAGTCAACTTACAATTACCCTTCTGATTTCCCCAACAATTGACTCTTTAATCTCCTACATGACTTGCTGCAACTTGTTCTGCTCCATATTTCTATGCATTTCTTCAGGCATTAGGGGGAGTTTTCCAGACCCTTCTTCCACTTCAGAGTTAGGTCCCTACAACCCATGAGGCTTCTTCTTTGGCTACTCCAACTTCTTCAGAACTCTCCAACTCTGGAGGCATCTGCACAGAGTTTGAAGGCACTCCAATTCTTCTGTTAGCATGAGAGGGACCAGAACACACAGAGGATGACTCTGATTATCTACCACAATCTGTGTGAGCAGTGGAGTCAGGGTCACTCCACATGAATTGTGCTGGCAACTGAAAGATCACACAAACACAGAAATACCTTTTTCGGGGGTCAGTGGTGGCTCTGAGACCTAAGCTCCCACACTGGAGGGAAAGAGGAGCAAAGGAGGCAAGAGGCAAGAGAGCAAGCACACCCTAAACCCCTGTTTTCATTTCAATTTGATAGAAAATTCTACCCAAATAAGGCAAAGGATTGTGTTACAGCAAACATGGGGGTGTAGCCCAATCCCAGAGCTGTACTTTCTTGCCAAGAGAAGGTGAAGCCCACCTGCCTCGCACTGTGTGCAATGCTAGTTCCACAGCCCCATTACTCAAGGCTAAGGGGGAGTGCTCAGCTCCTGTTCAGGGCAGCCCCCCACCCCGACCCCAACAACTGATGTTGTGTAGGAGAAAACTGATTCTGAGCTTTCTCCAGGAGGGAGTTCATATCCCACTTCTCTAAGTTCCAGGCCCAATTCAGACATCAAGTACGACTGTTCTCATATCAGTTCAGTGACTGGTTCCATTATGTAAAGTGGAGAAGGAAATGACAAGTTATCAGCACTTCTACTGCCACACATTTCCACAAGTGATGAGGAGTAGAAAGGAGAAGACACCTGCACAGCCTGAAGCTGTCCATTCAGGTCAAACAAGCAGTCCTGAAGTTCCATTCGGATTGAATTTCTCAAATCCTGCAGCTGATCAACTTCATATCTTTCCTCCTCAGTCATGTGGTGATAAAAACCTTGGTTTGCTGATGCAGCAATGCCAACTCTAAATCCATCATTTGTGTTCTAAACAAATTCAGGCTTCATCTCATTACTTGAAGCTCCTGAAAAGTATTTTCATAAAGATGTAGAACAGATGATTTCTAAGTACTACATGGAAGCGCAGCAAAAGCAGGTCCTCTCATCACAGGGTACCATGAAAGATTCTGCAGTGAGTTTCTAATATCATGCAACACTCTTTGAAACTGCATTTCTATGGCAGAAGGAGGATTCACAGAGCACACTCAGTAAGGATAGGCAACGTATCTGGGTGAGTAAGGACACCTGATAGGGGAGGCAAAGGCACCTCAGATGGGAAAACTGTGTATGCTGGGAAAACTGTATGCTCAGAGTTCTCATGTGCTCACATAGGGGCCTTTCCTGCCCCTGAGAGTAGACAGAGTGCAGGGAGAGGTGGACTGAGATATCCATGCTGGGATGAATTGTGAACAGGCAGGAGTCCTTCCATGATGGCATTCCTCCAACCTGGTCACCTCACTCTGGGTTGCTTCTTCTTTCTTCACAGATGATGAAGAGATGAAAAATGGTAGATTTAACCAAAGACTGACTGCATACTCAGTCATGCTCAGTCACCTCTTTACCCCCTTTTATTCCTCTTCAGGTGTGTATTTATTAGCTGAAGGAAGGTGGGCTGTCACTGGTCTCTTTCCCTGGAGACAACTGGACATTGACAGAGGACACAACCCTTACTGAGCTCAATAAAGTTGTTGGTAAAGACTGAGACCTTATTGGAGGATAGCCAGCTTTTGCAAGCAAGTATCTTTGTTTTAAAAAAGATCTTTTGATTTTATCAGGTTACACCCTACTCTTTGATTAGACAGAGTTACAAACTTTCATTTGAGCTCTTTGCAAAGCTATATTAAATCTGTCCACAGAAGAAGGAGGCCCTACTGTATTTTCAGAGCTCCTATCACTGCATTTTGCTTCAATGAAAGCCAGCAGTTTCAGAATATGGTGTGTGGTGTACTGGGCAAATTCACATCACTTTTACCACTTATTTCCCTCATGAGCTCTATTGTCTGTGCTGAAGACAAAACCTCTTCTGTTTTGGTACTTTCAGCAATGTGATCCTCTGGACTACAGGTGGACTGCATATTTCCGGTATTCTCAACAGTCCCACATTTGACAACTGTTGCTGCCCTGGCTCTTCCTTCCTGAAGAAGGGTAAGAGATTCCTCTTCTGACTCATTGAAATAAGGTTGATCTTGTGCTATTGATGTAACAAGGTCCTCACCAAATGATGTGACTTTTGTCTCACTGTCACAACTATCAGCACTATTCCCCATGGCTTGCAGGGACTCATGAGTGGAATCTTTGGCAAAACCATTGCTATCAGAATGCTGACTTGCAAGAACATAGCAGATGATCTTTTGGACTTAGAGAGACCTAGCTCATAAGTGGACAGAACATGAGAAGCTTCTCCCTCTATACTCTGAACATCTTCCATTTCAAAGGAGTCCTTCTGCTATGTCATTATATTTCTTATGAATGGGATCATCAATGGTGCACAAGGCTCTTCTTCAAGTGCAGACATAGGGGCATTTTCCAGCTCACTGTGTTTGGACATGTTAAAATCACCACCTGAATCAGATTCTACAACAGACTCCTCAGGCAATATAATCTCATGACTTTGAGTTTCTTTATTCTGTTCACTCTCACGTTTTTTTATTAAAATTTCTATTTGTTTCATCAGAAAATCTATCAGTGTCAGCATTCTCCAAAACCCCTAAGGAAATACCCGAGGCTTCTTCTTTAACTGTAGCTAACATAGAAGATGAGTCTTTCTTTTTTACAACTTTTTGAGATTTTTTATCATTTTTATTGCCACTTTCTTCAATCATTGAAACATTTGGCCTCTTTCCTTTTTCAACTGCTGGAGAAGGACTGCTACCTTCTCCTTTCTCTGTTTTATCAAAAATTTAGTTTTGATAATGTTTTCATTAAATGATTTGCATTGTTACTTACACTTAAAGACGAGGCAAGTCTATCTCCTTGGTAGAGGTCACTGAGGACATATTTCCAATTCTCTAAAGGGGAGTCCCAGAGACTTGAGAGTATAAAGAAGAAAAAATATAAAATATAAAACACATTTGCCTTAATAGTAAGCATGTCATTGGTTGCATTTGAGCACTCAAAAATACTTTAATATTGGGGCTGAGGTTGTGGCTCAGTGGAAGAGCACTCACCTGGCATGCGTGAGGCACTGGGTTCCATCCTCAATACCACATAAAAAATAAAGGTATTTTGTCCACCTATAACTAAAAAATAAATTTTAAAAATGCTTTAATATCTATCCCTTGTGGCAAATGATGAAAGAATTTAAAGATCTGGAAGGAATTTTAGAAGCAATGTCTGGTTCATCTCATCCGAATCCAAGTTTATAAAGCATTTCTTCAGGCTCTTCCTCACAAAGTTCCAATAATTCTGAAACTCTTGAGACTGTCCCACTGCTCTTCCCACACCCACATTTCACATTTCTCCTCTTCTGATGAAACTGGAGTCTTCTCTCTTTGGCCAAGATGTTATTGCCGTTTTCAATTTGAGTATCACTTTCATGGAGGTGGTTGGCTTCAGTTCCCAGTGATAAATCATCTTCAAACTTCCTCCGTTTCTTCGCTGGGTGTGGTGGCTCCTGCCTGTGATCCCATCGGTTCAGGAGGCTGATGGTTCAAAACCAGCCTCAGCAATTTAGCAAGGTCTTAAGCAACTCAGTGATACCCTGTCTCCAAATAAAATACAAAAAAGAGGCTGGGAATATGGTTTAGTGGTTGATGCCCCTGAGTTGAAGCCCAGGTACCAACAAAACAACAACAAAACCTCCTCCATTTCTCACAAATACACCCTTCAGGTTATCGCGCTTTGCTCATTCGGTGAGGCTCTCAAAGGTATAAGACAGTCTTTTTGCCATATGGCAAAAAAAAAAAAAAATCTTCTTTTTCTTCAATTTTCCTCTCCCTGCTGGTGCCGGCAGCTTCGCACCAGGAAGGTCCTCCCCGTCTTCCTCGTCCTCAGTCCTCATCCCGCGTCATCGTCGTTTCTGTGGACAGATACTCGGTCTCCAAGACCTTCCAGAGCACTTGGTCCAGGCTTTCCTCCTGCGAAGCTCCACTCCATTTCCTCCTCTGCCTCTGCCGATGCCGCCCGGGGTAAGTTCATGGCCACACCCGGGGGCTCTGCTGCCCTAGCCTGAGCCTAGCGAGACAGAGCGGTGGCTTCAAGGACCCCCACCCCTGTCGTCTGCTCCAGGCCCGGCTGGCGGCCAGAGGAGTGGGAATGGGCGCCAAAGGAGAAGAGGAGTGGAAGGGAGGGAGGGAGGAAAGGAAGGGGAGAGAGAGGGCGGTGGGCCAGCGGCACACTAGAAGCAGGCGGCAGGCCCGCCGCCTGGGAGCGCGAGTGGCAGTAGCTAACTCTGCAGGACCTGAGCGGAGCGCTGCGGCCCCTGCCCGGCAGGACCCTGGCAGCCAGCCTTCGCACGTCTGCGCGCCCCTCCCTCAGAGAGGATTTTGAAGTATAAATTTGCCCTGGCAAAAGTATACACCCTCATGCTAGCCTCATGAAACTGGAATAAGCCTTGGTAAAGAAATTTTTCTTTGAAGCATGTATCTGATGTCAGCCCTGGATGGTAGAACTTGTTGCCGATTTGGACCTTGTATTCAAGTTAATTGTTCCCTTGGTATATGTTTAACGCCCTGGGCATGTCTTTGATTTAAGCCCTTAGTCCACGTGGCTTGGTCACCTGGTGCCTGAGGTGAAAGCATGCATACAGGAGAGAAGTTGGTGGCTTAGCGAATCTGAGACCACAGCAGTGATCTCTGCAGGGTATTGATGTGTCCGCTGACAGATTGTTCCAGGATTGCTTGGGCTGGCAAGAATTCCTGGATTAGTTCTCACTTCTCGCTGGTCTAACCGGGTGGGAAAGTCCCAGCCTTAGGACCTAGTTTCCATTCTTACCAACGTTTTCCCGCCGGCCCACCATTGGTTATTACTTGCCTTGAGTTAGAAACGGTTTGCATTTACACCTGTAAACTTATTCATTTTAAATTATATAAGTTTTTTGTGTGTATATATATTTAAATATTTACAAGATGACAATTTTTTGGTTTTCTACTGTTATATGAGTTTCCTTAATATACAAAACCTACAAAGATTACATATTGAAAGAGAAAAGACAGTGACCAAAGGGACAAAGGAAAATTTAGAGACAGTTCAACACACATGTAATGTTGCTAGATGTCAAAAGTTGTGGGAGGAAAAGAAATATTCAATATGTTAAACTAGAAAATGAGCTATAAGTAGGAAAAATAGGTGTAATCTTCTAATTCATACCATATTCAAAGTCAATGCCAGCTTAAGTGACTGCCTATCTTCCCTGGAGTTGAGTACCAAAACTGCTATCTGCAGTATAACATTATAAGTTCAACCATATTAAAATGAAGCACTCCTATCATTGAGACATATTTTTAAAAAAGTGATCAGCCACCAGACACTGGAAGGAGATATAACACATGTAACAATGCTAAATAACTATTCAGTATTTGTAGAGAGCATGTAGAAATGTATAAGAAAATCATACTCCAATGGAAACATGATCTAATGACAGGAACAACCATTTCTTAGAAGAGGAAGTTTCTGGGGCTGGGGATGTGGCTCAAGCGGTGGCCACTCGCCTGGAGTGCTTGCAGCCCAGGTTCCATCTTCAGCACCACATATAAACAAAGATGTTGTGTCCACCGAAAACTGAAAAATAAATATTAAAAAATTCTCTAAAAAAAAGAAGAGGAAATAGCTATGATCTATAAAAATAAATGGATGTACTTGGCATCTTATTAGTATTCAGGGAAATGAAAATAAAAGAAAAATTAAACACTAATTACACATATTGATTAGCTGAACTTAGAGCATGGCTGTTTTATGTTTTAGAGCAGAAAAATTATTATAACTTCCATTCTCTATTTAGAGCCAAGATTGGTATTTGTTTAGCTGATAAAGTTGGATTTTTTTCACTTACCTGCAAAATGAGGCTTTCTGGGAGAGCAGGAAAAGTTTTTTTAGTGTGGCCAAGCATAACTGGAGAGAACAAGGCAAAGTGGTTGGCTTAGGCTGTTCATAATGCTTACGGCTGAAATTCTGACAGAGGTTCTCAGGTGTGGATCAAAAGTCCCACTACCACCAAAGGAGGGAGCACTGAGTTTGTTTATGAGCTTGCCTTGCTATGTAGCACAAGGAGATGAAGGAAAACTGAGGCTTAAAGGTTTTCAGCACTCATACATTGAAATAATGGAACCCCATTCTTTATTATAATACTCCCTTATGTTTGACACATGATCAAAATGTGCCAGGTTTTACTTAATGTGATTTTGATCTTGTTTGAGTGAACTGTTATGATGCTCTAAGAATTTTGAAAATGATAAAAGAGGTTGAGGTTCATTGAACACCTCATTTAAGAACTCAATATTGCTGGACACAGCAGTGCATATCTGTAATTCCAGTGGCTCAGGAGGCTGAAGCAGGAAGATCACAAGTTCAAAGCCAGTTTCAGCAAGTTAGAGAGGCCCTAAGCAACTTAGGCAACTTAGTGAGAACCTATCTCTAAATAAAATAAAAAAGAGCTCACTTTATTTAATCATTCTCAGTGAAACAAGAGATTCTCAGAGTTCTTTATCCCATGGAAGGATCCTTGAAAAGGGAATTGGGTTATTGGCTAGAACAGACAGCCAGACTGTTTTCAATAGACAACAAGTCCATAAAGTGTACAGATATGTCTGGTTGTTGGCCAGGGTATCTAGAATTAAAATGCTTTCAGTTTGGCCAACTTTATTGACCTGTTATCAGTGACATTTTGAATAAGGGGTAAAAAACAGCAGTTCTCCACTGAGCTCCATTGCATGCAATAGAGGAGATGCAATTTATTAAGAATGCAAATTCCAGCTGCTGCTCATTCAGTTTGTCTCAAAAGATCAACTCTTAAGGTACCCAAGAAGACTGGGTAAGGGGTGACACCCTCTAGCACTATGGCATGTGGCAAGAGACTGAGCACAGAATGGATGTTCCCTCTTATAGAGGGAACACTTCCAGGGCCCATGTTGGGCTGCATCCTGTAGCAAGAGGCTTGGTGACTGTGCCATAATTGTAGGTTGCTCCTTCTGTGACCCTATGCATAATGGGCAGCAGGGGCAGGAGGATCACACACACCAGGCACTAAGAGATTCACTGGTTCCACCAGAACCCAGAAAGTGGCAGTACTTGCTGCTCTGATGGCATTATAGCACAGGGCTAAGAAGGGAAGGTTTTCAAATTAGCAGCTCACAGACAATTCAGCACCATCAAGATGGTCCACATAATACGGAATACATGAGATGAGGTTTCCAAAACCTCTGCATTGAAGGACTCTAGGAGCACTAGCTGGAGCACCACTCTATTGTAACTGAGACTCTTGTTGGAGAAAGCCTCACTCAAAGTAGGCTTAGTTTAAGCAACAGCACATATATGCTTAAGCAAAACTTGTAAATGAGCAATGGGTGCCTGGGAACCTAAACAAAATCCTAAGGGATGTTTCTGCTTTTTCACAGTGTCAGAAATGGAGCAACATTGGTTTACCAAATAATTTTCAGGAATTTGGCCAAGCAGATGGGGCCCAGTGCTGTGTGAAGCTAGAATCCACTCTCTTCATGAGCTCCTTTTTGAATATTTATTTGTATGTCCTAAGTGAGCATGTCAAATGAATCCCTGTAATGAGGCAGTTATCATGATGATGTAATGGCAGTGCTCTTTGAGAAACCTCAGTGCATTAAGGTCTTGCTTGGCAGATCCCACGGCAGCTGAGGGATGCTGAGGTGAGCAGATATGTTGTGTCCTCATAAACACAGGGGGAAAAGGTAGCTGAGGGGCTGTTGAAATCAGATGGAACAGAATGTATTCACCAAATCTATAACAGCAAAATAATTATTAGTTTGGTTGATGGGGGGAGTAATTTTCCTAATTTTGTGTATAAGAGACTTAATGGGTAGAGCCATGGCTTTAAGGCTCCGATAGCCTTTCCAAGTTTAGTAACAGGACATATTCATATTGGACACTGGGGATCACCCTTGAAGACTATATTTTATTTACATTATGCAACATCAACTCTTTTGTCTGGGACAACTGGACAATAATGTGCATTTTCTCAAGTTGATTCAAACATGCCAAAATCATAACCATAGTTTAATTCTGATTTATTACTCATAGGGTCAATGTGTCCATTACATACTTGAGGAAAAAAAAAAAATATATGCTGACTATGGGTAATTTGGGTAAGGCAATTATTAATTCTAATGATTAAAATGCAAGATGCTTGTTCTCTATTTTGTACTTCAGTAATTTTCTCTAAGATAATAGGTGCTACCTTTTTTAATTTAGTGGGATCCCTGTATATAACTATTCTACTCAAGCCTCAGTATTGGCTAAAATCATGAATGTTTCCAGTTGGTACATTTGCAAAGGCTCAAAAGTCAATCAGTTCCCTCTCTTATTTGGTTAGTTAGTTAGTTATTTGCAATTGGACGCAATACCTTTATTTTATTTATTTATTTTTATGTGGTGCTGAGAATCAAACCCACAGCCTCACACATGCTAGGCAAGTGTTCTACCACTGAGTCACAATCCCAGCCCTGCCCCTTCCTCCCTCCCTCTCTTTATTTCTTTCTTTCTTCTTTCTTTCTTTTTTTCTTTTTTTTTTTGGTGTAATAATTCTTTTAATAAAAATTAGATTTCCAGTAGTGTTAAATTGTAGGTTACTATTTCCATTTTTTATTTCTTCCTTTTATATCCAGATTTTTCTCCCTCTCTCTTTTTCTTCCTCTTTCACATTTCCTTCTTATGATTCAAGAGCATTGATGCTGCTCACATTTATAAGTATCTTCCTCCAGGACACCTCACCTGATGGCTAGTGACCTCCTGCACTAGTGATCATGGTTGAATTAATCCTCAGGCCATATCATAGGGTGCCATGAATGTTTTTTCTTATTATCTTGAGGATCAGGAACTTTTTCCTGTCAAAAATCCAGGACTTTGGAAGAGTACTATTGAGCAAATTGCTTTTAGGAGTGCTGGAATCAAGACATTCAAAGTAATGCACAAATACGTCCAGCTGAGACAAGACCTAATGCCTTTGCAAGGAGGGCCCCCTTCCCTAAATTTCAAGTATGAATTCTGCCTTAGAAAAGTTAAATGTATAGTGAAGGCTCTGTGGAACTCAGCAGATGCAGGAGGAAATGGTGCAGCTTGCAGGGAGGCCCTGACTCAAGCAGCAATACAGTACAGAGAGCTCACGGCCATCCACAGCCCAAAAGTCAGGTGTTGCTGTTGCACAGTCTGTTGTGTTAACCACAGTCTGTTGTGTTAACCACACTAGTCCCAGTGGTCAATGCCACATACTCACCAAGAGGGTAAGGAAGGAGGCTTTCTAGAGAGAGCAAGGAAGGTTTCCCAAGCTAGTGCAAATTGCCTTAAGGGAAGGGGAAAGAGAATTAGGGTTTACATGGAGTCTTGGGCTGGGGTTGGTATGAATTTTTTCATCTGTGCCTTGAATTTCCTACCTGTACCAAGGGATGGAGCAGCTGCTTCCTCATGGATTCATCCAGATGTGGGTCAGAAAGGGAGTGAGAGATGGGGCTTAAAACCATAAACATGGAAAAGCAGTCAAACCGGAGAAGATGGAGTCAGTCTCTACTATATCCTCTATTGTAACAAATGCTTGCTATACACAAAGCACATGGGGAGCCATATGAAAAAGCACTGGTGGCAGTGAAAAGAGCATGCATCCAAATGCCACAAATGAGAAATGGATATTAAAGTGTAGAATATTCTCTCAGTGGAATATAACACAGCTGTGGAGACAAATATACTACAGATCTGCCCAACAAAGTGAACAAATCCTAATAAATATTAATCCTAATATTGCTGAGTAAAAAATGAGCCAGATGACATTCATTATTACAACTTTTGTAGAATCAAGAACAAATGAAACAATATATTACATACACAAATTCCTTATGAGGAAAAATTCATGAATTCTAGAGTAACTTAACAGTCTTTCATTAATTATGCTCTTTTGTATTTCAATATTAGTTTAATATCTGTATTTTAAATATAATAATAAACAATGTTAATATTTATGCATAATATTATTTGTGTTATAATGATTTAGTTTAGCTTTCTGTGGTGCTGGGTATGAAACTCAGGGATTCCCTCATGCCAGGCAAGGGCTCTACTACTGAGCTAACCCCCAATTACATTTTAAAGAAATATTAAAATCTCCATAAAATATTATATTGGCCAATAAATCTCCCAAAATAAAACAGGTAAGAATCATATCAGGTAAAAACTGTACCACTAACCACTGGGACTAGTGTAATCAACACAAAATATCTGTTCAATCAAAGTGAAATCTAAATAGTTCTAATATGATTAATAGAAGTTGAGTTAAGCCAAAGTTTCCTAATAAAAAGAAAACAGGTTCTGAGAGATTCAGTTACTGATTTTAAGTACCAGAGGCAAGACCAAAAGTAGTCTGCAGGGTCAACCTGGCCATCTCCACTGTCCCCAGCCTCAGGGGCCCTGTTTTCTGTAGAGCCCTACAAGGTCATTCACCAGAAACATCAGCATGATATTAATGTTTATATTCATGGAAACAATAGCGCAGCTTAAAACCCCTTGATATCATTGTCTTTTCTGTCATGGTCCTACTTCATGGTGAGAAGTTGGATTTTTCCATGTCCCATAGTAAAGCAAATGCTTGGGTCAGAATCCCTAAAGCCACACCCTGGAGACAAGGGGGGCAGCTCTTCCTGTCATGGTATTCACCCATGCAAACCAGCAGAGAGAGAAAACCAAAACAGAGGCACCATTAACAATGAAATTCCCACAGCCTGACTTTAATTTACATTCTCAGAGTCCAATTATCACACTGAGAGATAAGGATGATTTAACGCCAGCTATATAGAAAGGTGAGGAGAGAATTTGAAGACTTCTGAGAATGGAATTGTTTTTCTATGTCTTGTTTTATAGATGTTTATTTAGCCAATAAAAATAACACAATAAGAACACATTTTGTTTTTGTAATTATAACTCTGTCTTTTCCCATTGTGGAGAGTTTTTTTTCCTACTGAATGAGTATGTTATAAATATTTTTAGATACTAAAGTGGAACACAAGCTTAGAGTAAATAACATGTCCTTTTCTTTTGTTCTGTTAATTTGTTAGTAGGAAAGAAAATTTTTCTCTGATGACACTTGAAATAAAAATAAATAGTGAATTAAATATATAATAATATTGATTCTGTAACTATTGTGTTTTATATTTGTACAATCGCCTGAAAAGCCACAATGACATTTAAAACTTTCTTACTAGCTTATTTCAACAGATGTCGATTTACATTCTGGAGTATGCTTACTATATTCATAATATGCCATGTATAATCAAACACCAGGATTAGCCTGACTTTGTCAGAAGAATTTATGGTAACATCAAATCTTGCTTCTTTGTTCCGCGTTTTCTCCTGCTCTCTCATCTGTTCTGGTAGCCCAGCTTTGTGATTCCTTGTTGGGACTGTCTAATGCAGAAGAAGCCAGCAGCCAGCATTAAACAGCAATTCTGGAGCCTCAGTGGAGAAAGGAGGTGCAGAGACCAGGGCAGGGGATTCTCCTAGTGGTGAAAGGTTCAGCAGTGTCCAAGAAGGAACAAGGACATCTGCATGTGGGGATGGACCCACTGGAATTAACCACAGCAGGTTCCTTGTATGTTATTGTAACCTGGCCTGAGTCAGGTGGAGAGAGGTACGAGAATGAATAGGAACCATCTTCTTCCAGCTGGCCCAGAAGAACTGGCATCTAATGTGAGCAGATTCATAGAAAATATAAAAAAATGTTGTCATATTTCCTGTACCTTTAAGTCTCAGAATAGAGATCAACATCTGTTATACATCCCATGACAGTTTAAATTATGAGTTACAGCATTATTTCTACACTACCTGTGTGTGCTTCAATTTTCTAACATGTCAGTTTCCTTCTGCTTCATGTCAGTCATCACTGCCGTCATCACAACCTCTGAATTATTATCACCAGATTTGGAGCCATGTCTAAAATCTTCTTTTTAAATATTTGTATTTTCAAATATATTCTATCTTTCCCATGCATGGTCTTTGTATCCCTATCCCAACTAGTCCACCTGTGGAGAAGCTGGACCTAAGACTTTGTAACTGTTCTTCAGCAGTTCTTGTTTTTCCCCCTCCCCTTTTCCTTCAAGTTAGACTTCTTCATGCAAAGTAGAATTTCTTTCTGGAATGTGCCATCAATTTCTTATCTTTTCTCCCTCCAGAGATTTGCCTCCCCAAACTCAACCCTACCTGACACCTTAACCCATGGTGCTGTGGAGATAAAGACCAACCTGTTGAAAAACTCATTTGGAGCTTGATACAGCATGGGAGTCAGTCACCAGCACTTGCATTGAGGGAGACTCAAGGGCAACCAGAGGTGTGGGAGAACTTCATTGTGTGGTGAAGGAAAGGCTCTGCTGAACCTTGATGGAGGCTGCTGGCTACAGGAAGCTGCAGATATCTAACTAGAATCTTCTGTGTTTGGTTATGGGTACATATTTGGCCTTCTCTAGTTGGTCTTATATTGGAAGTAGGGTCAACATGTAGGGAAATTGAAGTTCTGGCCATTTGAAGCCAACTGTTACAGAAGTGACTACTTGCCCTCATGATTTGTTGCTAGAGTTAAAAGTCTGATCTCTACAAGTCTGGCCTACAGCAGGCTGCTTCCCAGGGCTGAGTATCTTAAGAGGGGACTATTGGCTGTGCAGGTGGCTGCAGGCTGTGGGTGAGAGTTATGTATTAACACCTGGTCTGGTCATTGTCTGCCTATGTATTAGTTAAATATTTCCATGAATCTCCATTCCTCTGGTTTCCTTCATCAGCTGCTCTGACAAGTGTCTGCCTGGCTGTCTTTTCTCTGAATGCTGAAATATCCTGTGGGTGAGTCCTGGGTCTTGAACTTCCTTCCTTTGCCTCTGAATGCACCATTTACTTGATCTCCAATAACCATGTAACTTTTAGTAGAGTTTAATATCTTGGTGCCCCACAATCCTGTACTTGCAAACAATGCCTGAATTTAGTACCACAGCTCCAGATTTGCCTAGAGCTCCAGAGTCATATATGCACCTGCTGGTCATCTATCAGGTCAAACCTGCCCTCCAAGGCACTTTCAGTATTTAACTCTCAGAGAACCCATGACCCTTGGAACTTTCATTAGTTAGAAAACATCAGTGATTTTGGAAGCAACGTGGAAGTTGCAAGGGAATGCCCCATGCCCTGCACATGTCCCTGAAAATCCAGTGAGCCTTAACAAACTCATTCTGTCTCTATGGTACACCTGCTGCTCCTTGCTCAGAGCTTAGCTTGCTTCTAGGGTCACATTTCTCATGAGCTGTGCAGGTGGAGAAGAAGATGAAAGGTCACTCAGGACTAGATAGAGCTAGGAATGGAGATAAGTTGGCTCCACATCAAGAAAATCATATTTTATTGTATATCTCTAAATAGGCACGCATGTGAAAATGCTTATTTTAATCAAAACTAAGGTGATGACCTTTTTGAGGGAATCTAATTTAGAAACAGCCTCAATCTATTCTAAAAATATTTTTCTATAAAAATAAGTCTCTAGAATGAGATTATCTCTAAGTAATGCCGATTTCTGAACATAGAAGAGAAACAGGCACACACCTCTTAAGCAGGCTGACTCCCCACTTGGGGTTCATTTCCTTACTCAGATTTTGACTTTCCAAATTCAAATTAGTAACTGAAAGCACAATTCCAATTCCCTTAGTCTTTCTAGATCTTTATGTCATCACTGCATCTCTCCCTAATTGTACCCCAAATGTCACCTTGTTTGTATCTAGAATACTTATGAAACACACATGTTTATGTCAGTTGACATAAACTGGACTGGATTCAGGATTGTTGTCTTATTCATCTTTGGACCTGGCACAGTTGTGTCAAAACATTAAGTAGAATCCATCCATTCCTTTAAATGGAATAACAAACAGTCCTTGCTAATCTAAAATTGATTTTCACAAGCCTACAATTACTAAATGAGTCTGAGACGCAAAAGGGAGAGGGAGCATGAGAGGAATAGACTAACACTAGATAGGGCAGAAGGGTGGGAAGGGAAGGGAGGGGGCAGGGGTTAGCAATGATGGAGAAATGTGATGGACATCATTATCCAAAGTCCATGTATGAAGATATGAATCGTTGTGTACCTACTTTATATACAGAGATACATTCCGCCATCCTTGCTAATCCCCTGCCTCCTCCCTTTCCCTCCCACCCCTCTTCCCTATCTAGAATTAATATAATCCTCCCATGCTCTCCCTCCCTACCCCACCATGAGTCAACCTCCTTATATCAGAAAAAACATTCAGCATTTGTTTTTGGGGGATTGGCTAACTTCACTTAGCATTATCTTCTCCAACACCATCCATTTACCTGAAAATGCTATGATTTTGTTCTTTCTTAATGCTGAGTAAAGTTCCATTGTGTATTAATCCATTCATCCAATGAAGGATATTAGGTTGGCTCCACAGTTTAGCTATTGTGAATTGTGCTGCTGTAAACATTGGTGTGAAAGCCACAACTTTTAAAGAAGTATAATATATATCTTATCTGAGCTATGACTTTTAAAAAAATTTTATTTGGTCATACTTCAGAATGAAGCACGCAGAAGGACTGTCAGTTATATTTAACTCTTGAAGAGAAACCTGGAAAAAGTTTGGGATTTGACTAACAAATATAATATTTTTTTATTTCTTTTGGGAGAATACTATGAATGTCAGATATTTAAATTTATGAAACTTTTTTTTAGGATGTGGCTTTCAGAAACTGTGTGGTTTGTGGTTCCATCACCTGACTTATTGGTTATCTTCTCTGAAGAAGGAATTTGTAATATCTTGATTCCTGGGGCTGGTGGACCTTGTTTGGGATCTTCTGTCATGATTTCATAGCCCTGTGTGGTCCCTGGAACTCTGGCTGAGGTTGAAGGTCCCCACATGCTCCTTTGTAACTCTCATTTCTTGGGGTGTTCAAGACCTAAGAGAGAATTTCTCTAACATATAAGCAAGCAGTAGATCCACTGGTTGGAGTCGTGCAGGGCGACCTGCTTCCTGATGTTGTTAAATTGGGTGCTGCCTGCAGGACTCAAGACTTTTAAGGAACTCATTTGTTTTGTTAGCATCAATAAATCCTTGAGTGGCCTAAGAGCTTGGTAAAGTTAAACTGAATACAGCATTTCTAGGAGTGGTAAACTAATGAGCAAAGTAATAAAACCATCACTGATGTCAACAGGAGAATTCAAGATAAGGAAGAATTCAAGATAAAAGGGGAGATTTGTAGCTTCTAGTTTATTGGTTGGTCTAGGCAGAAAACAAAACAAAACAAAACAAAAACTGAGAACTCCTGGGATCACTTATTTTGACAGTTGGTACAATGATATGCAAACCAAGTTTAGCTGTGGCTCTTCCAGGAACTCACAAGCCCAGTGTGCCACCCCACAGTCAGTAAATGGCTCTCAGGCTGGGTTCTGAGATCAGGTCCAGTTGCCAGTGGGATCCTTCTTGGGGATTCTGCTGTGCATCTGTGCACCTGTGCACCTCTGTGTCTGTCTGTGTGTCCTGAAGAGGTGATGGGTAGAGAGCTCTGTGG
The DNA here is from genome assembly GCF_052094955.1 of Ictidomys tridecemlineatus. NCBI lineage: Eukaryota > Metazoa > Chordata > Mammalia > Rodentia > Sciuridae > Ictidomys > Ictidomys tridecemlineatus. The sequence continues at coordinate 63,058,337 of NC_135489.1, forward strand.
AGTAAATTGTTGCAGTCCACAGGGACAAGAAAAGCAATGGTGATTGGATCAGAATCCACTTATATGGAATGTAGTTGTTTCTTACTTGCTACCATGCAAAAGGGACATTCTCTATTCTGGGTTTCTGAGTCTATGAGCAACAAAGATCCACCATCTGCCCCCAACCAGTTAAAATGTGGCCTTCACTTGCCTGAGGTGCCTTCTCTGTATCCTGGCACATTAGTGTACAAGTGTGCAATACAGTGCTCCTCCTGATTCTGGTGAACACAGCACTATCCTAGGGAATGCCTGGTGGGCTACAGGTTATAGAACAAGAGATAAAGCAATTATGAGAATGCAATTAGCAAAAACAAATCAATAATTAGATTCAGTTCAAAGAAAATCTTTTAAATCAAATATCTTGTGGAAGAAAATATTTTGATAGCTATTGACTACTGTTGTCTCAGAGTTGGCTGGCTTAAGAAAAATAGTATGTATCTGTAGACCTTCCTTCAGATATTTGGAAAGTATTAGAGTTGAGCATTTGTTGTATGGCTTTATATTTGCTAAACTCTCTATGTTCTAAAACTTGAGTATAAGAAAATTGCTGCACTTAATGTAGTACTAAATTAAAATAAAAACAAATAGTGGTGTAATGTCATAAATCTAGGGAGGTACTCTGTGTCTGGGATTTTACGCATCTTTGCAGTGTTGTTTTGGTTCATGGATGTTCTGATAAGAACAGCTTGTGAACTTTGACAGTTCAGAACATGTTTTTATGCTGTAAGATGTACAGTGATGACTAGGAAGTCCAAAATTTGGGGATAGAAGGTGACACATTGACTAGAGTTTAAGGTTTATTTAAGAAAGTTTAAGAGAACAAACCACGAATTACTATTTCCTTTCTTAAAATATAAGGGAAAATATGGGAAATAAAATGTCAGCTATAGAAGACAATACAGTAAACAGATTTCAGAGTCAAACACCATTTGGATAAAGTGAAATGATCTTTATTGAACTGTAGTATAAGGCTTGATTTTTCTGTATCATAAGGATAAACTTCTGATCACAGTAATTTATTATTCTTTGTCATGGTGAATTGCAGATTTGTAAATCTGAAAACCCAATCTTTGAGAGATTAATGTCACTATTGATAATTGATTTCATTGATTTTTCTTCTAAGTTCCTGGATTTTTCTTGTGACCATCACTATGAGTGGAGCAGGAAAAAGTGGGAAAGCACAGCTGTCAGATAGCATGCATCTCAACATGAAAAACACATACACATGCACACACACACACCAATAACCAGAATCCCATTCTCTAGGAAAGAATTAAACAGGCTCCCCCTGCCTCAGAGATACTATAGGGAGCATTCATGGGCATCCTCCTCCACCATGTTCTCAGATGGAGGATGACTGGATGTGACACCATGGATTATCTGGCTTGAACTGCATGGATATGACTAGCCAAAGAGGTACCCTTCCTCCCACTGCTTCCCCTAAGATCTTCTCCCTTTTAGGTTTTCCTCTGTGATTCCATTTACAAGTTTCAGTGATCTGGAGTTGTAAAATGGTGACTACTTCATCTTAATCTTTTCAAGACTAATTGGGTATATAGAGAATAGCAAGAAATATAGATGTTAAGAGTAGGGATATGGCTAGTGTCTTAGTCCTTCTGTTACTGTGACAGAATACCCAATACCAGGTAAGTGATAAAGAATGAAGTATATTAACTCACAGTTCTTGGCCTAAAAGTCCAAGATTGGGTGTCCACATCTGGTGAGGGCCTTGTGCTGTATCATAACATAGCAGAAAAATAGAAGGGCAAGTGTATTCCTGGAGAAGAGACCAAATATGAGGTCAGCTTTGCTTCTTAATAATCTCCTCAGGAGAAAACCTACTTCTGAGGGGAAGACAGTCCCCAATCTTAACAACTTAACAACTTAAGCTTCTTCAAGGCCCTGCTCCCAACACAG